>NC_136069.1:987608231-988239012 GCF_964261635.1 Lissotriton helveticus | reverse complement strand
GTTATACTCAGTCAGTCACAGTCATTTAGGCCCGATAGAATCTTACATCTGTTTGTTACCTCTAGGTGTGATAGGGCTTCCATGCCACCCCATTTTTCACTCCTAGATGACCTAACCGGAATTGTATTCCACTCTTCTGACCCATTTCTACTCATAATGGGATATCTGTTAGTCCTGCTGCTATTAACCTGTACTTCCTCTGCTCTATAGAAAAACCCCAGGGGAAGGATATCTATACCATACCCTCTCGGTACAGTAACAGATCCTACCTCCCTCATAATCCTTTCTACTGGTTGGGTGCTGTTAAAATTGACCACTATGCAGTCTCCATCTCTGCATTTCCTAGTGTGGCCCAACCATGAGACTCGCCGTGCCATTATGATGTTATGCCCTATATTTTGGCTGCTGTAGGTGTTGTTTGCTAGCCAGTGGGTGACTTTGTTTTTAAGTTGTGCAAAGTCCTCCCCCCCCCCCTGTGGTAAAGGAGGAACGTTCCCTAGTACTATTACTAGTGGGGCGCTCTGGGGAGGTAGGTCAAGGATAGATTTCCTAAACCTTGAGATGTAAGGACGGGCTGTATAGGTCCTAGGGGCTGTAAATGTATGTGTGGGACCTCCACTGGGGCAGGTCTAAGCCCCTCAAACACGTGAATAGTGTCATCACGAATATTAGCACTACCCTTACTTCCTACTAGGTTACTATCTCTCTTGTCCATATTTCTAGATAGTGTTGCCGTTGGTATTTGGCTAGTTGTTGGACTGGCATGTTTATTGGTGACATTCCTAGTATTAAATAGTTGCACTTCTCCTGTCGCCCTCTTAGTGCCCGCCAGTTCTTGTAGCAAATGGTAATTATCTGTGGCGGTTTGCTGTAGCTTGTCCAGGCCTACACTAACCACTCTTAATCTTTCTATCAATGGGAGAGTAAAAGTCCTTAGCAGATGTTCCACCTGGGCAATCAAGCTATCCCCTACCTGGGCATTCGGAGAAGAGCTTCCTTGCACAGGGAGATCCCTGATGTTAAATGGTTCTGGGGCAGAAATATGCGGGGTAAGAACTTGTTTTTTGCTACTAATTCCTAGAGGTTTAGCATTCTTGGCCGTGATTTTGGGAATTTTGGCCCTCCTGCATCTCTGTTCCCCCCACACGGTTTTCTTTTCCCCGGTTGTTTACTTTGTGCTGGCGTTGATTCCACTGTGGGGTTTAATTTGATCTTATCTGGGGAGTTATTACCCCGTGTTTTATTAACTTTACCAGTTAGACTATCTTGGGTGCTGTTCCCCAAAGTAATAATGCTTTGCTCTTCCGAGACAGTACTTGTTTCTGGCAATCCAAGATCAATGAGGCGTTGACTAATTCGCCTCTCGGGGGTTACACTATTCAAAATACTGCCCAGCGATGATCTTTTAGCATTTAGGAATTCAGTGGATAGTCTTTCCTCTGTGAAAGCAATTTCTCTCTCCAAAACGGCTACAGCCCTAGTAAAGTAACCATCTAATGTACCAGCGTAGCTTACCCCGCTGGGTTTTGATGGAAAGGGTCCCCCAATCTCATTTGTCAAAGCCATGCTACAGTTTAGCCAGCGATAGGATATACTAGGTGTGGTAATCAAAGACAACTAGCAGCCGAATCAGGTAAGCAATCCACGTATAATGATTAATTACAGGAGTAAGTCAAAGTCACCTGATCAATCGGTATTACAGGGTCCAAGTTCTTAAGGTGGTGGCCCAGCCCAGCCTCCGAGGGCCTCCGAGGGCCACAGAGGGCCCGCCCTTTGCCCGTGCTTCGCCCGGCATGTCCCGCCCGCGTCCTCGTGGGACGAGGGACCTGTTCAGTCTTTATGCGCCTCCTGGCACGTTCCTGCTCACGTCGTCGTCGCAGCCCTAAGGATGCTGGGGCATGTAGTGCCAAGCTGGACCGGCGGAGCCAAGCCCGGCCGGTCGTCCACAGTGCGGGAGGGGGGTGGAGCCAAGCCCGGCCTCGAAGAAAGGACTTTGGGAGCACTGGTGGGGAAAGCAGCCCAAACGAAGAGAAATCAGCCAGCAGCCAGCAGGACACCAGGGGACTGAGCCCCTGTTCAGTCTTAATGCCTTCCCACTAGATAGGCATGTACATTATGGCGTCGCGTCATAGTGTGGAGTCCCCTCACATTCCAGGTTATACATTTCAAATTAGATAGGTCACCCATTGTCCCACAGTGTCCTGCACCCTCTTTCCCAACTGTTCCTTAGGCGTTCCAAGTATGATAAATCATCAGCACCGATGGTATACCCTCCCCCCAACATCATAGAATTTCCCCAAACTTTCTCCCCCCCAGAACAGGACCTAAAGACCGCAATCTAGCTCCCATCCAAACACTGCCAAGAGTAACTGTCAATTAACCCAACAGTAGTCACCGTGGGTAAGCCTTGAGGGCAATGAGGGGGGTTGGGCACCAAAGGGAAGCCGCCCTCCACCCAGGCTCCTGGTGAGCAACCGAGCCTCAGGTATGTAAGCAAAGCATGACCTCCACCCGTTTCCCATCTGTATATGATTAGCTCCCTCCCTTATTTCTCAGCAAACACTTCACCATAGCTCGTGTCCGAATCTCAGCAGCTCACCAGGGCCTCTCATTGTTCATCTAGTAGTCCTTCAGCTGTCGCTGGAGTGATCGCATGTATTGGCACACTGTCAGTTTCTGAGCGCTCAGTGTCCGAATGGTCATCACCTCTGCCGGATTCCGTCTCCTCCCGCGACGGAGAATCTTGTGATCCCAAAATGTTAGATATCACCTCCAGGACTCCCTGTCGCTCCGCTGTCGTCACTGATAGTGAAGGTCGTCTGAGACCTCTATGTTGATTACGGATCCGCCTGGATTTCCGTTGTGGTAATCCTTCTGATATAGTGTCGGGTTGTGGGTCAAAGCCGTCTTTCCCGGCTCTGTATAGTTCCAGCCAGGAGCAGCCGTCTTCCGGCGTGTCAAAGAATTTGGTGGCGTCATCAAAAATTATTCGGAGTCGAGCTGGGAATAATAAGGAGTATTGGAGACCCTCGCTTCTCAGCTCCATCTTGACTGCTAGAAAGGAGGTCCGTCTGCGTTGCGTCTCGTAAGTATAATCCGGGAAGATGTTAACTTTGCTGTTTTCCACCTGAAAGGGGCCGTTCAAACGAGCATTATGAAGCAGCAGGTCTCTGTCGCGGTAGTGTAGTAGCCGTGCCACCACTGGACGCGGGGGGCGGCCCTGTTGTAGCAGCCTAGATGGGACTCTATGTGCTCGTTCCAGCGTGTAAAAGGAGGACAGACCTTCTGGCGCCACCTTCGTCTGTAGCCAATCCTCGAGATAACGAACCATGTCCCTCCCTTCCACTTTCTCCGGCAGGCCTACGACGCGGATGTTATTCCAGCGATTGCGCCCTTCAGCTTCCTCCGCTCGTCTCTCCAGTGCACCTATGCGGTCCAGCACATTAGTCATAGTGGTTGAGAGGGCCTTTTGTGCCGGCTCCAGGGTGTGAACTGTATCTTCCACTTCTTTAACCCTATCAGACAGTTTGCCGTGGTCTGCTCGGAGCAAACCGAGTCCCGTGGCCACTTGCGCTATATCTTGTTGAAGTGCTGCACGGGTGTCTGTTATCGCCTACAAGATCTTGTCCAGCTGGAGTTGTAAGTGTGGATCTTGTGGCTGAATGGGATCTGGATGGTCTCCCTTGTCCGGCATCTCTGCGTCCGATGTAGACTGTGTGCCGCTTTTAATTCCTTTAGGCTTTCCCATGACAGTAGTATCGGCTGATTGAGTCGTTGACAGATGAAGGGAAGCTGCCCAGGGTCAGAAGGACCTTGCTAGAGTCTATCTTGACAGGTTTTCGCCCCAGTGGTCGTCAGGGACGCCCCCCCGGGTACGCCCAGCGCGGGCACCAAAGCACAGTCCCAGCGATCCGGCAAGTAGGACATAAGTGCCCCGCCGTCAGCTGTAGTGGTCCAAGGCAGAGTCGGTCACAGTCAGCAGCGCTCCAGACCATCCGGGTGAAAGTGGTTTCAGCAAAAGGAAACAGATGACCAAGTGTTCCCTCGCAATGCAAGAGGCTATCAAGTGTAAGTTCTATGGACCCCACAGTCTATCTCAGCTAGGGCCGCCCCCAGCCCCCACGAATCATCAGCCACCACACCAACGCACCTTATTTGGAAGTGTCACAGCTTTCAAGTTCCTAGGCGCTATTGGGATGGTTCTAGGCCCAGCTGCTCTAGGATCTGCGAAGGAGAGGGGCGCGCGTGGTATTTGCAGCGTCAGCAAAGTACAACCAGTGGGTGGGCAGCCAGCTCCACTCGGTATTTCAAACTGCTAGGGGCCTTCCGGTCAGTATCGTCCATTCCAGCCGTCTCTCTGGTCTTGCCGCCAGGTCCCTCTGCAGGTCACCATGCAGTACCACTAGTGTGACCCCAATGTTCAACGAGCAGTGGGTGGGTGCCCCCTCTGGTTCCTCCAACACATGCTATCTGGCCCCTCACCGCGGGGTACTCACTCATCGAGTTGCCCTCGCTCCACACCGGGTCCTCCACAGATCTCGCCTCCTCCTCCGCACCCGTTCAGGGGGGGATCCCCGGAGCGGCAACCAGTCAACCCGCCACTGCGCGGGTGGGGGGGGCTGTCCCAGCAGTCTCAACGCCCGAGCCCCGGTGGTCCGGGCGGTTTTGTGGATCCCGCCTCCCTGAACCGGGCACTCAGTCCACGGGCCGACCACCGGCAAGCGCCCCGGATCCAGCAGGGCATCCGTGTGTCAGCTCCCTCACGGCCGCCCGACAGGCAGCAGGCACTCCACGGTCGCCCCTGCGGTCCACAGATCCCCACCGCAGCCAGGATCCGACACAGACTTGCCCGTCTTCCAGCAGGGCCGAGGCGTTCCTCGCAGTGAGGGGGCGGGAAACAGTCCGTCACCTCCCTCGTTTGTGGGCCGGGTGGGATGCAGTCTTTGTCCCAGGCTAGGGTCAGGGTCCGGTCGCGAGCGGTTTAAGCCATCACCGGTGCATTGTGCGAGGCTGACGCCCTCACCGAGCCCCGGGAAAGAAAGGGAGAACACTCCTCCCCCAGCACGGGATCCGCGGCCCACCAGCGCCGCTTGCCACTCGGTCGGGCAGTCTCCACCGCTATCCGCACTGTAATCCTCTGCTCGGCAGCCGTCCGTTAAGGTCCTCCGTCAGATCGGAGATCATACGGGATCCACAGGGGCAGCCGCAGTCCTCGGCGCTCCCGGAGTTAGGAAGGCGACTCCGCGGCCGCCATTTTGATGATTCGCTCCGGACACCCCAGGCAGCTCGCCGAGCCCGGTTCTCGAGTCTACAGGGCCGGTCAGGAGGTGTCCCACAGCCACGTCGCAGGAGTCCCCTTCCACCGGTCTTGCGAGGGGAAGCGGAGGTTGTAGAGGTACTTTAGCAGGATAATAGGAGGCTCGGTCGCGGAGCACAGCGCTCAGGCGGCCTTCTCCATCAGCGCCCCAGCCACGCCCCCCTTAATTACTCCCTCATGATATTTATCCAGTAAAATAGCAACCAGATTCGGAGTAGTGATTGTTACTTGCCCGCACCAGTGAGAGATGGGGAAAAGGGAAGCTACTGAGGGCACGTGGCAGCCCGAACGGGCAAGAAAGCAAAAAATCCACCAAACCGTTGAAGCACAGAGGCAACAATTGCATCATGGATCGCATTAATTGCCTGATAAGTGAATGCGAAGGTGCCTTAGTTGCCTCACCAGGCCTGATCCCTGTCCTGCCATTAGGCAACCTTCCACCAGTTTCACCAGCCCCAGTGGCCCACCTTGTATCCCGGATATGTTCAGAAGATTACCAACCAAAGCGACTTTGTTGAGCAAACAGGGGGAACTGTCTCATACTGTGAGGGTCCACTTCCATACCCTTAAGTTCCATTATACACCATATAAGCCATCCCGAGCCTGCACCTGAGTGCACCAATTGGTTCACCCCCCTTTCTGATCTGATTGATGACTCGCTGGACCATCAGTCCGCAGATGGCCTAGGCGAACCAGTATCTGCACCTGTCTCTTACCATGGGTGTAAGAACCAATGCTCTTATCAGCTCATCAGCGACCTTAGAACCGTGGTAGGGACTTTAATATCTATGATTAATGGGCTTACTACTTTGGTCAAACAACTGCTACAGAATGACACGCAACCTCAACTGCCCATTGAGCCCTCCCAAGGAACACTCAACCATCCAACTAGTACAGGACCCTCTTCACTTTTGTCTGGAATATCGGAAGGGGTTTGCCTTCCCCACAGGCAACCCTTTCGACACTGTGCTGTTATTTCTCAAACCCAAGGACCAGCCTACGAAAATGACACTCCTACTAACTATTTTCCCACTGTAATGTCCAGAAACAGCCCTTCCAAACACTTAGGGGTAAGAAGTATAATCTCACACCAAGACTCAGTACATTCAAACCACTACAGGTCAAAGCCGTACTTACCACCCCCTATTAACTCAGCATTAGTTCAGACAATTCATATGGTCAATGTCCCCAAACTTAACGGGAGTGTGGGGTATGAGGGAGAAGATGCACTAACCAACAAAGCGATTAATTGGATTTGTCACGTCAGGTGATGTTGTTCTATGATCCGTGACGATGTTATCAGGGCAAGAAGACTCACATTCCCTGATCAACCCTATGACTGTATTGAACTAATTCTTAAGGGTGCAGATCTGTCTGAGGGTCTTCTTGCTTTGGAACGTCGCACTTGCTCCCCTGATGATTGTCAAATCCAATTTAAGAGCTAGAGACCACAAATGCAAAGAGCTGTAGGCTCCTTTGCTGACCGTGGTGAGTCTATCTGAGTTCTCATTTAGATATGAATGATTGACTCCAGGGGGAGGAGCGTTATAATGCTGTGCCTTTTCCCTCACACAAAACAAACATGCTCATGAGGGCTAGTCCACCAACCATTCAGAGAAGTACCATAGGGCTGGAGGAAGAAACTACACAGGAGGGAGGGGTGGGAGGATCTTGTTTCACTTCCAGAGAGCCCGACACTGGTAAAAACATCGACCACCATGTAATCATGCAGTCTCCCACCAGCACCTGTCCCGCTAGCCCAGGATCTGATTCACTTCCCAGATCAGAACTTGACCAGCAGCTTAGAATAGTCTCTTGGAATGTGGCAGGGTTAAGATGCAAAATGTCACTCCCTCACTGGAACACCTTAATTGAGGGATTTGACATTTGTATTTTCCAAGAGACCTGGAGCCTGGTCCCCTTGTTCAAATCTGGGTATGCATGCTATTGCTCTCCAGTGACCATTAGAGGAAGAGGGCGCCCAGCAGGGGGGTTGATAATATGGGTGGGGATTGCGCTGGGATGTCAGATTACCCTCCTCCCAAGCCCCAGTCCTGGTATCTTGGGGGTCCGCATTAAAGGTCCTAATGGGGGCATTTCCATCGACCTATTTAACATCTATGTGAGGGGAACCAAAGGGGGGAGACCTTCGCCCACGCACACACTTCTGGAAGAGGAGTTACATAGGTGCCCATCCTATTCAAGACTAATATTAGCACGCAATTTCAACACCTCTTTTGAGCCTCTAGACATGGAGGACTTCATGTTGTTGAATGAATATGGCTGTAGATGGAATGACCCCCAATTAGACCTTCCTCCAGTTAGGAAATGGACAAAGCTGGCACTCCAAAAGAATGCCCTAAGTGCAGAATTTCGGCTAAGAGCAGTGAATGGAAGACCCCCCTCGGATGGGTTGGGTGTGAACACGTTCAATAGGGCCAGCGGTCCATCGCTGATCGACTACATCCTCCTCGACGTGGGGCTTTGGAGGAATGTGATCGATTTGAATGTGGGTGTTACAACAGACAGTGATCATAATTCTCTCTGTCTCATTATGAAGCCCCTGTCGGACGATCTCCCTACCTCTATGAGAGGCGCCCAATTGAGTAACACCAAGGAGGTTCATCAGTCCTACTACAGGTGTACACTAAGATGGCGGAAGATAGTCTTACAGGAAGATCAGAACAGGAACATACATAACGACTTGGAAGCGGGCACCATTGAGCTTCAATCTCTGGTCACATGTCCAGGTAGCAAGGATGAGATAGTTACGATCCATGCACGTATCTTTGCTCACCTCAGCTCCCACTTCATTGATTCAAGAACAGACAGAAGGCCAGGCACTTCAAAAGGGGGAACAGTCTTGTGGTACACAAAGGATTGTAAACGTGCAAGCTCAAATCTAGCTTAAGCCATCCAAAGTAAAAGATGGTGATTTAATCAAAGCCTCTAGAAAGAACTATAAGTCAACCTTGCATCAGGCGAGATGGGCCTGGGATGAATCTCAGTGGCAGCAATTAAAGGAAGCATGCACGGGTAAAGATTCCAAATCTTTCTGGTCCCTAGTTGCCTGGGGTAACCAAGAAGGGGCCCAATCACCACCCACTTATATTAGGGGCCAGGCCTGGTTTGATCATTTCTTGAATCTTTTTTCGGCCTCTGGGGAGACGCCCACTACGGAGGAAGCTGGGCCCCTTATCCAGCACTGGACAAACGAGTTCTTTACCCTGAACAAGATCAAGTCCTCTCTAAGGAGAATAATACGATCTAAGGCCTGATGGCATACCGGGGAACTTTTTCTTATCAGATATTCCAAGCTGGGCTAATTACATCTTACACCTGTCCAATGCTCTGGCCAATGGTGCTCCAGTTCCAGGGCCATGGAAGGGGACCGAGGTGGTCCCAATTTATAAAAAAAAGGGGTCAGAAGCAAACCCTCAAATTACAGGCCTATCAGCTAGCTAGAAGCCATCCAAAAGGTCTTCTGTAGAGCCCTTCTGCGCAAAATACAGGCTTGGGAGGAAGAAAATGCAATCTTATCCCAATACCAAGCAGGTTTTAGGGAAATGACGGGACTATCGACCACATATTTCGTCTCCTGCTCCTGTACTGGAAAGTGGTTGTGATCAGTCGAGCAGTCTTTATCTAGCTTTTATCGGTTTAAAGACTGCCTTCTACTTAGTTCCCAGGCATAAGTTATGGCTTGTGCTTAATGACATGGGGATTCCGTCACCTATCCTCAGCTTGCTAGTTCGATTGCATGTGAGGAACCATGCACAGGTCAGATGGGGGCCAGAGGAACAACTTACAGAACATATCCCAGTTAGTAGGAGCATGCACCAAGGTTGAGTTTTGGCTCCCACCCTTTTTTCACTGTACATGAACGGGGTGGTCAGTTGTCTGTAACAAGAACCTGCAGATGCATCAACCTTGTTTGCAGACGATACCCCGCTGGTGTCCAAGACTCTGGCGGGACTTCAGCCTCTGCTCAATAGATTTCAATTGTTCTGTGATACCAGGGGTTTGGTCATTAACTCTACCAAAACCAAATGCATGGCCTTTAATCTGCATAAGTACTTCAAAGGCAGTGTATTGCTAGATGGGTTCCCCCTGGAAAGAGTTGGTACCTTCGACTACCTGGGTGTCCGCCTCTCAGACAGAATGTCCTGGAATCCTCAGGTAACCAAGATGTTACTAGGCCACAAGCATGTCACAGGAGTACTAGGGAGGGAACATCGCTCCTCACATAGTAGACTGGTTACTGCCGCCTCGCAGGTCAATGATTTGAAGGCAGATAGTGCAGCGCTGTATGGCGCAGAGTTGTGGGGCTTTAATAAGACACCCGAGCTTAGTACCTCAGAGAATACATTTCTCAGGAACCTTGTGTTGCTTCCCCAAACTACCCTGCTCACACCACTAATGCTTGATATGGGCAGATGCACTATTATTGACAGAGCGAAGCTCAGCCCGCTGCTTTACTGGGCACACATTATGAGGACACCGGAGCTGCTGCCCTTTGCGGAAGCCCTTGCAGAGGTTGCCCATCTTGACACCTGCAATACGGTAGGGTGGATTAAAAATGTCAGGAATTAGGTGTCAGATGTCGGGCTCTAGGGTCTTTGGGACAAGCCAAATCCCACCCTGCTACAAAAAGAGGTCCAGAAGCAATACTACTGGAAATGGGGGAGCAACATGAGCTTCCCAAGCCTACTCTGGTGAAACTTACAGAGGAATGTTTGCTCCATAAACAGGTTAGATCATTGGAACCCGATCTACACATAATCCAGGTCCCCCAGGACAGAACGCAATACATTCACTTCTGGTTTGTTACCCTTCCTGTGGGCGAGGTTTCAGCTAAGTGGCACCCTAACTCTGCAAGTTTAAGCAATTACCCCAGTTGCAACGCCCCAGTGAAGTCCGTAGCCCATGTGCTGTTTGCATGTTCTGCCTATATGCAGCCCGACTGCGATGCACTTCGCATACTGAAGTCGGATGACAGGCCCCTTTTTGCCTGTGCTATGGCTAAGTTCCTAAACCACATGTAGGGCATTAGAAAGAAGGTACTTATAAGATCATCTTAGTAATGGCTAGGTTGACCCATAGTTGGAGTTGCCTTTTGGGTTCCAGTGTCTAAACTTAGGTTACCCCCACGTGTTTTAGATGTTGCACAAGCACTTTATTGCAGATTGATTTCATAACCTGATTGCTAGGGTTGGACCTTAAGGTCAACCACGTGACATCCTCTGCTGGATGCTTTTACCATCCTTCACTAGTTTTTATATTCCACACTTGTTTTAATGATTGAATCTTATTTTTATATGTACGAAAGATTTTATGATGTACAACTCTCAACTGGCTACTGTCGAACAGATGAGGTATGAATTTGCTGGTTGCTACAGGGGTGTGCTTTTTATTCTAACTGTTGTGAGTAGTTGAACTGAGCAACCTATGCAATTTTGATCACATTGGTCTAACATGATTTAGCCATGCAGGTAATTTGCTGTCAAATCAACATTTTGAGATATACGTTTTTGCATGTCTATTGTCGGTTGTCTTGTTTGAATTCTTCTTCTTTTATATTTTTAACAATGTTTTACTATGTAAATTTTGTGTAGCTTTTATGACTTGAACAGTCGAACTAAAGCTTAATGATGAATCATAACAACATCAACAATCAAGCTCCCTCCTTCACGTACTTACCACCACACTCATTCATGTGTGACAATTGAGATTATTCCAGGTGGCCCAAACCTATACCAATGCGTTGTGCGGCAGGTATCATTCATTTTTATTGTTTATTGAATAGCAAAACAACTGTTGCTGTGCTTAATTCAATATTAGACAGACATCCCCACCAAGTGGCAGACCGTCATATGTGCCGGTGCTGGTATTAAGTGCAGGTACCGAGCACCAGGAACCACTGGCTCAAATTAAACACTGGTTTCAACCTTGAAATGATTTAGGTAATTTCTCGCCAGATTCAGCCAAAAGCGCTGAATTTAGTTCATTAAATCAATACTACAGACGATGTATTTTCCGAGAATAATAAGGGTCATCACTTCCATGCCTGCTCTTCAACATTTACTTGTATTCAATGACACAATTCCTAAGGTAACACCAGATGAACCTGCAAATGGAAGCTGATGAAATGTAAATCTACTTTCAGCTAGAAAAAAGGCTGGTGAATCAGGCGGACACACATATAAGACAATGTGAGGTGGCTTGCAATATGTCTAACCACTGCCAATACCTCAGGGAAGTACTTCAGCCCATCATAGGTGATAGGAATATGCTTTCAGTAAGTCTTATCACTTGTAAATACTCTTTTGTATAATTTCAGTCCATCGTTCCTTGATCAACATTGCCACCACAGTTAAAACCGATACATCTGCAACTCAGTCTTCACCCAGCTCAAAAAGGAACTGTCCAGCCCAAACTGGAAACCCAGGTCATCGCTGAACCACAAAACAAGCAACCCAAGACTGGTTTCACCCTGATTAGGGCTCTTCAGTCATTGATTTCAGTGGGACAGCGAGTGAGGGACCCACGACTAGGTATACCTTTGGCCACATAGGGTGATACATTATGATGGAAGGCTGCTTGCTATAAGTCTAACCACTGACAATTGATTGGGTGGCATTTCAACCCATCGTTCCTTTGGCCACCATGCCACCTCAAATTTGACCCTGCCATATGCAAGTCAGTCAAAATCAATAGGAACAATCCAGCTTAAACTGCCACTCTGGGTATACTCTGAACCAGAATATAACTAACCCAGGAACGGTTTTGCCTTGATTGAGGCACTTCAGTCAGGTGCAGCTTGGGTCCAGTGGCACAGTAAACATGGAGTGACATCTAGTCACACCCAAGGCCACTTAGAGCAGTACATTACACACACAAAAGCCGATAGGAATATGCTTAATGTAAGTGTAACCACTTGTAATAGCTCTGGTTAGCATTAAACCCAAAAAAAAATTGGGCCACCATGCCACCTCAGCTTAGACCCAGCCATATGCAAATCAGTCTTGACCAAGCTCCCAATAGGAACCATTCAGTCCAAAGTGCCCAGCCAGGTCTTCTGTGGACCAGAATTCAAGCAGCCCAAAACCGGTTTCAGCCTAATTGGGGCTCTTCAAACCAGTGTAGCTGGGTTCCAGTGGGCCAGAGAGCAAGGGACCCATATCTGTGCATACGCATGGCCACTTAGGGCAATACATCACACACATAAAAGGGGATCAAAGGGGATTTTTGCAATAAGTCTCACCACTGGCAAATGATGGGTAGTATTCCAAGCCTTCGTTCTTTTGCCCAAAATGCCACCTCAGATTAGACCCAGCCATAATAAATCAGTTTTCATCCTATTACAAAAGGAACAGTCTAGCCCAAATTGCCAAGCCAGGTTCTCTCTGAAATACAACACAAGCAACCCAAGACTGGATTTGCCCTGATTGGGGCTGTTCATTTACATGTAGCTTGGTTCTACTAGGACATTGAGCAAGAGACCCATGTCTGGACATACACTCAGCCAATTAGGGTGATACATGAAACACACAAAAGGTGATTGGAGGATGCTTACTATGGGTCTTACCACTGACATTCACTCCAGTAGCATTCTAACCCATCTTTCCTGTGCCCTCCATGCCACCTCAGATTAGACCCAGCCATATGCAAATCTGTGTTAGTTTGATTTCTAGAAAGTGACTAGATATATGCACATCTGATGATAAATGTGTATGTCTGTTAATATCGCTGAGAAAGGTGGCTAGTGTGTATCATTTATCTTGTGAAGTTCTAAGTTTTCTTGGATATTAGAAGCATACACTGACTACATGGAGTATGTTTCTTGTTACATTTCTTACACCCTTACCCCATGCCAACAGCTGTTCTCAACTCTTCAAGCAGTCCTGGCACCTTGTGGCAAACTTGGGAGACATTGTGTAAGGAAAGGAAAAAATCGGAATGCCTGTCATGCTTCTGTGAACCTCTTTTTGGATCCTGAGTCTTCCTACGACTGGCAGGGAGCATGGTTTTTTCATTGAATCTTTTTATCACGTGGCCTGCTCCTTCTTGCACCTGTGACCATCAGTGGTAATTGTAAAAAGCTTTAGAATCTACTGAAGGTTCTGCACTTAAAGGGGTCATTTAATGACAAATGATTTGAAAAGATCAAAGATGACCAAACTTCTCTAAATAGGGATAACACTGCATTATATATAGAGAATTCTAGATGGGTAACAGGAAATGATGGAGGTGTTTTTCACAGAGGGGTTCGGAGTAAAAACAACCACACATCAAGAGTGCAGCTTTACTTGTCTATAGAGTCACTGGAAAACCCCAAGGTGAAAAACAACCCTATAATTCGCCTCTTATCCATCTATAATTTTAGAATATATATGGCCCCAAAATCATCTAAACCTGTTTTCACTTGCTATGTAGGAGAAGAGGATTAATGGGTGAACCATAAATCACATGGCCTCTCTACATGTCTAAAATATGCCTTTTCTTTCAGAAGCTATGCTTTGTGGTTTCCAGCACTGTTTTGACAAGCTCTTAGAGAGCCCAGCCAGAGCAGCCTAGAATTCCTTTGTAACGTAGCAATAGTGAGTAACAGTTTTTGTTAAGAACAGTTTCTAGGTCAGAGCAGTGAGTTACTGTGTTTGAATCCTATTATTCATCTTAGCATTTCTCTAATAGAGCCACGCATCAAAAAGATATCAGTAGCAATAGATTATAACCCGATGAAAAGGAAGTGCACAATTCTCCATTAAAGGATTCTGTTGTTGAGAGTCTGCCCCCAGAATTAACTTAAGGTAACTATGGCAGAGATAATTATGATGGCAGATACTTCAACAATGCAAGACATGGAAATGCAGGATTTATAGCTCACTCCACAAATCTAAGGATTTCCCTTTAAAATATAGTTCTACATTTTTCCAATGTGTTGCTCTCTTATAAATATATTTTTACACAACTGTTTGCAAAACAAGGCACACATTCTTTCTCATACAATGGTGTCTCATGTCAAAATCTCTCCATTACTGAAGAAATGTAGATTCTGTTTGCACATTGTATATTACATGTATTTTTTATTTAATATGCATATTATTAGATTTTTAAAGACTTGCATGTGGAACATGACTAGAACATCTGACAATTAGTTCAGTGACACACCACTACAATTGAATTAACTGGAATAAAGGCTTTTTCACAAATACATTTGGGAAATATACATTTCTATGTACCTGGCAGTATTCAATATGTATTGGAAGACTACAAATTAAGCTTAAAATAAGTGTGAAGTAGGCTTAAAATTAAGTGTAATCAATTTAAAGAGATGTAAAGTACTCCAGTCTGAAAATTGTTTTGCCATACCATTCAATGTGTAGGAAAGAAGTTTGGTATGGTTTTACATTTGCTCCAAACCAAGTGAAGGTTTGTTCATTTTTATTTTATTATTTAGGATTTCAAACAGTTGCTTGGCACAAGTTACCCAAAAATGTTGACTGAGAACACTAGCATGAGCACGGGAAGTGCTCTTGCAGTCCGACCAAAACACTGGCCAAACATTAAGGTAAGCAATTCATCCAATATTATGTATATTCTCTGAACATGAGTAGTGTCTCACTAAGACTAGACAACTCACTTGGACCTACATGCATCTGCGGGCCCATGCACTATTAATTTGTGATAACCTACAAGCGAGTCCATGAGGAGGATCTACACAATGAGGGAATGATTCACAAAGGTAAACTTGGACCTGAAGTATAACTTTAGACCAAAGTCTAACTTTACAACTGACGTCTAACTTTATGCTTGAAGTATAACTTTACACCTTATGTCTAAGTTTAGACCTTAAGTTTAAGTTTAGACTTAAAGTCTAAGGGCCTGATTCACAAAAGGTAATGTTAGACCAAAAATCGAACTTTACTATTCACAAAAATAAGTTACTACTAGTAATTTTACTAGCACTAAACTTACTACTAGTAACTTTACTATGAGCAAGTTTACTAATAGTAAAGTTACTAGTGGGAACTTACCTTTGAGAATACTGAAATGTAGTAAATTAGACTTTTGGTCTAAATTAGAGGTTTGGTCTAACTTTACCTTTGTGAATCGAGCTGACAATGTGCATCTTTTAGTACTATAGACCATAGGTGTCAAAGTCACACATATGTCCAGATCATTCAGAGACCAAATACTAACACCTGGGCCTTTTAACTAGTTGAGCACCTTCAAATTCATGCAAACACAACATGTTTTTGCTCATGCTTTTCTAAACCTAACCTCCGGTGCAAAAAACAGTATTGTTTGCATAATTAAGAATAGATGAGATGTACATTTCTTTCTATAAATTGAAAAAGTAGTTTTCCCTCAATGATTTTTCAGACTTTTTTCAAAGCATGACATGAACTTTTACATGTTACAGATAGTCTTTTTGAATGTTCAAATTCTCTGAATTATTGCTTGTTCCAATACCAAATTGTTTAAAAGATTTATTCTACATTTTGACTTTTTTGAGGACAACACAGTACCAATTCATGGAACATGTGCCACAGTAGTTATGTTTTTATATTTGTTGTAACCTACAAAACGTTCATCCTAAATCAATCGCTTTCGGAAATCCAACAAATGCAAATTTCCTGGCCGGTGATGCAATTTTGAAAACCCATTTGAAGACAGATTTAAAATAAGGTCAAATGAGATCAAATACATTGGAGTAGTCAGTCTTTTATTTTAACCCACTTTATGTGGTCTACAGATAAAAAGGTTGGGGCAGATTTACAAGCCCCTTGCGCCACTTTTGCGTCACTTTTCCCATGTAAGTGACGCAAAAGTGGTGCAAAGGGCTTGTAAATCTGCCCCGTAGTGTGGATGTTGGAATGTGTAGCATCAATATGTAAACTCAGGTTTTTAATCTATTTCTATTATATAGGATTTCAAACTGGGGGCTGAGACAGCCAGTACAGCTTATTCATTATTCACGCCGAACATGAAAGGTGGAAGGGTCATCATTTTCCAACTCAAGCAGTGGTCATACACCCAGGTACAAAAGAAAACCTTCTTTAGGTGTATTGTTGATTTACAAAGGCTTCAATTCAATGGGTTTGCAAGCAAACTATTTCTTGATTTCCTGATGATGCACTGCTTAACATCATCTCATCCCAATTCTATAGATATTCTGACAACTTTCTAGAAGCATTTTGAACTTCAAAATAATTAAGTCCTCAGTTTGAAAAATATTGTAAATATGTAGTTGATGCACCCTTCCCTACAACCAAAAAAATAGACATAAGCTCTTTAGACAGTCATATACTTGAGACGATGATCAATTTACTTTGTTTCAATTTGCAGTTATGGGTATTTCTGAAAAATGTCTTTGACTTGTCATCACATTTTGACTGTTTACCCAGACCTAGCCGTGGACATAGACTCTCACCCTCAATGATACAGGTCAGTACGGAAAAGCTCTGCCATTTGTTCTATGAATAACATAATTCACATGATATTATATGATTTCTGAAAAGCCCTGACTTTGTTTATAACTAATGGCTAATTGCCGTATCTGTTGAGATCAGTGTGAAAGATGGTTAATGAGCAGGATTTATCTTGTAAAATCAACAATTTTCCATTTTGTACTTTCACTTACCCATTAGTCCACATGTGGGTAAAGTGTTTTGATAAGATCATACTTTCTTTCAGAAAATGGTGTATCCAAATGTACAATTTTGGCATTTTCCTACTTGTATATGAGATCTTTAAATTCACACCTGCAAGCCATACTTGTGCTTCTGCTTTTCTATTCTAAAACTACCTTAGTGTCTGTGCATCAGTCTCACAGTCTTTTACAAAAATATAACCATAATATAGATGAGGTGTATAGTTTAGATATTTCTTTCTGTTATTTATAAAGTATATAAGTTGTTTAATGAATGCATAACGGAGGTTTTACAAAGTAGCACCTCAAAGCACATCAACTCAACCATCCATCACTGAGTCATGAAGATTTTCTTTTAAAGTAATGTGAGTTTCCTTACCAAGCTGTTTAAACCATGTATTATGAGGTATCTTACTTTCATTTACAAATGTTCATAGAACAAAATTGACAAGTTGGTATGGAATTAGTGGAACAGCAAACTTGTTTTACCTATACAATGTAAAACTCTAGTAAAGTTAGGTCATTTGAAGACTCATTTTAATATAGGTTTGATAAGGTCCACTATGGTCAATAGACTAGATATTGCTTTTCATTTAAACCTTTGTTACAGTTCAACAAAATAATATCTCTGTGGATTTTAGAATGTGGAGCAAGAAATGTGAACACAGGTTTTTAAACCTATGTCGGTTTCATAGGAGTTCAGCCTATGGGCTGTCAGTCAGCACAGATCTTCTAACAGACCCACCTAAACTGTGCAGTTATTAAAAACCATTTCTATAGCCAATATAAAATGAACAGCTAATTTTCTACGATGATATTGCTTCCTAAGCACAAGTGGCAATGGCACTGGGTAGTTGCAAAGCACCCCATTTTTAAGACTAGCTAAAAGATATCACACCTTGTGGAATGAGTTGTGACTCATGCGGACACCCTTCCCATGGTGGCAAAACCAAAAAATGTCTTGGAACCCCTACGCATTTATCTGCCAATCCTCAACACTGTGTAATGTGCTTCCCTTTAATTGTTGGGAATTGAGTGATTAGTATAGTGGAAGATGCTGCTGTTATAGGTATTTATGAGTCCGTTAGCCACCCTGCATTGCTCCAACCACAGTGTGTGATATTTCCCAGCTTATGGACAGGAGTGGTGATTTGGGGTTGGGTTTTTATGATGTCCTTGCTGTGTCATTTTGTGGTTACAAAATGTGTTTCTTTCTCATTTCTTGGAGTGGTGAATACACCTATTCCCTTTATATACGTACTGCTTTCTGCCTGTATATTTCATAAAATGTTATAACTAAAAATATTTTTTAAATGGCAGCTTTAGGAGAGGTCACTTCAGTTAGATTTTTGCTAACTGCGGAGGATGGCCACCGCTCTCGTGATACCAGACTCCCAAACACTTGTACACGACTGCTCTCACCACTGATTGACCATTCTGATGTCAGATCCCTGTTTTTTTTTAACTTTTATGCCAAAGATTAATATATTAGTTTTATCTGAATTTATTCTTATCTTATTGAGATCCCAAGAAGAATGAAGCTCAGATACATTAATTACAATTCTAAACTGGTCTTGCCTAGCAGGACAATGTCTGCATATTGAAGAATCAGTGTTAAATGTCCTCCTAAATTTGAGTGGAAAGAGCAGTAGTTGAAAAGTGTATTTCCCAGATCTGCCACATAGAGTTTGAGTAGCAAATGTACCCATACTGCCAATATTACAATCCCACATCAGGCCTCTAGTAGTATAGATTTTAGGACATGATTTTGCAGTGCTGCTAATTTAAATGTTAACCCAGTTCTGTTCATTCAGTGGAAATGTCTCTATTTTCAAATGTACACAGTTGCCAAAAGCCAAGCTACAGACACAACCAGCTTTTAGGCACATGTTTGGTGTTTTAATGGCTTTCATTAATTGATTTTGACAAATGAAATGCTGCTTGCTCTACTAATGATGCACTGTTTCAAAATCTCATGTCAAGAAATGCTGAGCACTTTCTAAAATCTACATTTACATAGAAGTAATTGAGCCTGTTTCAGCATATTTATAGCTATGTTTTGTGTAAAAGAATAGTAGTAGTGTAGATTTTAACTTGAGAAAGAAAACCATTGGCAACATATTTTACCTCTTTTCAACCTATAGGATTTCGAACTACGGACTGCCACAATTTGCAACAAGATACCTAACAAGAGGTTTGAGGTCATCCCTGTTGTCATACAGCTACCAGATATCCAGGTACAGTGACTTAGCCATGGAAACAGTTCAGTAAAGTTGAAACTTAGAGCCAGGTTTAGCAGTGGACAGTAATACACCAGCCAACAAGAAACAGATGCCCCTTCTTCATTCAGGTAAATTATTGTGCGGTCAAAGGCATTGTTCCAGGCAGAGGTGTCATCACTAACTCTAAGATGGGGAAGACAAATGAGCAGCAATACAATTGCTGGAAATTGCATTGAGCTGACCCCCAATCTTAGACGGTGGTATGTCACCATGCCCAGTGGTGCCACTTATACATACATTTTGAAAAAGCTTTGTCTGACAAAAAAGCACTAGAAACACCCTTCTCTATGTGCAAATATACAGAAACTGAGGGTGTACCAATCACTCATTATTATAATATGTCACTATATAACATTAAACTGAATAACCTTTGATCATAATTGGAGCAGTGATACCATACATCATATTTTATAATTCCATTTTGGAGATACCATATATTGTTACTATTTGGGTGTTTATATTAGCACAGAAGAAGTTTTTACAGAGATAAAGGAAAGATATGTGTTGGCATAAAACATGATGGAATAAAGCATAAAGTGATTGTAGAATTTATTTTAAACACAAGTGTTTATAGTTGGAATTCATCTATTGAGCGCACCACAGTTTATGATTCAATTCTCCCATGTGAACTATCATTGCCTGATACAGAAAACACTCAAAATGTACATATCTACATAGCCAGGATATTTTTAATGTGGGTACAGAGAATGTACCTCCTGTTGCAGGGTATAATTTTGGTGACCACATTAGTGATGACAATTCAATTGCACCTTGCAGGAGAGGCAAGGTGGTATTGAATTCAGGGTTTTCAATAGAGACAGCTCCAACCATGCTGGAGGATGAGATGTTTGACTCACTAACTAGACAACCTAGCAGTCTAACTGAGGAGCTCTTAATGAGGCCTTACTGTTTGATCTTCTATATCATTCAGATGGGTGAGGTGCATTTTGAAAATTATGAAACATAATATTTAATTTATATCCTCAGACGGGCAAGGCCACGACCACCACCAAGATGGCCGCGTTCTTGTGAGGCTCTGGCACAGGCAGTCCGTCTTCAGCAGCAAACACCATTGTTAACTATGCACAACTGGTCACAGAATCCAGGAAAACCCTACATGGACCTCTGAGAGACAGCGGGATACAGTGATACGACTCCCAGTGTTGAAAACACGGAGAAGGAGAGGGAGCCGCCGGCTGTGCCTCAGAGGCCCCATGGCGACAGTGACCATGGCCGAGCCTGAGGCCAGGACCGCTGGGTCCCGCCAATATGCACACCAGCTCCCCCCGGTCTCATTCCCCATCCTCGCCCAGCTGGCCACCACCCTCCCAGGGACATTCACCGAGGCTGCATCTGGAGCCCTTACAGGAACACAACCATCTCAGGCCTGCCTGTGAAGGAGGAGGAACCTATGAGATGCGGACGCATTGATGTTAATCCTGTGCAGTTAGGCTCTTGGTTAATCCAGAGCAGGGAATGCAGAGAGGTGCATGAGGCCTCCTGATGCGGTGTCTAGTGTTGCTAAGGTCAAATGGTTCAGGTCCTCAGATCCTGGATGTGTATGCTTGGACTGGTTCAGAGGGAGAAATGCTATAAATTGTCTTGCACCATTGCACATGTCTCCAACCACACGTCGCTACGACGCAACTGATATCGAATCAAAATATACCCTTAGGTAGCACTCCCCATGACAAGTCGAAGACAGTAGAACTTACGCTTATATAGTGGAATATCCATGGCATTAACAACCCTCGAAAGGGGAAGCAAGTGCTCTCCTACCTAGCTAAGCACAATGTTAAAATCACTCTGCTGCAGGAGTCCCATCTGTCTCCATGCACTGATCCCCCTTTTGCCAAGCAGTGGGAAATCATAGGTACTTCTCTTACTATAGTTCGTACTTCCTGGGGCACCTGCCTACTGATCCACAAGAGTGTGCCATTTACCCTTACGGCTCAATACTCTGACCCCAACGGCAGATATCAATATATCCAGGGTACATTGGCAGACCGAAGGATCCAAATAGTCAATATATAGGCCTCCCCAATGTTGATGACCCTGAATTTTTCTAGGAACTATATACTCGCCTAGAAATGACCACTGGATATTGGGAGGTGAACTGAACATGTTACACTGCCCACAGATAGATACAACCAGTACACAGCTAGTTTGCAAGCTTCGCACCTGGGAAGCATTCAGCCAACTTACTGATTCATATTTACTATTAGACACCTGGCGTACCCACTACCGATGTACTCCTGATTTCACATTCTACTCTTCCCCCCACGCTGTCTGGACTGGACTAGACTACTGGTTTCTTTCGTCGCTTGTCCATCAAAGGCTCAGCAGGATCTCCCTCCTTCCCTGAAAACATTCTGGCTATAGCCCAGTCCTGTTATAAATGAGAATCCCATGAAGTTGCCCTATGGCCTTCAGCTGGAGATCCGGAGGAGAAGCCCTGCTAGAGCCTGTATTCCACAATGAACTATAGTCCTCTATTACAGAATATTTTGATTTAAACACCTGATCCGTATCCACACAAGTAACCCTGTGGGAAGCCTTCAAGGCCTATATCCGCTAAGTGTGCATTTCCAAACACACAGGCATACTATGTGATGTTCACACTCAAGTGCAGAAAACTGAGAAGGCATTTCATGACACAGACCAGACAGTGGGAGAGGGGGATAAGGACCGGACGCACCAACGAAATATTCTCATTACGGAGTTCCAGGACTTGGTGGATAGGAAGATTTAATACATGGACAAACATGCTAGGGCACGACGTTATGGGGAGGGGGAGTGACCTGGTTGCACACTGACGTGCTTATTAGACCCAAACGGACAGCAGAACTACATAGCCAGGATATGCTCAGATATGGGAGCCGCCTTCACAGGCAGCAAAAACATCCTGCATGAATTCAAAACATACTATCAAAACCTCTACACCTCTAGCGCCACTTACAATCCCACAGTGATGACCTCCTACCTCGAGGACTTAGCTATGGAACCGTTGATGCTGGAACACAGAACACAAGCTATCACTGCCTTAGGCCCCTCCAAGGTGCCAGGCCTGGGAGGGCTGACTGGTACCTTTTATAAGACATTTAAACAACTACGCGTCCCACAGCTACTCGCGCTATATAACAAATTCTTAAGCACTGGCAAACTGCTGCTGACACTCCGAGAGGCAATTTTCATGATAATATTGAAACAAGGCAAAGATCCCAGAAAATGCACTTCATATCGCCCATTATCGCTATTTAACCTCTATAATAGAATACCTGCCAAAGCACTGGCCAACATACTGGCATTGCTGATGGAGCAAATCATCTCACCAGCCCAGGCTGATTCGTCCCACACCGCGCAACTTCCTTCAATCTACGAACACTATTTGCAGTGCTCACTAAGGTGGCACCGGACACACCAGCTGCGGTGGCCATGCTGCATGCGGAAAAGGCCTTGGTCTCACTTGAATGGCCTCTCTTAAGAGCCGTTCTGAGAAAACTAGGCATTCCCCCACCGTTTCTTGCATTGATTATGCTACTATATACCAAACTCACAGCCTGTTTGAGAAAAACCGGCACGCTCACAGACGCGATCCCAATATTCCGGGGCACTAGAAAGGGATGTCCACTTTCCCTCCTACTCTTTATAATTGCAATGGATCCACTGGTAAGGGCACTGCAGGACAGACACAGCGGAATGCAACATACATATGGCCCATTGATACTATCGCTATACACAGACAAAATTTTCCTGTTTATGCGACACCCCAGGGATAACCTACCCCCACTCATGCAGGAGATAGCCAGCTATGGTCGACTCTCAGGACTGTGCATCAACTGGGCAAAGTCGGAGGTCTTCACACTCACGGATGCCACCCAATCCTACCGACGGAATACCCCCTCAGATGGACCACTGACTGCACTAAATATTTGGTATCCAAATACATAGGGATAGAGATCAGGTCCTCCAGCCCAATTATGGACCGGCATTGGACACCCTGAACGCACAATTTGAACAATACTTAAAATTGCCTATTTCATTGATGGGACGTGTGGCTATTCTTAAAAAGGTGGTGCTACCATGCTTTTTATATCTGTTCACTACCACCCCCATCCTGCTCACACATTACTTCTTTGGCAATCTACGTGGCATTCTGCTGTGACTGACCTGGGCGGGGGGCGCCCTCGGGTGCCCTGGGAGTCATTGACACTTTCCAATAAGCATGGAGGTCTTGCAGTACCTGACATCTGCCTCTGTACCTACACATATCATTGATACCACCCTGACGCGCGCATACCATACATACGCCCAGAACGCGCTCCGCTGGACGGCTTCCTCCACTCACAGATACTGCCGTGGGGCATCCCATTCAAAATGTTGGACATACAGACAGTTTCCACAACCTGCTGGCCATTGCGCAGGTTGCGACATATGCTACAGGGCGGTCCCGTCATCCCCATTGCAGATCATCCCTGGATACCACCCACAAGGAGACATTGGTCAAAAGTACACTTCACAGATACTTAATGTCCACCCTTGGCGACCTGTTCCCCAATGGACACATCATACAATTATCAGGTGACATGTGGCCGCCAAATGCATCATAAATGAACCTCTCTGTCTTCAAAAGGCTCCAGAGCTCCTTTAAATCTCTTATACCCACCTATCCAATCCCTCCAGAAGACTTCTCACCCTTGTCAGTAGCGATTGAGGCAACAGATGGCGGACATATGACATCTAGGTTATACCAAGATTCCCTGGTCCTAAAACCAGACGTAACATCCCGGGTGCGGAAGGTCTGAGAGAAGGAACTTGGGGCTCCTATTGCAGACCAAATATGGGGCTACTGCTGCGCACAAATAAAACGCATTTCCATTAACCAAAGACATAAATGGATACACTTTAAATATTTCCACATGTGCTATTTCTCTCCAGCAGATATTGCAAAGTTCGAACCCCCAGACCCGATAAATGTCTGAAATGTCATATCCTGGAACCGATTTTGCCCACCTAACATGGACGGATTGGTGTCGCTACAACGCATGCTTTTACCACGCATGCCTTTACAACGCGGTTTTTACCACGCAGTCCATTACAACGCATAATGCTTTTAGGCGCTGGATAGTGAATTATTTAATTTACTATTCCAACTCCAGTCCCCGTGGATGGCAGGGAAGGTGTTGGATAGTATATTAAATACATTCCCTATCCTAGAGCGCCCCCCAGCGCATTGCGTTGTAATGGTTTGCGTGGTAAAAGTTGCGATGTAATGGTAGTGCGTTGTAAAAAATTCGTTGTAACCGTGCTACACCAACATGGACATGTCCGGTGATTGCTCACTATTGGGAAAATTTATATATCCAGATCTCCAACATGACAGACTACAAGATGGCTCCCAATCCAATGGTTGCTCTGTTAGGTTACACCTATGACACACCCCAGGCAATCTGCTGGCTGGTTTCTGTTGCATTATTACTTGGCATGAGGGAAATATTCCTGAGCTAGGGAGGGCCCAGACCTCCTACTGTTAAAGAGTGACTCAAAAGCATGAGCAGAAGTGAAAACATGCTGCCATGTGGTTACCACTGGTGATGAGTATATTGCACTGCACTGCATCTACCATGCCAACAATAAATCTGTTGATCAGTTGAGTTGGGGTAGATAATGCTATGTTCCATAATACATGAAAAACAGATATGAGCTCTGGTGTGCAGCAGAACACATCTTTAACTAAGGTCTTTTTTTTCTTTCAGACAACATTGGGCTCCTTGGAGAACGTAACCAACTGTCCCTCCCATTTTGACCGTGCACTCTGGACTTGCCTTTGTAACAAATTCATTCTTCTAGGATATCTGCAAAATGTAATCAGCCTTCCTTCAAATGTTATCTGTGCCCTCAAAACCATCCAAAGCCACAAATTAATGCTTCAGGTTAGTATTATAAGGTTCTGCAAATTGTGCAGTAAACAACACATGATTGCTATGATCTGGCATGATTCTGGAATGACTCTGCTCTCTTTATATTTACTGTATGTCAATGGAGATCCATGATATTTGAAGTTAGCATGCAGTATTTAAGGTGTGAGGTACCTCATTCTTTGGTCCATGGTGTGAATACATAGACTACATCTTCTGTGACATGTATCACACTCTTAAAACAAGATATTACCAATGTTAACTATGTATACTTTTGGTAATCTGTGGCACAACATAAAACTATGCCCCAGGAGTGAAACTGTGTGAATTAAATAGAAACACAGAATATGCTGATCGCATTTTTCAAACATCTTGTTGGTACCGGGTCTACTTGCAGGTGGGTTGCAGATTTTTTGTCTTTGGCTCCATGGCTCACATGGTCAGCAGCTTTTCACATCTGTGACTAACACCGTCAATGTCCAATATGAGAATCTCTGATGGAATTACAATTATTGAGGTGGTTACATTTTTACTTCTTTTCAAGCAATTGAAATTCAACATCACAGTTTAAGTGAGGCCATGTGGCTTGATTTGAAGTTGCCTGTTATTGAACTGTCCTTAATTTGTGTGGGATTAGCTAACTCTAATGTTAGAGGATACTTCTCTGGTGAACTAGAAGAAAGTCTACTGTGGACACAGCACACTGGCCCATTACCAGCCACCTCTAAATCAGAGCCAATGTTTTCTTCTCTTATAATATACTGCTCCAAAAATAAAATATATATTTTAATCTTTTTACATTCACCAGGATGTAACCAGATGGCGTGACACAAGCAACAAAGAAATGCAGACTATGATGCCTAGCATGAGATGGGGAAATGCCCTTGCTGTCCAATCAAAACAGCTGCGAAAGATTGAGGTACACACTCTTTTGTTAGGTACAGGGATATATCATCATATATAAATTGTGATTTCCACTGTATTTTATCCATTGAATGTTAATTGAAACAAGTAATTGCACAAACATTTCATATGAGATTTCCATTGTATGACTAATATAATTTCCACAACTTTGATCTTATGTCGTAGAAATAAATCAAACTAGTTCTGTTTCATTCCTATAGACGTTTTAGCCACTCTGTAACTTCATCAGTTTACTTTTTCCATTATGCAGTTATTGGCAACAACAGACCAAAGATCGTCAAATTTGTCCTGTGCACCAAGTAGCAACTTTGACCATACCTACTTGACCCTGACACCCCAGGTTAGATTGAGAAATTTCAATTTTTTGGTTTTTGAACAATTTATGGAACAAGTAATGTAGTTTGTCTGCTGGAAAGGAATTTCTCTAGCTCAAAAAGATATATTAATGTATATCGAGAATTATGTGCAACATTGTGAGTGTGCACTATTTTTTTGTGACTTGTTCCATTTCTCTGGCATTAGTATTATACTCTGAGTGCATAAAACACTTTTTTTGGTAATCTTCTTTTACTCATACTTTATGACCTCATTCATTCTCATCTTGTTAAGTATTTTTAGTATCTAGCGATGAATTTGAAGCTTAACACTAACAGTTAAATTATGAAAACAAAGGACACAATGCACACCCACTATATTACACAATCCAACCTTCCATTTATAAACTACATGACTCTGCTCTTCCACTCACCTTGGTAAATCTGGCATTATGACATAATCTCTCCTTTGTAATAATGTTGTTACTGAGACTTTTTGGAATCACTATTAAGGTGTAGGCATTGTATCTTTGGTTCTTTAGACCAAATGGGCAGCAGCTTCTCACAACTTCTGATCCGCTCATAGAAGTTATAGACTAGCATGCGCATGAATCTCCTCCTTTTTTTCTAATGTATTTTATTGGTATTTTGGTTAAAATAATAACCAACCACCCAAACAATACAAGGATAGCAAAGCAAAGTATGGGACATCAAACTGCCCTCTCAGATTGCTCTTGAACTCCTCTCCTGCACCTCACGTGCCCTCCCCAGCTGTCTTCCCACTAATACTGCCTTAATTTCTTTTAAGGGTTTGTACTTCTGAATTGAAACTGAGATCGATCTGTGTGATCTGTGTGTATCTTGCTTGTAATTCCTCGATAATGGCACTCTCTTGTGTGGACTATATATTGCTCTTATGAAAGAGAGTTTCTTTTATCTGAAATACCAAGACAGAAATAGTGATTGTGTGAGGACCAGAAACCCTTCAAATGCATTCAAATATAACATTTTGGAGACATGCCTCATATTCTTCAACATTTCAGCAGCGTAGGCCACTGTGGAACATGACATACTGTAAAGCAGCCTCGAGGAGTTAATGTTTCCATCTTGAATTTTTTGGGGTCATTCTCCTTCAGATGCAGCCAAAAGCTTTGGTTTGGGTCTATGAAATCAACACCACATATGGTGCCTTTTTGAATATTAATAAAGGTCTTACTTACCATGCCTCCTAGTCAACATTTACTTGCATTTATTGACACAGGTCTTGCAGTAACTCCGGGTAAATTTACAGTTGTAAGCAAATGATATTTAAATGTACTTTCAGGTTGGAAAAAGGCTAACTAATCAAGCTATCACAAAAAGGCAATTGGAGGATGCTCGGAATATGTCTAACCACTGCCAATCGCATTTCAACCCACCATTCTTTTGCTCGTCATGCCACCTCAGATTAGACCCAACCATGTACAAATCAGCCTTGTTCCTGCTCCAATACGAACAGTCCTGCCAAGCCACCCCCTCTCTGAAAACAAGCAACCCAAAACTGGTACCACCAATATTAAGGCTCTTCTGTTGGGTGTAGCTTGGTTCATTCGGCACGATGGGCAAAGGACCCAACTCGGAACATGACCATTACCGCTTAGGGCAGTTCATGACCCACACAAAAGGTGATGGGATGATACTTGCAATAAGTCTACCACTGGCAATCGCTCAGAGTAGCATTTTAATCCATTGTTCTTTTGCCCAATATACCACCCCAGATTTAAACTAGCCGTATTCAAATCAGTCTTTACTCTACTACAATAGAAACAGTCCAGTCCGATCTGCCAATTTACGTCCTTCCTGACCCAGAACGCATGCAATCCAGGACAGGTTTTGCCCTGATTGGTGCCTTTCAGTTTGGTTTGTTTGGTTCCATTGGCACAGTGAGCTAGAAACCCACGTCTGGGCATATCAGTACAGGACGAACACAAAAGGTGATAGGAGGATGCTTGCAATAGGTCTAACCACGAGCAATAACTTGGGTAGTGTAGGGGAGTAGGATATGCTTACTATGGTTACCCCCACTTTTTGCTGTGTTTCACTGATTTATCGACTTTAGTCTGGCTTGGGCCCTGCTAACCAGGACCCCAGCCTAGCTGCTTCCTCTCTAAATGGATTGCATGTACATTAGGTACACTCCAGATTGGTTACTGGGTCACCCTTATGAGTCCCTAGTATATGGTACCTTAGGTACCAAGGGCATAGGTACCCCAGAGGCCTACCAGGGGCGGAAGCATGTATTTACAATATTGAAGGCAGAGTGCTTGGTTTGGTGTGAGAGGGTGCCCAAGTATGAGCTGAGCCCTCTGCAGCTTTCAGAATCCCTTCCATATAGCTTTTCTATGATACAGCCATACCATATACTCTTAAGTGCATTATAACATCGCGGTAAATGCTAACTTTGGAATGTCAAACACTTTGGAATACTACCCCCCCTTCTAGAGGGAGAAGACATGTACACACTGGTAAACCCAGTAGAAGTTAAACAGAGCCCCAGCATCACAAAATGGATGCTGCTTCCACAGTCACGAGTCTGACCTCCTCCTGCTGGACGAAACTCCGGCAGGTGAGGCTTGGACAATAGGTTTCCGGTCCAGGGAGGTGCCAGCACCTCCCCAGACAGGCTTTAGTGTATTAGGGCAGGGTGGGTGCATTCAGTGAATGCTTTCCAGACAGTGCCTGTGGCACACAAGGCGTACCCAATGCATTTCCCAGTTCAAACCGGTTGCTGGGGCACTCAGCCCCAGCTCTGGCATGAAACTGGACAAAGTTGAAGGGGTGTAACCACCCCCTCCCCAGGTCCTCCCATAGGTGGGATCCTAGAGTTAGTCCAACGCCTAAACTTAGTATAAGTATAGGAACCTAGTCCCTAGGACTTTAGAATATCCTGGACGAAACTCTGAAACATAAATCTTGGACCTTCGACATTCCATATCGACTGGAAGAGGGAAAAAATCTCCCTTGTGTCAAGGAGCGACTCCCCTGTCAAACAGGCACCAAAGAAGCATCTTGCCAGTGTGCATTTTCAAGGCTCCCGCCGGAACCCGAAGAATCTGCGACACAGGACATGGACTTCCAGACATCTACGAGGGTGACACGAGTCCCCAGCAGAGCTGAGACCTGTAGCTATCACGAGAGACGTGCGACCGGAACTCCTGGACATCCAGCACATTTGCTAGTGCATTGACTTCCCAAGTTTTCACAAAGTTGTGCATTGGGCTACTTGTAGTCCAAGCCCTGAGCACCTTTTGCCCTGAAGCTTAGAGGCCTACACTCCACAAGTATTCATTGGGCCCGCTTTCTGCATTTCTGCTTGAGGTCCCTTTGTGATCCCTGGTCCGTCGACTGGTGGATCCCCACAAAGGAATCTACTCTGTTTCTTGATCTTTACTGGTTGCCCAAGATGTGCCTGGACTCCCCTCCCAAGGGTGAGTCCCTCAGACCTTGCTGGTCTGCTATGAAGCCAATCTTTCTATTTTGCGTGGGTTGCTGTTGCCAAAGCTTGTTGGGTCCAATCTGGATACCAACACTGCAGCATTCGACATTCAACGTGGAACAGCTCGAATTCAGCTCCTGTTTGTTGTCGACACACACCTCTTGGATCTCGTGGCTGAAGAGTCAAGCTTCACCTACATCACCCGAAAGCACCCGACATTGGCTGGCATCTTCTTGTCACCTTCCTGGTCACTGGCTAGTGACCTAGACTCTGTCCCCTCTGCTTTCAGGTTCTTCAGATCTCTGATCCACCCATGGATCCATCCGTACACTCTTCACTTGGTCACCTGCAGCACTTCTTTGCAGTTCTCAATTGGAAACTACGACAAAACCTGACACGAAAAGACACCTATGCACCCGGCTTCCCTGGGTGAGGTAACACGTGTACTTTGGTGCTCCCGTGGGTCTTGACTCTCGAAGTGTCCAGTACTGAAAGGGTTTTTCCAATACATCATTCTCATGTCTATCATGCCAAATCAGATTAGACCCAGCCATATACAAATCAGTCTTGACCCTGCTCTAATAGGAAGCATCTAGTCCGAACTGCCCAGCCAGGTCCTCTGTGAACCAGGACAATTTTTTCTTTTTAAAAAAAAGTTTTATACAGCTCAAACTAGACCCTAGACATCGGCTATCAGAGCACTTTACATGAGCACCAGTTTTGTTACATGAGAACACAATCATTTTTGTTAGGCACAGGAAGATTAAACTATTTGTCCAGAATCGCAGGATGTTGAGGGTCGTTGCCCAGACTCAAACCCGGTTCCCCAGCTTCGAGGTCGACCACTCTAGCTGTAAGGCCAAATACTCTCCCCACAATCAACCTAAGACCGGTTTTGCCCTGATTGGGGCTCTTCAGTCCAGTGTCGCTGGGTTCAAGTGAGACTGCAAGCAAGGGACCCCTGTCTGTGCATACCCATGGCCATTTAGGGAAATTGATCTGGTAGCATTCCAACCCTTCGTTCTTTTGCCCAGCATGCCACCTCAGGTGAGGACAGCCCTTTGCAAATTAGTCTTGACCCTATTAAAAAAGGAAAAGTCCAGCCAAACTGTCAAGCCATGTCCTCTCTAAACTGCAACACATGCAACCCAAGACTCGTTTTGCCCTGATTGGGGCTGTTTAATCATGTGTAGCTTGGTTCTAGTGGGTCAGTGAGCAAGAAACCCATGTCTGAAAATACACTTGTCCAATTAGGGTAGTACACGCGTCTTACCACTGACAATTGTTCAGGTTGCATTCCAACCCATTTTTAACCAGACGGGAAGAGGGAAGTGGCCGGTGCGGCAAAAGTCCCCTACCTGATCCGGAGCATTCGGCATATCCTAGAGTAATCACCCTCCTGTGGACACAATTTGACAGGCAAAGCACCAGCACTTTCTCCCATGCTCGCCGAAAGATATTTGGTTATAGGGCTTGCCACCCTATAGTGGTGCAACATTATCATGGAGCTGCAGGAATGAGCTACACAATTAAGATGGGATGGGATTTGAGGGTACAGTGCTATCCTGGTTCAGCTCCTTTCTGGAGAATAGATCGCAAAAATTCACTGTCAACCAAACCCTTTCAAGCGCAACCGACAATACTATAGGAGTTCCACAAGGTTCAATGCTATCTCCATCACTCTTTAATCTATACGTAGAACCTCTTACGGAAATACTTCAAAAAGCTAACATTGCTTTCCATATGTATGCTGATGACACTCAGCTGTACATTAAGGTTGCGTCGACTGATGATATAAAGACAATGAACCTAGCTCTAACAAGAACACTTCTATGGCTAACCAAGAACCATCTAAAAACTAAATGCTCAAAAAACTGAATTCCTTCTGATTACCCCTAAAAAAAGCAAAACATTGATGGCAGGATGGTCCAACCTCATCACTGCACTAAAGTGCACTCCGAAGATTGTGGAGTCAACTAAATCTCTGGGTATCATTCTGGACAAAAACCTTAATATGTCGGCACATATCAACACAATGGCAAATAACGCCAGATTCCACTTGAGTTACTTACGAAAACTAAAACCTTTTTTAAATAAAGCAGACCTCAAAACAGCAGTTCAAGCACTGGTCATCTCAAGGATTGAATATGGTTGCACAACCTTAGCTGGACTCCCTAAGATCTCAACAGCCCCGTTGAAAGCATGTCTTAATGCAGCCACAAGACTCATAGCGGGATCCAAAAATGTTGACCATATCTCCACCCACTTGAAAGCTCTCAACTGGTTTCCTTTCGAAGCACGAATCCAGTTCAAACTGGCATGCATCACCCACAAAGCAATACACAACAATACTCCAGTCTACCTCGCCCAGAAACTCACTCTATCGGGAGGGTCACGTTCCTCCAGAAGCAAGGTTGATCTACTACTGAAACTGGCGCGCTTCCGTAAGAAAAGAACGTATGACCGAGCATTCTCAGGGGCCGCACCGAGAATCCCATAATTCCTTAAAACTGTTCTTTATTTATTTCATTCTGCCTGGCGGGCACAATTTTCACACTACCAGCTCACTGTACAATGTTGGTCTGTTATACTCGTTTTTATCTCATTGTTTTAAAAAGTTCTAAGACTTTATGGTAATCTATAAGTGAACTTTTTGGTTGCTGCTAGCCCTTTGGAATTGCAATTACGGCAACCACCAATGTCTAGTAATATGTAAAGTTAGGAGTGTTGTTTAAATGCTTCTGTAAAGCGCTCTGACACCCTTTGCAGGGTCATGTTCGCGCTATAGAAAACACTAAAAATAAAATAAAATAAATAAAAGAAACAAGATATCATTATAGCAGACCACAATAAACCAACTCTTATAAGATGTTTGAAGTATTTTCTAAACTGGGACTAAATCTCACAACAGAGGCAATGTAATCAGTTATCTGAGCTTCTGTGAGTTTGTGAGTTACCACTCTCTCTGCTTTTTGCAAATAGTATTTACAGAGTAAAACTGGGAGCTTTTCAGGTATACAGGAGGCAAGGGTGTATAGGTTACCGGCAGCTGAAGAAACAGTGTCATCTGTAGACATCTCTAAGGGGCACGCAACTACTACCTAAATCACTTAGTAATGTGACAATATTGATGGGACCATATGGCTTGTAATTCCTTAGAAGAAGGATGTAGAACGGAACCCAGAATTTGGGTTGTATTTCCATGAACGTGCATGTCTTTTTGTCGTGTCCTCAGTTTTCTCTCAGTATATCTGTGATGGTGATGTGCCCTATTTGCTTCTAGAAGGCTTTTTATCTGGTGGTATTGCTTATGCCACTTCCACATTGTGTGATCCTGAACCACAATCAGCTTCTTAGCTATTAGATTTATAAGGGAAATGAGTGGCCCGAAATGTTCAAAACAAGATTCAGTTGAGATAACTAATTTAAAATGTAATGATTTTACTCATTGACTTTGCAGCATGTCCTTTTAACTAGCTATTCAACATTTTGAAAATCAGGTTGACATTTTGAAAATAAAATCATCAACCATCAGGTATCAAAAGCAGATAGTCTGTAATTTGGGCATGTTTTTATCTGTACTGTTTCCTTCTTTTCACACACAATGTAATTTTATTTCCAAGAGAGGCTTTTACACTCTTTAAGTTCACACAGATTGGAGGTTTGTACCTACGCCGTATCACTCTTGGACACTGTACTCTACCCTTTTGTGCTGATCTGTCCATATACCCCAAGGAGAGTCCAGCATAGTCAACCTAGCTCTCTTGAACAATAAAAGAAACAAACAAAGGACCAATTGATACAAACAGGACAAGTCCAAAGGAAACCTTTAGAAGTGAAAATAGATCAACAGACCCTTAAGAGAATGCCAACTTTTATAATGGGACTACATTAATAATACACAAAGGACAAACAAGGACAAGAGTACAGCAAGTCAATAGGATTTAATTAGAAATGGGAAGAGACCATTACACATCACTCATGGATATGCACACAGATTTGGTGAACTGTACAGCTCTTTTTGTGAGAAAGCAAAATAAGTTTCGACTTGTTTTAGGCAGAAGTTTGGTATTTGTTGGCTGTAGCTTTCATTATGTGCTTTGAATATCTATCTAATTTTAATATGCTCTGGTCCGTTGATGGAGCCTACAACTAACAATTGGTTGTGTCAGAAAACTTAAGTCATGATTTTTCGACAGTTAAAAAAAGAGATATTGTTATTGTAAAACGTCCAAATAATCCCAAAACAAATATCTGTAAGAGAGTATTTGGTCTGGAAGGAGACAAACTGTGCCTCACTGGTCCTTCAGATCTTTTGAAAAGGCACAGCTATGTAACGAAAATACATATCTGGTTAGAAGGTGACAATATTATGAATTCCCTAGATTCTCGTGCTTACGGCCCAGTTCTGTATGCACTGATAAAGTGGGTGCATTCTTTTAAAGATCTGAGCTCTCGCTCCGTTTGGCTGTGTACAGGAAAGTCCTAATGGCAGTGTACTTCGAGATGGTTGAGTGATAGGCAATTATTCTGTTAATTTAGCAGTAGTTTTATTAATTGACAATAAAAGTATTTTTTTCATTACTGGAAGGTAGTATGTAATTTAGCAAAGATGTAGCATAAATATTATCAGAAGTGCACATGCAAATTTTGCTGATAAATTCATACCTCTCATTGGAACCTAACTGTGCATGTGACTATTCTCTGTGCGGACCCAGATCCCAGTTCAAGACTGCCAACACCAAAAGTCGTCTGGGAAAACACGTCTTTGGAAGCTCAGCAGCCTAAAACTTTCAAGGTGTTATAGTTTACTCACTCAGCTTAAGAAATTCTTAGCAATTCCCAATGGTGTTCACATTTTTGAAAGCCAGTTTAAAAATGTCATGAACATTAGATAAACAGCGTTTTAGCAAAAGCATAGTCTAAACACTTTCAGAAGTATGAACATAGCATGCCCTGTCCATCCAAAACAATCCTCTGGGAAATAAATATATTTTCTGAACTGGTACCTCACATTCAGAAAGGGATGCTAAATTAGACAAGCAGCATTGTTTCCCCATACTTTTGTAGCATATAATGAGGATGCCCGAGACCTCTTGTGTGAAATCCTCAAACTTTATACTGAGGTTTGTGATGAACCTTTATAAGATAAAACCCTTTTTTGTACGAAATTCACATTGTTCAAATATATGTTTTGCTACAACTGTGCTTTGATTTATTCTCACATGCCTTAATTGAAATCCTCTATTATTCAGGAAACTATAGGAATGGTCTGTTAACGTACGAGTAGAAAATATGTGCTCTTTATCTAAGAACAGTATTTTGTTTTTCCATTTTTCAGTTATCTAACGATGACCAAGCAAAATCCAAGAATAAGAAGGGTAAAAGAGAAATAATAACCATCATCATATACCTTAGGTCAATCCACCCAGTTTCTGAAAATGGAAATGATGGAGCAGGCACTGCTCCTACACATGTGTAGGTGAGTAGCATCATGGTGTGAAAATGTCATGGTTAATAAGGACATCAATCTTACGGGTGTAAAGGTTGTCCTGGGATGATGAGCTTTACGTTAATTCTTCATCTTATTTTGGATAACTAGAAATAAACTAAATGAGCTCTCAGATATGTTTTAGGCAGTTCTTACTTAGAAACAAAGTGCAAGGCCCAAAGGTTTCCTTAGTAGCCCACTGATGGTAATACCAAATGCCAGAAATGCTAAATAGCAAGGCTGCCTAGTCTTGATTCTAACTTAGGCCTATGTCTTCCACCACACTATATTTCCGTCCTCTTAACCTCACTCTTGCAGGGTCTTTTAATCCCTGCTTACTGCATAGAGGGCTGTTTCTTATCTTCTTCTTCCTTCATCTATCTCTCTTTTCTGTCTTTCTCTGCCTTACTATAGATAGTCAAATGTGAAAAATAAGTCACTAATTCTATAAAAAAGTGTGCCATTGGCCACAGCCTGTTCCCACCTGTACAAATTAAGCAGTGGTTTTAGGGCTTCTACTACTTGACAACACTTGGCATATCTTGCATTAAATTCCTCTAATATTATAAGACAACTCAAATGCCTTATCAAGTCAATAGAAATGCTCTCTCAGCAGTTCCCTCCCTTCTGTTCTCCTAGATTGATGCACAGGATCTCTTTCATAAATACTGTTGAATTACTACTACTGGTTGAATGGGGTTACTATTAATACTGATTTGAAACTCCATTGAGAAAGTCATGGCAATAAAAGGGCACACTTTAAAAAAAAAATTACTTAAAGCAACTGATCTTCCCAGGCTTTCTAGCTGGCAAACAAGGACTGACACCAACTAGTCGTGCTACATGCATATATATATATATATTCACTGAAAAAACCATAGGTTATACACCATATATAGTTAGGAATTAGCATTTAAAAAACCTTATTTTACTCACACAAAACCAATGAAATTCCATATATAGTTAGTTGTACTAACTATATATCGCGCACCCGCAATCCACTACTGATCATGTCACATATTACATCATTCATGACATGGTCAGTGACATCACTGATGACATCACTGATGACATCTCAAATGACATCACTGATGACATCACTGATGACATCTCAAATGACATCACTGATGACATCACTGATGACATCTCATTTGACATTACTGATCACATCACTGATGACATCATTCATGTGATAATACAATGAACTGGTTGTGGCTGTCAAGCTTGACAGGTAGCCAGTCGCACTCTTTTGGGGAAATTAATCCTAAATGTTCTTATGGTTCAAACACTGCTTGTAAACATAACAGTATACCATAAACTGCTGCTTTCATGAGTTTATTCTTCCATTTCATTGGTTAAATCACTTTTTCCAAGTTAAGCTGTTACATCACAGCCATATTCCAATGCATCATTGTTCCAAAACCAAATTGTCCACAAAGTAAGCTCAAGCCCAATGCATTTCGTGCCGGTATAGCACTTCATCAGGGGAAATACATTTCTGTGGGTTTAAAACGAATGCAAAATGTAATCAGTGGCGGGAAGCAGGTCACAGTGTGTTTATTCACGCTTTATACTCGAGGAGTGTCGGGAAAATGTTAACTGTCGAATTACCACGTCAATGCGATTTTGTTAAAAACGATAATAAAACAAAATGTGCCCCAGGTGTTGGTTGAAATTAACTCGAAAGTGTCTAAACATCAAACTAAACGCGACTGAGTGAAGCGACTTTAAAGTGCTCTAGGTGCCGACATTGTGGATATCATTTATCTGTTCAAAACGCTAATAAGTGAAAGGTGCGCATCAAACGTAAAGGGAGTGTTCAAGGTGTTGTTAGGTGCGAAGATAACATGCAGTACAAATTTCTGAGCGCTGCGCTTTACTCACCGGACTTTCAAACGGGATACTGCTCGCTTACCGGAAATAATGCTGTTTGCGCATGCGTGCTAAGCGCGTTATATGGGAGGGTTCTCTTTCTCGAAACAAGTAAAAAATATATTCAATAGGCGTAAAATGAAGGTGTTGGTTGGGTTATGTAGATGGTGAAGAAAGGGTAATTGTGCCGTTCGGGGTGTGGTGAAATGGGTGAAATCGAACTGAAACTTACACATGTAAAACCATCAATGTCGCGGCCATCTTGGAAAGGTAAACGAAAAGTAACCAAACATATCAAGCCACATATTCATCGTGTCTATGGCTATTCCCAACTAATTAAAGGATATTACATTCAAGATTATGTTATTTAGCGTGAATAGCATGTGTATCTGGAGTATAATGAACAGGTAAGAGTATATATAAAATCCATGAAATTCAAAAAGCATAGTGCCTTGAGGTTAACAAAAGTCCATAAACAATGTTACAGGAAGCTACTAAATTCAAGACGTTCATTTAACCCCGTGGGGTTGCAGGAATTCAATTTTTTAATCCAAAAGATTTCCCTCTGGAGCAATCTTTTTCTGTTATCACAGCCTTGCTTTATAGGAACACACTCCAAAACCAGAAAACAAATCTGACTGATGTTGTGACAATTCGAAATGTAATGAGCAGCTACTGGAGCCTTGGTGGTTCTGTTTCTGATGGTACTTTTATGCTCAGTCAAACGAGTCTTCATCTTTCTCTCTGTCTTCCCCGCATAAGGGAGTCCGCACGGACATTTCAATAGATAAACAACGTTTTTTGAATCACATGTGGCATTGGTAAAAAGTTTGATGGGTTTTCCTGTAGTTGGGTGATTGATGCTGGTGCCACGTATTATGTTGTTGCAGTGACCACAGTTCGCACAAGGAATGGTCCCTGTATACTTTTCAAGTCTGTTGCGTGCCTCCTTTTCTATTGGATCCTTCAGATTTTTGGATCTTTGGTAAGCAAACAGCGGTTTGCTGAACATTCCTTTGAAATCTGGTTCTTTCTCAATCATTTCCCAATTCTTTAAAACAACTTTTTTCATTTGATGGCTGAGAGTCGAAAATTTAGAGACAAACACAGGTCTGTTTTGGGTCATGTCCTTTGTGTGTGTTTTCAATAGGTCTTCTCTGGAAATAGCTTGAGCTCTTCTCTGCGCTTCATCTAGTATGTTCTCAGGGTATTTGCGTTCTCGGAATTTGGTAATCATGAGATCTGCATTCTTTACAAAAATTTGATCACTGGATGATATCCTTTTCATCCTTAGCAATTGTGAGTATGGTAGGTGCCTTTTTAGTGACATTGGGTGACAACTGTCAAAAATTAGCATGTTATTCCTGTCAGTTTGTTTCGAATATACATCAGTCTCGAATCTGTGATTTTGCAAAGAAACTAACACATCCAAGTAAGGTATAGACCCGGTATTAATGGAATGGGTAAACTGAATGTGATCATCAATACCATTGATGTGTACAATGAATTCTTCAATTTCAGCTGGTGAACCTTTCCATATTAGGAAAATGTCATCGATGTATCGCCAAAATTTGAGGATCTTATCTTGCCATCTGGGATTTTCAAGAATGTTTTCTAATTCCAACCTGTGCATAAAGAGGTTCGCATAGCTAGGGGCTGCACAATTCCCCATTGAGGTTCCTGCCAATTGTTGAAAGTATTGGTCATTCCAAGAAAAGTAACTGTGATACAGTGTAAAATGTAGCAATTCTAGCAAGAAAATTTTCAGATCTTGTGCGATGTCATGGTCAACCAGAAATGACTCAATGGCTTCTAGGCCCCTGTTGTGGGGGATGGATGTGTACAGTGAGCATACGTCGATTGTACAGAGTGTTATCTCCATTGTTTCATTTAGTTCCGTTTCATTGAGTTTAGTGAGAAAGTCAGTGGTATCACGGAGGTAAGTTGACATTTTCTGAACAAGTGGTTGCAAATGACGGTCTAAATACTTTCCAATAGGTTCATGGATTGAGCCTCTTGTGGATACTATCGGTCTGAAGGGTGGTTTCTCCAAATCCTTGTGAATTTTAGGTAGCATATGTATGCTAGGACATTTCGGATGATCCTGGAGTAAAAAACGCTTCTCTTTGTCTGTGATAGTACCCTTTTCAACTGCTTGGTTGATAATGGTAGTCAAAACTCCTTTGAAAGTGTTAGTTGGGTCACTCAACAATTTGATATATAGTCTATCGTCGAACACATGCTTGTCTACACTTTCGGTGTAATATTCCATGTCCATTATGACGATGGCGCCCCCTTTATCAGCTTTACAACATTTAATTTTTCGGTTTTCCGTGATTTGGTTGATCGCTCGAGTCTCATGTGTTGTCAAATTTGAACGTTTCGAGCTTGGTTTCCTAAATAGTTCCTTAATTTCATTGATGGTGATGGTTTCGTAAGAATCCAGGATTTTGTGGCTTACTGGAGCCAAGAATGTGCTCTTACATTTCAAACCTAGTAATGTGTCTTCGGCTTGTGTCGAGGTTGGATGTTCAGTCACCACATTGGTGAAAAAATGATATTACAACGTGGGCTTACATTTGTACCGACCTACAAACCCAACGAATTGGAAATGGAAGTGAGCTTTTTTAAGTTCATGAGGACTCTACGTTTGAGACATTTTTTCACCAATGTGGTGACTGAACATCCAACCTCGACACAAGCCGAAGACACATTACTAGGTTTGAAATATAAGAGCACATTCTTGGCTCCAGTAAGCCACAAAATCCTGGATTCTTACGAAACCATCACCATCAATGAAATTAAGGAACTATTTAGGAAACCAAGCTCAAAACGTTCAAATTTGACAACACATGAGACTCGAGCGATCAACCAAATCACGGAAAACCGAAAAATTAAATGTTGTAAAGCTGATAAAGGGGGCGCCATCGTCATAATGGACATGGAATATTACACCGAAAGTGTAGACAAGCATGTGTTCGACGATAGACTATATATGAAATTGTTGAGTGACCCAACTAACACTTTCAAAGGAGTTTTGACTACCATTATCAACCAAGCAGTTGAAAAGGGTACTATTGTGGAAAAGTAAATTTTGCCATGTTCTGTGTCCCTACGTGTTCCCCATCCTATGTTGTATGTGCATGATTAATATGCATATGTATTCCCCATGATCGATTAAAGACGCAATTACAGTTGTGTCCATCTCTAGTATGCCAGTTTCCAGTTCTCGTGAAAGCTACGAGTATTAGGCCTATGTAAAGTTACGTTGCCACGTTTCTCAGTGTGCACGTTATTTCATTGTAAAGTCCCCGTTTCTAGGCCTCAAAAGGGCCCGGACACCAGATTCAGCTCCTGTCTCCTGAGCCCTCGCTGAGGAGCGATACAGCCCCCACCTGTATCCCTGACCCTTCACTTACTTCCTGCCTCACAGTGCCCGGCTCGGCCTGGCTCTGCCTGCCAGTCTGCCAAGAGTATGTTATGATTCTAGTTATCAGTCCAGCCCTCCTTCTCTGCATTCCTAAAGCTACTGAATCGCATCAATAGTTTCCGTCATCGTCTAGCCTTTACGTCTCCATGTAAGAGAAATACTGTATTTATGGTCATTTAATATTCCTCAACACGCACTACATGTAGAATAATGCATGCACCAGTCTTAGTGTCTGTTAGCCTTTACCCCGATAACTTTTGGATTCTATCAACATGTTCTCTAAACATCAGATACTAGATAGTGTTTAGGTACATGTCGCCCTGACTCTCCAGACTTCAGTCTCTGCTCCTAGCGCAGAAGTCATAGCCCCCAGCTTCTCCTAGTAACACGTCATTGTCAGTTTGCGCGCACCACTAGGTTAGAGGTCCCGGCTCCTCAGGTTGCCCCCTCCATGTTTCCGCCCCATTTATGACATATTCTGTTACGTTTACATCACATGTTTATGTACACGCCTTCTGTTACACCTACTTTCACCCTTATCTTTCGCGACTGCTATTGACCACACCCACTGCTCCGCCTATTGTATGTACTGTAATGCAACTGTTTTAGTATATATGCTTGTGCACTGTTATTAAATGTTACGCCGATTCCGATCCTGCCCCCGGCAGCGCTGCCATCCCAGGTCTTGCAGGTTGTCCTGTTCCTGTCCTTATGCTGTATTAAACCTGCAAACTCCTACTACCTCGAATCTTGACTCTTATTTATTGAGCTATCTGTTATTACTATATCCAGTCAAAAATAGATCCGGTATTATTTATTTATATACCACATAATGGCGCCCGAACAGGGACTTGCCCTTTCCCCACGCGCCGGTGAAGCCACGTATGCCCCCTGACCCTCTGCAGCCGTGACGGAACTCTTCTGCGCACCGGCAGATATTTCTGCTTCAAGTATCCCTCAGGCCCACGGAGGAGACGGAGGTTGCGGTCCAGCATCCAGACGAGGCGGTGGAGGAACGCGGCGAGTCCCGACCAGAGCCCAAGCCGAGAGTCCAAGGTCCGAGGTATCCGGAGGCCCACCCGTAACTGAAGTCCGAAGTTCGTCCGTCCGGCGTCGAAGCAGTCCAGTCCAGTCCGAGGCCTTCCGTTCTTGCTGCCCGGTGAGTACCGTTGCTGGGGTAGTATCTAGACAGGGTCAATCTAATTGACTCTGGTCCGTGGGTTTGGTGGTACACAGACCCAACACGAAGTGTCCACTCCGGTGGATGCGGGTCCTGACGTGTCTCTTTATGAGACCGGTAAGTTCGTACTGTTTTAGCAGTGCATCTAGTTTCTGTTCTAGTCAGTTCTGTTCTCGAGAAAATTCATGTATCCTGTTTTCAGTATTCCAGGTAGTATTTTGTCAAGACTGTTATTTTAAAATGTCATTCATGTATTTTAATGTCGTGGAATGAAAGTGGTGTAATTATCGTGTTCATTGTGTATTGTATTGTGTCTAGATTACAGTCCAGTCATGCCTTTGTTTTCCAAACTACGTCAGTTAAAAACTAGAAAAGGTCTGTTAGAAGAAGCAGTTCCTGTCCCGCCTAGGGACAGTCCAGGTCATTTTATGTATCAGAAGCATGGCATAAGTGCCATATTATATCTAGATTTATGGGTGGAGTACACCAAAGAGTTAGAAGAAAAGTATAAATGGCCCGTATCAGGTACGTGGGATGCCGAGTGCATCATGCGAGTAGAAGAAGCATTATGGAAAAAGAAAGCCAGACAGTCACAGAAAGATGCCATCGAGTTATGGCGCAAAGAATCTCATAAAAGAACCGAAAAAGAAATCAGAAAGTCAGAATTAAGTAGAGAATCCATAGAAAGAGCCCAAGAAAGGGAATTAATCGAAATAGGTGAGCGAGTTAAAACCGAACAGTCAGACAGACAGAGGAATGCCCTCATTAAGGGTATGTATCCTCTTCTTGCCGAGGGCTTGCCAAAAGCAACCCCGGAGGCATCCAGTAATTTTCCGCCACCGTTAGTTCCGACCAAGCTACGTCACAAACCGACCGCAGCTGATATTTTTCTCTCGTCCTATTTGGACGACACAGTCCCAGAATACGCAAATCCTGTTCCACCAGTTCCACCAGCTCCTGTAAATAATGTAAATCCTGCTCCTCCAGTCACCAGGGCACCTGTTGCAGTATCTGCTACGGTACCCCCGGTCCAGCCCACATTACAATTTCCCGCCGCGCCAGCACGAAGAGTATCAGTCGACGATTCTAGTTTAGGGGCCGCAGGAGGAGGTCCACCTGGTACCCCGCCACCACACCAACGTGTAACGTTAGTCGAGTTACATGAACGTGCGTTACAGCGTACGCCCAAATATAAGTCCGTTGCAGAAATCCGACGAGCTCTTACTGAATGCCGCTATGATCCAGTCACAGGCGATGATAGTACGGTTATATATTCCATACGTGTAAGACGGGTGACCGGGTATTTGGACACCCTACCGGATATGAAAGAAGATCTAGACAGAATATATCGTTTCATCCGTACAGGGGATGATCCAGAAAGTATTGGCCAAACCATGTCCCAAAGGAAAGCTGAGATCCAGCTCATGATATTAAAGTTTCTGATTAATTGTTTAATAAGGGAACAAGATTACCCGTCCAAAGATCCGACAGAAATGAGAACCCTGACCAGGTGGAGTGATAATATAGCCGAGGGTAAACACAGAACCATCAGTAGTATAGAGAGTATGTACAAGAAAATTCGTAAGGAAATAATAAGGTTACACGAACAACGTAAAACAGCACAAGTAAGCGAGAAAGAGAATGACTCTCCTACAGAAGAGGTAGAGGACGAGAATACCGCCAGAATAGCGTATGTAGGTAGATCTAGATTTCCAGACCGCCATTCACGTTTGGAACACAAGAAAATCTTTCATCATCCTGTGGAAAAGTAAATTTTGCCATGTTCTGTGTCCCTACGTGTTCCCCATCCTATGTTATGTGTGCATGATTAATATGCATATGTATTTCCCCATGATCGATTAAAGACGCAATTACAGTTGTGTCCATCTCTAGTATGTCAGTTTCCAGTTCTCGTGAATACTATGAATATCAGGCCTATGTAAAGTTACGTTGCCACGTTTCCCAGTGTGCACGTTATTTCATTGAAAAGTCCCCGTTTCTAGGCCTCAAAAGGGCCCGGACACCAGATTCAGCTCCTGTCTCCTGAACCCTCGCTGAGGAGCGATACAGCCCCCACCTGTATCCTCGACCCTTCACTTACTTCCTGCCCCACAGTGCCCGGCTCGGCCTGGCTCTGCCTGCTAGTCTGCCAAAAGTATGTTATGATTCTAGTTATCAGTCCAGCCCTCCTTCTCTGCATTCCTAAGCTACTGAATCGCATCAATAGTTTCAGTCATCGTCTAGCCTTTACGTCTCCATGTAAGAGAAATACTGTATTTATGGTCATTTAATATTCTTCAACACGCACTACATGTAGAATGATGCATGCTCCAGTCTTAGAGTCTGTTAGCCTCTCCTCTCCTGACTTTTAGTTTATATCAACATGTTCTCTAAACATCAGATACTAGATAGGGTTTAGGTACATGTCGCCCTGACTCTCCAGACTTCAGTCTCTGCTCCTAGCACAGAGTTCATAGCCCCCAGCTTCTCCTAGTAACACGTCATTGTCAGTTTGCGCGCACCATTAGGTTAGAGGTCCCGGCTCCTTAGGTAGCCCCCTCCAGGTTTCCGCCCCATTTATGACATATTCTGTTACGTTTACATCACATGTCCATGTATACGCCTCCTGTTACACCCACTTTCACCCTTATCTTTCGCGACTGCTATTGACCACACCCACTGCTCCGCCTATCGTATGTATTGTAATGCAACTGTTTTAGTATATATGCTTGTGTACTGTTATTAAAGTTAGCGCGCTCATTCCCTGTCCCCCCTGCAGGGCCCTGCCATCCTGTTCCCGTGCAGGTTGTCCTGTTCCTGTCCTTTATGCTGTATTAAACCTGCAAACTCCTACTACCTCGAATCTTGACTCTTATTTATTGAGCTATCTGTTATTGCTATGTCCAGTCAAACCTAGATCCGGTATTATTTATTTATATACCACATAATGGCGCCCGAACAGGGACTTGCCCTTTCCCCACGCGCCGGTGAAGCCACGCCGGCCCCCTGACCCTCTGCAGCCGTGACGGAACCATACCGTGCACATGAAGATATTTCTGCTTCAAGTATCCCTCAGGCCCACGGAGGAGACGGAGGTGGCGGTCCAGCATCCAGACGAGGCGGTGGAGGAACGCGGCGAGTCCCGACCAGAGCCCAAGCCGAGAGTCCAAGGTCCGAGGTATCCGGAGGCCCACCCGTAACAGAAGTCCGAAGTTCGTCCGTCCGGCGTCGAAGCAGTCCAGTCCAGTCCGAGGCCTTCCGTTCTTGCTGCCCGGTGAGTACCGTTGCTGGGGTAGTATCTAGACAGGGTCAATCTAATTGTCTCTGGTCCGTGGGGTTTGGTGGTACACAGATCCCAAAACGAAGTGTCCACTTCGGTGGATGCGGGTCCTGACGTGTCTCCTTATGAGACCGGTAAGTTTCGTACTGTTTTAGCAGTGCATCTAGTTTCTGTTCTAGTCAGTTCTGTTCTCGAGAAGATTCATGTATTCTGTTTTCAGTATTCCAGGTAGTATTCTGTTCGAACTGTTATTTTAAATGTTCTTCATGTATTTTAATGTCGTGGTATGAAAGTGGTGTAATTATCGTGTTCATTGTGTATTGTATTGTGTCTAGATTACAGTTCAGTCATGACCTTATTTTCTAAATTACGTCAGTTAAAACCAGAAAAGGTCTGTTAGAAGCAGCAGTTCCTGTCCCGCCTAGGGACAGTCCAGGTCATTTTATGTATCAGAAGCATGGCATAAGTGCCATATTATATCTAGATTTATGGGTAGAGTACACCAAAGAGTTAGAAGAAAAGTATAGATGGCCTGTATCAGGCACATGGGATGCCGAGTGCATCATGCGAGTAGAAGAAGCATTATGGAAAAAGAAAGCCAGACAGTCACAGAAAGATGCCATCGAGTTATGGCGCAAAGAATCTCATAAAAGAACCGAAAAAGAAATCAGAAAGTCAGAACTAAGTAGAGAATCCTTAGAACGAGCCCAAGAAAGGGAATTAATCGAGATAGGTGAACGAGTCAAAACCGAACAGTCAGACAGACAGAGGCATGCCCTCATTAAGGGTATGTACCCTCTTCTTGCCGAGGGCTTGCCAAAAGCAACCCCGGAGGCATCCAGTAATTTTCCGCCACCATTAGTTCCGACCAAGCTACGTCACACACCGACCGCAGCTGATATTTTTATTTCGTCCTATTTGGACGACACAGTCCCAGAATATGCAAATCCTGTTCCGCCAGCTCCTGTAAATAATGTAAATCCTGCTCCTCCAGTCACCGGAGTACCTGTTACGGTACCCCCGGTCCAGCCCACGTTACAATTTCCCACCGCGCCAGCACGAAGAGTATCAGTCGACGATTCCAATATAGGGGCCGCAGGAGGAGGTCCTCCTGGTACCCCGCCACCACACCAACGAGTAACGTTAGTCGAGTTACATGAACGTGCGTTACAGCGTACGCCCAAATATAAGTCCGTTGCAGATATCCGACGAGCCCTTACTGAATGCCGCTATGATCCAGTTGCAGGTGATGATAGTACAGTTATATATTCCATCCGTGTAAGACGGGTGACCGGGTATTTGGACACCCTACCGAATATGAAAGAAGATCTAGACAGAATATATCGTTTCATCCGTACAGGGGATGATCCAGAAAGTATTGGCGAAGCCATGTCTCAAAGGAAAGCTGAGATCCAGCTCATGTTATTAAAGTTTTTGATTAATTGTTTAATAAGAGAACAAGATTACCCGTCCAAAGATCCGAGTGAAATGAGAATCCTGACAAGGTGGAGTGATAATATAGCCGAGGGTAAACACAGAACTGTCAGTAGTATAGAGAGTATGTACAAGAGAATTCGTAAGGAAATAATAAAGTTACACGAACAACGTAAAGCAGCACAAGTAAGCGAGAAGGAGAATGACTCTTCTACAGAAGAGGTAGAGGACGAGAATCCCACTAGAATAGCGTACGTAGGTAGAACTAGACTTTCCGACCGACATTCACGTCTAGACTACAAGAAAACTGTTCCTCATCCAGCACCAGAACAAGGTTCTCTAGAACAAGTATTTCAAGCTACCGATCATATTCTGAAATCACGAATCGGTTATAGTGAATTAAATACCATACATGAACAAGAACTAGCCCGATCAGCAGTCCGATGGATTACTGATTCTACCACTTTTCCAGACGAAATAGTGGCACAAATGTTTCTGAAATTGCCCCCAGCCGAGCAACGACTGGTGGGTATGTATATGATCCAGCACCTCATCACATTGTATGAGGGTCAACATTCTGATCCAGGTCCGTTACATGATGTCCTGAACGAGTTACTCCAGTATAGATGGAAAGGTCTAGGTACCGATTTAATTAGTGTTATTCTAGAACAACGCCACAAATATAGAACGTTCCTGAACCCGCATTTTGTTCATGTCTCACCTCCAGAAAGTAAACCGTTTTACATAGACAGACAGAATCCGTTACGAGAAGTACACCCAGTCAGGACAGCAGATGGTGAAATGCAAAGAGTGTTTGTTTACACTCCGATTACAAAGATGGAACTCTTAGAGATGAAGAAACTAATTCCCTGTCATGACAAAGATCCAGCAGGGTTCCACCGAGAATTAAAAGACATGCTCCGTATGGGAGAATACACGTATCCAGATATAATTAAAATGCTAAAAGTCCTGTTGCCCGCAGGCATATATGAAAAACTCAAGGAAAAAGAATGGGAGGTGGGAGAGAAAAAGATTGATTGGGCAGTTCTAGAAGCTGAAGATAAGATACGAGTACCAGGTACCGGTCTTGGAGAGAAATGTAAAGAATTACCTGAATTATTGATACAAGTTTTGCCAAGATTATTGGCCACTAAAAAGGAAGACTGGGATGCAATCTCAGCCTGTAAACAGAAACAAGACGAAGACACTAGTGATTTTTATTCTAGATTTGAGAAATGCTTTATTATAAACAGTGGCCTCAAGACGAGTAGCGAGTCATACCCTCATCTTTTTGTTACTAAATTAGTCGAGAATTCAAGTCCACAAGTTAAGAATCGAGTTTTGAAAGTCGAAAGTACATGGCAAGCTAGTACCCCGTCCCAGATGTTACAGATGCTTCAGTATCACCAGAATAGAATCAGAGAAGAGCAAGATCATGAAAGAAAACGTATGAAAGACACGAAAATGAAAGTACTAGTTGCACAATCTGTTCCTCAAGACAGTCAGAAGAGGGGTCCGAATCAAGCCAGTCATCCTGCAGCTCCCGTTAAAGGGACCTGCAATTATTGTAAACAGCCAGGTCATTATATAAACGAGTGTGCAGTTTTGAAACACAACATAGCTACCGGTAAGACTAAAGAAAGACCACGTCCGCCTAGACAAGAACAAGTTTCACAGACTTCTCAGCCACAGAATGCACAACAGACAGTTCCAGCACCGCAGCCTATTGCTGCAACACAGCATGTTACACAGCAGATGTACCAGTATGCACAGTCTGAGTATCCAGAGTATCAGCCATATTCATGAAACAGCCTAGAGAGGGAGGTAGGCTTGCCTCTCATCGAGATTCCTGTAGATCAAGAAGGTCCCTATGTTCATAGTCAAGTACTAGGGAAAGACAGAAAGTTTCTGATTGATACAGGGGCAAGTAGGACCACCATTAGTCACGCCGAAGTTCCAGGGGCTCCGCTCTCAGGCTCTAGAAATGTTTCCCTTGGATTTTCAGGAAAGCCTATTGTAAACGAGATATCTAAGCCAGTTACTCTAGAAGTAGGTCCATTGTCCCGCACTACTGATCTGTTACTTACGAAGTCATGTCCAGAAAATTTGTTAGGCATTAAGACACTGAAAGAATTAGGTGCAGTTATTTGCTGCTCCCCAGAAGGAATACGACTGTTTCTACGTGACTTCAAGGGTCACTATGTATTACGAGATTTTGATCCGAGATTGTCCAATGTTCCACAGCATTTATGGGCGCAAGGTCCAACTGATGTAGGTTATATGCAAATCACACCCCATCGTGTGACTCTCAAGCCAGGTGTAGTGTTACCACGAATCAGACAGTACAGATTGCCACCTGAGGCTGTAGCAGCCTTATCCAAAATTATTGACGAGCTCATGGCTCAAGGAGTAGTTGTAGAAACTGACTCCAATGTATGTAATTCTCCGATCATTCCAGTCATGAAACGTACTGATCCAAATGCACCCCCAGTATATCGATTAGTGATTGACCTTCGAGAACTTAATAAATGTATTATTCCCCAGTACCCAGTTGTCCCAGATATCTCTTCCCTATTGACAGCCATTGATTCCGAAGCCTCATTTTTTACAGTCATAGACCTCAAGAACGCGTTTTTCAGTGTCCCCATTCATCCAGACAGCCAGTTTCTTTTCGGATTTTGTTTAAATGGAAGGAGCTATAAATTTACACGAGCTCCTCAAGGTTTCACAGAAAGTCCTAGCATTTATAGTCAAGCACTTAAGAGACAACTAGACAATATTCACATGCCAACTGACACTGCCCTGCTCCAGTATGTTGATGATCTACTGATCACAGCCCGTTCTGAACGTGCTTGCGAGCGAGCATCACTTACAGTCCTGTATTTCCTTGCCGAGATGGGGCACAAGGTGTCCCCTTCGAAGCTTCAATTCTGTGTCCAGCAAGTGATCTACTTAGGCCACTTACTGTCCAAGTGGGGTAGGCAGTTGACACCAGACCGTATCCAGCTAATAGCGAGTCTTCCTCAGCCCAAGACCCAGAAGGAGGTACGTGCTTTTATCGGCCTTACTTCTTATTGCAGACAATGGATTCCTCAGTATGCATTTCTAGCTAAACCACTGATACAGTTAACGACACAGGAGGCAGCCGTATCGACTGTCCTCCCTTGGACATCTGAACATACACTTAGTTTCAATGAGTTAAAGAAAGCTTTATGCCAAGCTCCTGTTCTAGCTACACCGAACTACAGTAAGCCTTTTACACTTTTCGTCACAGAACGCGAAGGTACAGCATTATCTGTTCTCACACAAGATCAAGCAGGACAGTACAAGCCCTGTGCTTATTTTTCGAGCACATTAGATCCAGTAGCCCAGGCTCTGCCTGCGTGCCTCAAGTCAGTTGCAGCCACAGCACTAGCTATCAGACAAAGTGATTCCATAGTATTAGGACATTCCTTGACAGTACAAGTTCCACACTCTGTGGAAGTTCTTTTAAACCGTACACAGACTCAACACTTGACAATTGCACGTTTAACAGGTTATGAATTGACACTGTTCCAGCCACACATAGAAATCAGACGCTGCAACGTTCTAAATCCTGCTACACTGTTACCGTCAGTTAATTCGAATCCTGCCACACACGACTGTGTGGAAGTAGTTAACACTATGACTAAGCCAAGACAAGATCTGACAGATATTCCATTACCAGATCCCGACCTGACACTTTATGTGGATGGTTCATGTATGAGAACAAGTACAGGAGAACTAGTAGCCGCGTATGCAGTGACTACTGACACTGAAGTTATAGAAACACACCGTATTGACACCCTGTCTGCTCAAGCAGCAGAGCTAGTTGCTCTGACCCAAGCCTGCATACACGCTAAGAACCTGAAAGTCAATGTTTACACAGATTCACGTTACGCATTCGGAGTCGTACACGACTTTGGAGTGCTCTGGCAGGAGAGAGGTCGGATGATCAGATCAGGGATGGGTAACGAAGGGAAAAGCCACATGGTTTCTCCCCGACTCAATGGTTCAAGTCATTATCAATACCGCACATAGTCCAGCACATTTAGGAGAAAAAGCTATGTTAGATAGTATCCAGAACATTTGGTTCAACAAGCATTTACGAGCTGCAGCCAAGCAGAAAGTCCGTACCTGTATGATATGTTGCCAGTTTAATCCAGGTAAAAGTGTCCCGGTGGAACAAGGTGGATTCCAGCCCCCTGACCACCCTTTTGAAGTCCTCCAGATGGATTATATTCAGATGGAGCGATGTCGAGGTTTCAAGTATGTCCTTGTAGTTGTATGCGCTTTGTCCAGATGGACAGAGGCATATCCAGTCCCAGATTACACAGCCGCGACCACTGCCAAGCAGTTGGTTCGTGAGTTCTTCCCCCGCTACGGACTCCCTAGAGTCGTATATTCTGACAACGGCCAGCCATTCTCATCTGAACTCATGAAACATGTTTCCCTTTTGTTAGGGTACCAGTGGAAGTTCCATTGTGTACGCCATCCTGAAGCAGCCGGTCTCGTAGAGAGACATAATCAGACCCTGAAAATCCGCATTGCCAAAATATGTAAAGAGAAAGGTGTGGACTGGCTAGTAGCTCTGCCAGTCGCTTTGTTTTATATGCGCATGGTCGCACATTCCAGATCAGGTCTGTCCCCGTATGAGGTCGTATTCGGCCGCCCCCCTAATATGTGGGGTACACCTAGACCCCGAAGTATTACAGATGTTTCAAGTAATATGCTGACAGATTACCTAGCTTCCTTGATGTCTGCCCTACACTCTTGTCGTTCACAGGTTGCCGCCGCATTTCCAGACAATACCGAGGTGGCACCGCATGAAATCGTTCCCGGATGCATGGTTCTTGTCAGGAACTTTGATCGTTCAAGTCCGCTGGAGCCCCGCTGGAAGGAGCCAAAACAGGTCCTCCTGGCCACCCGTACTGCCGTCAAGCTGGAAGGCAGGAAGGGCTGGGTCCACCTGTCTCATGTGAAAAGATTTTACGGACTAAAGACTGTTTCAAAGAACATTTCCGAGGATTTTAAGGATTGCCAAAGTACTATTCTCAAGGACTGTCCCGCAAAAGACAATGATACAGATTCCTCCCTGTTAGAGAAAACTCCGCAACAGGAGTATAAGAAGAAATTAAGGTCTAGTAAAATAAGTCAGCCAGTTTGATTGTCTAAGTCCTCCCCTAGGTGAAACGGTTAGACCGGTTTCTGACATGTATAAAATAGACCCCCATAGTGAGAGAGTTAGTCAAAACTCAATCCGATGTATCGTTTTTCTAAGTTTCATATTGTTTTTCAGCCTCATGATTACCTGCACAGGTTATGCATTTTATTTGTGTTTTCCAGTTTCTCATGTAAATAAGTCTTCTATTGCTACAGTAGAGCACACGTTTAGTGATCTGCCTTCTCATGAACTATCTTATCGTCTTGCTATGCGTAATAATTCCTTTATCCGCATGTTACATTATTCACACCAGACCAGCAATGCCACTAATTGTTGGGTGTGTGGTCGACTCCCCCCTTTCCAGACACCGAAGGGAGTTCTGCCACTCTTTCCTTATCCATTTTCACATAATGGTTCATGTGGAGCATGGTCCACGTTAACGTCATCCTCAACAGATATGTCTTTTCTTAACAGTACATGTTTTCCAGACAAGCAAGGTCTTCCCCACAGAACAGGGTTAGATCTAGAAAATGAAGTTTACAATTTAGGTAATTATTCTTCGAATTTCATGGTCCTGAATGTTCAGTCTGATACTACTCCAGACTTACCTGCTATGTCAGTACTACCAGTTAAAGGCGAATTATGTGTCCGAAAGAATGGTTCCGTACATGTAGGACATAGTGATTGTACTACTATTGTCAAGTATAGTGACAGTGGGAAATCTATTTTCAAAGCTTCACGTCATTCTTATTTTGTTTGTGGTCAGACCGCATATGTTCGTCTGCCCCTCGATTGGGAGGGAACCTGTTACATTGCCTTCCTACTGCCACCAGTTTTTCTAGCCCCACCTGACTACCATAGGAATTCCCACCTAGTACATATCAGACACAAGAGAGACCTCCCGATTGTCGATTATACTGAAACTGCTCTAGAACAATATATAGATATCAATAAAGGTGTCTTCCCTTATTTAGGTACTGTTGTGAATAGTAAACTGATACGTAGATTAACCAGAATACTCGAAGCAGTAGTGATTGAGACTACTTCTGCTCTAAGTAACTTAACCGAAGAGCAATCCTTTATGAGAATTGTCGTGCTCCAGAATCGTCTCGTCCTTGACGTCATACTGGCCGATAGGGGCGGGGCTTGTAGAGTCATCGGATCTAGTTGCTGCATTTTCATTCCAAATAACGCGCCGTCTGTTTATTCAGCTATAACCAGACTCCATAAAATTGCCCATATGTTACACCAAGATCCAGGCACCTGGACATGGTCCGGTTGGTTCTGGAATATAATTTCCGCTTGGGGATGGAAAGTCTTGTCCTTTCTAGGTATTGCAGTAGCGATCATATTCAGTTGCTGCCTATGTATACAATGTGGCCCTGCGATTTGTGGCATCTGTGCTACCTCTTGTATTCCTAGTCCCAAGTCCCGTTCTAAATCCCGTTCCAAGAAAATCCGAGACGAGCAAATGATACTGTATGAAATGATAGATGGTATCATGAATATTGATGTTTCCTGATGGAAACGTAGTGACAAGGAGGGAATGTGGAAAAGTAAATTTTGCCATGTTCTGTGTCCCTACGTGTTCCCCATCCTATGTTATGTGTGCATGATTAATATGCATATGTATTTCCCCATGATCGATTAAAGACGCAATTACAGTTGTGTCCATCTCTAGTATGTCAGTTTCCAGTTCTCGTGAATACTATGAATATCAGGCCTATGTAAAGTTACGTTGCCACGTTTCCCAGTGTGCACGTTATTTCATTGAAAAGTCCCCGTTTCTAGGCCTCAAAAGGGCCCGGACACCAGATTCAGCTCCTGTCTCCTGAACCCTCGCTGAGGAGCGATACAGCCCCCACCTGTATCCTCGACCCTTCACTTACTTCCTGCCCCACAGTGCCCGGCTCGGCCTGGCTCTGCCTGCTAGTCTGCCAAAAGTATGTTATGATTCTAGTTATCAGTCCAGCCCTCCTTCTCTGCATTCCTAAGCTACTGAATCGCATCAATAGTTTCAGTCATCGTCTAGCCTTTACGTCTCCATGTAAGAGAAATACTGTATTTATGGTCATTTAATATTCTTCAACACGCACTACATGTAGAATGATGCATGCTCCAGTCTTAGAGTCTGTTAGCCTCTCCTCTCCTGACTTTTAGTTTATATCAACATGTTCTCTAAACATCAGATACTAGATAGGGTTTAGGTACATGTCGCCCTGACTCTCCAGACTTCAGTCTCTGCTCCTAGCACAGAGTTCATAGCCCCCAGCTTCTCCTAGTAACACGTCATTGTCAGTTTGCGCGCACCATTAGGTTAGAGGTCACGGCTCCTTAGGTAGCCCCCTCCAGGTTTCCGCCCCATTTATGACATATTCTGTTACGTTTACATCACATGTCCATGTATACGCCTCCTGTTACACCCACTTTCACCCTTATCTTTCGCGACTGCTATTGACCACACCCACTGCTCCGCCTATCGTATGTATTGTAATGCAACTGTTTTAGTATATATGCTTGTGTACTGTTATTAAAGTTAGCGCGCTCATTCCCTGTCCCCCCTGCAGGGCCCTGCCATCCTGTTCCCGTGCAGGTTGTCCTGTTCCTGTCCTTTATGCTGTATTAAACCTGCAAACTCCTACTACCTCGAATCTTGACTCTTATTTATTGAGCTATCTGTTATTGCTATGTCCAGTCAAACCTAGATCCGGTATTATTTATTTATATACCACAATCCAGCACCAGAACAAGGTTCTCTAGAACAAGTATTTCAAGCTACCGATCACATTTTGAAATCACGAATTGGTTATAGTGAGTTAAGTACTATGCATGAACAAGAACTAGCCCGATCAGCAGTCCGATGGACTACTGATTCTACCACTTTTCCAGACGAAATAGTGGCACAAATGTTTCTGAAACTGCCCCCAACCGAACAGCGACTGGTGGGTATGTATATGATCCAGCACCTCATTACGCTGTATGAGGGTCAACATTCTGATCCAGGTCCGTTACATGATGTCCTGAACGAGTTACTCCAGTATAGATGGAAAGGTTTAGGTACCGATTTAATTAGTGTTATTCTAGAACAGCGCCACAAATATAGAACGTTTTTAAATCCGCATTTTGTTCATGTCTCACCTCCAGAAAGTAAACCGTTTTACATAGATAGACAGAATCCGTTACGAGAAGTACACCCAGTCAGGACAGCAGATGGTGAAATGCAACGAGTATTTGTTTACACTCCGATTACAAAGATGGAACTCTTAGAGATGAAGAAATTAATTCCCTGTCACGACAAAGATCCAGCAGGGTTCCACCGAGAGTTAAAGGACATGCTCCGTATGGGAGAATACACGTATCCAGATATTATTAAAATGTTAAAAGTCCTGTTGCCCGCAGGGGTATACGAAAAACTCAAGGAAAAAGAATGGGAGGTGGGAGAGAAAAAGATCGATTGGGCAGTTCTAGAAGCTGAAGATAAGATACGAGTACCAGGTACCGGTCTTGGAGAGAAATGTAAAGAATTACCAGAACTGTTAATACAAGTTTTGCCCAGATTATTAGCCACTAAAAAGGAAGACTGGGATGCAATCTCAGCCTGTAAACAGAAACAAGACGAAGACACTGGTGATTTTTATTCTAGATTTGAAAAATGTTTCATTATAAACAGTGGATTGAAGACGAGTAGCGAGTCATACCCTCATCTTTTTGTTACTAAATTAGTCGAGAATTCAAGTCCACAAGTTAAGAATCGAGTTTTAAAAGTCGAAAGTACATGGCAAGCTAGTACCCCGTCCCAGATGTTACAGATGCTCCAGTACCACCAGAATAGAATCAGAGAAGAGCAAGATCACGAGAGAAAACGTATGAAAGACACGAAAATGAAAGTACTAGTTGCACAATCTGTTCCACAAGACAGTCAGAAGAGGGGTCCGAATCAAGCCAGTCATCCTGCAGCTCCCGTTAAAGGGACATGTAATTATTGTAAACAGCCAGGTCATTTCATAAACGAGTGTGCAGTTCTGAAACATAATATAGCCACTGGTAAAACTAAAGAAAGACCACGTCCGTCTAGACAAGAACAAGTTTCACAGACTTCTCAGCCACAGAATGCACAACAGACAGTTCCAGCACCGCAGCCTATTGCTGCAACACAGCATGTTACACAGCAGATGTACCAGTATGCTCAGGCAGAGTATCCAGAGTACCAACAGTATTCATGAAACAGCCTAGAGAGGGAGGTAGGCTTGCCTCTCATCGAGATTCCTGTAGATCAAGAAGGTCCCTATATTCATAGTCAAATATTAGGAAAAGACAGAAAGTTTCTGATTGATACAGGGGCAAGTAGGACTACCATAAGTCACGCCGAGGTTCCAGGGGCTCCGCTCTCAGGCTCTAGAAATGTTTCCCTTGGATTTTCAGGAAAGCCTATTGTAAACGAGATATCTAAGCCAGTTACTCTAGACGTAGGTCCATTGTCCCGTACTACTGATCTATTACTTACGAAGTCATGTCCAGAAAATCTGTTAGGCATTAAGACACTGAAAGAATTAGGTGCAGTTATTTGCTGCTCCCCAGAGGGAATACGGTTGTTTTTACGTGACTTCAAGGGTCACTATGTATTACGAGATTTTGATCCGAGATTGTCAAATGTTCCGCAGCATCTATGGGCGCAAGGTCCAACTGATGTTGGTTTCATGCAAATCACACCCCATCGTGTGACTCTCAAACCAGGTGTAGTGTTACCACGAATCAGACAGTACAGATTGCCACCTGAGGCTGTAGCAGCCTTATCCAAAATTATTGACGAGCTCATTGCTCAAGGAGTAGTTGTAGAGACTGACTCCAATGTATGTAATTCTCCGATCATTCCAGTCATGAAACGTACTGATCCAAATGCACCCCCAGTATATCGATTAGTGATTGACCTTCGAGAACTCAATAAATGTATTATTCCCCAGTACCCAGTTGTTCCAGATATTTCATCCCTGTTGACAGCCATTGATTCTGAGGCAATATTCTTTACCGTAATTGACCTCAAGAACGCGTTTTTCAGTGTCCCCATTCATCCAGACAGCCAGTACCTTTTCGGTTTTTGCTTAAATGGAAGGAGCTATAAATTCACACGAGCTCCTTAAGGTTTTACAGAAAGTCCTAGTATTTATAGTCCAGCACTTAAGAGACAACTAGACAACATTCACATGCCAGCTGACACTGCCCTGCTCCAGTATGTCGATGATCTACTGATTACAGCCCGTTCTGAACGTGCTTGCGAGCGAGCATCACTTACAGTCTTGTATTTCCTAGCCGAGATGGGGCACAGGGTGTCCCCTTCGAAGCTTCAATTCTGTGTCCAGCAAGTGATCTACTTAGGCCATTTACTGTCCAAGTGGGGTAGGCAGTTGACACCAGACCGTATCCAGTTAATAGCGAGTCTTCCTCAGCCCAAGACACAGAAGGAGGTACGTGCTTTTATCGGCCTTACTTCTTATTGCAGACAATGGATTCCTCAGTATGCATTTCTAGCTAAGCCACTGATACAGTTAACGACACAGGAGGCAGCCGTATCGACTGTCCTCCCTTGGACATCTGAACATACTCTTAGTTTCAATGAGCTAAAGAAGGCTCTATGTCAAGCTCCTGTTCTAGCTACACCAAACTACAGTAAGCCTTTTACACTTTTTGTTACAGAACGTGATGGTACAGCATTATCTGTTCTCACACAAGATCAAGCAGGACAATACAAGCCTTGTGCTTATTTTTCGAGCACATTAGATCCTGTAGCCCAGGCTTTGCCTGCGTGCCTCAAGTCAGTTGCAGCCACAGCACTAGCTATCAGACAAAGTGATTCCATAGTATTAGGACACTCTCTGACAGTACAAGTTCCACACTCCGTGGAAGTTCTTTTAAACCGAACACAGACTCAGCACTTGACAATTGCACGTTTGACAGGTTATGAACTGACACTGTTCCAGCCACACATAGAAATCAGACGCTGCAACGTTCTAAATCCTGCTACACTGTTACCATCAGTTAATTCAAATCCTGCCACACACGACTGTGTGGAAGTAGTTAATACTATGACTAAGCCAAGACAAGATCTGACAGATATTCCATTACCAGATCCTGACCTGACACTTTATGTGGATGGTTCATGTATGAGAACAAGTACAGGAGAACTAGTAGCCGCGTATGCAGTGACTACTGACACTGAAGTTATAGAAACACACCGTATTGACACCCTGTCTGCTCAAGCAGCAGAGCTAGTTGCTCTGACACAAGCCTGCATACACGCCAAGAACCTGAAAGTTAATATTTACACAGATTCACGCTACGCATTCGGAGTTGTACACGACTTTGGAGTGCTCTGGCAAGAGAGAGGTTTCATGACTTCCCATGGAACCAAGATTCAGCATGGTCTCCTTATTCAAGCTCTGTTAGATGCTATACACTTACCGACATCCATTGCCATCATGAAATGCAAAGCACACACGAAAGTTACAGACATTATTTCCCAGGGTAATGATCTAGCAGATCGCACAGCCAAGCTTACAGCACAGACACCAGATATACCAGTTAACAAAACACCGACATCCATTCTAGAACAGACTACTTGTATGACAGTTAAGGACCCCACTCAAGATGTCATAGATATCCAGTTACATGCTACTCCCGATGAAATCAAGAAATGGTCCGAACAAGGAGGGGTCCAGACAGATCAGGGATGGGTAATGAGGGGAAAAGCCACATGGTTTCTCCCCGACTCTATGGTTCAAGTCATTATCAATACCGCACATAGTCCAGCACACTTAGGAGAAAAAGCCATGTTAGACAGTATCCAGAACATTTGGTTCAACAAGCATTTACGAGCTGCAGCCAAGCAGAAAGTCCGTACCTGTATGATATGTTGCCAGTTCAATCCAGGTAAAAGTGTTCCGGTGGAACAAGGTGGATTCCAGCCCCCTGACCACCCTTTTGAAGTCCTCCAGATGGATTATATTCAGATGGAGCGATGTCGAGGTTTCAAGTATGTCCTTGTAGTTGTATGCGCTTTGTCCAGGTGGACAGAAGCATATCCAGTCCCAGATTACACAGCCGCGACCACTGCCAAGCAGTTGGTTCGTGAATTCTTCCCCCGCTATGGACTCCCAAGGGTCGTATATTCTGATAACGGCCAGCCATTCTCATCTGAGCTGATGAAACACGTTTCCCTGTTGTTAGGATACCAGTGGAAGTTCCATTGTGTACGCCATCCTGAAGCAGCCGGTCTAGTAGAGAGACATAACCAGACCCTGAAAATCCGCATTGCCAAAGTCTGTCAAGATAAAGGTGTAGACTGGCTGGTAGCTCTGCCAGTCGCTCTGTTTTATATGCGCATGGTCGCACATTCCAGATCAGGTCTGTCCCCCTATGAGGTCGTATTTGGCCGCCCCCCTAATATGTGGGGTACACCTAGACCCCGAAGTATTACAGATGTTTCAAGTAATATGCTGACAGATTACCTAGCTTCCTTGATGTCTGCCCTACACTCTTGTCGTTCACAGGTTGCTGCCGCATTTCCAGACAATACCGAGGTGGCACCGCATGAAATCGTTCCCGGAAGTCTGGTTCTTGTAAGGAACTTTGATCGTTCAAGTCCGCTGGAGCCTCGCTGGAAGGAGCCAAAGCAGGTCCTCCTGGCCACCCGTACTGCCGTCAAGCTGGAAGGCAGGAAGGGGTGGGTCCATCTGTCTCACGTAAAGAAAATTTATGGACTAAAGACTGTTTCCAAGAACATTTCCGAGGATTTTAAAGACTGCCAAAGTACTATTCTCAAGGACTGTCCCGCAAAAGACAATGATACAAAACCCTCCCTGTTAGAGAAAACTCCGCAACAGGAGTATAAGTTGAAATTAAGGTCTAGTAAAATAAGTCAGCCAGTTTGATTGTCTAAGTCCTCCCCTAGGTGAAACGGTTAGACCGGTTTCTGACATGTATAAAATAGACCCCCATAGAGAGAGAGTTAGTGAGAACTCTAAAAGTTGCATTATTATTTTATGTTTCCTGCTATATCTCAGCCTTATGATTACCTGCACGAGTTATGCATTGCATTTATGTTTTCCTATTTCTCATGTAAATACGACTTCTAATGCTACAGTAGAGCATACGTTTAGTGATCTGCCTCCTCATGAACTCTCTTATCGTCTTGCTATGCGAAATAATTCCTTTATCCGCATGTTACATTATTCACACCAGACCAGCAATGCCACTAATTGTTGGGTGTGTGGTCGACTCCCCCCTTTCCAGACACCGAAGGGAGTTCTGCCACTATTTCCTTATCCATTTTCACATACTGGTTCGTGTGGAGCATGGTCCACGTTAACATTATCCTCAATTGATATGTCCTTTCTTAACAGTACATGTTTTCCAGGCAAGCAAGGTCTTCCCCACAGAACAGGGTTAGATCTAGAAAATGAAGTTTATAATTTGGGTAATTATTCTTCGAATTTTATGGTCTTGAATGTTCAGTCTGATACTACTCCAGTCTTACCTGCTATGTCAGTATTACCAGTCAAAGGCGAATTATGTGTCAGAAATAATGGTTCCGTACATGTAGGACATAGTGATTGTACTACTATTGTCAAGTATAGTGACAGCAGGAAATCTATTTTCAAAGCTTCACGTCATTCTTATTTTGTTTGTGGTCAGACCGCATATGTTCGTCTGCCCCTCGATTGGGAGGGAACCTGTTACATTGCATTCCTTCTGCCACCAGTTTTTCTAGCCCCACCTGACTATCATAGGAATTCCCACCTAGTACATACTAGACACAAGAGAGACCTCCCGATTGTCGATTATACTGAAACTGCTCTAGAACAATACATAGATATCAATAAAGGTGTCTTTCCCTACTTAGGTACAGTCGTGAATAGTAAATTGATACGTAGATTGACCAGAACACTTGAAGCAGTAGTGATTGAGACTACCTCTGCTCTAGGTAACTTAACCGAAGAGCAATCTTTTATGAGAATTGTCGTGCTCCAGAATCGTCTCGTCCTTGACGTCATACTGGCCGATAGGGGCGGGGCATGTAGAGTCATCGGATCTAGTTGCTGCATTTTCATTCCTAATAACGCGCCATCTGTTTATTCAGCTATAACCAGACTCCATAAAATTGCCCATCTGTTACACCAAAATCCAGGCACCTGGACATGGTCCGGTTGGTTCTGGAGTATAATTTCTGCCTGGGGATGGAAAGTGTTGTCCTTTCTAGGTATTACAGTAGCGATCATATTCAGTTGCTGCCTCTGTATACAATGTGGCCCTGCGATTTGCGGCATTTGTGCTACCTCTTGTATTCCTAGTCCCAAGTCCCGTCCTAAATCCCGTTCCAAGACAATTCGAGACGAGCAAATGATACTATATGAAATGATAGATGGTATCATGAATATTGATGTTTCCTGATGGAAACGTAGTGACAAGGAGGGAATGTGGAAAAGTAAATTTTGCCATGTTCTGTGTCCCTACGTGTTCCCCATCCTATGTTGTATGTGCATGATTAATATGCATATGTATTCCCCATGATCGATTAAAGACGCAATTACAGTTGTGTCCATCTCTAGTATGCCAGTTTCCAGTTCTCGTGAAAGCTACGAGTATTAGGCCTATGTAAAGTTACGTTGCCACGTTTCTCAGTGTGCACGTTATTTCATTGTAAAGTCCCCGTTTCTAGGCCTCAAAAGGGCCCGGACACCAGATTCAGCTCCTGTCTCCTGAGCCCTCGCTGAGGAGCGATACAGCCCCCACCTGTATCCCTGACCCTTCACTTACTTCCTGCCTCACAGTGCCCGGCTCGGCCTGGCTCTGCCTGCCAGTCTGCCAAGAGTATGTTATGATTCTAGTTATCAGTCCAGCCCTCCTTCTCTGCATTCCTAAAGCTACTGAATCGCATCAATAGTTTCCGTCATCGTCTAGCCTTTACGTCTCCATGTAAGAGAAATACTGTATTTATGGTCATTTAATATTCCTCAACACGCACTACATGTAGAATAATGCATGCACCAGTCTTAGTGTCTGTTAGCCTTTACCCCGATAACTTTTGGATTCTATCAACATGTTCTCTAAACATCAGATACTAGATAGTGTTTAGGTACATGTCGCCCTGACTCTCCAGACTTCAGTCTCTGCTCCTAGCGCAGAAGTCATAGCCCCCAGCTTCTCCTAGTAACACGTCATTGTCAGTTTGCGCGCACCACTAGGTTAGAGGTCCCGGCTCCTCAGGTTGCCCCCTCCATGTTTCCGCCCCATTTATGACATATTCTGTTACGTTTACATCACATGTTTATGTACACGCCTTCTGTTACACCTACTTTCACCCTTATCTTTCGCGACTGCTATTGACCACACCCACTGCTCCGCCTATTGTATGTACTGTAATGCAACTGTTTTAGTATATATGCTTGTGCACTGTTATTAAATGTTACGCCGATTCCGATCCTGCCCCCGGCAGCGCTGCCATCCCAGGTCTTGCAGGTTGTCCTGTTCCTGTCCTTATGCTGTATTAAACCTGCAAACTCCTACTACCTCGAATCTTGACTCTTATTTATTGAGCTATCTGTTATTACTATATCCAGTCAAAAATAGATCCGGTATTATTTATTTATATACCACACTATCACAGACAAAGAGAAGCGTTTTTTACTCCAGGATCATCCGAAATGTCCTAGCATACATATGCTACCTAAAATTCACAAGGATTTGGAGAAACCACCCTTCAGACCGATAGTATCCACAAGAGGCTCAATCCATGAACCTATTGGAAAGTATTTAGACCGTCATTTGCAACCACTTGTTCAGAAAATGTCAACTTACCTCCGTGATACCACTGACTTTCTCACTAAACTCAATGAAACGGAACTAGATGAAACAATGGAGATAACACTCTGTACAATCGACGTATGCTCACTGTACACATCCATCCCCCACAACAGGGGCCTAGAAGCCATTGAGTCATTTCTGGTTGACCATGACATCGCACAAGATCTGAAAATTTTCTTGCTAGAATTGCTACATTTTACACTGTATCACAGTTACTTTTCTTGGAATGACCAATACTTTCAACAATTGGCAGGAACCTCAATGGGGAATTGTGCAGCCCCTAGCTATGCGAACCTCTTTATGCACAGGTTGGAATTAGAAAACATTCTTGAAAATCCCAGATGGCAAGATAAGATCCTCAAATTTTGGCGATACATCGATGACATTTTCCTAAAATGGAAAGGTTCACCAGCTGAAATTGAAGAATTCATTGTACACATCAATGGTATTGATGATCACATTCAGTTTACCCATTCCATTAATACCGGGTCTATACCTTACTTGGATGTGTTAGTTTCTTTGCAAAATCACAGATTTGAGACTGATGTATATTCGAAACAAACTGACAGGAATAACATGCTAATTTTTGACAGTTGTCACCCAATGTCACTAAAAAGGCACCTACCATACTCACAATTGCTAAGGATGAAAAGGATATCATCCAGTGATCAAATTTTTGTAAAGAATGCAGATCTCATGATTACCAAATTCCGAGAACGCAAATACCCTGAGAACATACTAGATGAAGCGCAGAGAAGAGCTCAAGCTATTTCCAGAGAAGACCTATTGAAAACACACACAAAGGACATGACCCAAAACAGACCTGTGTTTGTCTCTAAATTTTCGACTCTCAGCCATCAAATGAAAAAAGTTGTTTTAAAGAATTGGGAAATGATTGAGAAAGAACCAGATTTCAAAGGAATGTTCAGCAAACCGCTGTTTGCTTACCAAAGATCCAAAAATCTGAAGGATCTAATAGAAAAGGAGGCACGCAACAGACTTGAAAAGTATACAGGGACCATTCCTTGTGCGAACTGTGGTCACTGCAACAACATAATACGTGGCACCAGCATTAATCACCCAACTACAGGAAAACCCATCAAACTTTTTACCAATGCCACATGTGATTCAAAAAACGTTGTTTAACTATTGAAATGTCCGTGCGGACTCCCTTATGTGGGGAAGACAGAGAGAAAGATGAAGACTCGTTTGACTGAGCATAAAAGTATCATCAGAAACAGAACCACCAAGGCTCCAGTAGCTGCTCATTACATTTCGAATTGTCACAACATCAGTCAGATTCGTTTTCTGGTTTTGGAGTGTGTTCCTATAAAGCAAGGCTGTGATAACAGAAAAAGATTGCTCCAGAGGGAAATCTTTTGGATTAAAAAATTGAATTCCTGCGACCCCACGGGGTTAAATGAACGTCTTGAATTTAGTAGCTTCCTGTAACATTGTTTATGGACTTTTGTTAACCTCAAGGCACTATGCTTTTTGAATTTCATGGATTTTATATATACTCTTACCTGTTCATTATACTCCAGATACACATGCTATTCACGCTAAATAACATAATCTTGAATGTAATATCCTTTAATTAGTTGGGAATAGCCATAGACACGATGAATATGTGGTTTGATATGTTTGGTTACTTTTCGTTTACCTTTCCAAGATGGCCGCGACATTGATGGTTTTACATGTGTAAGTTTCAGTTCGATTTCACCCATTTCACCACACCCCGAACGGCACAATTACCCTTTCTTCACCATCTACATAACCCAACCAACACCTTCATTTTACGCCTATTGAATATATTTTTTACTTGTTTCGAGAAAGAGAACCCTCCCATATAACGCGCTTAGCACGCATGCGCAAACAGCATTATTTCCGGTAAGCGAGCAGTATCCCGTTTGAAAGTCCGGTGAGTAAAGCGCAGCGCTCAGAAATTTGTACTGCATGTTATCTTCGCACCTAACAACACCTTGAACACTCCCTTTACGTTTGATGCGCACCTTTCACTTATTAGCGTTTTGAACAGATAAATGATATCCACAATGTCGGCACCTAGAGCACTTTAAAGTCGCTTCACTCAGTCGCGTTTAGTTTGATGTTTAGACACTTTCGAGTTAATTTCAACCAACACCTGGGGCACATTTTGTTTTATTATCGTTTTTAACAAAATCGCATTGACGTGGTAATTCGACAGTTAACATTTTCCCGACACTCCTCGAGTATAAAGCGTGAATAAACACACTGTGACCTGCTTCCCGCCACTGATTACATTTTGCATTCGTTTTAAACCCACAGAAATGTATTTCCCCTGATGAAGTGCTATACCGGCACGAAATGCATTGGGCTTGAGCTTACTTTGTGGACAATTTGGTTTTGGAACAATGATGCATTGGAATATGGCTGTGATGTAACAGCTTAACTTGGAAAAAGTGATTTAACCAATGAAATGGAAGAATAAACTCATGAAAGCAGCAGTTTATGGTATACTGTTATATTTACAAGCAGTGTTTGAACCATAAGAACATTTAGGATTAATTTCCCCAAAAGAGTGCGACTGGCTACCTGTCAAGCTTGACAGCCACAACCAGCTATCGACAACTCCCTTAAGGCCAGAGGGAGCAAACCGGTCAGCACCTGACCCACGAAAAGTTGGAAAATTCGCATTTACCCTCAGAGTGCCACACACACCCCCCCTTGTTGATAATACAATGAACCTCTTCAGACTCTATTATAACCTTAGATACACTCAGTGTAAACAGACACTCACAGACTGTCACTCATCCATGGAGTTACTTACACACCTAGTCAGTCATGCAAAGAATCAATCACACCTCCATTTTCACAACTATACAGTTATACACACCTTACTTATTCAAACATATACTAAAACATATTTACTCACTTATACAATCCTGGATACAAGTTCACAATGATCCATACAGCCACTCACACATTCACTGGCTCTTATGCACAGTTATTTATATATGTCAACTCTCACATGTACTGTATTTTACATATGTACTTACTTTGACATGTAGCACTGAGATATCCATTCACTCACCAATACACTCATGCACACAGTCAACCACCCATCCAGCTGTTTCCACATGCACTTTTGAACCCATACATCTATGCACAGAGTCATACACCTCCCAGCCACCCACACACACACTCAGTCTCCCATACAAATGCTTGGGCAACCAATCAATAACCCATATAGTTACTCATATAGCTACTGATCAACACATGCAGCAGTTTACAGAAGAACAGACATAATGATGCACAAATTAAGACAGTTTAGTCACTAACCCATGCACTCAGTGAGACACATTTAACCACTCACTCATACAGTCAGTCATGCACCTACTAAATCCTTCATCCAGACACTTATACATCCACTCATTCTTAAATATGTAAGACATATTTTAACTTTACAGAAAAATACAGTCACTGGATGTTGTCATCAGTGATGTCATCAGTGATGTCATTTGAGATGTCATCAGTGATGTCATCAGTGATGTCATTTGAGATGTCATCAGTGATGTCATCAGTGATGTCACTGACCATGTCATGAATGATGTAATATGTGACATGATCAGCAGTGGATTGCGGGTGCGCGATATATAGTTAGTACAACTAACTATATATGGAATTTCATTGGTTTTGTGTGAGTAAAATAAGGTTTTTTAAATGCTAATTCCTAACTATATATGGTGTATAACCTATGGTTTTTTCAGTGAATTTTCAAGGTTTTGTAAATGCTAATTCCTAACTATATATGGTCTATAACCTATGGTTTTTTCAGTGAATTTCATTGGTTTTTTAAAAGCTAATATCTATAGCTGTAAAATGTATTCTTCTTTAAATCCAAAAATATATTTTATATGTTTATTAATAATTTTTTTTAAATATTTTTTTTTGTTTCGCTCCCGGTCCGCGAACCGGAAAGCTTTCCGTTAGCTCAAATTGATGCCGCGACCCGGTCCGCGAACCGGTAAGAAATCAACATAGTGACGGTATCGCGTTGCCGCGTAATGCGTCTTGTGACGTACCGCGTTAGCGCACCCGGAAGTGCCCCGGGGCGCGGACCGAGGCGCGAAACGCAGCTCCCCGGAAGCGATCCGCGGCGCGTCGCGAAAGCGCGACGTATCGCGTTGCCGCGTAATGCGTCTTGTGACGTACCGCGGTAGCGCACCCGGAAGTGCCCCGGGGCGTGGACCGAGGCGCGAAGCGCAGCGACCCGGAAGCTAACCGGGGCGCGTTCCGCAGCGCGTAACATAAGCGTGAGAGGTCATGTGACTTGTTAATAAAACTTTTCATTGGTTCATTTCACTTTTGGTTTCATAATGATGTAAGGCTAGGTCAGGTGACCTAAAAATAACACTTTTCATTGGTTTAGAACTATTTTTTTTCCCAAATGATGAAAGCCCCCACCTTTTTTCTCACTCTGACTTTCAACTTTGAGAAAGGAAGACCTGATCATTTGCTCTGATTAAAAAATGGCTTCAATAGTAGCTTCAGCTTCTGCACCCCCACCACCACCACCACCATCTCCTCATAGGAAAAGAGGACCACCTGCACAGTTTATTGGAGACACAGAGGAGGAAGAGGAAGAACAAGACGGAGAGGAAGAAGAGGGACCACGATTTGTCAAAGAGTTACCCCGGGTATCTCATCGCAAAGTTAGCTTTATCTGGCAATTTTTTTCCATTCCACCAGGAGAGAAAAAAGTCAATGCACGCTATGCTACGTGCCTTATCTGCCAAGAAAAGTTATCCCGGGGCACTAATAAAAAATACAGTTATGGAAATCACACGATGCACCGACATATGCAGAGGTGGCATCCAAACAACTATAGTCGTGCAGAGATGCGTGAACTACAACAGAACCCCCCAACTTCGGTGACAAGAACATCTACTGATATCTCTCTCACATTTGGAGAGGCCAACGAAACAGTGCCAAATATTCAAAAAAAATTTGTCCATATGAAGCTGACATGCTTATATTGTGGCACTTTAATTTCATGCGCAAACATGAGTCTGAAATTAATTAATTTGGCTTTCGAGAAACACCGATGCTCCAAACGCAGCAAGTTTTAATTTTTTTTTTTGCTCCTGTTGAGCCTTTTTCAATGCCTCTTTTTGTTCTTTCCCTTTGAAAAAAAACAAAAAAAACAAATAAGTGTTCAAAAAATACAAAAAAAACAAATAATGTTCAAAAAAGAAAAAAAATATATAAAACAACAAAAATATAAAAAAAAAAGTTATTTTCAGAACTACCTCCCCGTTATTAAAAAATTGCTAGAATGTTTAGTACTCTGGCAAGCTCTATTTCTTTTGGTTCGCTTCCCGGTTAGCTTCCCGGTACGCGGACCGGGAGCTAACCCAAAAAATGTTTTTTTTTAAAATAGAGTAAGTATAAGGAAAGTAAACAGAGAGTGATGTTAAAAGAAAGACAGCTATAGGGACTAAAGAAGAGATACTGTTTAATAGATCTATTTACCGAAGAAAAGACGGAAGAGGGTATAATTGTGAAAAACAAAATAGATAACGAAGTGAAAGAAAAAAAAAGAGAGTATAACATTAACAAAGAAGAGTTTCTTGGAGAATGTGAGTGAATGTTCAAAATAAGATTAAAACATGAAGAATAACAGAGAGAAAAAATAGAAAACAGAAAACAAAAAATAACAGAAAAAGATTAATTGAAACAGCAAAGAAATGTAAGTAACATAGAGCCATATCATCAACATAGGCAATAAAAGTTTTGCAGCTTTTATTGGCAGAAATGTGTCGCTAAAGCCGCTTTTGCGGCAGAAAACTGCCGCTAAAACCACTTTTGCACCAGTTTTCTGCCAATAAAAACAGCAATAATTTTATTGGCTGTGTTCATAATATGCCCCTTAGTGTGCTTCAACTACACAGAGAAAGCATTATGAACAAATAGTGATACAGTGATCAGTCAAAGACACTAAGAGTAATAGAGACGGAGTGAGTGAACAAGAGTGAGGAACTATGAGAAGAGAGGGACTGAGAAAAAGAGTGGAAGGAGTTGAGTAAGTAGGTAATAGAGAAAGGAATGAGGGAAGTAGCAAAGGCAGGAAACTGAGGGTTAAAGAAATGAAGCAGTGGAACTAATAGAAGTTAAATGTGATAGAAATGTAACGAAAAGAGTACAAAACATTTACCTTATAATTGTCGTTAAATTACTCACTTTTTGTTTTTATACTTTCAATCTGTGAAAGAGAGAACAAACATTTGAAAAATATTAAAACATGTATTTAAAAATTACAAAAGACAAGGGAAAAGATTGAAGGACAAACAGTTTTTCAACAACTTTGACACTTACAGAAGCTTCTGCTTCTCCAGGCCCCCTACACAGTCCTAAAGATATACATTTTAAACTAACAGTATCTTGATGCAGATGAAGTGAGGCCTATCTTAAAACATGGTGCATCTTTTGCATTGCTGTTGTCTCAGAAAAGTGTCGCAAGACACAAAAATTTTAAATGATTGCTTCAGGATGCCAATAAGATGTGTCCTATCCAGAGGTTTGTTTGAGGTGAGGCCTACTCAGGGTTGCAGATGAAATTTCGAGTTGTTGAAGAGAATAGAGGACATAATACATGTGAAGGTCTACCAATGAAGTGAGTCATGTCCACTGCACTCTTGAACAAAGTCCAAACCTCCTATGTTTCCCTGGACAGACCTAAACTTGATCTGCACAATGTGATTCGTAATGATAGGAAACACAGGTGATGTAAATGAAATACGTGCAATTTATTTTGCTCATTTCACAATCACATCACTTGTGTTTCCTTTGCTTAGGTATCTCATTGTGCGGATTTAGTCCAGCATATGAAAGAATACGCAGAAGTGCAGCACTGCATGCAACAACTTTGACACTTACAGAAGCCTCACCTTCTCCATGCCTCCTACACAGTTCTACATATACATCATAAATGCAAACAGTACAGAATTAATTATACATGTTAAATGGTTTATTTTTGCTGTTCTCAGAATGTATCAAAATTCACTAAAAACAGTGACTTGAAGGTATTCATCATATAACAGCGGGGGAAAAAAAACACAATCAAAATGATTGTGTTTAAAAAACCCATACAACATAACAAATCAGAATTCAGAACTCCTTAAAGTTAACTTACTTTCCATGACGTCAAAGGATGTCCTATGAACAGCTTACACTCTGTTGTGCTGTTATTACTTTCAACCCGCCACTTTCTGAAAGAAAATCTCCATCGTTTTTAAAAACATGTTACATGCAATAAATGACTTCTTGCTCTCTACCACAAGTTTCCACAAGGCCAAATCTTGTCAGAGCCATTTATAACTCTTGGATTTCTTGTAAGCCAATCCCGTCATTTGGCATTTCTGCAACTTTCAGAATTAAAATGTTGAAGATCATTTTCACAATCCTGGAATAGTAATATCTTCCCCTTCTTGCTCAGTCATGTTCTACATTTCCTATGACACTGATACTGCTTACTATGAAGCAGACTTACACTACCTCTATGAGTACTACAATTATTTAATTCTCTACATCACTTTTAATCACAAAGCAATGTAAAACAGTAGACAGCATTGCAGACTTACATTCCCTCTACTCTATGTTTTGATTGGCTGCTTCAATTAGCTTATAAAAAGAAATAGTTTTTCTGAACTCATTCAAAGTGCACTTATTTCTATATGACGTCCAGTCTTATGGTTAGAAGTTATGTCTCTGAACTACACTTATCCTCAAGGCCAAATTGTGTAGGAGCCATTAGAACTTCTTGAAATTCCACAGAGCACATCCCGAGATTATTTCCCTAAAATTTTGGTTTTAAAAACACCAGGTAAGAGTTTTTAAGGTCATACGGCAATTTTTTTTTTTAAATTAAAACAGAATCATTGCAGAATGACCAGCCATTTCTAGACTTTAAATAAGCTGTGTAATGTCCTGATGTTATTGAAGGGCCGTCATGATATATAATTGCTGCAGTTACAAAAGTCCTTCCTGATATTGACAACTGCGAAGCTACAACATTTTTAATTAAAGTTGTCAATTTTGTTCCATCAGGCCTACATCGTTGGAACATTAAAATGACATACTGGCCATATGTTCGTATAAATAATGTGGACATCATTTCAGATTTACATTGGCTACACTCCATGTTGTGATCAGCTGCTTTTACTAGCTTATTAAAGGAGACTGATTTACTGTCTGGCAAAGTTAAATATATAAATCTTTCTGAGTCTACACTAGTAGTACTTGATACCATACAGTTCCCGCAGTCATGCTGCCATTGATAAGAAAGCCCAAACAGCTGATCTACATCTACACCTTCAGCATGCAATACATCAAGCATATACATTAAAAACTCCTGACAATCTTGCTGAATATTTTGAGAGAATTGTGTTTGGCCTGAACATCTGTCTAACAGATTTCGAATTTCAGACACACTTTCTATGTTTGTTCTATCAGTGCTACATTTCTCTAACACAGAATTTAACAAACTGCAAAATCTTTGATCAGAATTGACCACAATCTCTTCTTTTACATTTTCTAGAGAAAACAAAACATTAACCACTACATTAGCATAGCAGTTGACACCAGAACTGTTTTCAAATTGAAAACCAACAACATCTTCAACAGAATCCTTTTTGTTTCTGCTTGTAATTTTAGGTTCATCGACTTTTCGTCTTTTTGCTACAACCTCCCCAGTATTGGTCACATTTCTTCGTTTCCGGCCTACCACACGTTTCTCAAACAAAGGATACTGAGGCAAATGTGGCGCATACTCTCTTCTTAACCTATTGTATTCCTTAACACAATCTAGATCCGCACAAATGTTTGTGACATCACACTCAATCAAGTACAATCCCGATAAAGTTCTAACTCGTGACAATGCCACATATGCCATACCCTCCTTGAACACAGAACTGCCAATATTCACCAATGCACAGTCTACACTTAAACCTTGCGATTTATGGATTGTCACCGCATATGCCAAGCAAACAGGAAACTGCTTACGGCGAACATATAAGTCTTTTACAAGCAAAAATCTAGCAGAGCAACGACCAATTAGCTGTACTTCCTCAATGCCATCAAATTTAATTTTTAAAAATTCAATTCCATCTCTATTTCTGTATTTTACAAAATCAACAACATTACCCATTGATCCATTTACCAGACCTCTTTCAACATGTAAATTCCTTCTTAAAATTATACGGCAGTTCAAGCACACATTCAGAGTCTTTTCAAAACCTGCAGTTTTAGATATACTCTTCTCTAATGAATCCAATTTTGTTTTCAGATTCTCAGACAAAATAATTGTTGATCCCATATGCTCTACTCTGTCAATAGCTTCCAGTTTCACAATCTCTTGCTTTTCTAAATGCAACATTTTGTTGTTGAATTTGGCACATTCTGCAAGAGTTGGCATCAAACATATTCCAGATTTCTTATCAGTAATTTTCTGAAAAATATTCTCAGGCACAACATCTTGTTCTGGATATAAATTTGACAGTAATCGTGCATGTAAAGCTTCTTTCCCATGCTCGGTCACTTTTCCAATTCTAACATCTTGTAGAATAGTCTTGTAAACTTCATCCTTCGCCTGACGCATATTTTCATGCAGTTCAGCATAATTGAAGTTTAACCATATATTGACGTTGCCAATGCTGCCTAGGCACTTCCTGGTATCTTCATGCGTGAGCATTTTGAACACAGGTTGCCCTTTCACTGGTGTCAGCTGCAAAAGATCTCCGAAAACAATGATGTGTTTGCCACCAAATAACACATCATACTCTGTTTTGAGAACTTCTTGCATTCTCAAATGCACAAAGGCAAGCATGACATTGGAAACCATGCTTACTTCGTCAATGATAAGAAGTTTCATTTTCCTCAAGATTCTTGAAACTTCAAAACAAGCATCTCCAGATAGCTTGTGATATTGTAATTTGTTGTCATGCTCCACTGGCAGCATCAGTAAACGATGTAAAGTAATCCTTTTAATGTTATGTGCTGCCAGTCCAGTTGGAGCGGTGACAACACAAGACAGCGATGACTCTGTCCTTTCCTGCAAATAGCATGAAATTGCTTTAATGAGGAAACTTTTTCCAGTTCCCGCTTCTCCACTCACGTACAGTCGGACAGGCTTCAACGACGTACATGAGCACTCTTTCTTGTCATGACTTAATCCATGATCAATTTGCATGGTAACTTCGTCATATATTTTCCTCTGCTCAACGTTGAGTTGTCTTTCCAACTCTTCTAAGTTAACCGCATCCTCCTGAGCATGTGCCATGGCTCTTTCCACTTCATTCATAGCAGTGGCAGCTTCATTTTCGATAACAGGTCCTCCTAGTGGATCCTGAGTCAATGAAGCAGAACTCTGACTGTCCTGAGAACTGTCTCTGGCAATCTCGGCTGCAATCGTTGCTTCCTGCTCAATTTCCGCATTCAACATTTCTACATATTTGGGAAAAGCAGGACATTCTATGGTCTCCTTGGCAGCATTGAAAGAGTCTTCGTAACAGAGGAAATCTCCAAGCAGTTCCTCTTCTGCACGCCAAGGCTTGAAAAGTTGCAAAAGTGCTAAATAGAAAAACTCCTTTTTTTCAGGAGATTCGCCACTCAATTTTCGATGGTTTACCAAGTGGCATTTTCTTTGCTTGACCAGATATCCCTCACTTCCTATTACAGCATACACTCCTTTCTCAGTATCTTCTTTGATGTTCCTCTTGAATATGTAATTTTGAAGAACCTCATACAGACAAACATTGTCGAGGTGACTGCTTCTATTTGGATAATATGTATCCAACATGTTGGTCTTCAAAATGTCGGTACTGTTTGGCTCCTTTTCCGCCAAATACTCAATTTCCCGCACAGGTTTCAGAACTCGATTACGCGTTGCAGCAAGACCAAGACTCGCCCAAACGATACTCCTGGACTTGGCATAGAGACTTGCTGAAGACAACCGGTCAGAGCATTCGTACGCTCCGATTTCTCGATGCGACAACATCTTCAGACTGAAACTGTACAACTTCTTGCTGAGGCTCTTTTCATGGGAAATGTCCTCCCACATATCCTTCAATTCTGTCTTCTCTTTTTTGGTGATGTAAGATGTCACATACCGAGCCACAGCCATACAGTTATCAGCCACAAACTGTATATCCATGTTAGCATTCCACATGGACAAAATCACCGGGTTGTAGTCGTTGATGTACTTGGACTCTTCGTTCCTCTTCAAATTGTATGTGTTTTTAGGTGATTTCTTCATCACATTATGTCGCAGCGAAGACATCAAACTGTTTACTCTTCCTTTAGAAATCACCGGTCGTGGAAAGCCGAAACGACATTTGGTGTAGAACTTGTCCTTGTTTCGGAATTTACGACGGCAGTACTTTCCACATCGATGGCTTTGGAAACGCAGAACTTTTTCTCTTAGGCTTTTCTTCTCCTTTGCGTTTGGAACAGCACACGTAGAATACTGTTGGATGAAACTCATCACTGAGTCTTCTGGATCCGTTCCAAATTTAGGTGCATCCTTGATCCACAGCAACATATGTATATGAGGAGCACCTCTTGCTTGGTACTCCTTTCTCCAGAAGAAATCCAACACCTCTCCAAGAGGTGGATTCTTCTTATTCATGATGAAAGACATCATAGCTTCAAATCTATGATTGAAGTACCTACATACATTGACTGGATCCAAAGAGCACAGTTCTCCGGGTGTCTTGAATTCGATGTTATCTACGTTAGCATTTGCCTCTCGTAGAAATTCAAGTAAGTCTTCCCAGCCATACTCGGCACAGCTCAGAGTGAGGAACCATGTGGGAGTACCTAAGTTCCTCAGCATACATTTTAAATCACCATGACGACGGTACCAGTACTCATTAGTACCACGCTGACACGCCATGAGATTAATCAGGTGAGAATCCAAAATACTGTCTTGGACATTGACTTTATCCATAAAGTCACTTGCCGAGATGTTTTGCATGTGTATACCACTTTTCAAGATGTGGTTCACTGCATATGACAGTCCAGACAGATCGCTTTCAAACAGGAGATGAAACAAATAGGGAATGCATTGTCGAAACCTAGCATCTCCTGCATACAATCGCAAAGTCCGGTATTCAGAAGCAGGAATTTGATGAGGTCGCTCATCATATCTTCCTCCCTGACCTGTTGGAAAAAGCTGTGGGAAACACCTAGCTTCCAAACTTTCCTCCCAAACACTAATGGGACTCCCTTTGGCTTGTTTCATTTGAAACAACTCAATAGCATTCCCCATGACTTCCTTGGAATGCAAAGGATGAACACTATAATGTTCATATATTTCTTCACTAGTAGAGGGTTCTACTTTCTCAATTTGACCAGCACACAAATCGCTATCCTCTTCCTCACTTACTTCCTCTTCTGCAACATATACATTCTTATAGTATTTATTATTTTTTTTCAAATACAATGTTGCCTTTTTAACTTTCCTAACATCTACTAAATCTTGCCATATTTTCTTATTCTTTGTCGGAACCCCATTAACTAAGATAACCAGAGGTTCCTCTTCCACTTTTTCTACTCCAATTGTGTTAATGTTTTTCTTCAAATCTAGAGGCAAATAAACAACTCTTCCCTTTAATCCTCTCTGTAAATCTGATGGAGGCAATTTCCCTGTCTTTGGCTCCATTCTTACAATAGCCTGAAAGGGATGGATACTTTGAATCAAAATAGATTCATAAGTATTTAAATCCTTCAATTCAGAAGGAATCTCAACCAATTCCAGATTATTATGAACTGCTCTAGCAGGCATCTGGTTTTGATTTAATTTGCAACAACAATAAGTACACACACGTTGATCCAATCCCAAATCAAAACAATTTTCTACCATCAAGTATGTTGCGAAATCCTTCCATTCACTATTATTTTCCCTTTCACTTTTTTCATATAAATCCACTAACTTAGTCTGATTCTTATAATAAGTGCGTCGACAACACACACAAGTGAAATTAGGCCTCTCACTTGATTTGACCTGAAATGTGACAATTTCCCTCTGGAAATTATCTGTACTGGAAACCTGTACACTATCTTCCACATTACCCGCTTCTTCTTCGTCAATTTCAACATTCTCCTCTTTACTTCCAAAGTAAGAAAACTCAATTTCTTCACATATATTCTTCACATCTATTTCAGAACCATGCAAAAGAGCAGCACATAATTGTTTAAGCATAATTGCTGGACTCTTAGCATAATACAACATTCTAACTAATTTCCTCACTTTATTATGATGCACTGCTAGCATCCTGAAATGATGAAAAACACTCTGGCATACTCTCCTGGAAAGACAAGCCAGTGAATGACCATGCAAACCTGTCACTTCTCTCACTCTGCAAGGATCTAATTCTTGCAACAACCTTATTTTCTGCTTCAAACTTTTCTTATTAAATGACCGTACAAAATCACAAAACAAATTGATGGAATTCTGTCGCACACTACAAATACTACTACACTTCCAGGTGTACACAGGACCCTTAGCACGTCTTCCTAAAACCTCATTACCTAACACCTCTTCTGCCTCTGTTGTCACAAGTTTTTCTTTTTCAACTGGACAACCATCTTTCACTTCATAAGCACGACCACTGGTGTCAACTGCATGCACCAAATCATTATCCTGGAAATAACTCTCCTCATTAAAAAATGCCTCACAGCTTGAACTATGCATCCATTCTCCAGAAAAAACTTCACAAAAATTACTACGATTAACTATTCTCTTCCATCTACTATTTCTTTTGAAATCATAAATTGCCTTGTTTAGCTTCCTAATTCTATTGATTATCAAAATAAATAACTTACGTTTAATTTCAAATGCCTGATCAATAAATTTCTCAACTTTTTTTTTCTCTTATAAAAAACCACTTTCTGTTGACCTTTCTTAATATTTTTTAACAAATTGCCAATTATCCTGTTGCGGAAAATTCGTTTACGAATGTCCCTAAACTGTTGTTTCCTTCTACTATCATGCACAGAGTTATCTCTTGCTCTAGCAGTAACATTTTTGATTGGCCTTTCCTTTCCATTTGAATTGCTTCTCTTTTTATGGACTGAAACATTTTCTGTAGTAATATTTTTTTTACTACACATATTTCTTATGAATGTTTTTGTACTCTTACCCGGTGCTTTCTTCGTGACTTGACAAATCTTTTTGTTAGAGGACTGCTGCTTCTTTTGATTGGCCTGCTGTCTTTGACGTTTTGCAGCCTTTCTCTCTCTTTCTTTCGTTGGCATGGTGAAATGTTGAAATGATCTGCAGTTGAATCTGTGGTAAAATATATTAAAAAATTTTATTAACCACTATTACCAAACAGTAAATCAATAACAGTGATCAAAAACTTAACACACTACTTGACATTTTAAATAGAAGATTTTTTAGTCCTTGGCAAATTTACAATACAGAAATAGCAGAAAAGAAATGGAATTTATATTCATGTTACCTGTGCTATTTTATATGTGAATCTGATCTAATTTTATGAGCATATTTTAATATTTTATTGAAGACACTACACATAACCTGTTTTTGAAGGTGTCTTTATTTTTAAATTAAACGGTTTACACTTTTACTTTTTATTTATTATAAATTTTAAAAATAAATGTTTATAGTTCCATAGGCTCAAGCAGGTCAGCTTCCCACCCTATGTCATATAATTCGGACAAATCTGCATCCTCATCACGCTCTTCTTCATCCTCAGGATTTAAATTATCCAAGGGATCAACATCCACTGATGTTTCAATTACAAGTTCAATGATGAGGTCAAAATCAACTGATTGCAGATTGTCGCTCATGTTGATGTTGTCTTTATCTTTAAAGAAAGATAACAACAATGAGATGTTGCAGAGTAAGAGACAAATCTCAGAGATTATAATAGTAAAACTGTTTAACAAGAGTAACATTTTGCAGCTATTATTTAGCCATGTCCAGCGATGCTGAGCAGGTGAAGCCTATGTCTAATTTTTCAGTGAACAGGACTCATCTCTTCTTAACCTTGGATAAGCCTCACCAACTCTGTGTCCCCTGCACATACTTAAATGTAAAGGGGCAGATTTATGTTAAATGGCACATCCCCAGGCATGCACCAGTTAACGTGCACCGCTGCTCTGCCACCCATGGTGTGCCGTATTTACAATCAGATAGGAGAAAGCTGCGTCAAAACCCTGCACCTGCTTTAAGCAGGCATAGGTCTTGATGCAACATTGTGGAGATGGGGCACCCCTGAGCCTTGCTTGAGCTGCATCGCACTTGCGATACAACTCCAGCAATGCGCCACCTTTACAGCACAGATACGTCACGCATCTGTGCCATTTTTGCCCCATGCTGCGCCGCATTGTAAATGCAGCACACCATGGGTGGCAGAACAGCGGCGCAGGATGACTGGCACATCCCTGGTGATGCGCCAGTCATCATAAATCTATCCCTAAGCTTCTTATCTTGTTACAGATGAACCGCCATATGTACCATCAAACTATTTTGCATTTCCTAAATAGCGAATTTTAAGGAATAAATAGCAATTCTTTACCATTCCTAATTTGCAATGAGCAAATTGCTAATTGCAAATTACCCATTCATTTCCATGGGCTAGGAGGCTCATAGGAATGAAGGTGCAATTTGCGATTAGCAATTAGCTCATCGCAAATTAGGAATTTTTCCAAGGGTGCATGGGTGTCTCAAGAACACCATGCTGCACCCCTGAAAAAGAAATTTGGGGGCATATGGCGCACATACATGCCCTAAGGGCATGTATTGGCGTCATGTGGCACCTTTTGTTTTTTTTAAAAAACATGCTTTTTGAAAAGAATTCGCAAATTACCACCAACTAGAAGTTGGTGGTAGTTTCCAAATCCTTAATGTCATTTTTTACATATTTTTAGTTTGATACATTGCATTTAAGTAATCGCAAAATTTGCAAATCCTTCAGTGCAATCGCAAAATAAGGAATAGCAAATTTTGCTATTCCTTATTTTGCATCAAACTTGTTTGATACATACCATTTGTTTAATTAGCATTCGCAAAGGCTGAAATTTGTAGAATTTTGATCTTTGCGAATGGTAATTAGCTTGATACATATGACCCCAAGTGAGGCCTGTCTTGCAACATGGTGCATCTTTTGCATCACTGCTGCATCGGTTTCATGTTGCACGTTTTTTTTACACCATGACACATCTGCCTAAATGCATCAATTTGTAATTTTCTCGCCTCATAGCAAATCTTTTGCACCGCCACTGCATCATAAAACTGACGCAGAGTGGCGCAAAAGAGACATACACCTATCATAAATCTGTCTCTACCATTTTAAATGATTAATCCAGGATGACAATAAGGTGTGGCCTATCCAGAGGTTTGTTTATGGTGAGGCCTACTCAGGATTGCAGATTAAAGTTACGCTTGATAAAGAATACAGAGGAGATAATACATGTAAGGCCTACCAATGAAGTAAGTAATGTCCACTTTATTGCGCCAGTCATCATAAATGTATCCCTAACCTTCTTATCTTGTTACAGATGAACCGCCATATGTACCATCAAACTATTTTGCATTTCCTAAATAGCGAATTTTAAGGAATAAATAGCAATTCTTTACCATTCCTAATTTGCAATGAGCAAATTGCTAATTGCAAATTACCCATTCATTTCCATGGGCTAGGAGGCTCATAGGAATGAAGGTGCAATTTGCGATTAGCAATTAGCTCATCACAAAGTAGGAATTTTTCCAAGGGTGCAGGGGTGTCTCAAGAACACCCTGCTGCACCCCTGAAAAAGAAATTTGGGGGCATAAGGCACACATACATGCCCTAAGGGCATGTATTGGCGTCATGTGGCACCTTTTGTTTTTTGGAAAAAAAGCTTTTTGAAAAGAATTCACAAATTACCACCAACTAGAAGTTGGTGGTAGTTTCCAAATCCTTAATGTCATTTTTTACATATTTTTTGTTTGATACATTGCATTTAAGTAATCGCAAAATTTGCAAATCCTTCAGTGCAATCGCAAAATAAGGAATAGCAAATTTTGCTATTCCTTATTTTGCATCAAACTTGTTTGATACATACCATTTGTCTAATTAGCATTCGCAAAGGCCGAAATTCGCTGAATTTTGATCTTTGCGAATGCTAATTAGCTTGATACATATGGCCCCAAGTGAGGCCTGTCTTGCAACATGGTGCATCTTTTGCATCACTGCTGCATCGGTTTCATGTGGTATGTTTTTTTTACACCATGACATATCTGTCTAAATGCATCAATTTGTAATTTTGTCGCCTCATAGCAAATCTTTTGCACCGCCGCGGCATCATAAAAGTGACGCACAGTGGCGCAAAAGAGGCATACACCTATCATAAATCTGTCCCTAGCATTTTAAATGATTAATCCAGGATGACGATAAGGTGTGGCCTATCCAGAGGTTTGTTTAAGGTGAGCCCTACTCAGGATTGCAGATTAAAGTTACGCTTGATGAAGAATACAGAGGAGATAATACATGTAAAGGCCTACCACTGAAGTAAGTAATGTGCACTTTATTTCGCCAGTCATCATAAATGTATCCCTAAGCTTCTTATCTTGTTACAGATGAACCACCATATGTACCATCAAACTATTTTGCATTTCCTAAATAGCGAATTTTAAGGAATAAATAGCAATTCTTTACCATTCCTAATTTGCAATGAGCAAATTGCTAATTGCAAATTACCCATTCATTTCCATGGGCTAGGAGGCTCATAGGAATGAAGGTGCAATTTGTGATTAGCAATTAGCTCATCGCAAATTAGGAATTTTTTCAAGGGTGCAGGGGTATCTCAAGAACACACTGCTGCACCCCTGAAAAAGAAATTTGGGGGCATATGGCGCACATACATGCCCTAAGGACATGTATTGGCGTCATATGGCACCTTTTGTTTTTTGGAAAAAAATGCTTTTTGAAAAGAATTCGCAAATTACCACAAACTAGAAGTTGGTGGTAGTTTCCAAATCCTTAATGTCATTTTTTACATATTTTTTGTTTGATACATTGCATTTAAGGAATCGCAAAGTTTGCAAATCCTTCAGTGCAATCGCAAAATAAGGAATAGCAAATTTTGAATTAAGGACATTTTAAGTCATTTCCACATGTGCAGTGTTTTCAAATTATGATTTGAAAATCGTTTTTGGGGAAAAGGAATGGTTTGCAAATTTATGACAAGGACATAATGGTGTATGCTTCTCTATAAGGCATTTCACTGTCTCTGATGTCATTTTTCCCATATTACATTATAAGACCTTTCCCCATGGAGCACATTCCTTGTAAATATGCTCCCACCTGTGCATGGTGAATTTAGATTTTGACTGTTTGAGTCACATAGCCATGTTAAAAATGACCCAAAAAAATTGCAAACGCTTTAAAAAAACACATTCATGTGTCTTAAGCACATTTTAAGTCATTTCCCCGTGGACAGTGTTTTGTAAGTGGCGCAAAAGAGGCATACACCTATCATAAATCTGTCCCTAGCATTTTAAATGATTAATTCATGATGACGATAAGGTGTGGCCTATCCAGAGGTTTGTTTAAGGTGAGACCTACTCAGGATTGCAGATTAAAGTTACGCTTGATGAAGAATACAGAGGACATAATACATGTAAAGCTCTACCAATGAAGTAAGTAATGTCCACTTCATTGCGCCAGTCATCATAAATGTATCCCTAAGCTTCTTATCTTGTTAGACATCAACCGGCATATGTATCATATAACTATTTTGCATTTCCAAAATAGCAAATTTTAAGGAATAAATAGCGATTCTTTACCATTCCAAATTTGCGATGAGCAAATTGCTAATTGCAAATTACCCATTCATTTCCATGGGCCAGGATGCCCATATGAATGAAGGTGCAATTTGCGATTAGCAATTAGCTCATCGCAAATTAGGAATTTTTCCAAAGGTGCAGGGGTGTCTCAAGAACACCCTGCTGCACCCCTGAAAAAGAAATTTGGGGGCATATGGCACACATAAATTTTAACAACATTCCATTACCTCAAAAACGATTTTCAATTCTTAATTTGAAAACACTGCCCACAGGGAAATTACTTAAAATGTCCTTAAGACACATGAAAGTGTTTTTTGAAAGCTTTTGCAATTTTTTTGGGTCACTTTTAACATGGTTATGTAACTCAAACAGTAAAAACCAAAATTAACATGCACAAGTGTGACCATATTTACAATGAATGTGCCCCACGGAGAAAGGTCTTTTAATATAATATGGGAAAAATGTCATCAGAGACACAGAAATGCCTTATAAAGAAGCATAGACCATTATATCCTTGTCATAAATTTACAAACCATTCCTTTTCCCCAAAAACGATTTTCAAATCATAATTTGAAAACACTGCACATGAGGAAATGACTTAAAATGTCCTTAAGACACATGAAAGTGTTTTTTGATTGCCTTTCCAGCATGGTTGGGTCACTTTTAACATGGCTATTTAACACAAACATTCAAAATCTAAATTTGCCATGCACAGGTGGGAGCATATTTACAAGCAATTTGCGCCACAGAGAAAGGTCTTACATTAAAATGGGAAAAATAACGTCAGAGACAGTCAATTGCCTTATAAAAAAGCATACACCATTATGTCTTTGTCATAAATTTAAAAACAATTCCTTTTCCCCAAAAACGATTTTCAAATCATAATTTCAAAACACTGCACATGGGAAAATTACTTAAAATGTCCTTAAGACACATAAAAGCGTTTTTTGATTGCCTTTGCAGCATGTTTGTATCACTTTTAACATGGCTATATAACACAAACATTCAAAATCTAAATTTACCATGCACAGGTGGGAGCATATTTACAAGCAATTTGCGCCACAGAGAAAGGTCTTACATTAAAATGGGAAAAATAACATCAGAGACATTCAATTGCATTATAAAGAAGCATACACAATTATGTCCTTGTCAGAAATATTATAACCATTCATTTTCCTCAAAAACGATTCTCAAGTCATAATTTGAAAAGACTCCACAGCTCCTATGCAGAAAAACACCCTGTCAGTACTAATACTTCACATTTTCTCCAATTACATTTTCTCAAAGAAACAAAATCTATTTGTAAAACACTTGAGACAAAGCAACATTTGAAAAACACAACTTTCTTCATAATTTTCTCCTTAAAGCACACTATTCTCTATCTAAATTAAAGAAATATTTTCTCACCTTAGCAAATACTTTCAGTTTGAAAACAGTCTCAGAAACACACCAATTTGTCTTCAGCAGAGCAAAAGGTATGCACTCCAGAGTCTGCAGCTATCAAAAGCACAGAAATGCTGTAATTCTTCACACATATTTCTCATGTCACCCAATCAAAACTCTTCCCTCACTTTTTTTCAAATGAAAACCCTTCCCCCCTCTGCCATTTCATGCCTTTTCTGCATAGCAACCACCTCTTGGAAGACCTCTGGTGTTTGCAAGTTCACACAACAATGTTGCAATTGAACTCTGAACTCTCAGTGCACCTGCGTATCCACTGCAATCTTTCATTTAATGATTATTTCTTGACCACTCAAAATACATCTTTCAAAGAACTCATCCATGCACCCTAACTTTCTGTTTTCAGCAATCAAAATCCACCAATCACTGTTACTGCTTCATTAACACAGAAACTCCACAGTTTTTTTCATTTTAAACTCTCATTTTTTCAACTGCCATTTCATTGCCACACTTCATCTGACTGCAGCAGAACCTTCTCTCACCATGTTTTCTGTCTGGATTGTTGGACATAGTTATATCCACTGGGCTCACAGGTATGCTGAGAACAGAAATTTACCTAACCTCAATTTACAAGATGTGGAAATTAAGTGGTTTGGCCACAGAGGATTAAAATGTCACCAATTGATACCATTGGTGAAAACCTTTATGCATTTGCCCAAACCTGACCTGTTAATTGTGCACTGTGGAGGTAATGATTTGGGCACTTTGACTGGGGTAGGTCTGGAAATGCTTTTAAAGGACACCTTTGAGCAATTGATGGCACTTTTTCCTCAGACTGCCTTGGTATATTCAAATATATGCCAAAGACAGAAATGGAGGTGGTCAAACCAATTTTGTCCACAAATTGAGAAGTCGAGGAAGCATGTAAACAAATCTGTTTCAGCTTACATGAGAGACCATGGAATGGGCTCCATGTACAACAATAACTTGCGTTACAACATGCAAGATATCTACAGAGGAGATGGAGTTCACTTCTCAGATGAGGGCAACAGAATTTTCACTCTGAATTTAAGACTGTGCATTGGTACCTACTTATAAGTACCTAAATGTACCATAAACCCAAAAGCTCTTCTCAGAGCTACCCTACATCTGATCACTCACAATTATTATTTTACTCTAACTTTTTTCACTAATTTTCAACAAAGTACACTCCCCGGGGCGCTACCCGGTACGCGAACCGGGAGCTAACCTCGCGAATTTTTAAAAAAAAATGTTTTTTTTTCGCACATATAAGCCTCCTCAGCCACCCTCACAAAACCTAGGGGGTCAAGATAAGTCTACCGTGCCCCCTTCTACCCATTCTGAACATTATTTGCCCTCCATTTTGTATCTTAATTCGACCGAAACACAAAATGGTGGACTCCCGTAACGCTTAAGGTTCGCGAACCGGGGCGCTCAACAGTTCGCGTACCGGGTCGCTCCCTGGGAAGCGCACCATCAAAAAAGGTGGGAAAGTAGTTTACAGAAAAACCACTGGAGACAATTTCACCAAATATAGATTAGCTCATACTACATACCAATCCCTACCATTTTCACAAATTTGATTGTAATTCCATTTAGCCATTTAGCCTGTAGACCTCTCTTAATACCCTGAGGTAAATTACTTCTCAAAACACATCTGAAGTGTTGGAATTGACAACCAATTAAAATGTTACTTTCATTTTCTACTTTTTTTACCTGACATTTGATTGGTTATGTACCTGAATATATATAAAAGAAGAGAATGAAACACAGCCATTTTGACTACTACTTCCTGGTGTACATTTCAATTGGATTTTCACTAATCACTTCAACTTCTTTCTAAAGGTAAGTTGTTATTTTAAAAACTGAACTATATTGTGCACTATCAGTTAATATGGTAAACTTTTTCTGATAGTTATATACTATCCCTCTGTAGTAGTTATAGATTTAGATAGACTTCTCTGTTATAGTTATGGATGGAGTTAGGCTTCTCTTTTATAATTATGAATTTACTTACGTTAAATCACATACACTTTTTTATATTCCTACTTCCACTCTGATACTATACACTGCCCAAAGATAAATTCACTGATAAAAAATGCCTATCTAAAATTAATCCCAACAGTGCCCTATCTCTACTAATATATTTTTTTTTTATCCAAATTTCAGGCAACATGGAAGGCGAACAGAAAGTTTTATTTCAAATTGTCCTGCAAGAGAGCAGCCAAGAATTAATTGATCCAAATTATATAGAATTTATGGATGAAACTTGGGACCAAGAACTACTGCAATGTGTGCAAGCAGTGGATGACCTCCTTCAAAATGAGGACATTTTACACCCTCATAGATTACAAGCTATGTTCAATGAAAATGACGACATTTCAGACAGTGAAATGTTAGAAATGTTATTAAATTTTGAAACACAATCACAATAATAAATAATTGCTTAAAAAATAAAAAAATAAAAAAATAATCAACAAAACCAACAATCAATTAACATACAGTATTTGAAAAAGTCTATCATTCATTTTTCATTGCAGTACGCTGCCCAGAACGCTTCCCGGTTCGCGGACCGGGCGCTACCCACGCAAAAAAAACAAAAAAAAAATTATTATTTTTTTGCCCCGCGGGGCCCTTTTAAAACCTCCACATTAAACCTAGGGGGTCAGGGAGGATCTACTATGCCCCCTTATGGTTATTTCCCCCTTTGTTTTGGCCTCCTTTTGTCTCTCAATCCTACCGAGAGACAAGATGGCGGCCGCTCCGGACTGTTTAGAATGTTGACAGACACCGGAGAACCAATCAGCTTCGCTACGCGAAGTTCCGTTACGCGTAAGGTCCGCGAACCAGGGCGCTGCCCGGTCCGCTGTTACAGATATATATCTTTTTTTAAATGTTCATTTCTCAAAATCCACTGGAGCACATATATTGAGACCTACAAAAGGCACATCGGGCTACCAGTCCCTACAATTTTGCCAAGTTTCGTGCAAATCCATTCAGCCGTTCGGGCTAAAAGTGAGGCCAACCGCCCTATGGAAAACTCAATGTTAAAAACACGTTTTGGGACCCCCCTTTTTTCTCGGCCCCCCCTTGACGAACCCCCCCCAAATTTTCAAGGGCTGCTCAGAAACAAAATGTGCCATTTTCCTGAAAATTTCAGCCAATTCCGTCCACAAACGCCAAAGTTATTAGACATAGAATGTTCAAAAATCCCATAGGGAAAAAATCCTAACTATATATACCTACTGGCGACCGCCAGTAGGTAATATATATATATATATATATATATATATATATATATATATATATATATATATATATATATATATATATATATATATATATATATATTTATATTTATATATATATATATATATATATATATATATATTTATATATATATATACATCTCCAAAACTGAGTTTGCCTGGAAGAAAGAGGGGCCCACGAGCAAGGTAAAGGTTTCAGCATTTAATTATTTGTCAGGAGCGCAGCTTGCGAAATGGATGCAAAAACAGCAAATTCAGTGAAAAGTCAGCCTGACGCGTTTCGTATTGCTACTTCTTTAGAGGCACTGACTCGAGCTTCAAGGCAGGCATTATTTAGGCAAAACCACGGCACAAGTACCCGCCCAGGTGGGCGTTGCCGGTCGCAGGGCTTCATGGTACCTGTAGTGTAATGTCCTGTCCTCCTTCAGTGAGTTGTCTGCCTTGGAGCGCACTGTTGATGAAGAGGTGAGACCACAGTGGGGTATGCAGAGTCACATCACAACTCCGCAGCTGTCCATTATCCCCAACAAATGGTCCTTGCTCCCAAATCGGTTGCGTTGTTAGGCGTCTCCGTGGGGGGCTGAAACAGCCCCAGGGCTGACCTCCGCGGCTCAGGCACGCCGCTGAAATATCCAAAACTGAGTTTGCCTGGAAGAAAGAGGGGCACACGAGCAAGGTAAAGGATTCAGCATTTAATTCTTTGTCAGGAGCGCAGCTTGCGAAATGGATGCAAAAACAGCAAATTCAATGAAAAGTCAGCCTGACGCGTTTCGTATTGCTACTGCTTCAGAGGCACTGACTCGAGCTTCAAGGCAGGCATTATTTAGGCAAAACCACGGCACAAGTACCCGCTCAGGTGGGCGTAGCCGGTCGCAGGGCTTCATGGTACCTGTAGTGTAATGTCCTGTCCTCCTTCAGTGAGTGGTCTGCCTTGGAACACACTGTTGATGAAGAGGTGAGACCACAGTGGGGTATGCAGAGTCACAGCACAACTCTGCAGCTGTCCATTATCCCCAACAAACGCTCCTTGCTCCCAAATCAGTGGCGTTGTTAGGCGTCTCCCTGGGGGGCTGAAACAACCCCAGGGCTGACCTCCGCGGCTCAGGCACGCCGCTGAAATATCCAAAACTGAGTTTGCCTGGAAGAAAGAGGGGCCCACAAGCAAGGTAAAGGTTTCAGCATTTAATTCTTTGTCAGGAGCGCAGCTTGCGAAATGGATGCAAAAACAGCAAATTCAATGAAAAGTCAGCCTGACGCGTTTCGTATTGCTACTTCTTCAGAGGCACTGACTCCAGCTTCAAGGCAGGCATTATTTAGGCAAAACCACGGCAAAAGTACCCGCCCAGGTGGGCGTTGCCGGTCGCAGGGTTTCATGGTACCTGTAGTGTAATGTCCTGTCCTCCTTCAGTGAGTGGTCTGCCTTGGAACACACTGTTGATGAAGAGGTGAGACCACAGTGGGGTATGCAGAGTCACATCACAACTCCACAGCTGTCCATTATCCCCAACAAATGCTCCTTGCTCCCAAATCGGTGGCGTTGTTAGGCGTCTCCGTCAGGCTGACTTTTCATTGAATTTGCTGTTTTTCATCCATTTCGCAAGCTGCGCTCCTGACAAAGAATTAAATGCTGAAACCTCTACCTTGCTCGTTGGCCCCTCTTTCTTCCAGGCAAACTAGTTTTGGATATATACATATATATATATATACACATATCTATATACATACATATAGATAGGTAGATAGATAGATAGATAGATAGATAGATAGATAGATAGATAGATAGATAGATATATAGATAGATAGATAGATAGATAGATAGATAGATAGATAGATAGATAGATAGATAGATAGACATATCTTTGGTTTTGGGTGATGCGCAAATTATGACTTTAAGCTATAACTATAAATGTAGAATTTTGAAGATTTGTGTAGTTTATTTTGGCTTTGTATACAAATAATTAATAGGCCTTTATAACTATAACTTATCTTCAAACTTTGGTTTATTAATTGAATTTCAATTTTTATAGATATTTACAAACAAGTTTAGAAAGATTTACCAAAGGTTTTTTCCATTATTGTGCTAATGTTTGCTCTCTTGTTTCAATTCCCATGAAGCCTTCTATATTTTCTTGCTTTTTTGCACCTTTCCTGTTGCCTCCTCTGCCTTTGTGTCCGTGACCTCTGTACCCCCTGTGCACCTTTGCCCGCTTGTGCTATCAGGCTTCCTTATGCCGTAAGGTTGAACACCTTTAAAATGTTTGATTTTACTCCTGCCGCTTCTTACTGAACTGATGTATCATTCTCAATTTCAGCTTGCTCTGGATGGCCACTATTCCTGATCATTGACTGTTTTTGGATTCTGCCAGAGGCTGCTCCCCTTGCATCTTTTCTTGTGTATTATTTCTTAGGTGATCACATTTTCTACCGGTTGTGAGGATTTGACCTCTTTCATAGTCCACTTTGTCTTAATGGAATGTGCGTTTTTTATTAGCCTTGATCTCTTATTATGCTTTCTCCAGCCGGATATTCAATTTATTAATATTATTCTCAAATTCTTCTTTGATACACTTTCTTTCAACATATTGGTGATTTTTTCGAGCACTGCTGATAATCTTTCACAGTCTTTCCTTGCATATTTTACAAGGATGTTGAGCATTGTTGTCCTGCAGTCATGATTGTTTGTCACCCACTCCACAATCATCTCTGGATGTGGTACAACCAAGATGGATCACACACCGCTAGCCTCTCCTCCGGGTCGCCCCTTAGCACTCTGGTACATGTAGTGCATGTAGATGGACGAGTAAAAAGTAGTTCACCACAGTTGGTGCGAGTGGTTACTCGTTATCCCCAAGATCTCTGGACTCGAGACATGGCCCGGTTTTCGGGACAGTTTCCCTCGTCAGCAGAGCAGTGTTTGGGGTGGATGAGAAGGCCGCCAAGTAACCGTCACAGGCCCTGATGCCTCTCCGGCGCGCAGGTGCGTCTCCAAGAGCTCGTCAGCTCAAGGCTCACGGGAGCCGTTTAAGTACAACCAAGATGGATCGCACACCGCTAGCCTCTCCTCCGGGTCGCCCCTTAGCACTCTGGTACATGTAGTGCATGTAGATGGACGAGTAAAAAGTAGTTCACCACAGTTGGTGTGAGTGGTTACTCGTTATCCCCAAGATCTCTGGACCCGAGACATGGCCCGGGTTTCGGGACAGTTTCCCTCGTCAGCAGAGCAGTGTTTGGGGTGGATGAGAAGGCCGCCAAGTAACCGTCACAGGCCCTGATGCCTCTCCGGCGCGCAGGTGCGTCTCCAAGAGCTCGTCAGCTCAAGGCTCACGGGAGCCGTTTAAGTACAACCAGGTTGGGTCGCACACCGCTAGCCTCTCCTCCGGGTCGCCCCTTAGCACTCTGGTACATGTAGTGCATGTAGATGGACGAGTAAAAAGTAGTTCACCACAGTTGGTGCGAGTGGTTACTCGTTATCCCCAAGATCTCTGGACCCGAGACATGGCTCGGGTTTCGGGACAGTTTCCCTCGTCAGCAGAGCAGTGTTTGGGGTGGATGAGAAGGCCGCCAAGTAACTGTCACAGGCCCTGATGCCTCTCCGGCGTGCAGGTGCGTCTCCAAGAGCTCGTCAGCTCAAGGCTCATGGGAGCCGTTTAAGTACAACCAAGATGGATCGCACACCGCTAGCCTCTCCTCCGGGTCGCCCCTTAGCACTCTGGTACATGTAGTGCATGTAGATGGACGAGTAAAAAGTAGTTCACCACAGTTGGTGCGAGTGGTTACTCGTTATCCCCAAGATCTCTGGACCCGAGACATGGCCCGGGTTTCGGGACAGTTTCCCTCGTCAGCAGAGCAGTGTTTGGAGTGGATGAGAAGGCCGCCAAGTAACCGTCACAGGCCCTGATGCCTCTCCGGCGCGCAGGTGCGTCTCCAAGAGCTCGTCAGCTCAAGGCTCACGGGAGCCGTTTAAGTACAACCAAGATGGATCGCACACCGCTAGCCTCTCCTCCGGGTCGCCCCTTAGCACTCTGGTACATGTAGTGCATGTAGATGGACGAGTAAAAAGTAGTTCACCACAGTTGGTGCGAGTGGTTACTCGTTATCCCCAAGATCTCTGAACCCGAGACATGGCCGTATAGCTTATGCCGGTGCACCTGAAAAACCCAAGGAGGTCCCGGTGAGTTGTGCATAGTACTTGGTATCCCAGGTGAAGTAATTGTATTGTAAAAAAAAGTTTAACAGTTGGAGCAATAACACTTTGTTAGTATTGCGGTCTTCCATTTGTAACAAGGCCCATTCCACGGCCTCCATGCCTGCAGCGTGTGGTATCGAGGTGTACAGAGCCACCACATCTATAGTACAGAGTAACCATGGTTCCTGCATGTCTTTACGAATGTTTTCCAGTTTGCATAAGAAATCCGTGGTATCCTTTATGTAAGATCTCCAGTTTTGAACGAACTTCTGCAAAAAATGATCAAAATATCTGCCAATTGGGTCAAAAATTGAACCGCATCCTGATACTATTGGCCTGAATGGAGGGTCCAGGGGATCTTTATGAATCTAAAACATTCGGAAAGACAATACTAACAAAGTGTTATTGCTCCAACTGTTAAACTTTTTGTTTACAATAAGTTACTTCACCTGGGATACCAAGTACTATGCACAACTCACCGGGACCTCCATGGGTTTTTCAGGTGCACCGGCATATTCGAACACCTTTATGGCCTCCTTTGAATACCATAACCTCATGAGTAAAAATGATTGGTAGTCCAGAATTAAACTTTACTGCACGTTTATTGACGACATCTCTCTGATTTGGACGGACACTCATGACCAACTTGAAAGCATGATTCAACAACTGAACACATTTGACCCTAGGATCCAATTCACCTACAAAATAGAACATAGGAGCATTGAATATTTAGATGTGACTATCACCAAAACACAAGAAGGTACAGGACTACACACACAAATCTACAACAAACATTACTGACCGCAATAATGCTCTAGAATTTACCAGTTTTCACCCCCGCAGCCTAGTACAAAATTTACCGTTTTCACAATTCATTCGCATAAGGAGAATATGTTCTGACCCCACCAACAGTGCAACCAAAATGGATGAATATCTACAGAGATATAAATCAAGAGAATACCCAGACCAAACCTTAAAAGAATGTGAGACAAGAGCAGAGAGCAAGGACCGGATGGCACTTCTTGCCCCCAAAACTACCAGCACACCCAAGTCACCAATAATGTTTCTCACTAGATATTCTACCATTTCACCGGAAAATCGTCAATTCGAGATGGGAACTTTTGGCCAATGAACCAGACTTGAACGATATTTTCAAGGATTTTCCAATACATGCCTATACTAGAGGACGGAACCTCCGGGAACTTTTAGCTAAACCTACACCCAGCAAGGCTTCTATGATTTGGAAGGGCACCACCAAATGTTACAATTGCAGTCATTGCAACAACATAATTTTGGGAAACAACTTAATGCACCCTACCAGTGGAAAATCCATACAACTCCGGCACAACAGTAATTGCAACACAGAAAACGTAATTTATTGCATCAAATGGCAAGTTATATGTGGGGAAAACCGAACGCAAAGCGAGAATAAGAATGACAGAGCACAAAAGTCGGATATGCACTAAAAATGTCAACTCATCATGTGGCGGTACACTGGACCGAGGCAAATCACACTATTTCACAACTAAGATTTCAGATAATCGAACAGGTACCAATCAGAGAAGGAACCAACAACTCCAAAAGATTGCTTCAACGAGAAGTATATTGGATAAAAACACTGAACACAATGATTCCAACAGGGCTGAATGACAGACTAGACATGTCCTGTTTTATGCTGGACTAAACATGATTTCATCTATTAGGTGTTTTAGAACTCAGTAATTCACTTCATAGAGTTGCTACCATAAATTGGCCCTCTTACCAAGCCACTCCCTCCGGGTTAACACTTAGAATATTCTAATCAATATTAATTCGCATTATTTATACATTACTTTCACAGGACAGTATATACATTGTGCACCCTACAACCATGGTTACACACATCAATAAGTGTTTTCAGTTATGTAATCATGAATTGTTCTCTCAATATGATGAACCGAGTGGTAACCACAGCACAATTAGAAGTTCATTCTTGGCCCAGGTTGCATTATAATAACAGTTTTGTTTCAGAATGTGTGTTGATATTCTCTAGCTTTTTTTCGAATTGGGTAGATCGTCACATAAGGATTCGATTCATTACGATCGCACTTTGGCATTTCCTTCGTCTCTAGTTGCCGCTTTTGACCAATTGAATATTCATTAGCATCCACCAGAACTTTTCAGTGACATCGCTCTTTTACATTAGCACCAATACACTGGCGCCTGAGTTTATCTCAGTGTCTAACATTGGGAGTAGCATCCGCGTTTTGCATTATACATACTAATATCCCAGGGCTATCAGGAGATGTTTTCACCAATCAGAGTTTATTACTAGGACCATTTCATCCTTACCAAATATCGTTGTATGTTAACAGCACCGTTTTAATGATGCCCGGTCACATTTTTCCATTTCTTATCGAGTTAGCTTATTGTTTCATTCTTTCACATACGGGTATATATAAATTCCTACATACATTTTTATGAGAAATATAGAACAGGATTAAAACTGAGATATTCTCTCTGACAATTCACCGAGTGTTTATTAGGTCTTCCCGACGTTACTGGCTCTCTTTTAAAAGGGCACAACAGTCTGCTCCCATTTATCGGGCATACGAAAGCCCGTCATCAGTGTCTAGTGCCATCAACTATCGTCTCGGATGTTTATATGGCGTGAAACGGCGGTTTCTCGATATCACAAGAATCAAGGACACAGGTGCATTTTCGTCATTATATTGTGCATTTCAAGTCAGTCGGGGCTCGCTTTTGCCTTTAGATGTCATGTTGACACTGGAATATAGACATACAGTGTCTCAGCTACCATGGCGCATTGTATCTGATTGGAGTTTTGTTTGTCTTTTTCATTCTGTTTCAGAATACATGGACTCATGTAGATACACTAGAGGTAAGCCATTGCTACCACACTCGTTGAGTAGATTGCATTAGTATAAGCTTGAGGCGTTAACTACAGCTTCTGTGTACACATTTTCTTTTGCAGATTTTGAGTAGTCTGCTCTGGTGCAGGCAGGTAAGAACGGTCGTTTTATGGTATTTAGCACTTTTCCATGAGTTCTCCACACATACCGGATGGTTAGGTTGACAAAAGATTGTTTTCTTGTCATTTTTAGCTGGGTGTTTAGGTGAACTACGAGTTTTTTGATTTGGTTATTCTTGTGGCAGGTATTTACATACATTAACACATACACATGCTTACACGTTATATCATTAGCAGCTAATATCAATTTTGTCAGTTTGTTATATAAATGTGGGCTCTTGAACCATTGTTGATTTCCATTGTATTGTATTTATACGTGTGCTTAAGACAATATTATATGTTTTATCTGCATATTAGCCCCTGATGAAGGAACTGCTTCAAGTTCCGAAATGCATTGGGCAACGGCCAAGAAATATTGAATGGGTCTAATTGATATGTCTGTAATTAGATTCGCCGTATATATTTTTCTAAGTATAAGATGTTATATTTGTTAAATTCATTGTGAAGAAAACAAAGTAAACAAATCATTTATGGTATGATTATTCAGCATCAATGAAGTAAAGTAAACTGTCAAAAATAGAAATAAATATCAGAACACACTGATTGAAAACAAGGTATTGAGAATGGTGTTTTTTTACACCAGGTGAACAGTGCACTACACATTCAAGTATCTAGCTTGTACTTTCATGTTTACAGATGATATGATGGCATGTTGATCACGTTGAATAATCACTATGTTAAAATGGGCGAAAATGTTACATTGACCCAGCGTCAACAGGAGAGTCCTTCATTTATGTTAAGTGACTATGAATCATATGGGTGTATTAAAAGCATGTGATAGTGAACGTAACCTGACCCATGATCAAGAAGTCAATTGCTCCGAAACTCTTCGGGCTGTTTTGCTGCATATTTGTGTGAATAAGCCTGCTATATTCGCACCAGAGTGATGGCCCGTCTTCCCTTTTTCACCATATGGAATGAGAGATATTGGGAAACTGGATTCGTGGATTATATGGGGCTTGCTATCCCACTGCACAATCGCCGCACTAAAGAGGCTTGGGGAACCAGCAACATCTTTGTTTGTGTGTATATATATATATATATATATATATATATATATATATATGTATTATGGTTTAGTGAGGTTAGGAGGTAGTGAGGTAAATGTAGGCTTTTATATATATTATACCTGAGGATTGGATTGTAGCTCAAACAAACTCGGCATGGAATGGTGTCTCATGCAGTGTCCAGAGAGCAATGTAGACTAGAAATTATAAAAAATATCATTAAACAGACTGCTAAAATGACAAACGCACAGTCTGGGGGACGTTAACCGACACTTTTCTTTTAATTTGAATTGGTGTGCAAGCTCTTCATTGCTTACAAATAATATCTATTGTTCAACTGTCCATGTCTTAGATTTTTTGCTTCATTTCTGTAAAGTGTTAAAAGCTCCTATGTGTACCCAGATTCCATAATTTGTAAGCAACACTCTGGCATGACTGGCAAGATAATTCTGTTTCATAGGGTGTTGAGTTAACCAATTAATTATTAGCATAAATTATACTGGCGTGATTTAAAGAAGCAAAAGTTCATCTGAAAGCAATCAAACCTCTGACCTAATAAAAAAAATCACATTTTATTTTGGAGCATGTTCCAACTTAGTTTTAGGCATGTAATAAAACATATTAACGTGGTTTTACAGTGCTTTTCCCTTGTTTAATCTCTATGATTACGTATATCAATCAATCAACATGTGTTTATGCTTTACCAACCAAACAGATATTTATTTTACTTGTTCTAAATTCTGCAGGTTTTCAAATTTGGCACAGCAGATGGTGTGGTAAAAACTGCCTTGAGTGCCAATAATGAATTCAGAGGAAGAAAGATAATTTCCAAATCAACTAATTTTCCATTTTGAAAGAGTTTTTGTTATAAAGGATTCACTTGTCCTTTCATGCAGTATTTGTTCACAAAATAAACTTTACTTATCTTATTTGAACATGGTCTTTGCATCAATTCTTTAATACAGCTGGAGACCAAGCACGGCTCCTATGCCATAGCTGGCTTCCCGCACGTGTTGGGGGCAGTTGCCTGTGCACATGTCCTACTTGTGCCCCAGGGTAAACAGTCATAATATCGATTCCAAAATATAGAATGGACATAATATCGAAGTAAAAATATAGAATGGACAAAATATCGAATGGACACAATATAGTGGTTAAAAATATTGAATTTAAGGTAAGTAATATCGATTTTCAAAATATAGAAGTCAAAATATCAAAGTATACAATATAGGCAATAAATATATCGATTTTTTAATAATATCAATTTTTTAAAGTGTTTTGTATGTTAGTATATGTGTGAAAAGTGTATATTAATTTTGTAATGTATGTTTAATGTATTTTAAGTAATGAATTTTATGTTATTTAATTTTTGCGTAATTTAATTCTGTAGATGGTTGTGGGCTTATAGGGGAATAGGGTGGGAAGTAATTTAATTATATTAAATTAAATATACATTTTTAGCAATTATTATTAATTTTTAATTAAATGTTGCTTTCTAGTTCTGTAGCGGGTTGTGGGTTTATAGGGGAATATGGTGGGAAGTAATTTAATTGTAATTAATTAAATAATTGTATTTATTTATTGGTATTCATTGTTATTTTTTAATTGGTAATTACTTTTTATTAATTGCCAAATAATTTGCATTAATTGATTAATTGTTAATTATGTTAATTTTCTAAATTTATTTTCTGTAGCGGATTGTGGGTGTATAGGGGAATAGGGTGGGAAGTAATTTAATTGTAATTAAGTAAATACTTTTTTTCATTTATTGGTATTGATTTTAAATGTATTGTTAATTAATTTTTAATTGGTAATTAATTTCTATTAATTGGCAATTCATTTTTATTAATTGGTAATTATTTTGTATTAATTAAATATTTGATAATTATGATAAATGTATTAATGTATTTTCTGTAGTGGGATGTGGGTTTATAGGGGAATAGGGTGGGAAGTAATGTAATTGTAATTAATTACATATTAAAAATACTTTTTGTGTATTGATAATTAATTTACTGTTAATTTTTAATTGGTATTCATTTTTATTATTAATTAGTTTTTGTTATTGAAAATTAATTAGTTGTTAAATAATTATGAATAGGTTATTAATTTTTAATAACTAATATGTAGTTGTATTTCTAATTAATTATTACATAATATTAAATTGGTTATTAATTTCAATTAATGTTTTATTGTTATTGATATTTAATTTATTTGTAATAATATATTAAATCATTACTTTCCCTACTGTTAAACTTACTGGAGTTGGAATAGTAATTTTCACCCTCCCGCTATCCAACGCTTTCCCTACTGTTGCACTCTCTGGAGTGGGAATAGTATTTTTTACCCCTACTCTATCCAACGCTTTCCCTACTGTTGCACTCTCTGGAGTGGGAATAGTAATTTTTACCCCTACGCTATCCAAAGCTTTCCCTACTGTTGCACTATCTGGAGTGGGAAGAGTAATTTTCACACTCTAGCTATCCAACGCTTTCCCTACTGTTGCACTCACTGGAGTGGGAATAGTATTTTTTACCACTACGCTATCCAACACTTTCCCTACTGTTGCACTCTCTGGAGTGGGAATAGTAATTTTTACCCCTACGCTATCCAACGCTTTCCCTACTGTTGCACTCTCTGGAGTGGGAATAGTATTTTTTACCCCTACGCTATCCAACGCTTTCCCTACTGTTGCACTCACTGGAGTGGGAATAGTATTTTTTACCCTCCTGCTATCCAACGCTTTCCCTACTGTTGCACTCTCTGGAGTGGGAATAGTATTTTTTACCCCTACACTATCTAACGCTTTCCCTACTGTTGCACTCTCAGGAGTGGGAATAGTAATTTTTACCCCTACGCTATCCAAAGCTTTCCCTACTGTTGCACTCTGTGGAGTGGGAATAGTATTTTTTACCCCTACGCTATCCAACGCTTTCCCTACTGTTGCACTCACTGGAGTGGGAATAGTATTTTTTACCCCTACACTATCCAACGCTTTCCCTACTGTTGCACTCACTGGAGTGGTAATATTAAATGTTACCCTTCTGCGGTCCTACGGTAAAATATTGTACATTTTTTATTAATACCTTAAATTAATTATATCTTAATTTTAAGGTTATTTGAGTATTTTTAAGTATGTTTTAATTAATTATATTTATTATTTAATTAATTTTAAATTACTCTTAAGACATTTAAAAAAATTCGATATTTTGACTGACTATATTTTTTACAGACTATATTTTGGATTCGATATTTTTGTACTTACCTGTTTGTAGATAGGAATTCGATATTTTGGCATTCTATATTTTGGTGACTATATTTTGGTAAGAATATATTTTGTCATTCTATATTATGTCAGTGATCCGTGCCCCAGAAAGCACATGCATTCCATGAATGTACAGGACATAGTGGACCACTGGGGACTCTTCACCAATGTCTTCGCCAACTACCCAGGCAGTGTGCATGATTCCTACATCTTCCGACAGTCTATCATCAACCAGCGCTTCCAGGATGGCAAATATGGGAATGCACTGCTCATTGGTACGCACCAAATGAACACACCACACACCTCAACTCCACAATCATGCAACTCACAACTCTGGGGATGTACATGTTACAAACTCACATACAACATCTCAAACAACATGCCCACCTACCAGACACAACAGCTCAACTTACTGTGGTAACCTGGGCTAGCCATGTACATAAGCCATCAATGGCATGGTACCTCAGCCACATAATAGCAGATTGTGGGGAGAGGTGGGAACCAGGCATGTGCGTAGGAGGCAAGTGACCCATTATGAGAATGTACACAATGTCAAGTGTGGCATGGATGTGCTGGACAGACTGCCGTATGCAGACCACAGACATATCCGTGTTGACATACACTGCTGGTGTTTGGAGTGTAGTGGACAGTGGACGCAACCATGTTACCTCAGCCAGCAGGGAAGATCACGGAAATGCAGCTTGTTGCGCCCCCGCCCCACCTGTAAGCGTGAGCGGAGTGGGCTGGCCCGGCATACGCCAGGCTAGCGTAGGTGTGTGAATAAAAAGCACGTAGCTCTGGGCGTGGTTCTCTTCCGGAATGGCCAATGTGTCTGCCAGGGCGGCGCCTCTAATCCTGCCACGAGGCCAACACCATGAGTGGTATAGCCTGCGCTCCTGTGCACCTGCTGCACCCCAGGCCGCTGGTCCCCAGACCCGTCTTGACCCTCCCTGTGCACCCAGGCCTCACTGCTCACCTGCCGACACCGGGGTGTGTAAAAGAGGGCCCACCACGTGTGGTGCAAGCTTCAAGACCAAGGCCAGCGACCTTGGCAGCCTCCTCAGACCATCACGGCCTCTGCGACACAGGCCCCCAGCACTCCTTTCTCATTGACGTATTCCACCGCTGCCTCTGGCCTACACCGTGGTCTAGTAGGTCATTTGGAACTGAGTCTTGATTTCTTTATGGCAGAGTTCATTTGTTAATGGGACGTTTGATATCACTGTACTCCCTTTGATGTGGTGCCACCAACCTTGTGCATAGCATTCCAACGATACCTGTCTGTGGTCCCTTGCTGAGTACTGCCTTCAGCCTACACTGCGGTCGAGAAGGTCACACATTTGGAACTGAGCCTTTATTTATTTATTTATGTCACAGTTTATATCATTGTACTGTCTCATATTTGGCAAAAAAGCCACAGGACTTAATTATAAGGCCGTGCGACACCTTTACGCCACTGTTGCGTCCCTTTTTGTAATGCATCGGCATCGTACAAAATACACGATGATGAGCCCTATTTACAAAGTGACACATCTAGGCAGATGGTCCCAGGATGCTTGTTTCCAATCCAGAGAGGACCTGGCCTGGCAGGACGGGCTGGACTATTTCCATTGGGGCGCAGGGTCAAGACTGATTTGTATATGGCTGGGTCGAAACTGGAACGGCATGGTGAGCAAAAAAACGATGGATTTGGGCCCAGATCTCTGTACTGGGGAGAATGTATGACATAGTTCTGCATTCTGTCCATCAATTGTTCTTTTTGCGTATATTAAATATGGCGCAACCATCCTGTCACCAGGAGGGTGCAGTGAAACTGTTGCATCGCTCTTTTCACACAGGAATGCAACAGATTTCATAAATGAGGCCCACCTATTTAGAACTTTGACCTTGTAAGGCAAGTAGGTCAATTCCGTTAGCACAATGTGGCTGCTTATTTATTAGGAGTTGTGAAAACTGCTATGTGATGCTCTTCATTCCACTCAGAATTTTTTTGAGTCTTTAATTCATGAAGCCTGACACCTCTTAGACATTTCCCACTTCACATTTGTGTTTATCAAAAAACAAAACCTACATAAAAGAGGAGTGTGCAAAGACTGAAACTCTGGGCCTCATATATGAGGTTTTGAAGTAGAGCACCTCCGCAGGGAATCTTCCCGCGCTGCCCTACGTCGAAACAAAAGGGCAGGAATGCGCCATATCTATGTGTTTTCAGAGCATTCCTGTCCTTTTCCCCAGCGCCGGCGCACAATGGGCTGCCGTGCACCAATGCAGGCACTCTTGCACTATGGTGCAAGGGTGCCTGCATTGCGGTGTTGATTGGTTTCGTGCAGGAAGGGACACCAATCAATTCAGGCGATTTCCTTTGTCTATGTGGACTGCAGAACGCAGCATAGAAAAAAGAATGCTCTAGGAGAAATTAAAAAATGTCTCCTCTTTGTGCCTCCCTAACGCCACCCCTGGGGTGGCATTAGGTACTGATGCATTCCCAGGTTTACAATTTCTCATAAATCTGGGAATGTGTAAGGTACCATGGGTGTTGCATGGGAACACCCACAGCAACACCCATGGAACGCCCCTTTCACACAGTTTTCTGCTTGAAAGGTCCACATATTTATATGGTTATGAAAAGCCACGTAAAGTGGCTTTAAGTGGCCTTATTAATATGCTGTGGCACATTGCGCCACCGGAACTTCAAAAAAGAGATGTTCCGGTGGCACAAAAATGCCGGTAGGGCCACATTTATGAGGCCCTATGTTCCCTAGAATGTCCTGCTAAAAGTGGCAAAGAAACATCACATAGAAGATGGGTACAACGTAGTGTGTAAAATTAGGTCAGGCACAAGGAAAAGTGTAAATTGTGAAATGAAGATTGCCAGTAAACAATGCAGACATTGCCACCTGGTCCCGCTGCCTCATCCCAGTCATCCCTAGGTCAGGATGTGCAAGGAGACACAGACTGATGGACACTGATACAACATTGCTACACACACAACTATGTTTATTGGAAAACAACTGGGTTACTGAATAATTCACTGAACCAAGAACTGTTTTACCAAAACAACTATAATTGTGTGGAAGATGCCCATTTAATATGATGCAAAAGTATTTGATCAACACCTCCAGCATCTGCACTAGCATAAGTGCTGGAAGTAGGGAGTGTAAAAATAGCCATGCCGGAGTTCAGAAAGTGAACGAGCATTATAGATTATGTTAAATTTTGCTTTCATATTTTAACATTTGTTGTGCTGTTCATAAAGAGTGATCACATGTCAGTCCAGTTCTCTGACAAACTGCTGCTTATTCTTTTTAAATGGAGACAGGTACTTACTTTTAGCCCCTAACTTGAAAATGGGAGGATTTTGTAAAGTGAGCTATATGATAATCTTGATGGTGTGAAAGGAAAGGGTACAAGATGTTCTTCTTCTTCTAGCACTACAACATTTAAAGACCTATATGGGAACAAATGAAGACCTTTTTTCTAAATGTGAAGTGTGATGGAAACAAATATATTAATAGGATCAAAACAAATTAAGGCACTATACTTGGTGATGTGCAAATAAATAGTTGTTGAACCTCAATTTCCACAAATTATCATTTGTGCCCTATTTAGTTTTACCAATAAAACTGTATGTCTGTCCAAATGTAGTGGCCGTTTCATTGGAAAATGTATTGTTTGTAAATTTGATCAGTGATGCAACATTGATGGCAGGAACAACAGTCTGAAATTTGTTCCAGCCCCTCTGGGCCCAAGAGGTCATCACACTTCTTAGAGGGCAATCCCAAATGATCTGGGGCAAAAGCCTGGGCTGTGAGCTGCTACACTCTTCCTAGGCTGATCATACATCTGATCTGAGCCGTAAGCTTACAGTAACTTCAGATGGTTTCATACCCATTGGGCCAGTGCCAAAGGTTATAAACAAATGTTCCGATCACATAGGAGAGGTAGTCCGATTCACAGTATTCTTCCAAGCATGAGAGTATTCGTGGTTTGTGTGTGTGTGATAGAGGGGTAGAGATAGACACACATAGAGAGATGGAGAGAGAAAGATAAAGACAGAGAAAAAGAGAAAGGGGGAGGGAGAGAGCTTCTGTGTTTTGGTCAGAATGCCCAGATATCTACATTTCTTGTGATCTGTGTGTATGTGCGATTGCATGTCATGGGGTCTTTATGCATGGGTGCAAGTTGGTTCAGCAGTCTAGTTATATTTCTTTATAAAGTTTATAGCGCGAACAAGATCCCGGGGGATAACAGAGCCCTTTACAATATGATGTGAGGAAGGACAAAACAATATCTATAACAATATCATAAGAGTACGGAGAGAAAGAAAATACAGTGCAAAATACAATAAAACAAAATACAATCAAACAAGTATAGGCGGGTAGCGAGGGTGAGACACAGTGTACAAGGGGGAGCTGTATCAAAGTAAGAACAAGGACAGCAGGAAGCAATGTCAACGGGCCTGTGCAACTAACCCTATTAGGGCATGAATTTGTTCATTAGGAATCTTTTGGCTTCCACTTTGAACGCCGTCAGTGAGGGGATTCTGTGAACTTCTGGTGGGAGAGAGTTCCAAATCTTAGGGGCGGCCCCGGAGAAAGCTCAGAGAGAGCTTCTCTTTTTCTTAAGGCCGAGTGGTTTCAGGAGGAGGGTAGAGGCACTTCTTGAGTCTCTTACGCCACAGGATAAATTAAGTTTTTCTGCAAGGTACATAGGAGTGTTGAGGTGAAGGGCTTTGTGAGTGAGAACAGCAATCTTTAATTGAATTCGTGCTTCAAAGGGCAGGCAATTGAGGGATTTTAGGACTGGGGATATATGATCTTTTAGCTTGGTATCAGTAACCAGTCTGGCAGTCGAGTTAAGTACAGCCCTTAGTGTGGCCAGTGCATACCTGTAGGGTGGATGACGCTGCGTATGTGCGACCCAACCACAAAAACAACTGTCTTTATCAGTGGCTTTTCATTTTGTAACTTTTCGCCGATTGTTCATTAAGAATGTGCATAGACTAGTTTATCTTCTTAGCTCCTGCTTGCTAGCTAAATTCGATTGAAAAAGTCAATATAACTCCGGCCCTGCCTTAGTTGTTATGTTACCTTTTTTAGTGCCTGTTAATGCCAAGAACCTCTGTGATAGTGTGTGCTTAACTGTTATTACATAACATCGCATAACCTAACATAGCACAACATACCATAACATAACACAGCATAACATAATATACAAAAGTATAACATAACATAACAACAAATAACATACCATCAAATTTCATAACATAACATTTAGAGTGACAATGCTCCAGTTCATATGCCTTAGTGTGAGTTAAAGGGGCTAAAATAGGTCCAGTATTTTGTTATACTCAAAGCATACAGATTAGACCAGTTACAGAAGCCCACCGGTCAAACTTTGTCGAGGGGACACACATTTATTTATAAAGTTGTATGCAGCGCGAACTTGATCCCAAAGGATAAAGGATATCAGAGCGCTTTACAAATTGAGGGAATCTGGTAACATCAGTACAAGAGTCAAATAGGGAATATACATAGAAAATACAAAAACTTTTGCACAGGAAAGTACCAATATAGGCCTTGGCTAGGCGTAAAATGTGCTAGGCATTGAAAACATGACGGCAAGGGGAGCAAATACAATAGAAAAATACCGGAGTGACATCCATTCTTGGAATGTGTCCGATGTGTTAAGAGCTAACCATCACTCTTCTTAAGAAGGTAGGAATTTGTTCATGAGAATTGTTTTTGCTTCCAGTTTGAAAGCAACCTTGGAGGAGATTCTCCGGATTTCCAGTGGAAGAGAGTTCCAAATTTTTGGGGCAGATCCCGAGAACGCTCGTTGACAAGTTCTCTATTTGTGGAAGATCTGGGGTTTCAGGAGGAAGGAATTAGCACTCCTTGACGGTCTCCCCCCCTCTGGATAGTTTAAACTTTTTCACCAGGTAATTGGGGGTTTTGAAGTGGAGGGCTTTGTGCGATAAGCATGCAATCTTTAGTTCAATTCTAGCTTCGTAGAGCAGCCAGTTTAAAGATTTTAGGACCGGGGAGATGTGGGCATTTCACTTGGTGCCCGTAATCAGTCTGGCCGCAGCATTCAGTGAAGCCTTTAGCGGAGCCAAAGTGTATTTGGGGAGGCCGCATAACGTAGCACTGCCACAGTGAAGCCTCGGTAGTACAAGTGCTTGGACCACCTGCTTGAAGTAAGAAAGGTTTGAGGTTCCTGAGAGTTCTCAGAAGGTGGTTAGCTCCCTTGCTTACGTTGCTGATATGGGTCTTCATATTCAGGGGTTTGTCCAATGTGATTCCTAGCGATTTAGCTGAGTCAATAATGCGGGGGAGCAGTTGAAGGCTGTGAGTTGGTTCATCCAGAGGTGAATGTTAGGAGTGTGTTTCGGTGGAGAGATGAGGAGGAATCCTGTTTTGGTGGTGTTTAGCAGGAGGTGGTTCTCAGTTAGCCAAGTTTGAGTAGTCAGTAGGGTGGAGTTGAGTGAAGTGATGTTGTCTGGGGAGGAGATTGGTGTCGTCTGCATACCTATGGAATCGAATGTCCAAGGATTTTAGTACATCAGCTAATGGTTCCAGAAACAAATTGAAGAGAATGGGAGATAAGGAGGATCCTTGTGGAACCCCCATGGTGACTGCGGATGAGTGGGAGAGAGAGTGGTTCGCCTTAACTCTTAGGGATCTGTGCTGGATGAAGGACGAAAACCATTGCAGCACCTGCCCAGAGAGGCCCCTCCTTTGCTCCAGAATATCTACGAGGTTGTAGTGATTGACAGTGTCAAAGGCAGAGGAAAGGTTGAGTAGGATAAGGAGGCAAGATTCATTTTTGTCAAGCATTATTAGGATGTCATCCATGACATAAGAGAGAGCCGATTCAGTGCTGTGCCCACTACAAAAGCCCAATTGGTATTGGTCCCGGGGATGGAAGTTTTCGATGTGTGCCTCATAATTGAGATTGGATGCATTTTTCTAAGAGTTTGGCTAGTGTGGGGATGCTGGAGATGGGGCGGAAGTTGTTAAGATCTGTACTGTCTGCTGTAGGGTTTTTTAAAATAGGTGTTACCTGGGCCTCTTTTAGACAATCTGGGATCGTTCCCTGTGAGAGAGAGGCATTAATGATCTTTGTCCAGATGGGGGAGATAGAATCTTTAATTGCTTTGAAGATGGTGGGAGGTAAAGGGTCATTGAAGTGATTAAATGGGTTTATACTCCGAAGGATCTTATTGATTTCCTTTTAATTTAGGATGGTGAAGGTGTCCCAGGAAGCGTTGTGCTTGATACTTCTGCTAAGTGGAGCAGCCTTGTCTAGTGTGGCCATGGAGGGTGCAGGTCCATTGTATGTTACTAGAGACCTCCTGGTTTCTAGATCAATGTTAATAAGCCTGGTTTTCTCAGTAAAAAAGTCAGCCAAGTTAAAACATGAGGGATGACTGACATCCGGATCTGATCGGTTGGGGGCTATGACAGATTGTTTTTTAACCAGTTTGAACAATTTCTTGGGTCAATTGGCAGCTTGGTTAAGTTGGGATCTGAAATGTTCCGCCTTGGCTGTCTTGTTTTGTTTGTTATAGGAGCTTCTAGCTGATCTAAGGTTTTTTAGATGGACCGCTAAAGGAGTGGATCTCCAGGAGCGCTCTAAGGCCCTAAGATTGCGGCGCTCCTATCGTCCATGATGTTAGAAATAGAAAAGGTATAGAAATCTGTAAGTGCATGTACTTCGGCTACGTCTCTTTGGAGAGAGAGGGCACGCGGGTTGCTAGGTCAGCTGTGTTGATGTCTCTGAGGTCTCTTCTCCCGATCTTTGGTTTAGTAATTTGAGGTTTAATTTGAAATACCTCCAAGTTGATATGGAAGGAAATGACGTGATGGTCAGACCAATCGCAGGGTATGATGGAGTTCAAAGTTATAGACTGACCTTTGGAGATGATGAGGTCAAGAGTTTGCCCCTTCTTGTGGGTAGGTTGGTCACAATGTTGAACCAAATCGTGATCCTTCAGAAGGAGTTGAAGCAGGCTACAGCTTGGCCGTTAGGATTTGACCAATGAAGGTGAAGGACTCCCAAGTAGATTTGGGGCTGCATTGAATCCACATTGTCAGCTATGATTTCCATTAATTGTTCAATGAATGGTAGATTGTCGCCGGAGGGGGATGAAATGCATGCAGTTTGCAAACCAGCTGCTTGATTCTCACAAATTTGTTCCTATAAGGTGCCGAGCTTCAGCAGACTGAGGGGCATATTTACAAGCCACTATCACCAACACGTCACTTTTAGTGATGTTGTGTTGGTGATAGGGGCTTCGCCTTATTTACAAGGCAGCATTAAGCCACTTAACGTAGCTTAACGCTGACTTGTAAATAAGACCCCATTTCATGCTGCACTTAGTGTGAAATGGGCGGGCAATGGGTGTTGTCGTGGGCGCTCCACCACAACACTTATTGATTTTGACTCTGTACCCTATTTACAAGGGTGGCGTAAAAAGGCGGCATCACAAAAGTTAAGACAAGGGAAAACCTGGTCTTAAAACAGGCAAAACAATGAGAAATGCTTTATTTCTCTACGTTTTTGCTGTTTCCATGTGTGCTGCCTTGTGCAGCACACATAGAAACATCATATGGCCAATAAACAATTTAAAAAAAATTGACATTTTGCAACTTCTATGTGTGCTGCATTAAGCAGCACACATAGAAGTTTCAAAACGCCATGAATGATTGTTTATGTGCAGGATGGGAGACTACCTGCACATAATCATTTCCCCAATGCAGACACCCTTGCACTATGGTGCAAAGGTGCCTGCATTGGCGCTAGGTAGCTGACCTCAGCGCCAGCGCTAGGGGGAAAGCAGGGGTGTGCTGCATTCTTGTGAATACGCCACATCCTTGCGTTTTCAGAACAGAGAAGAGTGACGTTAGCAATGTTTGCTGAAAGCCACGCTTCTCCATTCTGTTGTAAATATACCCCTATGGTCCTTATTCATGAGGCCTTACGCCACCGATACATAACTTTCTTGTGACGCTGCAGCATCGTTAATAATGCGCCACAGTGCACCATATTTGCAAAGCTACGCATCTAGGCAGATGCGTCACTTTGTAAACCCCTGCGCTACATTATACCTGTATCCCCTGTAAAAAAGCTCATAGAAGTGTTAAAGTCAACTCTATAAGATTTCACTGCACCACTTCTACGAGTTCACTGCGTCAAATCCTTACGCCTGCTGCATATCAGGTGTAAGAACTGATGCAGGCTCTTTTACACGGGACTCACCCATGTGTGATGACACATTGCTGGAGATGTGTCTGTTTTCCAACACACTCCAGCAATGCGTTATTACTTCGTCACCAGATATGTCAGGATTCCTGATATATCTGGTCAATCTTTGCGACATGGAGCGTCATACTGTAAATACGGTGCATCCTAGGTGTCGCAAGGAGGGCACAATGAAAAGTGTTGCATCGCTGTTTTCAACCAACGATGCAACACTTTTCATAAATGAGGCCCTATATTTTTAAACTAGCCTGTTATGAAAAAGTTACGTTGATAGCTGCACCAACAGAACCAGACATACATATTAGATCCACAAATTCACTGGATGGGGCTGAGAACTGCAATATGACGTATGGGTACTATCACAACTTCAAATAAACATTATACAAACAGACGATGACCATAGCCAATGGGAAATTACATGACCTGGGATCAAGAGAAAAACCCTCTGTGTCCCTATAGGACTAGAACGTGAAGGATACTGAGTTCACTGTTATCAGGGCTGATAGTAGATATCCTGGGGATATGTAGGCTCCAAACGGTTATGGTTGTGAAATCTTCTCTGCAAGTGGTTAACCACTGATAACACAGATGCTTTTTGAGTTTGTTCTAGTCATTTGAGCCACAAGATTCATGTGGCTCCTAGGCAGTCTCCATGCTGGTGTCTGTCAGCTGGTATCATCCTTTGTGCTCTTGACCAAGGGCCTGTCTCTACCTGGGAAATGTAACATTCTCTTCTCATGTGGCATGCTGCTGCAATGCAGATTCTCCAGAATCTAGGCAAAGTCCAGGTCTGAAGGCCTGTGGCAACAAGGAAGGTCCTATTGCTAACAAATGTATATGTTGGCTGGTACGCCTATCTGTTAATAAAACACAACTACTTACTTCATAGGGCCTGGAGCTAGTCTAAAATTACCCTCTTGACTCACATGGGCATTGCTTGAGACCTGCGGAACTGGGTCCCTTCTTCCTTTCAGACCAACAAAAGTATGTCTGATTCTAAACATTCTGGCCCCTATCACATGCAAAGAATTCCACTGTGATCATTCCATGTATAATAATTCTTTCTTTATTCGGTTTTAGACATTACAAAACCATAAAAGCAACATAATAAATTTTACATTTATATATTTAAAAATGTCAAGTCTATCATAAAAATGATTTTAACAAAATTCTATAATATTAAAAGAATCAATTCCATTAAATAATTCAGTTTTTTAGAGGTTGTTCCTGTGCCTTATAATACATTTTAAGAAGTTTAATACATGATAACAAGTGCATTCAGAATCTAACATTTTGTAGGGATAACATGGCGGGACGACATTGTCTAAAACCACAGCGTTTTAACAGGGGAAGTAACCAGTTTTTTCTGTGGGTATTAAAATATTTACAGAACAATATGGTATGTATACAAGACTGTGGAGACATGTCATCACATGGACAATGAGCCAAAGTTGGTTCCCATGTATTCTTTACTGGGAAGGCTACGTGTCTATGAAAAAGGTTGAATCTAAACCTTGTCAGAAGCATCTTGTCATAGGTAGTGATCTCTAATATCAAATAAGGCTGGATTTGCGGGGTAAGCTGTAACATGTTTGCATGTAGTGCAGATTGTTTAGATGATACCAGAGTAATCCTAAGGGTCTCTAAATGATTCAGGGCTATTTGCTTCAACTCTTTCTTTGATAGTTCGGTTAGCTTGTCAGGTGTAAGATAGTACTTTTCTAGGCCCAGGTCTAGAAAGAAGTGCCTGTAAGCCATGCTATTTTATGTGCGCGGCCCAGCGCCATGGAATCCTCTAAGATGTTTTTTGTCAGCGCATTTTTGTCCGAGACCCAAATGCGCCTCCAAAGTAACAATGGTTGGACCCTTATCAGGTCTTCTAAATATGGGATTCCTAATTCTACATGACAAGCATAGATAGAGGAGCATTTTGGAGCACATAGGAGAAATCTCATGAAAGCGTTCTCTGCTATCTGGAGAGAACCAACATCTGCATGGCCCCATACCCCAGCCCCATACAATGCGATTGCTTGGCATTTCGCTGCATACATTTTTAAAAGTTCAGCTGGTGGTCTCCTTCCAAGTCGTTGGGAGAAGTTCATCAGTGCTACGATTGCTCTCTTAAAAAGATGCCTCCTAGCCTCAATGGCTGCCTTCCAGTTTAACCTTTCATCAATCATTATGCCCAGATAGGGGTACTGGGGTGTCCTCTCAAGTTTTTGTTCATTTAGGTAAATATTCTTGGTTCGTTTTCGTCCTCCACCAGCCACCATAACAAATGTTTTTTTAACATTTACATGTAAGTCTAAGGCACTCATAAAATCAGCGTACTTGGTCAAGGACTTCTGAAGTTCAATTGGTGTGCGTGCCAGGATGACCGCGTCATCCGCATAAAGTAGAGCGGGGATCAAGCGTTGGTTTAATCTGGGGAGGTCCTGTCCCCCTCTCAGCATCACCTCCTCCAGTCCGTTTGTATACAAAGAGAAGAGAAAGGGGGCCAGGACACAACCCTGCCTGACTCCCCGCTCCACTCTGAAAGGCGCGGTAAGTTCCCCTTTTGTGCCATAGCGCACTCTTGCAGAAGCCTCTGCGTATAATTCTCTCAAGAAATCCAGGAGGGTGGAATCCACCCCCATGTTTCTCAAGAGAGTCCATAGCTTCGCATGAGATACGCAATCGAACGCAGCTGACAAGTCAACATATACCATGTACATTGTCCCCTGCTTTGCATGAATATATTTAGACATGATCATACTTAAATTAAGGGCCTGTTCTACAGTTCCGAAACCTTCCCTAAATCCAAATTGTAGGTCGGATAAAATATTGGTGTCATGTGCCCATTGCTGTAGCTGCTCGAGTACTACTCTGCCGACTACTTTGCCCAGAGAGTCCAACAATGAAATTGGGCGATAACATGTCACGTCCTGGCGGTCCCCCTTTTTAAAGATTGGCACCATGATTGAATTGGACCAGGACTCCATCAATCCCAGTTTCGCTACTGCAGTGCATACTCTTGTGAGTATAGGGGCCCAGAGGTCCGGAACGTGTTTAAAAAGGTCTACTGGGACCCCATCAGGGCCAGGCGCTTTACCACCTTTACTTGATTTTAACGCCTGGATTACGTCGAGTATGTCAAATTGCAAGGGAATTGGAAATTCAACCGGAGGAAGAGAGTGATCTAGGCCTTCAGTCGGGGATGTTAGTTTAAATATTTTTGAGAAATGATTTACCCAAATTTCCTCTTCTATAGCCACTTCTATCTTAGGGCTATTAGAATCTGATAGAAAGGGGGTCTTAACTATCCGCCAAAAGGACTCGCTGTTTTTCGTAACTGCACTCTTGTGAAGATCATCCCATAGTGCTTGTTTTAGCTCTTGTTTTCTTAGCTTCCTAGCCTTATTATATTGGAGCCTAAGGTGCTGTATCTGTTGCTGGACTCTATGTGGTTGTTTAAGGGCCATTTTTAGGTTGGTTAACGCCACAGTACAGTCATGGTTGAACCAACCTGTTGGAGTTGGTTTAGTTGAATTTGATTTTCTAGTCAGCAATCCTTTTGTTTTTTCTAGGATTATCTTGAAGTTTTCAAGAACCACCCCATCCTCTACTGATGGAACTAAGCATTTTATTATATTAGGGTATGTTATCTTTATCAGTTTCTCGGTTAATTGTGTGGGATCGATCTTTTCCCATTTCAAAGTATACCCGTTATTCTTTCCGAGTTCTATCTTATTTTGTGATAGGGTGTTTGCTATAGTTGATGTTTGAGTTTCTAGATCATTCAGATTAACATCTAATCTAAGGGCGCAGTGGTCACTTAGGATATTATTAATAAGTATAAAATCCCTGGTTAGGTGCCTTAATCCATCCGTCAACAGAATGTAATCGACGGTGGTCTCATGGCCCCTTCCTAGGTACGTTGAATCTGGGAGATTCTGAGTGGAGTTGATTTTGTTTGCTATTGTCAATTCTAAATCTAGAAGGAGGTTGTTCATAGCTGTCCCCGTTCTTGCATGGGGAAAGTGCATAAGAGGATTGTCATGCTCATCCACTATCCCACAACTCCGCATGCCCGAACGTGGGCAGGGGTGTAGGTTGAAATCTCCTCCCCATAGTAAATGAACAGTCCCTTTTTTCCCATACAATTGACTAAGATATGCAATTTTTTCCTGAATTATTAAAAGGGTGGAGCAAAAATGGTCGTCCTCTAAATTATTATAAAAATTTATCAGTATAATAGTTATTTTTTTTCCTGCTGAAAGACAAATTAATTGGTAGTTTGGAGCAAATTCTGTCTTTAATACCTTAAGATTTTTTATGGTATTTGCTATGTAAGTAACCAAGCCTCCCTTGGGCCTACCCGCATTACTTGGAAGGGCTGGAGAGAAATAAGTTATGTAGCCCAAAAGATGTAACTCCTTCATGGTCCATGTCTCTTGTAGACAAATAATTTTTCCTTCCTCTAGGAAGTGAGCAGCAGAGCCATCCTCTATTTTAGGGCGGAGGCCTGCAATGTTCCAAAAAATGACCGACAGATGTTGTATTTTATTCTCTGGCCCTAAAATCATCATCTCTGTGGGATCTGAGGGTAGGATGATTTGCTCGATGTTTGGATTTTCTGCTAATGGTCAGTCGACCATTTCTAGGCCACTGAAACGATTCGTGGTCGGTATACCCGACCAATTATCCCAATGTGGTGCTTCCCTATAGGTGGGTCTATATGGTCGCTGTGGAGGCCCACCCCACTGCTCCCATTCTCTACCTCTGTTCCGTGGGCCCACGATCTGCCAAGGGCCCTCGTGGTTTTTATAATTGGGTTCCGCAGCCCGCCAGAAGCTATCGTGATCATTATAGCGCGGGGCTATTTCAGATCTGGGGATGTCAAGTTCCCAGGGCTGGAGAACTGCTTTACGCCAAGAGCTATCAAATTCCTGGAGGTAGTTACTATGATGTCTGTTGGGATAAAAAAAGGATAGACGCTTTGTATCTATCCCACTGCTTGTGCTATGATGTTCCCATGAGCAAATATATTCAACTACTTTGGGATCCTCAAAGGTGATCACAATGCAGTCTCCCTGTATAATTTTTTTTCCCGGGCCTACCCATGGGGTCCTACATACTGTTAGTATCCTACTTGACCAATTGGGGGGAATCGGGCGGTTTATATTTAACCAATATTGCGCCTTATTTTTTAAGGACCAATTAGGTTCTACACCCTGTCCCGCCAATTCTGGTACGCCAGTCATCACCACTACAAATGGGGATGCCTCAGGTGGCATATTCACGGGGAATCTACCCTCATGTATTCCTCTGGTTCCTCTGGTTCCTCCCTTATTTACTGGTGGGTTTGATGTTTTTAGAGAAGGTGTTTTTGGGACTGGTGTGTTTGGAACTAGAGTTTGTTGAGCTGATGTTTTTAAAGCTGGTGGTTTTGAGGCCATTATTGTCTGTGGTATGGACGTTTTATCTTTCGGAGGAGGTTTCTCCACTGTAGGGGCTTTTGATGCTGTTTTTTTTTTTTTTTTTTTATTTGGTAATTTACAGTTGCAGATACAGACAAAGAGTAGAACAATGTTTAAAAAAAGGAATTCAGTAAATATCATAAACAGTATAAAGAAGCAAAAAATACTATGGATATAACTTATAAAAAGACAGAAAACTATGACGGTTTGGTCCTGATAACACTCATTTATCCACATTCTCTATTGTCATTTCTCCAATTTTCAATTGGTTTCCAGATCTCAATACCACGTGCTCTAGACTTTGTCCCTTCACAGGCAAAAATCGCCTTTTCTTGATTGTACATACCTAACAGCCGGGACAGCCAAATCTGAAAGTTAGGGGGATCAGCATCCTTCCAGCGGGCTGTTAATGTTATTCTATATATTGCTGTACCCAGGAAAAGTGATACTTCTTCCGCATTAGTATGGCTCAGAGTGTTATCATAGCCCAAAATATAAAGGGTGGGAGATTCAGCTACTGGATGTCCGAATACTTCTTGCCAGAACCCTGCAATCATTGTTCTAAGTGCATGTAGTTTATCACATTCATAGAGCATGTGTAATAGATTTGCTGCTGCTTTACCACACCTTGGACACTCTGAAGTGGGCCTTATCCCCCAAGAGTAGAGTTTGGCAGGAGTAAAATACAAATCATAAATGGTTTTATATAATTGGGCTTTCAAGTTAGAAGACATAAAAAGCTGTGTCGATAGTATCAGCGACATGTCGATATCTACGTTGGGATTATTTAGTTTCCTCGACCAACCCACTTCGGTAGATTCTAAATCATCTTGTTGATTTTCAATTAAGATATCATAGATAATACATATCCTAGTGATGGGTCTAGACAGACAAACAATTAATGGGATATTATCCAGAAAAATATTAACAGCTTTTGAATTTAAGATTGTGTTGATTTGTATAAATTTGAATACACTGTTGTTTGGGATAGCAAATTTGGATTGAAGTTGTTGAAATCTATGACCATAAGTGGGAGTCAGAAAATCTCCTATTGTTAATACTCCTAATGTTTCCCAGCGTCTAGAAATAACATCATATATTTGTGGTGGTAATATTGAGGAGTGCCATAGTGAGATATATCTATTGTATTTAGGGATTTTCATATATCTCATAATTTTCCTCCACGTTACCCATGCGTTTGATATAACCTTAAACTTAACTTTCTTATAATATGAGGGTTCAACCTGTTTCAGTAAAAGACCATTAGCCCTATCACCGATGGACAACTCATAGATTAAAGGTATGTGATTAACCCCCACTTCATTTTCCAGAGGTTTTACATGAAATAGCAACATCATCTGTTGTAGAAGAGCAGCCCATGAATAAAGTCTCAGATCCGGTAATGCCAGTCCTCCTCTAGTGATGGTTGTTTAGAAGATGGGCACACTAAAGTTGTAGTTTTGTTTTGAGGAGTAGGTGCTGGCAATTTGTTTGTCCCCATTTTTTGAGGCCCTTGAATCGGTTTTAATATTGGGGGATTTGTAAGCTTAGATAGATGTTTCTCAATATTTAATAGTCTACTTTGTAGGGGAAGAAAGAGCGAGTTTAGTAAGGCAGCTATTCTGTTTACCAACTCTGAAGTGTCACATTCTTTACTGGGGGATGGAAGAGCAGGTGAGCCTGAGGTGGTAATGTCTGGTATATTGAGTAGGGAATGATGTACCAACACATGACGGTCGGTACCGTCAACTGTTTGCAAAGTTGGCCCTATCGCGTTTGAGCTTACAGGTAATTCAACAGTGTCCTTGATTATTATCTTTTCCCCCTTTTCCTTTCTTTTCCTAATTGCCCCCTCCGTCCTCCCTCTTGCTTGTCTTACTTCCTCTGGTGTATGGTCAGGTAAAATTTCAGGTGTTTTTTCTAGGTCTGAGTCTGAGGTCAGTAGGGAGAGTTGGGAGGCTGAAAGATCTATCATATTTGGAAGACTGAGCCTATTGTTACCTTGTGATAGTTGCGTTAAATTATCACCCTTCTCGGGAGTTCTTGCTACAGCCAATAGTCCCATGGAAGATCGTCTTGCATTAGCAAGATCGATAGATACTCTATCCTCGATCAAACTGATGCTTTGATCTATAAACGAGTTTGCCTTAGTAATAAAGTCATCCATGGGCCCTAGCAGCTGCTCGCCAACCCCACCTTTTTTCAATTTTTTTTGTTTACTACCTCTCGTATTCATTTTTGATAGAAAAGGTGCACAAGAACTTTGTGGAGGGTCAATAGGTAGACAGTTTTTGATGACAATAGATCGAGAGAGTACATATAGGTCTAAGCCGAATAAGCAGGGCTTAGTGTAGTGGCCCGGTCCGGTTCCTCACGATCTCGAACGGCCTCAAACGGCCCGCTCTTTGCCCGGTCTTCGCCCCGTGCTCCGTCCCGCGCGCGTCCCACGTCGCGGTGGGGCTTGCGTCAGTTTAGTATGTGGAGGTAGGGGGCGTGGCCGCCGGGGGAAGAGGCACCAGCTGCGGTGTTTGAGGAATGCTGGGCCTCGCAGTCCCCCGGTCGGTTTCCTTTGGCGATTTCCCCCACAGAATCCTCTACCTGGAAGTCCTCACGCTGGGAGCGGCTGCAGATTCCGCCGACTGCGGAATACGCTCACACCAGCCGGGCACACCAAGGAGGAAGCGCAGGTCACAGCAAGTCGCCGAAGTAAATCGCTTTCAGCAGACAAGTAGAAGCAGTTCATGAGCGGCACCCGCGAAGCGGGTGTCGCGAAAGGTAAAGTAGGCGGGAGGCAGGGGGCGTGGCCGCCGGGGGAAGAGGCACCAGCTGCGGTGTTTGAGGAATGCTGGGCCTCGCAGTCCCCCGGTCGGTTTCCTTTGGCGATTTCCCCCACAGAATCCTCTACCTGGAAGTCCTCACGCTGGGAGCGGCTGCAGATTCCGCCGACTGCGGAATACGCTCACTCCAGCTGGGCACACCAAGGAGGAAGCGCAGGTCACAACAAGTCGCCGAAGTAAATCGCTTTCAGCAGACAAGTAGAAGCAGTTCATGAGCGACACCCGCGAAGCGGGTGTCGCGAAAGGTAAAGTAGGCGGGAGGCAGGGGGCGTGGCCGCCGGGGGAAGAGGCACCAGCTGCGGTGTTTGAGGAATGCTGGGCCTCGCAGTCCCCCGGTCGGTTTCCTTTGGCGATTTCCCCCACAGAATCCTCTACTTGGAAGTCCTCACGCTGGAAGCGGCTGCAGATTCCGCCGACTGCGGAATACGCTCACACCAGCCGGGCACACCAAGGAGGAAGCGCAGGTCACAGCAAGTCGCCGAAGTAAATCGCTTTTAGCAGACAAGTAGAAGCAGTTCATGAGCGGCACCCGCGAAGCGGGTGTCGCGAAAGGTAAAGTAGGCGGGAGGCAGGGGGCGTGGCCGCCGGGGGAAGAGGCACCAGCTGCGGTGTTTGAGGAATGCTGGGCCTCGCAGTCCCCCGGTCGGTTTCCTTTGGCGATTTCCCCCACAGAATCCTCTACCTGGAAGTCCTCACGCTGGGAGCGGCTGCAGATTCCGCCGACTGCGGAATACGCTCACACCAGCCGGGCACACCAAGGAGGAAGCGCAGGTCACAGCAAGTCGCCGAAGTAAATCGCTTTCAGCAGACAAGTAGAAGCAGTTCATGAGCGGCATTCCATGTATTAAACGAAACCTTTTTCTGGAACCCTTGGTGCCCCATGTGCTTTTACTTGTCCGTCAACCAATAAGCCAACGACAAACAGCTCGACACCCACGTTGCTAGACTACATTTAGGGTCAGATTGGGCCAAAAAAAAAAAGGGCACGGGCACCACAATAAAAAGTGGCCACCCATTAGCAAATCAAATAGCTAAAAAAGTAGCCCACATTTGCAAATAGGGCAGTATTTAACTTGTAAAGAGACACTGTATAAGTGGTATTATCCAAAGAAACCAACAATAAAAACTGGCACAGTAGACCATAAAACAGGTCCACAAACCTCCAAATAACTGGCCCACCAGGCCTGCTCCTCCATTCCAATAAAGAATCTGTTATTTTTTACCTTCGATATTCTACCCCTTTTTTAATTTCAAAGTGTTTGACCCCTTTTTACCACATGGTATGTCCTGGTACCACTCCTATGACAGGCCAGTTGTGCTTCCCTTTGTCATGAGTGATGTAATATGTGAGGTCGTACGAAGTCCATACCAGCGGCAGGAGTCATAGTTAGCTCAGATAACTATAACTGGTGAATCTCAGGGTTTTTCAAGTTTACTTAGAATGGTTTAACTGACAGTTTTACCTGACAATAACGTCACTTTACCCTTTTTTCCAATGAATTTGTGGTTTTTAAAATGTAAAGTAACATATTGAAGCCATACTTTTTATTTTATTTTATTTGAGGTTTTATATAGAGCGAACATGACCCGTTAGGGTATCAGAGCTCTTTACAGGGATAAACACATTGCATACAGTATAGCTATAGGTAAAATACAAGGATGGGGTTAGGGAATTGACTACAGTAGGACAAAAGTCAGAGCTTTATACAATAAACAGTACAGTACCAAAATCAGCGAGCGACATGTCATCAGTAAAACAAGGGGAACAATTGATACATGGAGAGAGCCAGGCAATACAGGAGAATGTGCATAATAAATGAGCTATTGGAAGAATTTGCTCATTAAGAAGGTTTTCGCTTAGTTTTTGAAGCGCGACAAAGTAGGAATTCATCTGCTGGAGGGAGGTAGCGAGTTCCAGATTCTTGGGGCGGCCCCACAGAACACTAGGTTATATGTTTTTACATTGAGGAAGATGAATGGCTGGAGCACACAGTCTCTGGTGGACCGGGAGTTTCTGGTTCTCCCAGATGACAATTTTCTGGGCGAGATACTTCGGGGTGTTCGTATACAAGGCTTTGTGAGTGATGCAGGCCAGCTTGAGCTGGTTTCTGCCTTTAAGAGGAAGCCAGTTCAAGGCCTTCAGTTGTGGTGAAATGTGGTCAATTTTTTTTTACCCAAATACGAGTTTAGCTGCTGCGTTGAGGCAAGCTTTTAGCGGGTCGTCAAAGTCTTTGTTAGGCCAGAAAAGCATGGCCGGACTGGCCGTAGTGGGCACCAGGCGTTTCCCCGGTGGGCCGCTAGGGTGGGGGCTGGTTTTCAGACCCTGGAGGGCCGTTTTTGTTACCGGGGGCCGGCAATATCACCCCCCTGTAACTAAATCAGCTGCAACCAGCGCAGGCAAACGGCAACCTCTCCCCCTTCCCTCTAGGTGGGCCAGCCAAGCCGTTTGCTAGGGCTGGTGTTGGTTTCCAGTCCGGCCCTGCAGATAGAGTAGAGCAGCCATATTAATTTCTGGAGATAACTAACGCATGAACTGCGGTTTTCAGGTCGGCAGTATCCAGGAAGTGTTTTAGTTTTCTCAAGTAGCTCGGATGGAACCTTGCAGTTTTGGCTATCGAACTGATGTGTTCACACATATTCAGGTTGCTGTCTAAGTTATCCCAAGCGATTTGGCAGAATCCACTAGGGTTGACGTGCAGTTGAGTGCTATGACCGAGTTAATCCATTCAGGGATGTCTTTGGATTTTTTGGGGGGGATGAGAAGGAACTCCGTTTTTTGGCATTCAATTTGAGCTGGTTGTTGGTGAGCCATTGAACAGTCAGATTCAGGGCATCATTCAGATAGGTAATCTCCTCAAGAGATTACCTATTATGTATATCGGTGTACAAGTGAAAGGAGATGTTGGCCGTGCGAAGAATTTCAGCTAGTGGTTCAAGGTAGAGATTAAAGAGGGTAGGGGACAGAGTAGAGCCTTGAGGGACACCGATAAAAATCGGGGTAGGAGCAGATAGGTTGTTGTTGACTAAGAATCTCTGGGTGCGGTTCTGGAGGAAGGAACCAAACCATGACAGTAGTTCCTAGGCCCATCCTTTGTTCGAGGCGTTCAAGATGTTTCTCATGGTTGACTGTGTTGAAAGCTGAGGAGAGATCCCGGGGGATTGAGAGACAGGTTTTGCTTTAGTCAAGGGCTAGCAGAGCATCATCTACCATGTAAAGAATAGTGGTTTCAGTGCTATGCCCAGGCCTAACCCCACATTGGAAATCGTAAAGTAAATTGAAATCAGTGATGTGTTCGCTTAGTTGTAGCTGCACACATTTCTCCAGCACTTTTGCAAGAAGAGGAATATTTGAAATAGGTCTTAAGCTGTCTGGAATTTCCGGGTTCAGAGAGGGTTTTTTTAGGATAGGGATGACTTGTCCGGTTTTCAGGGGGTCAGGTATGGACCCTTGAAGAAGGGAAGCATTGATAATTGTAGTCCAGATGGGAATGATGAGTGGAGAGGTCGCTGCCAAGCAATTAGCGGGGAGATGGTCGCTGAAGTGGGTATTCAGTATTAAGGAGGCTATAATTTTAGAGATGGACTGGTCATCATAAAGTTCGTAGTTGGACCAGTGAGCCTTGTTTTTGGGTGTTGTTCGGAGGGGACGAGAGGATAGAAGGTCTCCAGTAGGTGGAGCGGGGCAGTTTGAGGTGGCAATGAGTTTGTTACCTAGCGAGTTGATTTTGGTTGTGAAGAAGGAGGAGAACTCATCGCAGGTTATAAGGGATTTAGTTGTTTCTTTTGATGACTTCGCTAGTTTGTTTGATTGAAGTTTGACTATTTCGAAGAGTTTGCGGCCTTTTCCAGTTCTTTATTTGGAACCAAGTATCCCCCTGTAGCACTTAACTCTCTCCGGCTGGCAGAGCAGCCCAAGGCTTACTCAAGGGAGGTGGTGTGGGCTAGTAGCCTCTATTCATTGACACTCCACAGAAACTTTCAATAAATCTTTGTCCAGTCGGTGTGTTTTCTTTGTAAAAGGGAAAGTACATTTATTACACACACACACTACTAAATACTACAAATTAGATTGCAGTATATGCATAATGCTGTGAAAGAATATGCCTAGAAGCTCGACCAGGGGAAGGCAGAACAATAGATATCCTGTCACAGGGAGGTATCAGCACCTCCCAGACAGGGAAGGGCATATTGGGGCCGGGTGGGAGCGCTTCCCAGTGCCACTCAGTCTGCTTGAGGTGCACATTTGATGCGTTCCTTGCTTAGTCCAGTTCAAACCAGCTCAGGAAGCTGTTGGCTCCTGCTCTGGTGTTAAACTGGACAATTAACCTGGGAGTATCCTCTCCACTGTCCAACCCCTCCCATGGGAGGGAACCATGAATCTTCCCAACCCTTTCCTTAGGGTATGTAAGGGTTTACTTGAGGATGGGTCTGTAGATTTGTAGATTCGTCATGGGACAAGATTCAGTTCAGACACCACCTCAACTTTGACCGTCTGGGCACTCTGGACTTCGCTCTGGGCAATAAGGCTGCAACCAGGAACTTTCCTGCTGCTTCTGATTTTGTTGCATTGCTCTTCTGCTGCAATGTCCATGCCTGTGGTCCATATAGGAAACCATCCAAGGCTTTGGGCATCCAAGACACCTGAAAGAATCTCCCTTGAAGTAAAGGAGTCACTTACCTGCATCTGCAGGCTCCATAACTAAGCTGACCGGTCTGCTGATTCTGAACTCCAACGGACTCCGAAAGGCTAAGCAACACAAGTGGTGGTTCTTCCTATCCCTCAAGGCCTGCCCTGTCCTTTTACCAAGATTGAGGCCAGTAACCATCGTCGGAGCCGCATGAACCGAACCTCTGTGCACTGTGTTGACTTGCAGTTGCAAAGGCTTGTTGGCTTCTTTTCACCAAGATCTTTGGACTCCATGTAGCCCCAACCTCTAGCATCTCCAGTGACCAGGATCTTCTTCCACGCCACATCTTCTTACATCGTGGGCTTGCATCTTTGGTGAGCTGCTCGAGGTCCTCCTGCAACTCCAGTGTCTCTGGCCTGTGGGTCCTCCTAAGGGTCATCTTCATATACTTTGGGCTCCCTTGATTGCATGGATCCTGCCCTGACTCCCCTGCTTGTGGTGAGTCTCCTGGACCTTGTTGGTCCTGACATTGCACCTTCTTCAACTTCCACGTTGGAAGGTTAAGGGGTGCTAATTCAAGGCACCTTATGGGTAGGGGTGGTCCCGCATGGCCGGTGTGGGGGAAGGGCCATAAGGGAAGGGTGGGTTAGAGGGGTTGGGGGGTGGGGAGGGTGGCAGGGGGCACGAAACCAAAAAATGAAGTCTTGGATATTTGCATGTAATTCACTTGTCTATAGTTGGAAGGCTAAGAATGTTATGAATACTGGACCGGTGTACTTGTTGCAATATGGGGTATCTAAACGGCCTACTATCTGCTTTGGAGCCTGGGTGCGGGGTGATCTTCGTGTTGATTCTCTATTATGGGGTTGAAAATTATTTCCTTTAACGTAAATGGGCTAAATAATACGAAAAAAATGAGAGCAATAGAACTATGGGCCAAAACGCAACAACCTGATGTGATTCTATTACAAGAGACCCATATACCTAGGTCAAAAATTTATGAATTCTCTATGTTTAAAAATTGGGCTTCTTGTAGAGTATTCTCTTCATGTTCAGAGTCACAGAGGGGAGTGGCGTTATTTGTTAGTAAAAATTAGAGGGTCAGGTGGAGCAAGGGGGGTCGGGCCACCTGTGTGATTCCAAATAGAATCAATCCTGTTACGTTAGTTAGTTTTTACGCTCCAACAAAGGATAGACCAGAGATATATGAGGAGTTTTTTCATTCTTTGTTGATGGCCTAGGGTGAGATTATTATTGGTGGGGATTTCAACATTACGATGAACAGAGAGCTGGATTCATCCAGCAAGTTGAAGACACAATTTAAGCCTAAATCCCTTAGGTCTATCAAGAATAATATGTCGTTATTTAACTTGTGGGACCCTTGGCGTAATCAAAATCTGGACAAAAGAGAATATACTTGCTGGTCAGGCAGATTTAAATCCTCCTCTCGAATTGATTTTTTTCTAATTTCACGTCAAATCATTTTTTCTAAACAGACGTTGCTCCATAACGGGTTCTCGGATCATGCAATGATTATCATGGAATTGGGAGTGGTAGAGAGGGTGAGAACCCCTAAATGCTGGGTCTTTAATAAAAAATATTTGACTGATGACATTTGGGTGACGGCTATTAAAACTGAGATATTAGACTTTCTTTCTCGGAATATGGGAACTGTCCCCCTCAATTATGTGTGGGACTCTCTTAAGGTGTATATTCGTGGCCTGGTGATTGGTAGAGATGCGGCCGATCTCTCTGCAGTTAAGAATAAGAATAAACTGCTCCAACAAAAAATTCAGGCTCTGATTGTACTCAGGCAACAAAATTCAGCTAGATCGGTTCAAGATCAATTAAATGCGGCCAAAAGAGAGCTCTCTCAAGAGCTCTATACTCAGAGTGATGAGATCTTTCGTAAGAGTTCACAAAAAATTTATGAAGAGAGTAATTTTACTGGTAAACTCCTGGCGTGGCAGGCCAGAGAGCAAGCCTCGTCTAATCTCATACATTCTCTACACTCTCCAGACACTCTCAGAGATACATCGGTTCCAGGTGAAATTGGAGAAATAATGGTAGCACACTATAAGAGGATCTATAACACTCAATCGACGATAGATCATCAAAAATTAATGAATTATCTGGAAAAGTACTCTCTTCCTACTCTTTCTCCTATAGACCAAATTAGTATGGCCACTCCATTTACTAGAGAGGAAGTAGAGAAAGTAGTTCAACAGCTTCCAATAGGGAAAGCTGCCGGCCCGGATGGGTTTCCCTCAGAGTTTTTTAAAGTATTTTTTAGTTCCTTCTCAGATTTTTTTGTCCAGTTATTAAACTTTATGTTGTCCGGTGGATCTGTCCCGGATTCTTTCAGGGAAGGAACGGTAGTAAGTTTTCTCAAAAAGGGCAAACCCTCTAATGATCCGAATTCTTATAGACCCATCGAGGTGTGGCGCCGCGGCCAGGGCGACTGACGCTGGAATCTGGGGACCACGGTTCGATCCCCGGCTCCGGCGGCAGATTAGCCCAGCACCATGTGACTCTGGGCAATAGCTCGCTTAATCTTCCCGACGGCCCCCCAGCGCCTAGAGACCCTTACGGGTGATTGTGCGCTTTACAAATGTGGACTTTACTTTTTTTTTACTTTATCACGCTACTGAATACAGATTACAAAATTACCACTACATTATTATCTACACGATTTAAGTTTTTTTTCTTCAGATTTGATCCACGAGGATCAGAATGGTTTCGTTGCCGGCAGGCAACTGTTGACTAACACTCACTTTTTAACAGAGGCTTTGGATTTTTTTGAATCACGCAAGGTCCCCGCTTTAATTTTATTATTTGATGCTGAAAAAGCCTTTGATTTGGTGGTATGGGAGACACTTTTTATTATTCTACAGCACTTTTGTATCCCAGAAGTAATTATAAATTTGATTCGGAGTCTTTACTCAGGGGCTCGGGCCAATATTATCATTAATGCTGAGTCGGTGGGACTAGTATCGGTTAAACGCGGTACTAGACAAGGCTGTCCTCTTTCTCCGGTATTATTTGCTTTCTTCATTGAACCCTTAGCAACTACAATTAGGAAAGCTCCTCTTTTATTCCCCCCTATTAATTTGATGCCTAAAATCAAACTTTACGCAGACAATATAATTTTGTTAATTAAGCCTGAAATGCAATGTCAATCTCATGCACTTCAAATATTTGAAGAGTTTGAGGCTTTGGGGGGCTATAGGATAAATAAAAAATAAAAAAATCCTAGTTTGCGGGGGCATTAATCCTGTAATTCATCCTGACTTAAGCTCATGCATTAATAACAAACCGAAAAGATATTTGGGGGTTTTGTTCTCTTCCTCAGTTTCTGATCTCTACAGTTTGAACTTTGTACTATTGCTGCAGAAGGTACGAGTAATGTTTGAAAGATGGAATCTTTTACCATTAACTATTATTGGGCGTGTTGCACTAATTAAGATGTCGGTCCTTCCTTTATTTAATTTTTTATTTTCAACCATATCTTGTGCTCTGCCTGGATCATTTTTCTCCAAAGCTGAATCCTTGTTTTCCTCTTTTATTTGGGCAAAAAAGACGTCTCGTATTGCCTTGAACACTTTATTTGAAGATAAGGGACAAGAAGGGCTGGCTCTTCCCAATCTTAAAGATTATTATAATGCATATTTGGCTCAATTCATGACCAGATTCAAGAACAATAATCAGCAACTTTTCATAAATTTCTTTGTTGATTTGATTTGTAAAGAAACTCAGATTCCCTCCCCGCTTCAATTATTTAAATCACCAAAAACAGTCAGGTATAAGGTGCTGCACTGGTTTTTTAAGAGACGTACAGCACTCCTAAAGAGATACTCCCTTCCGTTTCTCAATACATCCTCTTCCCTCAACTCGGCTTTTTCATTTTTCGGAGTGGATATTAGCATGGATCTGCTAGAAAAATGGCGGAGGATAGGGTTTATGAAGTTAAGCGATTATATGGAAGATGGCGCTTGGATTAGGATGTCTGATATGACATCCCGGGTTCAAGGAAATTTCTTACTGTTGGGATCGTATAAGTTGATTTATGGAGTTTTGTCCCAATCAGACCCTTCACTTCTTTTTTCCCCTGCTCCGTTATTCAATGAATTATTTGTCTTAATACAAGAAAGAAAGCCGGGGGAGTGGAAACGATGCTTAACCGCGAATAGGGATCCGGATTTATGTCTTAAAGCAATTAATAAGTGGCTAGGGCAGGAAAATATGGTATTAACCCCTGCTGTATGGAAGAGAATCAATGTACTGAATTTTTCTGTACTAAGAGGTGCCAACTGGCGCAGAATGCTGTTTTTTTTAGTAAATGGCTTCTGTATTTCACTCCGGCAATGGTGAGTAAAATGTATCCTAATTGCTCTTCCAATAGTTATAGGTGTTTGCATTATAATCCTGCTAATTGGTCTCATGTTGTTGCTCAATGCTCTAAAATTGTACCTTTTTGGGAAGAAATATTCGCATTTATGCAAAACCAGTGTAAAATCTCAATTTCGGTTAATCTTAAATTGATTTTGTATGGTTTTGATCCTGAATTGATGTTAGATGGGCAACTAGTTAAACTAATATATATTGCTATGGCTGTAGCGAGATCGTTAGTTCTTCAGAATTGGCGTTTACAATATTGCCCTAATGTACATGAATGGCGCTATAAAATGCAAAAAGTCAGAAATAGCGAACAAGTGTATGCTCAAAGAGTTGGGTCGATTCGGAAATTTGAGAAAATCTGGGTTTCGTATTTCAATTTTAATTGATTTAAATTGAATGTGTTGGTTGTTTTTTTTCCTCTTCTGTGGTCAACCTTTATGCGATGGCCATATGTGTGTTTTTTGAAATTTTGGGGTATGTGTACACTCTGGTTAGCATATGATATGTTAGTATATGTTTTTGCTTAGCTTATCCAAGACTTCAATAAAAGAAATTTAAAAAAAACAAAAAAACGTTCACGTTGGTTGCAGTTGCCAAGGCTTTTTGGTGCTCCCGCCGGATACTGACCCCTCAGCTCTTGACATCAGACATGGGACAGCTCGTGAATGGCTCCTGGCCTTCCACAGCATTGCCTGGTCTACACAGCTGCAGTTCCAAGGTCACCATCAGCTCTCCTGCAACACCCGACATTGGTAGACATTCGTCTTTTGTGCCTCCTGGTCACTCCTGAGTGGCATAGACTCTGTCACCTCTTCTTGCATGTTCTTCACACCTTGAGTCCATCTTTGGGTTCCACCGGACACTTTCACCTCCTCCAGCAGCGGCATCTCTCTGAAGCTCTCCATTGAGTTTGACAGCGGTTTCTGACGCCAATTCACACATATGCACCTGGCTTCCCTGGGGCAGGTATCCTGGTTCCTAAGGTATCCACGGGTGGGGTGCCTCTTCAACCTTCTTTCTTCCATTGGAATTCTTCAGGGACTGCTTGGAAGGGTCCTTCTTTTAAATTTCAACTGCGACTTACACATTGACTTGTATTGATCACGGGATCGTTATCCCACTTACCATACGACCTCTGTGGAGCTCCTATTTACTTACCTCGGGTAGTTCATTGGGTCACCGACACTTCTACATCTTCTGGATACAGTCTGGACTCGAGTCATGATTTGCTTTCCACTTATTTAGCATATGGGTTGGTCCCCCTCTGGTAACCACTGTGTATTATGTGCTACTTATCTCTTTCTATCGTAAACAATTGTGTGCATTGTGTGTCTATCTGGGTAGGAGATATCTGTATATGTTAGTGAGTGTCTTATAAGAAATACATATTTTTATAAATACACTGTGTGGTTTTTTCTTCACTTAATCTATACTTATAAGATTATGTTCTGGTGAACCAAGCTGCTTTACACTCCTTCTGGACTAAGCCTGAAGGCTGCTCTCCACAGCTACCACTTAGAAAGCTTTCTAAGGTTGTCTTAGACCACGAAAATCACCATAAGGGTTGTCTGGGTCAGTGCAAGGTGTCCAACAACATGAGTGTACATCATATATTGAGCCAGCATCTCACAGAATCTCACTGGAAACATGTTTCTCATGGGTACAATGAAAGGGAATTATTGACATGGAATTACTATAACCTGAATAAATAGTTTAATCACACCAGGATGACCAAAAATAAAAATAAAGCAAGGATAAAGAATGGAAAGATAAAAAGCACTTCCAAAGTGGCCTTTAAAGTCTTTCACTGATGTGTTCTTCTTTGAGATGGGTGTGCACATGTTATCAGAAAAGTGCCAGAGAGCCAATGACAGAAGGGGTATGTCCCACGGCCCCATGATTTGAGGAATCGGAGCAATATGTGAATGACAGCTGAAATGATTAATGGGTTAAGAGCGCAGACTCAAAGCTCCTCTGTGCGTGTATACATGCATACACCTTTTATTAGTGATACCTTTTTTATTAGGTACATCCCATGAAATAGTTTAAAGCTTTCTCTGGGCCAGACCTAAATACAGTGTTTTATTTACAGAATGCAAGTAAGATGTAAACAATTGAATAGGACAAAAAAATCTGGAGTTTTTTTCTTAAAAATTGCATCAATTAAAGGTTTGTTGTGTTAAAATCGCCACCTTCCCAGATTTCAGGAACAAGCAGAGCTGAATAAAAAAATACAGTTTTCAATACAGTTTTGACATTTTTCCAAGAGGTAGCCCATTTTTCTTAACTTTTGTGGTTTCAACTTTTTTTTATTTTCATTTTATCAACATATAACTGGGCAGTCAGTATATGAGTATGCATACCATGCTAGTATAGTTTATTCCTGAGAAGGTCAACCAAAAATCTTTCAGGAATCTCATATGAACAGATCTGCTTTTCTGTTCAGGAGAAGATTGATAAGGGGTCCCACTCCCCTGTCTGTAAAGGTACCTTATAACCTTACCTTATACCTTATGATAACTAGGTGGAGCCACTTCTTGGCTCTTCCCCAGCATCGTAGTGTTCTGAATCACCCGAATCAGAGCTTGTTTTAGAGCCTGTTGTTGCCTAGGCATCAGGAGCTCGAGTTTGTCTATAAGGGCATGCCAGGTGTTTAGTGTGTCCTCAAGTTTGTCATCCCTCCTACTAAGTTGTATTTTTGTCGGCTAGGGCTCACTCGGCCACATCCCTATGCCAGAGTATTATTGTCAGGGCGCGCTGGGACATCCATGTGATTGCAGTTCTGTGTTGAACCAGTACAATGGCCAATTGACCAAACATATATGTAAGCTTTCCTGTTTTCAGTTTCTATTTTTAGTAGACTCTTGTGGGGTTTTTTCCCAAATATTTTCAAGTGATTTCAATACCTCAATAAAATAGCGGCTGTCAGAGATTACACATTTTTGCGCCGGTAAAAAACAACAGAAACAGTGTTTTTCTGTTGTTTATGGAACATTTTGCTTTTAATATTGTGTGCTTTCTGCACTGATAGTGCATGGTATATAGACAGTGTACATACAGTGTATATGAGGCCAAAATACAAATCAAAGTTCGACAGAGTCTTTCATCGCACCCTAACACACAGACTTCACGAAGCAGGAATCTGGGACAAGGCCCTCAAGGGGATCCGATCATTCCTATCCGGCAGAACGCAGCGAGTTAGACTCCCTTCCTTCCTCTCGGACCCCACACCACCACCTGCGGAGTCCCCCAAGGATCCTCCCTCAGCCCCACGTTATTCAACATGGCTCCGCTTGCCCCCATTGTCAGAACCCACGGACTCAACATTATTTCATATGCAGACGACACCCAACTCATCCACTCCCTATCCAACGAACCCTACGCAGCCAAACACAACTTTCAATAAGGCATGGAAGCAGTCGACAAATGGATGAAGAGCAGCTGTCTACAACTCAACACAGACAAAACAGAAGTACTCATTGAGGGCCCACACCCCGATGTCTGGAACGACACCTGGTGGCCCCCCGCCCTCGAATGCCTGCCTATCCCCACGGACCACGCACACAACTTCCGAATCATACTGGACTCCAAATTGAAAATGGACCGCCAGATCAACTCCGTTGCATCCTCTTGCTTCCACACCCTCTGCCTCCTACGCAAGACCTTCAAATGAATCCCCCTCGAACACAGAAAGACTGTCACACATGCCCTAGTCACCAGCAGACTTGACTACAGCAATGCACTCTATGCCGGAATCAACAAAAACCTCACTCTTAAACTTCAAAACATCCAGAACGCCGCTGCTAGACTAATCCTCAACCTGCCCCAAAACTGCCGCATCACCCACCACCTGCACTCACTCCACCTGCTTCCCATTGAGGCAAGAATCACCTTCAAGATTCTCACCCACGCACACAAAGCCCTCCACAACACCGGACCAGCATCCCTGAATAGCTGACTCACATTCCACGCACCCCAAAGGACCCTACGATCAGCCTAGCTCTCCCACGCCCTGGTCCCTCGCACCATGAAGTCCAGATCGGGAGGCTGCTCCTTCTCCTTCCTCACATCCAGAGCCTGCAACGCCCTCCATCTCCACCATAGACAGTAGACATCACTCCTCAACTTCACGAGGGACCTCAAAACATGGCTCTTCGATAGACCTCCTCCTTGATGGACAGGACCCTGCGGCTCACCCCATACCCCCCCAGCGCCTTGAGATCCTTACGGGTGAGTAGTCACGCTCAACAGACCCATGATTGATTGAACCTAATGTATTACACCATGCAATACTTTTTCAGTGAGTCTTTGGCTATGCACGCTCGGTATTTCCAACACATGCAGACTTTTATCTGTGAAAATGCCGTCTCAACATTGGCACTTGAAAGATGCAACTCTAAAACAACCAGTACACAATTTGCTAATTCTGGCCACTAAGGTAGCTTTCCATGCCAATACTGGTTTACCTGAAGCTTGTGATTTTCTGGGACAGGTTTTGCAACAAATGCATTGAAATGGGCGCACATTGAAGCATTCAAAAATGAAGCAGCACTTTTGAAAATCAGGAGAAAATTCCCCTTTACAGAAGGGATCTAGAACTTGTGCAGAGTATCACTGTGAGGCTTCATTGACTTCAAATGCCATGGTTGGGGAAGGAATATTTTGTGCATCATTGTAAGCCATTTTTCCTACACTGTAAACTAACATTTTCTGAATTGCTCCTCAAAATGTCTCTGCTTACCAAGTGGCAAGCATTCTAACATGGAACATGTTGCAGTGCGAAAAGCACTAAAAGAGTCTCCCAGCCTATTCTCAATGAGACGTTTTACATCGACAACAATTATACTGAACACTTTGTAGACAAGGGTGTTTTCAAACTTTAGTTTTTTTATTACGTCTACTACAGCAGTCATATTTTCATGTAAAAATCTAACAATGCAGTAGAGTGTACTTTTTCTACAGCATTATCAATGTGTGACGGAAGATTCTCACATTTCTTGCCTTTGGCATCATGACTAAGCAAAAATTCTGTAAACGATATCCGCATGGATAAAATAGCATTCACTGCCTCTAGGACATAGAACCACCAGCTGAATGGCACAGTTGGGATGGCTCTTTCTATGATGCCACACAGAGCACACAATTAGAAATATTAGCATTTTAGTTCCTGCGCATAACAAAACAGTGCACCAGACTGGGCTAAAAAGTCAATAGCATTCTTTATTAACTCTGAAGTTTGTAAAGATGGCAAGTGGCAAGGATCTCTTATAGGGAAGCGCTTCAGCTCAGATATGAATTTTTACAGGTCATCATGTCGTGGTGAGTCTCCGCCAGGCCTACCAGTGCTAGGGGTTCGCCCTTCTCTGCACAAGTCCTCAGACCAATAGAATAGAAGTTGGCACAGAAACTGGAGTATAAAACAAAGTGTTTATTAAACTTCATGAGGTGGAACCACATTCACACAACACCCTTCGGTAGTGTATGAAGTAGCACACTGAACAGAAGGAACATGGTCCTTTTATACCCACACAGGGGCTCAGAAGAAGGCGGTACAAGTACAGAAGAGAAGGTTTACATTCATAAAAGGTCTTACAGAAATGCACAGTCAACAGTAGTGCGTAGCTTAGCAGTTTGCTAATTGCGGTAAAAATACCCTGACAGTTACAGACTAAGACATATGTGAAGAGTTGCGGTGTCTTCTGCGCAAGTGCAGAGTAGCAGATTATAAATATAGTCTGACCATAAGCAGAGTACAAGAGTAACGACAGCAAGGAAGGGCAGAGCACATGGTGAGCACATGGCAGACAAGATGGCTGCTGAAAATAAGATGGCTTCAGCTAAATGCTAACCCCGATCACTGCAGAATTACAACAGACGACCCTTTTAGCATTAGCTGAAGACATTCGTTCATTTGGGGTAATCTGGATTCACATCTTGTACATTTATTTTCATCATTTCAGTAATCTCTTTATTCAGCATGTGTTGGGATTTTATTTCTGCAATATTTCGCTTGGCAGGTGTACAGGCAGAAATGCAGACAGAGCAAAGCATTGGACCACATTGTATACATACACAGCATGTAAATAGTATCGCTAGTATTACACATAGGATGGTCAATAGCTTCCAGCCCCAGGCAACAATCAATGTCCAAAACCAGCTAGCAAAAGTCCAGGTGCCAGTCTCTGGGTGAATTTCAGCAGCAATCTTATGCAGTTTAGATATTGCATCAAACACTGAAGGAGAGTGATCCGGAATGTAGAGGCAGCAACTACTACTGATGATGCGACATGCACCACCTCGATCAGCCAAAACCACATCTAAAAGCATATGATTTTGGAGTGCTACAATCCTCACAACTTGCAGCTCTTCTCTAATGTTCCCAAGTGCCATAGCTGTCCGATTGTTAACAGCTTCCACAACACAAGTCAATCGTCTTATCTTTCTGCTGTTTAATGCAGCTCCCACAAAGAAAAACAAGCCCAAATTGAAATCAACGTATTGTTGCAAGGTGGTGTCAGTCTGGTCCACTTCATCAGTGCTTGTCGTCCTCTTATATCTGTTCTTAGAAATATCATTGTACAGTTTAAAATCCTTGTGATACGATGCAGGCGCCAGAAAGACAGGGGGCAACAGAAAGGACACATAGCATACTCCAGACCATCCAACAGGTAGTTGGTAATATCCCTTGTTACCACAGACAAAGTAGGTATTATGTGAGGATATTAAACTACTGTTATTGGCACCTTCAATAGTCAGAACCACAGTACACTCACTTCTTCCTACTGGAATTCTCCCAACACTGCCTATACACAAGTCTTCTTTAGCTCTAGTAACAGAAATCACAAATGGTCCATTGTTCTTAATAGTTCTCATATTTTGCAAAACATGCGGCGTGGAAATATTTTTAGGCTGATACTCCTCCCATTCCCATTTAGTCCCTTCAGCTTGAGGATAGCCTTCTTCATCTGGATAACACACTTTATTGAGATAATAATTAATCTGTCCTACTGTCATCCTTCAAATGTTAGCCTTTTCTGAAGCAAACAAAAGCGCAAACCAGCCTTTGCAAAAACCATTATGCTAGAAAGGAAGAGGAATAAAAGGTGTTCCTCCCTTCTTCTGGTGAGCAGGTATCATCCCACACACCCAACAGTCAGGAGTATTTGTGGCATTGTGAGTGTGATGTAACATTTGAATAAACATGTTGTTTAGGTAGGATTGTCGATGCTTTTGCTCATGGTATAGAAGCGTAAAGTAATGATGTTCAGCTGGTACTGGAGTAGTGACGATCAGAAGCTGCCGAGCAGGAGCCACTTTCTCAACAAACCAGGTTGTCACTGCTACTGCTACCATAGCAACAACAAATCCTACAGCACATATGGCCTTTTTATTACAGATCTTAGCAACAGTTGATCTCCCTGCCGAAATGATCACTTTGTTGTTGAATCAATCGTTGGAGCTCTAAAGTCCTGGGCAGCCGTTGGTTTCTTCACCGAGGGTCAAGATGGGTGTTACTATGTAGGACTGATCTCCCCCTTGCCACATCAGTGCCGTTTCACAAACCCAGGAGGGTAGTCTCAACCAGTCGTTTTCAACAATGCTGACTCTTTTCGTGGTCTCATTTGGTATCAGGATACTCCAGGGATCGTATGGTCTGGGAAGACTTCCTCAGATTCGTCAGGTGAGATAGCGTGGCCTTTTTCCGTATCCAGAATCTCTTGATGGTCAGTCAGCACAGCAGGTTCCACCAAGGTAGGTGACACTCGCTTGCAGTGAGTGCTGTGGGCCCAGTTATTCCTCTTCGTCACTCGAACCGCTGTCCTCGTAGCTAGGAGCACCTGCTCCAGTCCTCGCCACCTGGGCTCCAAGCTGTACGACCTCTCGAAGGCCTTGACCATCACGTGGTCACTGGGCCAGAGTTCATGGGCCTCACCTGTGGAGCTGTCAGGAAGAGCTTCTCGAACCTGTTGATGAATAGAAATTAAACTGTCAGTCAAATGTGCTAAATAGTCACTCATAAGAACACATGGTACATCATGTATGGGGCGTGGCTTAGGAACTCCCCAAATGTTCATCGGTCTCCCAAATCCCAGATCGTGAATGTGGCACTGATCTAATAGACAACAATGCCAAGGGCAAAGCATCAGGCCATTTCAAAGACGTGGAAGCCAGTATTTTCGCTAATTTAAATTTCAAAGTAGCGTTATACCTCTCCACTAATCCTGCTGATTGTGGGTGGAAAACTGCATGGAACTTCTGTTTGATCCCTTATTTTTTCAGGACATACTCAACAACTTGCCCAATAAAATGAGGTCAGTTGTCACTCCACAAAAGTTTGCAAACACCAAACCTGTGGAAGAATTCCTTTAAAAGCACCTTTGCTGTGATGAGAGCTGTATTATCCTTTGTAGGGTATGCCTCTATCCATTTACTGGAGGCACATACCACCAATAGAACATACTTCAAGTTATTGAAACGTTCAAGTTGGATGTAATCCATTTGCAATACTTCAAAAGGTGCGGTTGGTGTAGCAAACCCTCCTGTAGGAGCCCTCATCATCCAACATTCCCTCTTTATACCATTGCTCAAGTTCTTCCACAGAAGCAGATCTCTGTATGTCTAGCACTTCATGTCTAGCATCATGCCAACATTCAGCTTGTGACTTCACTACATATATCGATGTAGTGCTTCGCTGCATCGCAGTCTCACAGGCTATGCGATCTACAAAGGCGTTGCCTCGTCATGTCTTATCAGTCACTTTCTCGTGTGCACTACACTTAACAATAGCTATTTTCTTCGGATATGTCAGTGCCGTCAAAAGATTATGCACTAGTTCTCCGTTCATTATCTGCATCCGGTGGGATGTAGGAAAACCTATTTCCTTCCAAAGTAGGTAAAATCATGGGCCACTCCAATAGCATAGCGGCTATCTGTATAGATGTTCACGCACAAGTCAGTACTAAGTTCACACGCTCTTGTCAAGGCTATTAACTCAACTGCTTGAGCTGACTTCTGTGGTATACGATCTGTCTCCACTACTGTCTGAAGTGCCGTAATTGCATATGCGGCTGAAGTTGTGCCATCTGGTAACTTCAAACAAGACCCATCAACCCATAGTTCCCCATATACATCTGAAAGAGGCGTATCTTGCAAATCCACGCAACCCTTTGTCTGTTCCTCAGTAAGGAATATACAATCATGAGTTTCCTGTGCCTGAGTCTGAGTCGCTGGATATGGCAACTAAGTAGCTGGGTTCAAAGTTGCACATCTCTTCAGGGTAATATGAGGAGCCAACAGAGTCAATTCATATCCTGTCAAAAAGCACTAGTCAAGTGTTGCGTCATAGTCTGATTCAAAAGGGCATCGACCGCATGGGGTACTAGCACCAACAGTTTATGTGACAAGACTATCCCTTCACTCGGACGTATGGACACAGCTGCTGCTGTAACTGAACAGAAGCACCCAGGCAATGCACGGGCAACAGGATCAAGAACAGCTGAAAAATATGCACAGGGACGCTGCTTGTCACCGTGTGTCTGTACTAAGACTGACAATGCACACCCATCTTTCTTGTGTACATAGAGTATAAAAGCCTTTGTGTAATCCGGAGTGCCTAACACTGATGCAGAGCAAAGAGCTTGACAAAACTGATGAAAATCATTCTGGCATTCAGTCGTCCATGAAAGGGGCATTGGAGTGTCTTTGGTCAAAAGCGCCAACAAGGGTTTAACAATGTGTGAAAAACCTAATATCCATTGCCTACAAAAAGAAGTAAGACCAATCAATGCACGACATCTTTCTGAGGCACTGGTGTGTCTAAAATTGCTTGAATGCGATCTGGTGTAAGTGCACGCCCCTCCTTAGACAGAAGGTGACCTAAGTAGGTAACCTTCGGTCTACAATATTGCAATTTCGTCCGTGGTGGTGTGAAGCAAGAAAGGAAAGCAAAGACAAAGTACATTTTTCACACTGTTCAGGTGTATCGGCTGCCAACAAGATGTCATCGACATATTATATGAGAGCCACTCCTTCAAGCAAAGTGAAAGAATCAAGTTCTCTTTTCAATGCTTGGTTGTAAATACTAGGACTCTCAGTATACCCTTGAGGAATCCTACAAAATCTGTATGATCGATTATTAAAAGTGAAGCCGAACAAATATCGGCCATCAGGATGAATAGGAATAGAACAAAAAAGCATTCTTGAGGTCAATCACAGTGAATCTAGTTGCTGTCGGAGGAACTAAGGTAAGAAGTGTTGTTATGTCAGAAACCACGGGGTATTGTGGTACTACAATATTATTAACTTCTCGCAAATCAATGATGAATCTGTAAATCCTAGCGTCAGTGTCTTTTTTCAAAATGGGAAGAATAGGACTGTTGCAAATATTGTAAGGAACTTCTTCCACAACCCCCACTTTAATTAAATCATGGACAATGCGTACAAGTGCTTCTTTGCCTTCTTGAGAAATTTTGCATTGAGGCAAGGGTGGCAATGAAGCACCCTCCTTGACACTAATATGTACTGGTGGAATAACCATGTGCCCTACATCGGTGTCTGAAGTAGCCCACAAAGTACTAGGAAGTGAAGCTAATGCAATGTCCTCTTTAACAAGACAAGATCTCTCAATCACAGGGTAGTTGTCATTTAAAATAACACGTACACCTTCTGGAGAACATCGTATAGTAGCCCTGAAATACTTGAGCATATCAAGACCCACAATATTGTCCGGAGTGTTCGGAGAAAGCAAAAATGGACATGGAGCAGTAAATTTGTCAACATGAAATGCAAGTGGTTGTGACAGTGGGCTAAGGGAAGGTGTCCCATCGGAACCTATCAATGTAATTGTTAAGCCAGACAGGGGAGCCCTTGGAACCAATTGTTTAGATAAGGCGCTACGAGTAGCTCCTGTATCAACCAGAAACTGATCAGTAGAATCCAAAACATGTGCGGTAACATAGGGACCCTTCTGATCTACTGGAACTTACACTGATTCCTTACCCCATCCTGGCAATCCTATGCATAAGCAGAATCCTTCAAATCAGACGACAGTCAGACATATGATATTGGTTCCATCTATCGAAAGTGTTAAAACCATCCTGTCCATGCTTATTAGTATCAAACCTAGCACGATCATCCGTGCTTCCTCTAGGCAATGCACGGGCAACAGGATCAAAAACAGCTGAAAAATATGCACAGGGACGCTGCTTGTCACCGTGTGTCTGTACTAAGACTGACAATGCACACCCATCTTTCTTGTGCACATAGAGTATAAAAGCCTTTGTGTAATCCGGAGTGCCTAACACTGATGCAGAGCAAAGAGCTTGACAAAACTGATGAAAATCATTCTGGCATTCAGTCGTCCATGAAAGGGGCATTGGAGTGTCTTTGGTCAAAAGCGCCAACAAGGGTTTAACAATGTCTGAAAAACCTAATATCCATTGCCTACAAAAAGAAGTAAGACCAATCAATGCACGACATCTTTCTGAGGCACTGGTGTGTCTAAAATTGCTTGAATGCGATCTGGTGTAAGTGCACGCCCCTCCTTAGACAGAAGGTGACCTAAGTAGGTAACCTTCGGTCTACAATATTGCAATTTCGTCCGTGGTGGTGTGAAGCAAGAAAGGAAAGCAAAGACAAAGTACATTTTTCACACTGTTCAGGTGTATCGGCTGCCAACAAGATGTCATCGACATATTATATGAGAGCCACTCCTTCAAGCAAAGTGAAAGAATCAAGTTCTCTTTTCAATGCTTGGTTGTAAATACTAGGACTCTCAGTATACCCTTGAGGAATCCTACAAAATCTGTATGATCGATTATTAAAAGTGAAGCCGAACAAATATCGGCCATCAGGATGAATAGGAATAGAACAAAAAAGCATTCTTGAGGTCAATCACAGTGAATCTAGTTGCTGTCGGAGGAACTAAGGTAAGAAGTGTTGTTATGTCAGAAACCACGGGGTATTGTGGTACTACAATATTATTAACTTCTCGCAAATCAATGATGAATCTGTAAATCCTAGCGTCAGTGTCTTTTTTCAAAATGGGAAGAATAGGACTGTTGCAAATATTGTAAGGAACTTCTTCCACAACCCCCACTTTAATTAAATCATGGACAATGCGTACAAGTGCTTCTTTGCCTTCTTGAGAAATTTTGCATTGAGGCAAGGGTGGCAATGAAGCACCCTCCTTGACACTAATATGTACTGGTGGAATAACCATGTGCCCTACATCGGTGTCTGAAGTAGCCCACAAAGTACTAGGAAGTGAAGCTAATGCAATGTCCTCTTTAACAAGACAAGATCTCTCAATCACAGGGTAGTTGTCATTTAAAATAACACGTACACCTTCTGGAGAACATCGTATAGTAGCCCTGAAATACTTGAGCATATCAAGACCCACAATATTGTCCGGAGTGTTCGGAGAAAGCAAAAATGGACATGGAGCAGTAAATTTGTCAACATGAAATGCAAGTGGTTGTGACAGTGGGCTAAGGGAAGGTGTCCCATCGGAACCTATCAATGTAATTGTTAAGCCAGACAGGGGAGCCCTTGGAACCAATTGTTTAGATAAGGCGCTACGAGTAGCTCCTGTATCAACCAGAAACTGATCAGTAGAATCCAAAACATGTGCGGTAACATAGGGACCCTTCTGATCTACTGGAACTTACACTGATTCCTTACCCCATCCTGGCAATCCTATGCATAAGCAGAATCCTTCAAATCAGACGACAGTCAGACATATGATATTGGTTCCATCTATCGAAAGTGTTAAAACCATCCTGTCCATGCTTATTAGTATCAAACCTAGCACGATCATCCGTGCTTCCTCTAGGCAATGCACGGGCAACAGGATCAAAAACAGCTGAAAAATATGCACAGGGACGCTGCTTGTCACCGTGTGTCTGTACTAAGACTGACAATGCACACCCATCTTTCTTGTGTACATAGAGTATAAAAGCCTTTGTGTAATCCGGAGTGCCTAACACTGATGCAGAGCAAAGAGCTTGACAAAACTGATGAAAATCATTCTGGCATTCAGTCGTCCATGAAAGGGGCATTGGAGTGTCTTTGGTCAAAAGCGCCAACAAGGGTTTAACAATGTCTGAAAAACCTAATATCCATTGCCTACAAAAAGAAGTAAGACCAATCAATGCACGACATCTTTCTGAGGCACTGGTGTGTCTAAAATTGCTTGAATGCGATCTGGTGTAAGTGCACGCCCCTCCTTAGACAGAAGGTGACCTAAGTAGGTAACCTTCGGTCTACAATATTGCAATTTCGTCCGTGGTGGTGTGAAGCAAGAAAGGAAAGCAAAGACAAAGTACATTTTTCACACTGTTCAGGTGTATCGGCTGCCAACAAGATGTCATCGACATATTATATAAGAGCCACTCCTTCAAGCAAAGTGAAAGAATCAAGTTCTCTTTTCAATGCTTGGTTGTAAATACTAGGACTCTCAGTATACCCTTGAGGAATCCTACAAAATCTGTATGATCGATTATTAAAAGTGAAGCCGACCAAATATCGGCCATCAGGATGAATAGGAATAGAACAAAAAAGCATTCTTGAGGTCAATCACAGTGAATCTAGTTGCTGTCGGAGGAACTAAGGTAAGAAGTGTTGTTATGTCAGAAACCACGGGGTATTGTGGTACTACAATATTATTAACTTCTCGCAAATCAATGATGAATCTGTAAATCCTAGCGTCAGTGTCTTTTTTCAAAATGGGAAGAATAGGACTGTTGCAAATATTGTAAGGAACTTCTTCCACAACCCCCACTTTAATTAAATCATGGACAATGCGTACAAGTGCTTCTTTGCCTTCTTGAGAAATTTTGCATTGAGGCAAGGGTGGCAATGAAGCACCCTCCTTGACACTAATATGTACTGGTGGAATAACCATGTGCCCTACATCGGTGTCTGAAGTAGCCCACAAAGTACTAGGAAGTTAAGCTAATGCAATGTCCTCTTTAACAAGACAAGATCTCTCAATCACAGGGTAGTTGTCATTTAAAATAACACGTACACCTTCTGGAGAACATCGTATAGTAGCCCTGAAATACTTGAGCATATCAAGACCCACAATATTGTCCGGAGTGTTCGGAGAAAGCAAAAATGGACATGGAGCAGTAAATTTGTCAACATGAAATGCAAGTGGTTGTGACAGTGGGCTAAGGGAAGGTGTCCCATCGGAACCTATCAATGTAATTGTTAAGCCAGACAGGGGAGCCCTTGGAACCAATTGTTTAGATAAGGCGCTACGAGTAGCTCCTGTATCAACCAGAAACTGATCAGTAGAATCCAAAACATGTGCGGTAACATAGGGACCCTTCTGATCTACTGGAACTTACACTGATTCCTTACCCCATCCTGGCAATCCTATGCATAAGCAGAATCCTTCAAATCAGACGACAGTCAGACATATGATATTGGTTCCATCTATCGAAAGTGTTAAAACCATCCTGTCCATGCTTATTAGTATCAAACCTAGCACGATCATCCGTGCTTCCTCTAGGCCCTGAATATCCTAAACAATTTCTCATTTGTTCCCTTCCACGTGGATACTGCTGAGCACGCAATACCGGACAATCGGCAGCCCAATGCTCACATTTCCTACAGTACGCACACTGGTCAGAAGACAAAGTTGGACGAGCATAAGGAGGAAAAGATGGACCATAAGACACACGTCCACCCCTGTCACCACCTCTAGAAGGCGGTCCATAAGCCTGAGCTAACATAACCTTCGTTTTTAACTCCTTAGTCTTCTTATCCTCATTACCCTTCACTTCTAACTCCTGCGGTTCATAATACTGAGCCATAGTCAAAAGAGAAACCGGAGAAGAGGTAGTCCATGACCTCTTGCTGGCCTTTAGCTGACTAGCTATTCCTGGCAACAGGTTGGCGGCATATTTATCGACAAACAGATACCTGCCAGTGTCATCTGTCAATGACTGGCCACTAAAATCGTGGAATGCCTGCTCAAAACATGTAAAGAAGTCAGAAACCGATTCATCTGTCTTTTGATTACAGGATGTTAATACAGGCCAGTCTATCTTTTTAGGGGGAATAATCGTCTTTAACTTAACTAATATAGCTGCTAGAAGATCTAAAATTATCTAACAGTTTCTGTGCGGGTTCCCTTAATACGTCTATTTGTTCTAATTTTTTCCATAATGCCAAAAGATGCACGATCATCAACTTTACGAACAGTTATCCACATATCAGGGGGTAATATCAATCCAAAAAACATGTCGATATGAGACAGAGTCATGGTACAGGAGCAAATGGCACCCTCAACTTCCTCATAAAAAGCGGCTGGATTTTTCCGCAGATCAGGCAATGCAGCTTTAGAGCCATAACATCCGCTCTATTCCAAGGAGTGTAAACCCAATTATAAATAAAATAACCCTTTGCATCAGTGGAATCCATATTATCATCTGTTCACGTACCTCTAGGAGGAACATACAAAGGTGCGGCTTCCCGCATCAGTTTCACATGAACTATCATAGTCTTATCTGTTCCGGAAGCAGAAGCCTGTGTTACGCTGGTCTGGGATGTTTGTGCAGCTGCGTCAGCTGCCTTTTTCTCCTCTCGCAAAGGGACTGCGTCATCACCAAATTTAACCAAACGTCTGATTGAGTCAGCCAACTGACAGAAGACAAAAAGACCATCACGCATTTGCTTACAATCATTTGCTATGTCATCGGGCTCCAATTCATCAGAATGTGTCCTAAACCGCTCAATGACCACTGTGGCGAATGTCTCGGCGAAAAAACTGGCTCCCTTTCCTGCCAGTTTTTCATGTTATCTATAAGTTCAGAAGCAGGAGCAGTACTACTAACAGCTTTGCGAGCAGAGGCTCTAAGGTCAGCCACATGTCCAGCGGTCAACAAAGAAACGAGTTTCCCGTGATTTCTCTTGCTCTGAAGCAGAGTCCTCATCTGACTCATGAGGAGCAGAAGGGAAAGTATACGGAGGTGGAGAACGGTCTAGCAAAAGGGAATCATTTTGTGGTTTGTTAAGGATAGGATAAAGGGGTCGCAGAACAGCGTATTGGCCAGTTACCTGTAAATGACGCTCCCTATCTTCTCTCTATTTTATTCCTTTCATTTCTTTATATTTCATTTCCAATGCTTTTGCATGAATACTTTTTTGTTGTTTTTTTTCAATCAAGGCTTGCCCTTGCTTCATTCGTTCACACTCTTCTTTCTCGCACATTTGCAAACAGTCAAACATATCTTGCCTAGTGTTTCACTTCAACATACAGTGTTCCACTTACTGAATCTTTCGTAAATCAAATGACCCATGCATAGGCCAACGTAACTCAGGATCCTTACTAGTATATTTGTTCCATAACGTGCTGTACATTATAGAAGAAATACCATATTTAATACACATATCCCTATTAGGCGTCCCCTTGGGGGGGGTGGTTGTGTTCTCATCGAGTCTTAAACTGGTACCACCACAAAAGCAACACATTCTACGAAGTGTGCTAGAAACAGGCATGCCAAAAATAGTGCAATATATGCAGTATTATATGCAAAGTAGCACTTAAATCACGTTGCGCCGTTCAAATCTTATACAAAGTAGAGAAAATTCTCCTCATTACCTGCCTATATAAATTGCAATTTATATATTCCCAAATCTCAAAATCCCAAAATTGGCCAATACAAATACCAAACAAAACAGCAATATGTAGCATCAAACGACCTTACGAATCCCAAATGTCCAGATTCCAACTGCCAAGTTCTTGAATCGACCAAATGGTCACTGCACGGTGAATCAACAGAAGAGATCTCAGTCGAGGACCGGTCCACCTGGAGGGTCAGATCAGAAAGAGAGGAAAAACACAGTGGTTGCCAAGACGCGGGTCTCCTCGGGCAGCGATCGTCCTGTCGTAAATTGACAGCAAAGGGTTAGCATTTAGCTGAAGCCATCTTGTATTTAGAAGTTATCTTATTCGCTTTGTGAAAGCCGTTTTGTATTTCAGGGAGCCATTTTGTTTGCCATGTGCTCGCCATGTGCTCTGTCCTCCCTCAGTGTTAACTGCTCTTGAAATCTGCCTAGAGACAGACTATATTCAGCATCCTACACTTCGCACATGCCCAGAAGGGCATAGCTAGTAGAATGCACCTGCTTCTCTAGTATAACTGTCAGGCTATTTTTGCTGCTGTATGGAGAAGTAACTCTCCTCCCACTTTGTTGAGCAAGTAGATCTTGTATGCCCATCTTAGTCATTTGGCATGCTTACATGAGCCAGGACTTCCCCTTGCATTTATGCTTACTATGTAACTCTAAGCATATATAAAGCCCCAGTTTTCTGTACTCCTTAGGCTGCCTCATTCAGTTGCTAATCCTTCGTTTCAACCACTCCACTTCCGTCCATCACCACCCTCTTTTGTACCGCTTTGGCCGCCATAAGTGTGGCAGGGTATGCTCAGACGTGAGTCCCTTGCTCACTTTGCCACTGAATTCAAGCAAACCGGGCTGAAGACGGCTGTAATGCCAGAAACCGGTCCTTGGAAGCTTGTTTCCGGTCCAGGGAAGACATGGCTTGGCAGTTCGGGCTGGACTGTTCCCATGAGGCACAGGGTCAGACTGATTTGCATATAGCCATGTCTGAACTGGGGTGGCAGAGTGGGGTAAAGAACGGTGATGGATTAAACCCAGATCTTTTGACTGGTTGTGAGTGTTTGATTGGTTCAGATGCTCCGTCCATCACCACCCCCTTTTGTACCGCTTTGGCCGCCATAAGTGTGGCAGGGTATGCTCCGACGTGAGTCCCTTGCTCACTTTGCCACTGGATTCAAGCAAGCCGGGCTGAAGACGGCTGTAATGTCAGAAACCGGTCCTCGGAAGCTTGTTTCCGGTCCAGGGAAGGCATGGCTTGGCAGTTCGGGCTGGACTGTTCCCATGAGGCACAGGGTCAGACTGATTTGCATATAGCCATGTCTGAACTGGGGTGGCAGAGTGGGCTAAAGAACGGTGATGGATTAAACCCAGATCTTTTGACTGGGTGTGAGTGTTTGATTGGTTCTGATGCTCCGTCCATCACCACCCCCTTTTGTACTGCTTTGGCCACCATAAGTGTGGCAGGGTATGCTCAGACGTGACTCCCTTGCTCACTTTGCCACTGGATTCAAGCAAGCCGGGCTGAAGACGGCTGTAATGCCAGAAACCGGTCCTCGGAAGCTTGTTTCCGGTCCAGGGAAGGCATGGCTTGGCAGTTCGGGCTGGACTGTTCCCATGAGGCACAGGGTCAGACTGATTTGCATATAGCCATGTCTGAACTGGGGTGGCAGAGTGGGCTAAAGAACGGTGATGGATTAAACCCAGATCTTTTGACTGGGTGTGAGTGTTTGATTGGTTCAGATGCTCCGTCCATCACCACCCCCTTTTGTACCGCAGTGGACGCCATAAGTGTGGCAGGGTATGCTCATACGTGAGTCCCTTGCTCACTTTGCCACTGGATTCAAGCAAGCCGGGCTGAAGACGGCTGTAATGCCAGAAACTGGTCCTCGGAAGCTTGTTTCCGGTCCAGGGAAGGCATGGCTTGGCAGTTCGGGCTGCACTGTTCCCATGAGGCACAGGGTCAGACTGATTTGCATACAGCCATGTCTGAACTGGGGTGGCAGAGTGGGCTAAAGAACGGTGATGGATTAAACCCAGATCTTTTGACTGGGTGTGTGTGTTTGATTGGTTCAGATGCCCGTCCATCACCACCCCCTTTTGTACCGCTTTGGCCGCCATAAGTGTGGCAGGGTATGCTCAGACGTGAGTCCCTTGCTCACTTTGCCACTGGATTCAAGCAAGCCGGGCTGAAGACGGCTGTAATGCCAGAAACCGGTCCTCGGAAGCTTGTTTCCGGTCCAGGGAAGGCATGGCTTGGCAGTTCGGGCTGGACTGTTCCCATGAGGCACAGGGTCAGACTGATTTGCATATAGCCATGTCTGAACTGGGGTGGCAGAGTGGGCTAAAGAACGGTGATGGATTAAACCCAGATCTTTTGACTGGGTGTGAGTGTTTGATTGGTTCAGATGCTCCGTCCATCACCACTCCCTTTTGTACTGCTTTGGCCACCATAAGTGTGGCAGGGTATGCTCAGATGTGAGTCCCTTGCTCACTTTGCCACTGGATTCAAGCAAGCCGGGCTGAAGACGGCTGTAATGCCAGAAACCGGTCCTCGGAAGCTTGTTTCCGGTCCAGGGAAGACATGGCTTGGCAGTTCGGGCTGGACTGTTCCCATGAGGCACAGGGTCAGACTGATTTGCATATAACCATGTCTGAACTGGGGTGGCAGAGTGGGCTAAAGAACGGTGATGGATTAAACCCAGATCTTTTGACTGGGTGTGAGTGTTTGATTGGTTCTGATGCTCCGTCCATCACCACCCCCTTTTGTACTGCTTTGGCCGCCATAAGTGTGGCAGGGTATGCTCAGACGTGACTCCCTTGCTCACTTTGCCACTGGATTCAAGCAAGCCGGGCTGAAGACGGCTGCAATGACAGAAACCGGTCCTCGGAAGTTTGTTTCCGGTCCAGGGAAGGCATGGCTTGGCAGTTCGGGCTGGACTGTTCCCATGAGGCACAGGGTCAGACTGATTTGCATATAGCCATGTCTGAACTTGGGTGGCAGAGTGGGCTAAAGAACGGTGATGGATTAAACCCAGATCTTTTGACTGGGTGTGAGTGTTTGATTGGTTCTGATGCTCCGTCCATCACCACCCCCTTTTGTACTGCTTTGGCCGCCATAAGTGTGGCAGGGTATGCTCAGACGTGACTCCCTTGCTCACTTTGCCACTGGATTCAAGCAAGCCGGGCTGAAGACGGCTGCAATGACAGAAACCGGTCCTCGGAAGTTTGTTTCCGGTCCAGGGAAGGCATGGCTTGGCAGTTCGGGCTGGACTGTTCCCATGAGGCACAGGGTCAGACTGATTTGCATATAGCCATGTCTGAACTTGGGTGGCAGAGTGGGCTAAAGAACGGTGATGGATTAAACTCAGATCTTTTGACTGGGTGTGAGTGTTTGATTGGTTCAGATGCTCCGTCCATCACCACCCCCTTTTGTACTACAATGTAACTCTAAGCATATATAAAGCCCCAGTTTTCTGTACTCCTTAGGCTGCCTCATTCAGTTGCTAAGGCTTCTGTGTGACGTAGTCTCACCTCATTTGAGGTTAATAAATATGATCTTTTATATTTCAGCTTCTGTGCCAATTTCTTCTTTGTGGGTTTAAAAGGACTAAGTATCAGTGAGACCCCTGAGAAGAAGTATTTGATTTCTTCAGTCCACAGCGGGATTCCAATCCTTCGTTTCAACCACTCCTTCGGGCATCCGAGTCGCCAATGAGCCTCACTGGTTGGGCGCCAATTTGTCGGGGTCAGCCTCAGCCAGGCCTACCAGTGCTAGGGGTTCGCCCTTCTCTGCACAAGTCCTCAGACCAATAGAATAGTAGTTGGCACAGAAAATGGAATATAAAACAAAGTGTTTATTAAACCTCATGAGGTGGAACCACATTCACTCATCACCCTTCAGAAGTTTATGAAGTAGCACACTGAACAGAAGGAACATGGTCCTTTTATACCCACACAGGGGCTCAGAAGAAGGCGGTACAAGTACAGAAGAGAAGGTTTACATACATAAAAGGTCTTACAGAAATGCACAGTCAACAGTAGGGCGGAGCTTAGCAGTTTGCTAATTGTGGTAAAAATACCCTGACAGTTACAGACTAGGATATATGTGAACTGTTGCAGTGTCTTCTGCACAAGTGCAGAGTAGCAGATCCTAAATATAATCTGTCCATAAGCAGAGTACAAGAGTAAACGACATCAAGGAAGGACAGAGCACATGGTGAACACATGGCAGAAAAGATGGCTGCAGAAAACAAGATGGTGTCAGCTAAATGCTAACCCCGATCGCTGCCAAATTACATTAATCACTGTGGGAGGCTGGCTCTATATATGAAGTACACCTAGGCAGGTGAACACCTTGGACTGATCCAGACAACACTTATGGTGATTTTAGTGGTCTTAGACAACCTTAGAAAGCTCTCTAAGTGGTAACTGTGGAGAGCAGCCTTCAGGCTTAGTCCAGAAGGAATGTAAAGCAGCTTGTTTTACCAGAACACAATCTTATAGGTATAGTTTAAGTGGAAAAGAATCACACAGTGTAGTGTATCTATAAAAATATGTATTTATTATAAGACTCTCACTAACTATACAGACATCTCCTAGCCGGAGATATATACAGTCCGCACAGTACTTTGCAATATAAACAGGTAGGTATCACAAAATAAACAGTGGTCACCATGAGGGGACCAAACCATATACTAAAATAGTCAGAGGATGTAGAAGTGCAAGGGACCCAAGGAACCACCTAAGGTGAGTATCATGTGCATTGTAAGAACACAACCGTGTTCTCCTTACAAATCAACATGTAAGTTGTGGTTGCAATTTTAAAGAAGAAGGACCCTTCCCAGTGGACCCTGAAAAAACCCTGTATAGGACAGAAGGTTGGAGAGCTACCCCACCAAAGGATACCTTAGAAACCAGGATACCTGCCCCAGGGGAGCTGGGTGCACTGGTGTGAAGTGGCATCGGAAACCGCCCTCGGACCCAATGGGGGACTTTAGGGAGATACCTCTGCTGGGGAAGGTGAAAGTGTCCGGTGGAACCCAAAGGTGGATTCAAGTCGAGAAGTACCTGAAGGCAGAGGGGACAGAGTCTATGATACTTGGAAGTGACCAGAATGCATGGAAGACAAATGCCCACCAATGTTGAGTGTTGTAAAAGAGTTGATGGTGCCCTTGCAACTGCAGCTGTGAGGACCAGGCAATGCTGTGGAAGACCAGGAGTGATTCACAAGCTGTCCCATGTTGAATGTCGAGAGTTGAGGGCTCAGCGTCTGGAGGGAGCACCAACAAGCCCTGGCAACTGCAAACAATGTAGAAGAAGAATAAGGTGCAATGTCGGGACCAGCAAGGTCCAGGAGACTCACCACAAGCAGGTGAGTCAGGGCAGACCTGAGCACTCAGGGGAGCTTAAAAGAATTCAAAAGTGACCCTCAAGAGGACCCACAGGCCAAAGGCACTGGAGCTGCAGAGGACCTTGTGCAGCTCACCAAGATTCAGGCCCACAGTGCAAGTGATACGTTAAGGATGAGGATCTTGGTCGCTGGAGATGATAGAGGTTGGGGCTACTTGGAGCCTGAAGATCTTGGTTGAAGGAAGCCAACAAGCCTTTGCAACTGCAAGTCAATGCAATGCACAGGAGTTCGGTTCCTGCGTCTCCACGAGGAATACTGGCCTCAAGCTTGGTGAGGGGAGAGGGTAGGCCTCGATGGATGTGAAGAACTATGGCCTGTGTTGCTGAGACTTTTGGACTCCGTAGAAGCCCAGGATCAGCGGACTGCTCAGCTTAGTTGTGGTGCCTACAGATGCAGGGAAGTGACTCATTCACTTCAAGGGGGATTCCTTCAGATATCTTGGATACCCATAGGCCTTGGACAGGTTCCTGTATGGAGGACAGGCATGGACGTTTCTGCAGACGAGCAGGGCAAAGAGATCAGCAGGTGTTTTCCCGGTTGCAGCCTTGATTCCCAGAGCGAAGTCCAGAGTGCCCAGATGGTCAAAGTTGAAGTGGTGTCTGAATTGTGTCATGTCTCATGACAAATCTAGGGACCCACTCACAGGTAAGCCCTAAAATACCCTAAGGAAAGGGCTGGAGCGATACAGGGGTCCCTCCCTAAGGAGGGTCTGGACAAGGGAGAAGACACTCCCCTGTCCTTTGTCCAGTTTCTCACCAGAGCGGGAGCCAATGGATCCCTGAACTGGTTTGAACTAGACTATGCATTTGAGGGCATCAAATGTGCCCTGCTCATAGACTATGTAGCTTTGACAAGAACTCTCATCCTGCCCCCAGACGCTAAATCCTGTCTGGGAGTTAGTCACACCTTCATGTGACTGGGTGCCTATTGTTCTACCCTCCCCTACTCGATCTTTGGTCATCAGCAGGAGGGCAGAATTGTTTCTCTGGTCGGCAGCAGCCACATTGTGCTGTCCGGGTCTAGAAGACTGGTACCGGGAGCACTGAGGACCTAATGGAAAGCCTTTACAGTGCTTGGAATCATACCTCCCACACTGTTTATGGTGTGGGGGTATGATTCCAACATGTTTGATACCAAACACAGCAGGGTTCATTACGGCCAGTATTTAGACGGTCATCGCGTAATGACGCGGTGCCCCTCTATATGTTATATGGCTGCCTCACTTACAACCTGGGGGAACGGACTCCAAATCCTGTAGGATTGTCCTGCTCATACAGGGGCACTCTCACACTGAGAACCAAGCACCCTGCCTTTAGGATTGAAAAGGCCTGCTGTAGGGGTGACTTATAGGTTTTAGGTGCAGTGACCTTACATATAGGAAAACCTATATCTTTTGTAAGTGGGTCTAGCACCAGCTTACACAGTCTGCAATTGCAGGCCTGTAAACATAGTTTGACTGGTCTCCCATTGGTGGCATAATGCATGCTTTAGCCTATAGGGGACCTCTGGGGTACCTCTGCCCTGGGTACCTTGGTACCATATACTAGGGACTGATAGGGTACCCAGTATCCAATCTGGGATGTACCTAAATGCGTACCATAACAATTTAGGGGAGAAACCAGAGAGACTGGGGTCCTTAGTAGCAGGGTCCCAGTCAGACCAGTCATAAACAGCATTACATCAAGCAAAAAGTGGGCGTAACCATAGAAGCAGATCCTACTTCCTACAATCACACAACTGTTTCATATACGTAGCAGTATCACTGAAAATACAAACAAATTCACTCCAATTTCTGTTAAACTTGGTAAGAACTTTTTGCAGCAGCATTGCAAGTGCCACTGCATTCCATGTCTTCCAAAAGTCTGGTGTCATGTTTTCACCACTATCCCAGATGCTTGATGACAGCACTGTTTTCATTTATGTCTGTCACTACACCTTGCATTAAATGTTTAAAGCCTGGGGTGTTGGCAATTCACCTACTATTTATACTGATTCTCTCGGAAAGGGGGCTGATGTATCAAGGGGGTTTACCCATTTCCGGTAGCTGAATAGGATGGTACATATGGTGAAATATTCTTGCGAAATCAGCCATTGTAGTTATCAGTGAAAGAATCAAATAAAGCCAAAATATGATTTTTATATTTCGTGATTCTCTATAGAACATTTTTTCATTGCTGTTTGTGATTACTAAATAGCGGATCACAAAACGAAAAATCGTTATTTGATAATAGCACACACTCTCCTATGTACATCTGGCCCGAGATTTGATAACACATCACTAAATTGCAATTTGTGTTTCCGATTTGGTATTTGGAAGTAGTTTGTTTAGGGCGTTACATCCAAAAACTGAACCTGAATGGGATGTATGAATGTTTTGCAACCGAATTACGGTCTCAAAACATTCATATTTTACCAACTCCTTGAAGGCGGTGGTAACCAATCTGCAGCTGAGAAGGGGTTCACAGGGGACCCCTTCCCCTTTGAGCATAGAAATAAATATTTTTAAGAGCAGGCAGTGGTACTATGGACCACTGCCTGCTCTTAAAACATGAAACTGCAAAGTTTCATTTTTTCTATTTCGATGCATCCGTTTTCCTTCAAGGAAACGGGCTGCATTCATACAAATAAAAAAAAGATTGCTTTATTAAAAAATAGTAACAGACATGGTGGTCTGCTGGCCACCATCCTTGTGATAGCTGCAATTCCTAATGAGTCGCACATTGATACATCCCTCATTAATATGCATGAGGTAGGTCTATTTGTGACTCACTAGGAATCACTAATGAAACTCAAAATCTCCTATTTGCGATTTGGCGAGAATCGTAATTAGGCAATCGGAATTTTTAATGTTAGTACATCTGGCCCATTAGTTTGGTACCTATAGCCACTCTCATAGAGCTCATTTTGTGGCTACTACTCGGTGGTGACCTCATTGGGCCAGGTCAGCCACTTGTTTACTTACTGCTCCTGAAATTTCGAGACGTTTGTCTCAAAGCATGAGGCGACATTCATATTTTTTGGGGGGGAAAGGTAAAGGAATGCACTATATCTAAAGAGATAGGGGCGTATGTCCTGTCGTATGCCGATGACACGCAGATTCTTGTCACGCTAGTTTCTGACCATAATGAAACCAAACAACGTTTCAAAAACTGCCTGATACAAGTTGAAGAGTGGATGACCATCAATCACCTTCAACTAAATGGCAGTAAGTCAGAGATTATGCTCTTCGGCAAAGCGCCGGAACATTGGACAGATGACTGGTGGCCAACTAAGTTGGGCACATGCCCAGTGCCAAAGGATCACACCCGCAATTTGGGCTTCTTGTTAGATAACAAACTGTCCATGAATAGCCATATACACAGCATAGTTGGCACCTGTTTTGGACTAATGCGGAGCCTGAGAAAAATCTTCAAGTGGATCCCCATTCAGGCCCGCAAACCCTTGGTCCAAGGCCTTATAATAAGCAGAATGGATTACGGGAATGCTCTTCTGCTCTCTATAAATGAATACCATCTGAAGAAGCTCCAGGTTCTCCAGAACACAGCAGCCTGGCTGGTTCTTAACCTCCCGAGAAAAACATCTTCCACTGCCTGCTTAAAGAGCCTACACTGGTTGCCAGTAAAAAAGCGTATCCTTTTCAAAACACTATGTCTGGTACATAGACAATTGTATGGAAAGGGTCCTAAATACTGGTCCAATAAACTCAGATGGTATCAGCCATCAAGAAATCTCAGGTCCAAGAATGAATTTCTATTAATACCTCTGAGAGTACGTACCTCCAGAAATGGTGGCCGAGCATTCTCGTATCTTGTCCCAGCCGCATGGGACAAAATTCCGCTCCATCTCCGTAACTTCCCTGACCATGGTCGTTTTCGCAAAGGATTAAAGACCTGGTTATTTGCAAATTAATACTGTTTCTGATGTCAGAGTCTGCCGCAGGCGCCATGAGACTTCCTGGAAGTGATTTGTGCGCCATATAAATATCCATGACTTGACTTGGAAAAACAAAATTTAAAAAGAAAAAGATAAGAGTTAACTTATTTAATCAAAGGGACATTTTTAATTCATTCTATGATGAAAAACTATTAAATAACCATTGTCAAATTATCTTCATATTTGAAACTCCCAAAATGGTTTTCCATATATGTTATTTACTTATATTTTGCTACTAGTTTGGACAACCAACGCGAGGCCTCGGATTGAGGCCTCGTCACCCCGGAGGAGCCGGGCTAGGCCCATTGCCACTACGCCCGGCGGTGCGGAGGGGTGCCACGCTTCCCTATCATGGCTCCTGCTTTTGCTGCAAAAATGAGAAATGGCCCTGGCTGTGTGAGTCCCTCCCGCCAATGAACCTACGCACGATTGTAGCAGGTGATCCGGTGTTCTGCTGTGGTGCCGGAAGAACTAAGGGGCTGCCTGAGGCTCGTGAGGGAGCTGACGGTGGCCCGTTGCATCCACGGGGACAAAGGACACCCCCTTCACTACAACGGTGGGTGACTGTGTTGGCCCTGGGAGGGCCCCTCTACTGAGTGAGACCTGCCTGGCGAGCGGCTGGGGAGGAGAGGGCGCGGCCCGCCTGCATTTGCCGCAGAGATGAAATTTTGCACGGGCGGCATGAATCCCTCCTGCCATTGAACATGCACATGGCAGGGAAGTGCGTGGCGGGTGTTCCAGAAGTCAGCTGGGGCGCCGGGGGAACACTGTGGTTTGCTGGAGCCCATGAAGGTGCTAGTGCTGACCCGAACCGGCTCCACAAACTGAGGAACCCCCTATGTCAAATCGGTGGGTGTCTATGCTGTCTTTGGGAGGGCTCCTCCACTGTATGAGACACGACCAGTGAGCGGTCAGAGCAAAGAGGGTGTTATACGGCAGTTTGATGGGTGCCTGATAGAGGAGCGAGGGGGTGAGGAGATCTCCTCCTTGAATTGCACGCAGTGAGGGCTGTGGGCCAGGATATCCTTAACTTTCTTGCGGTCGTGCCTGAGACAGCCCTGGCCTAGAATTTTCCACTCTCAAGCCCAGACCAGTGGGTGCGAGCGACGACGGAGGTGAGGTCTCTGTAATACCATTGGGCCATATTTGAGCGGCAGATTCCCTGGCACCTCAGTGGCTGTTTGGTGATCTGTGAATCATCTATATGCACAGAATACTGGCGCTGAAGCAATAAATACCAGCCTGGAATACAAAGGGCCAGGTAGGGACATTGGTATAATGGCATTGGGCTGCAGCCTAGGGGAAGTGTGCTTTGCAGCATGGGGCAGACAAAAGGAAAACTGGTGTACCAAGGCCAGATGTCAGAAATGGGTCCTCTCTCGCAGGATGTGATTCCAGATACTTTAATGCAAGAAGAGCAGCCCCAAGACAAACCGGACATTATTCTGAAGGAAATCCGCAAATCTAGGTCAGTGTTGGAGCAACAACTGGGAAGCTTGACAAAGGACGTGAGCCTGCTCCGTGCGAATCATAAGAAACTGGTAGAGTGGGTGCAGACATATGCAACTACCCTATCAGATATCACACCTTGGTGTAAGGCACAGACGGAGACAGTATCCTAGCTCCAACGACAAGTGCATGAACTGCAAGACAAAGTGGACAATACTGAGGAGTAACCATGCCTGAAAAGAGTGAAAGCCAGGATCCAACACAATTTGTCGAAAATTGGTTGCACTCGGAGGTGGCACCAGAACGGCTGACCACAATGTTCAGTGTGGAGAGGGCTCACAGGGTGCCAACAGGACCAAGGTCCCCCAGACAGCCACCTCGGCCTATACTGGCAAGAATTCTGAATTACAGAGACAGGGATACACTGCTCAGTAGGGCAAGGGAAAGGACGCCACTCTTGTATGAGAACTCAAAAGTCTCTTTGTTTCCTGACTGTACGATACAAGTGGAACAACAACGGGAGGCTTTTTACGGAGTTGAGCAGCACCTGCAACACTAAATCTACGATATGCTTTAATATTTCCAGCCAAATTGAAAGTTCTACACAATAACACAAGTCACTTCTTTAAAAACACTGAGATGGCATGGCTGTGGATTGAAGCAAACTTCCCAACTTTGGCGATGCTGGATGAACATTGACAGCAACGAAGACCGAGTTAATGCCGCAGGCACACAGGAATGCGCAGCATGTCTAAGCAGAAGGCACCAGATGCGAGGGAACCCTCCCTTGAGCAACAACTAGCGAGCAAGAGAGTGGCATTCAAGGCGGCTGCAACATGGAGAGCATCGGGAGCAGCCAGCGGGCGGGATTCATTGCCGGATGGTGCCCCGGCAACAGACTCGGAGGCCAGTCAACAGTTGTTCCCATCGTTGACACCGCAAACAGCCAGGGAGCTGGAGGATTAATCATGTTGTCAGAGCGGACCTTATGCAGACATGTAAGGTACTGGGGCTGTTAGAGGAGCACTCATCCGCTCAAGGCTCGGTGATGCTATGTGTTGAGAGGTGACGAAGACGTGATTTGTGCGCTGGCGACAGCTGGTAACTGTATCATTATGCTTGCTCCATTAGGTATAGCATATTTTGTTGGGGGTGTATCCCAGGCCTGGGAAGCAATCTCATTTCTCCCCTAACCATTATTTTTCCCTTTTGCTTATAGTATTTTCTTTTCTTATATATCTTGCATTGTTTTTTAAAAACAAGGACAAAGTTTCAGTTTGCTAACACTACAGTGAAACAGAAACGAAGCGTGAAATTGGTGTGGTGTGATGGTGCTTGCACTGGGAAATATGGTCTGCGGCTGGCGTATCATCTACCCCCCTTGCAAAAGCAGCAAACGAGTTCTGGCTGTTATTGGTTGCAGCAGCTGTTTGGTTGAGCACAGTTTTGGGGCTGGACCTTCGAATTGGGGCAGTTTGGGATTTAAATGTAGCAGCTACAAGGGAACATACATACATACACGACAGACTGGACCAGAGACCAGGCACTGGGCATGGGACAGGGTGTTGCATAACACACTTAAGTTCCTCACCTGGAGTGTGTGAGGTATGAGTTCCCTGCATTAACGATACCGCATTCATGCCCAACTCAGTAGACGGAAAGCACAAATTGTTCTCCTACAGGAGACCCATTTAAATGATGGTGAAGTTAATAAATTATGGAAAAAGTGGAGGGGTCAGCTTTATAATACAACCTATTCGGCTTTCGCACGAGCTGCGGTAATTTGGATACGGGTGGGGGTCCCATAAGATTGCTAGAGCAGAGGGTGGATGCTGAAGGCAGATACGTACTGCTGAGGGGCGAGACATATGCTTGTGATAGGGAGTATTTATGCACCAAATTCAGAGCAATAGGGGTTCCTCCAAGATTGAACAATGTATTGGTTGACTGGGTGCAATGCCCTTTGATACTAGGGGGACTATAATGCAGTGCTGGATGTATCGATCACTCCTGCCTCTCCGTGGAGCATTGGGAACTCAACAGGCCAGGACATTAGAGGTATGGACGGATGGGTGGGGCCTCAAGGACACGTGGTGAGTTAAACATGCATCGACGCAGGAATACTCTTTTTATTCCCACCGTATACGCAGTACACACTACAATAGACCATGTCTTCTGCTACCCCTCCCTTCTCCAAAAGGTGGTGCAATTATCACACCTGGGTAATACGCTCTAGGACCACATCCCGCTGGAGATGGTTCTTGAGTGGAGTTATGTCCCAATACCAGTGAAGAGGTGGAGATTCAATCCACAAATGCTTGAGGACGGGGTTATTTGGGCGCACATGGCAGCTACTGTTGCAGGTTACTTTGCTCGGAATGTGGGATCTGCCTCCTCCCCGTTAATAGAATGGGAAGTGTTCAAGGTATCAGTGAGGGTTGCCTCCATTGTAGCAGTGGTAAGAGCGAGACAAGAGATTGTGCGCAAATTAACAAAGTAGAGGGACGATTGGGCCCCCTGGAGAAAGCAGCCACGGAATCCCCTGAACGGGTGGGTGAACTGCACAAGATGCAGATAGAGTATGCCGACCTGATGGAGAGGCTAATGGAAATCGACTATAAAGAGTATGTCCAGAGAACACATGTAGAGGCTGATAAAGCGGGTACCCTACAAGCACGCATAATTAAGGATCAACCCCAATAACACAAATTTGCTCCCCAACAGGAGACATGGCTGATACCCAAGTACCGATCACTGAGGCATTCCAAGAGTACTATACCTGTTTGTACTGTGCCCCCAGGTGCTCATATATGCCAGGGAGTGCTGCTGCTGAAGCTAGCCACCATATACCAGGATGAGCTGAAGTCACTTATTACTACTGAGGAAATTCTGGCTGCGATCCGGGCCCTGCCGTGGAATAAGACCCCTGGGCTAGATGGCCTACCCGCAGAATTTTAACCAACCTATCCCAAGGAGCTGGCGCCCCATTTGGGCGCATTGTTTAAAGCCTCTGCTGAGGGAGGGGCTTTCCCCCAGACGGCAAAGCAGGCACTAGTAGTGTCACTGCCCAAACCTGGGCGTGATCAGAGTGACATTTCAGCATACCACCCATTGTTGCTCCTAAACAAAGAGTATAAAATCCTAAGTAAGATCTTAGCAACATGTTTACTGCCCTATCTCACTAGGTTAGTACATGAGGACCAATACAGGTTTGTGCCATGTAGGAGCACTGCAAAGAACGTGCGGTGGCTAGGTCAAATAATGTGGGCCCCCTTGGAGCATTTCCCAATGGCGGGCTGTTTATCCCTGGATATGCGGCAGGCATTTGACACGCTGAGCTGGGAATATATGCTTGAGGCGCTGGCCTTATATGGGATACCTGTTGAATACATTAATTGGGTTAGGTTATTTTATGCCGCCCCAACGGCACGTGTTAGGTCCGGAGACCAAATCTCCGAGGCGTACAGGGTTCATAGGGGTACGAGACAGTGTTGCCCCATGTCCCGCATGCTTTTTATTCTAGCAATTGAACCGCTTGCACACAAACTGCGCATGTCAGCTCAAAATTGGGATATAGCAGTAGATCCGGTGTTGCATGACGTGTCGCTATATGCTGACGACATATTCTTGTATACTCGTAATTTATACAGTGGTATTCCCATTCCAGCATCAATTTTTGAGAACTTTGGTCAGGTGTCAGGCTTCCATATACATTTTGATATGTCTGTGGCCTTTTTCCTTAACCACCAAGAGGCTAGGGTAGGGTTTGGAGACAACGAGGTACACGTGGCCCCAGTCACGTTTAAGTATTTGGGTGTGCATATATATATATATATATATATATATATATATATTACCTACTGGCGGTCGCCAGTAGGTATATATAGTTAGGATTTTTTCTCTATGGGATTTTTGAAAATTCTATGTCTAATAACTTTGGCGTTTGTGGACGGAATTGGCTGAAATTTTCAGGAAAATGGAACATTTTGTTTCTGAGCAGCCACTGAAAATTTGGGGGGGGGGTTCGTCAAGGGGGGGCCGAGAAAAAAGGGGGGTCCCAAAACGCGTTTTTCCCATGTTAATTTCCATAGGGCGGTTGGCCTCACTTTTAGTTCGAACGGCTGAATGGATTTCCACGAAACTTGGCAAAATTGTAGGGACTGGTAGCCCGATGTGCCTTTGCTAGGTCTCAATATATGTGCTCCAGTGGATTTTGAGAAATTAACGTTCAAAAAAATATATATATCTGTAAGCGCGCTCCGGGCAGCGCCCCGGTTCGCGTACCTGACGCGTAACGGAACTTCGCGAAGCGAAGCTGATTGGCTCTTCGGTGTCTGTCAACATTCTAAACAGTCCGGAGCGGCCGCCATCTTGTCTCTCGGTAGGATCGAGAGACAATAGGAGGCCAAAACAAAGGGGGAAATGACCATAAGGGGGCATAGAAGATCCTCCCTGACCCTCTAGGTTTGATGTGGAGGCTTTAAAAGGGCCCTGCGGGGCAAAAAAAATAATTTTTTTTTTGTTTTTGTTTTGGGGGGAGCGCTCGGTACGCGCACCGGGAAGCGGTCTGGGGAGCGTACTATAAGGAAAAAAGAATGATAGACTATGATATTTTGAAACATTGTATGTTTATTGATTGTTCTTTTTGTTGTGTTTTTTTTGTTTTTTTAAATTAATTTATTTATTTTGGTTGTACTTCATGAATTAGATATAAAAATGAATAATGTCTCAAACAATTTTTAATTATTAAATAAAAATGTATTGGTCAGAATTTTCATAGTTCAATAAAACTTCCAGCATTACATCATCTGGAATCTCCTCAAACATGCATGTTTCAATGTCTTGTAAGCATTCAATAAATTGTTCATCCAAAGACTGATCCATAAAATTTTCATCTAAAAATTCTTCATTTAAAATCTCCTCAGATGTAATGTCGAAGGAAACATTGATATTTTCTTGCTCCCCTTCCATTTTTTGCTGTAAATTGCATAAAAAATAACTATATCAGAAGAGTTAGGGCACTGTTGGGTTTAAGTTCAGACAGGTAGTTTGGATTTTTTAACAGTGAATTTATCTTTGGGTAGTGTATGGTATCAGACTGGAAGTAGAAATATAAAAAAGTGTATGTGATGAAGCCTAAGTAAATTCATAATTATACAAGAGAAGCCTAAATTCATCCATAACTATAACAGAGAAGTTTATCTAAATCTATAACTATTACAGAGTGATAGTATAAAACTATCAGAAAAAGTTTTCCAAATTAACTTTAAGTGCACAATATACTTCAGTTTTCAAAATAACAACTTACCTTTCAAAAAGCAGTTTAAGTTCTCAGTGAAAATTTTCTTGAAATCTACTTCAGGAGGTGGTAGTCAAAATGGCTGTGTTTCTCTCTCTTTCTTTATATATATTCAGGTACATAACCAATCAAATGTCAGGTAAAAAAAGTAGAAAATGAAAGTAACATTTTAATTGGTTGTCAATTCCAACACTTCAGATGTGTTTTGTGAAGTAATTTACCTCAGGGTATTTAGAGAGGTCTACAGGCTAAATGGCTAAATGGAATTCCAATCAAATTTGTGAAAATGGTAGGGATTGGTATGTAGTATGAGCTAATCTATATTTGGTGAAAGTGTCTCCAGTGGTTTTTCTGTGAATTACTTTCCCACCTTTTTTTGAGCGAGCGCTTCCCGGTGCGCGCCCCGGTACGCGAACCGGCAGCGTTACGGGAGTCCTCCATTTTGTGTTTCGGTAGAATTGAGATATAAGATGGAGTAGAAGGGGGCATGGTAGACGTATCCTGACCCCCTAGGTTTTCTGAGGGTGGCTGAGGAGGACCATATGTGCGAAAAAAAAACATTTTTTTTCAAATTTTCGCGCAGTTAGCGTCCGGTGCACGTACCGGGTAGCGCTCCGGGGAGCGTACTTTGGTGAAAATTAGTGAAAAAAGTTAGAGTAAAATAATTGTGAGTCATAAGATGTAGGGTAGCTCTGAAAAGAGCTTTTGGGTCCTGTGGCTGATGTAGGTACCTACAAGTAGGTACCAATGCACAGTCTTAAATTGAGGATGAAAATTCTGTTCTCCTCATCTGAGAAGTGAACTCCATCTGCTCTGTAGATATCTTGCATGTAGTAATGCAAGTTATTGTTGTAGATGGAGCCCATTCCATGGTCTCTCATGTAAGCTGAAACAGACTTATTTACATGTTTCCTCGATTTCTCAATTTGTGGACAAAATTGGTTGGACCACTTCCATTTCTGTCTTTGGCATATATTTGAATATACCAAGGCAGTTTGAGGAAATAGTGCCATCAATTGCTCAAAGGTGTCCTTTAAAAGCATTTCCAGACCTACCCCAGTCACAGTGCCCAAGTAATTTCCTCCACAGTGCACAATTAACAGGTCAGGTTTTGGCAAATGCAAAAAGGTTTTCACCAATGGTATCAATTGGTGACATTTTAATCCTCTTTGGCCAATCCACTTGATTTCCACATTTTGTAAATTGAGGTTCTGTTATCAGCAAACCTTTGAGCCCAGTGGATATAACTATGTCCAACAATCCAGACAGAAAACATGGTGAGAGAAGGTTCTGCTGCAGTCAGATGAAGTGTGGCAATGAAATGGCAGTTGAAAAAATAAGAGTGTATAATGAAAAAAACTGTTTCTGTGGTAATTAATCAGTAGCAGTGATTGGTGGATTTTGATTGCTGAAAACAGAAAGTTAGGGTGCATGGATGAGTTCTTTGAAAGATGTAATTTGAATGGTCAAGAAAAAATCATTTTATGAAAGATTGCACTGGATACGCAGGTGTACTGAGAGTTCAGAGTTCAATTGAAACATTGTTGTGTGAACTTGCAAACATGAGAGGTCTTTCAGGAGGTGGTTGCTATGCAAAAAAGGCAGAAAGGGCAGAGGGGGGAAGGGTGTTGATTTGAAAAAAGTGAGGGAAGAGTTTTGATTGGGTGACATGAGAGATATGTGTGATGAATTACAGCATTTCTGTGGCATTGTTGCTTGCAGACTCTGGAGTGCATACCTTTTGCTCTGCTAAAAACAAATTGGTGTGTGTCTGAGACTGTTTTGAAACTCATAAAGTATTTGCTAAGGTGAGAAAAGATTCATTTAATTTAAATAGAGAATAGTATGCTTTAAGGAGACAATTATGAAGAAAGTTGTGTATTTAAAATGTTGCTTTGTGTCAAGTGTTTTAGAAATAGATTTTGTTTCTTTGAGTTACATAGCCATGTTAAAAGTGACGCAAAAATAGTGCAAGGGTCTTACAAAAATGCTTTCATGTGTCTTAGGGCATTTTAACTCACTTCTCCATGAATGTAGGAATATAATTGCTTTACAATATGTGTTTAAAAACGTTTTTTGAAATCAATTAGGTTTCTTGATATGTACTGGTAGAGTTTCATAGGTTAATTGGGGCATATTTACAAGGCTTTTGAGTTCATTTGATGTAATTTTTCCCATTTTATTTTAAGACATCTCCTTGTGGTGCAAGGTCCTTGTAAATACGCCCCTATGTGTGCTTGGCAAATTTAGATTTTGATTCTTTGAGTCACATAGCCATGTTAAAAGTGACCCAAAAAAGGTGCAAGGGCCTTAAAAAAACGCTTTCATGTGTCTTAGGGCATTTTAAGTCATTTCCCCTTGAATGTAGGTATATAATTGATTTAGATGATGTGTTTAAAAACGATTTTTGAAATCAATTAGGTTTCTTGATATGTAGTGCTAGAGTTTTATAGGTTGCTTGGGGCATATTTATAAGGCCTTTGAGTCTCTCTGATGTTATTTTTTACAAGGCTTTTGAGTTCATTTGATGTAATTTTTCCCATTTTATTTTAAGACATTTCCTTGTGGTGCAATGTCCTTGTAAATACGCCGCCATGTGTGCTTGGCAAATTTAGATTTTGATTCTTTGAGTCACATAGCCATGTTAAAAGTGACCGAAAAAAGGTGCAAGGGCCTTAAAAAAAGTTTCCATGTGTCTTAGGGCATTTTAAGTCATTTCCCCTTGAATGTAGGTATATAATTGATTTAGATGATGTGTTTAAAAACGATTTTTGAAATCAATTAGGTTTCTTGATATGTAGTGCTAGAGTTTTATAGGTTGCTTGGGGCATATTTATAAGGCCTTTGAGTCTCTCTGATGTTATTTTTTACAAGGCTTTTGAGTTCATTTGATGTAATTTTTCCCATTTTATTTTAAGACATTTCCTTGTGGTGCAAGGTCCTTGTAAATACGCCCCCATGTGTGCTTGGCAAATTTAGATTTTGATTCTTTGAGTCACATAGCCATGTTAAAAGTGACCCAAAAATGGTGCAAGGGCCTTAAAAAACGCTTTCATGTGTCTTAGGGCATTTTAAGTCATTTCCCCTTGAATGTAGGTATATAATTGATTTAGATGATGTGTTTAAAAACGATTTTTGAAATCAATTAGGTTTCTTGATATGTAGTGCTAGAGTTTCATAGGTTGCTTGGGGCATATTTATAAGGCCTTTGAGTCTCTCTGATGTTATTTTTCCCATTTTAATTTTAGACCTTTCCCTGTGGTGCAAGGTCCTTGTAAATTCCCCCCCCCATATCTGTGCTTGGCAAATTTAGATTTTGATTCTTTGAGTCACATAGCCATGTTAAAAATGACCCAAAAATGGTGCAAGGGACTTAAAAAAACGCTTTCATGTGTCTTAGAGCATTTTAAGTCATTTCCCCTTGAATGTAGGTATATAATTGATTTAGATGATGTGTTTAAAAACGATTTTTGAAATCAATTAGGTTTCTTGATATGTAGTGCTAGAGTTTCATAGGTTGCTTGGGGCATATTTATAAGGCCTTTGAGTCTCTCTGATGTTATTTTTCCCATTTTAATTTAAGACCTTTCCCTGTGGTGTAAGGTCCTTGTAAATACGCCCCCATGTGTGCTTGGCTAATTTAAGTACTGATATGATGTGCTTCTACATAGGACCTGTGTTGTGTTTTCAAATTATGACCAGAAAATCTTTTTTTTTTTTTTAAACGCTTTTCACATTTATGAGAAGGTCATATTTTGTGTGCTTCTGTAAATAAATATTGAACTGAGAAATATTAAACTGAGGCTTCTGTAAGTGTCAAAGGAGGTGAGTAATGTACATTGCTCTGTTGGATACAGTCCTCATCCTCTGCGTACTCTTGGATATGCTAGACCTAGGGCCAGATGTAGGTAGGGTTTTACCGGTCGGTAACGGCCGAATTCGGCCGTTACCGACCGGTAAAAGGAATTTGAGATGTAGGGGGCAGAATCGGTAATTTTACCGTTCTGTAAATTTACCGATCTGTAATTTTACAGAATCTGTAAATATACCGGTCGGTAAATTTACAGAACGGTAAAATTACAGATTCTGTAAAATCGATATGTAGGTGGGACTCTGATGAGTCCCACAAGGCCTAAGAAATCGGTATTTTACCATCAAATTCAATTTGATGGTGAAATACCGATTCAGGTGAGCATGCAAATGTGTGCATGCACACCTGTGCCATATGACAGGCAGACCTGCCCTTAGGGCAGGTATGCCTGCCATATGGCCCCCGAACCTTTTTTGGGGGTGCTAGAGGGTGTCAAAGTGACACCCCCTGCACCCTTGCCAAAAATCTGTATTTACCGATCGGTAAATACCGACCTGTAATGCCCCATTCATTCCTATGGGCTTCAAAGCCCATAGGAATGAATGGAGCATTACCAGTCGGTATTTACCGAATCGGTAAATACCGACTTTTAAAGAATCGGTAAATCCACATCTGGATTTACCTACATCTCGGTACATCTATTTTACCGACTCTTAAATACCGAATCGGTAAAATTCGGTATTTAAGTGTCGGTAAAATAGATTTACCTACATCTGGCCCCTAAATCTGCTCAATGAGATAACTAAGCTGAGGAAACACAGGTTATGTGATTCTGAAATGAGGAAAAGAAATTCCACATTTTTCAATTACATCACCTGTGTTTCCTAACTTTACGAATCACATTGTGCAGATGAGGTTTAGGCCTGTCCACGGACACAGAAGAGGCCTGGCCTTTGTTCAAGAGTGAAGTGGACATGACTCACCTCATTGGTAGGCCTGCACATTTATTATCTCCTCTGTATTCTTCAACAAGCCTAAATTTCATCTGCAACCCTGAGTAGGCCTCACCTCAAACAAACCTCTGGATAGGGCACACCTTATCGTCATCCTGAATCAATCATTTAAAATGTTAGGGACAGATTTATGATAGATGTGTGCCTCTTTTGCGCCACTGTGCGTCACTTTTGTGACGCAGCGGCGGTGCAAAAGATTTGCTATGTGGCAACATATTTACAACTTGATGCATCTAGGCAGATGTGTCATGCTGTAAAGTCCTGTGCCACATGAAACCGATGCAGCAGTGATGCAAAAGATGCACCATGTTGCAAGACAGGCCTCACTTCATCTCCAACAAGATAAGAAGCTGAATCTTCTGTAAATGTCAACATTGTTGTATACAGTGCTCAACTTCTGTGTACTCTTTGATATGCTAGACTCCATCTGCACTATGAGATACCTAAGCAAAGGAAACACAGGTGATGTGATTGTGAAATGAGGAAAAGAAATTCCACATTTTTCAATTACATCACCTGTGTTTCCTAACTTTATGAATGACATTGTGCAGATGAGGTTTAGGCCTGTCCACGGACACAGAAGAGGCCTGGCCTTTGTTCAAGAGTGAAGTGGACATGACTCACCTCATTGGTAGGCCTGCACATTTATTACCTCCTCTGTATTCTTCAACAAGCCTAAATTTCATCTGCAACCCTGAGTAGGCCTCACCTCAAACAAACATCTGGATAGGCCACACCTTATCGTCATCCTGAATCAATCATTTAAAATGTTAGGGACATATTTATGATAGCCGTGTTACTCTTTTGCACCGCTGTGCGTCACTTTTGTGACGTAGCGGTGGCGCAAAAGATGCGCTATATTGCGACATATTTACAACTTGATGCATCTAGGCAGATGTGTCATGCTGTAAAGTCCTGTGCCACATGAAACCTGCGTCAGGTTTCATATAGGCGTTTTGTTGCAGGGTGGGCATTCATTTGCATGAAAGCCCTGTAAAACTAACACAGTGAAATTTAGAAGATTTCACTGAGTCAGCTTTATAGCATTGCTGAATCAAATCCTTACGCCTGTTTGAAACAGGCATAAGGAGTGATGCACCATGCAATGTGTGGCTTGCTTCTGTGCATTGCAGTAGACATGTCGCGCTTACGACGTGATTCCTGCAATGTGCTGCTTTTGCGGCACAGATGCGTGACGCATCTGTGCTGTTTTTACTCAATGGTGCTCCACATTGTAAATGCGGCACACCATGGGTGGCAGAGCAGTGGTGCACATTAACTGGTGCATCCGTGGGGATGCGCCAGTTAACATAAATCTGCCCCTTTACATTTAAGTATGAGCAGGGGACACAGAGTCGGTGAGGCTTATCCTAGGTTAAGAAGAGATGAGTCCTGTTCACTGAAAACTTGGACATAGGCCTCACCTCCTCAGCATCGCTGGACATGGCTAAATAATAGCTGCAAAATGTTACTCTTGTTAAACAATTTTACTATTATAGTCTCTGAGATTTGTCTCTTACTCTGCAACATCTCATTGTTGTTCTCTTTCTTTAAAGATAACGACAACATCAACCATGAGTGATAATGAGCAATCAGTTGATCTCGATCTTATCATTGAACTTGTCATTGAGACGTCAGTGGAAGTAGATCCCTTGGATGATTTAAATCCTGAGGATGATGAAGAACATGATGAGGATGCGGATTTGTCAGAATTGTATGAAATTGGTTGGGAAGCTGACCTGCTCGAGCCTATGGAACTATAAACATTTATTTTTAAAAGTTACTGGAAATGAAAAGTAAACATGTAAACCGTTTCATTTAAAATTAAACACAACTTTAAAAACAGCTTGTGTGTAGTGTCTTTAATAAAATAGTCAAATATGCTCATAAAATTAGTTCAGATTCACATATAAAACAGCACAGGTAAAATGTAGAAGCATTCCATTTCTTTGCTACTATTTGTGACTACTAAATTTGCCAATGCACTAAAAATTATTCTAAGTAAAAATGACAAGTAGTGTGTTAAATTTTTGACGACTGTTATTGATTTACTGTTTGGTAATAGTGGTTAATAACATTTTTTATTATATTTTACCACAGATTCAACTGCAGATCATTTCGAAATTAGAGAATGCCGTCTAAGGGTAGAATCCGAAAGGCTACAAAACGTCAAAGACAGCAGCTTAATAAATTGTTGCAGCAGTCCTCTACAATAAAAACTCGTCAAGTCACCAAGAAAGCTCCGGGTAAGACAACGAAATCATTCATAAGAAACATTTGTAGAAAAAAAAGTAGTACTACAGAAAATGTTTTAGTCCAGAAAAAGGGAACCAATTTAAACGGAAAGGAAAGGCCAATCAAAAATGTTACTGCTAGAGCAGGAGATAACTCTGTGCATGGTAGTAGAAGGAAAAATCAGTTTAGGGACATTCGTAGACGAATGTTCCGCAACAGGATAATTGGCAATTTGTTAAAAAATATTAAGAAAGGTCAACAGAAAGTGGTTTTTTATAAGAGAAAAAAAAAAGTTGAGAAAGTTATTGATCAGGCATTTGAAATTAAGCGAAAGTTATTTATTTTGATAATCAATAGAATTAGGAAGCTAAACAAGGTAATTTATGATTTCAAAAGAAATAGTAGATGGAAGAGAACAGTTAATCGTAGTAATTTTTGTGACGTTTTTCAGGAAAATGGATGCATAGTTCAAGTTGTGAGGCATTTTTTAATGAGGAGAGTTATTTCCAGGATAATGATTTGGTGCATGCAGTTGACACCAGTGGTTGAGCTTATGAGGTGAAAGATGGTTGTCCAGTTGAAAAAGAAAAACTTGTGACAACAGAGGCAGAAGAGGTGTTAGGTAATGAGGTTTTAGGAAGACGTCCTAAGGGACCTGTGTACACCTGGAAGTGTAGTAGTATTTGCAGTGTGCGACAGGATTCCATCAATTTGCTTTGTGATTTTGTACGGACATTTAATAAGAAAAGTTTGAAGCAGAAAATGATGTTGTTGCAAGAATTAGATGCTTGCAGAGTGAGAGAAGTGACAGGTTTGCATGGTCATTCACTGGCTTGTCTTTCCAGGAGAGTATGCCAGAGTGTTTTTCATCATTTTAGGATGCTAGCAGTGCATCATAATAAAATGAGGAAATTAGTTAGAATGTTGTATTATGCTAAGAGTCCAGCAATTATGCTTAAACAATTATGCACTGCTCTTTTGCATGGTTCTGAAGTAGATGTGAAGAATATTTGTGAAGAAATTGAGTTTTGTTACTTTGGAAGTAAAGAGGAGAATGTTGAAATTGACCCAGAAGAAGAGGGTAATGTGGAAGATAGTGTACAGGTTTCCAGTACAGATAATTTTCAGAATGAAATTGCCACGTTTCAGGTGAAATCAAGTGAGAGGCCTAATTTCACTTGTGTGTGTTGTCGACGCACTTATTATAAGAATCAGACTAAGTTAGTGGATTTATATGCGAAAAGTGAAAGGGAAAATAATTGTGAATGGAAGGATTTCGCAACATACTTGATGGTAGAAAATTGTTTTGATTTGGGATTGGATCAACGTGTGTGTACTTATTGTTGTAACAAATTAAATCAAAACTGGATGCCCGCTAGAGCGGTTCATAATAATCTGGAATTGGTTGAGATTCCTTCTGAATTGAAGGATTTAAATACTTATGAATCTATTTTGATTCAAAGTATCCATCCCTTTCAGGCTATTGTAAGAATGGAGCCAAAGACAGGGAAATTGCCTCCATCAGATTTACAGAGAGGATTAAAGGGAAGAGTTGTTTATTTGCCTCCAGATTTGAAGAAAAACATTAATACAATTGGAGTAGAAAAAGTGGAAGAGGAACCTCTGGTTATCTTAGTTAATGGGGTTCCGACAAAGAGTAAGAAAATATGGCAAGATTTAGTGGATGTTAGGAAAGTCAAAAAGGCAACATTGTATTTGAAAAAAAGCAATAAGTACTATAAGAATGTATATGTTGCAGAAGAGGAAGTAAGTGAAGAAGAGGATAGTGATTTGTGTGGTGGTCAAATTGAGAAAGTAGAACCCTCTAAAAGTGAAGAAATATATGAACATTATAGTGTTCATCCTTTGCATTCCAAGGAAGTCATGGGGAATGCTATTGAGTTGTTTCAAATGAAACAAGCCAAAGGGAGTCCAATTAGTGTTTGGGAGGAAAGTTTGGAAGCTCGGTGTTTCCCACAGCTATTTCCAACAGGTCAAGGAGGAAGATATGATGAGCGACCTCATCAAATTCCTGCTTCTGAATACCGGACTTTACGATTGTATGCAGAAGATCCTAGGTTTCGACAATGCATTCCGTATTTGTTTCATCTCCTGTTTGAAAGCGATCTGTCTGGACTGTCATATGCAGTGAACCACATCTTGAAAAGTGGTATACAGATGCAAAACATCTCGGCAAGTGACTTTATGGATAAAGTCAATGTGCAAGACAGTATTTTGGATTCTCACCTGATTAATCTCATGGCGTGTCAGCGTGGTACTAATGAGTACTGGTACCGTCGTCATGGTGATTTAAAATGTATGCTGAGGAACTTAGGAACTCCCACATGGTTCCTCACTCTCAGCTGTGCCGAGTATGGCTGGGAAGACTTACTTGAATTTCTACGAGAGGCAAATGGAAACATTGAAAATATCGAATTCAAGACACCCGGAGAACTGTGCTCTTTGGATCCAGTGAATGTATGCAGGTACTTCAATCATAGATTTGAAGCTATGATGTCTTTCATCATGAACAAGAAAAATCCACCTCTTGGAGAGGTGTTGGATTTCTTCTGGAGAAAGGAGTACCAAGCAAGAGGTGCTCCTCATATACATATGCTGCTGTGGATCAAGGATGCACCTAAATTTGGAACAGATCCAGAAGACTTAGTGATGAGTTTCATAGAACAGTATTCTACATGTGCTGTTCCAAACGCAAAGGAAGAGAAAAGCCTAAGAGAACAAGTTTTACGCTTCCAAAGCCATCGTTGTGGAAAGTACTGTCGTCGTAAATTCAGAAACAAGGACAAGTTCTACACCAAATGTCGTTTCGCCTTTCCACGACCGGTGATTTCTAAAGGAAGAGTGAACAGTTTGATGTCTTCGCTGCGACATAATGTGATGAAGAAATCACCTAAAAACACATACAATTTGAAAAGGAACGAAGAGTCCAAGTACATCAACGACTACAACCCAGTGATTTTGTCCATGTGGAATGCTAACATGGATATACAGTTTGTGGCTGATAACTGTATGGCTGTGGCTCGGTATGTGACATCTTACATCACCAAAAAAGAAAAGACAGAATTGAAGGATATGTGGGAGGACATTTCCCATGAAAAGAGCCTCAGTAAGAAGTTGTACAGTTTCAGTCTGAAGATGTTGTCACATCGAGAAATCGGAGCTTACGAATGTTCTGACCGGTTGTCTTCAGCAAGTCTCTATGCCAAATCCAGGAGTATCGTTTGGGCGAGTCTTGGTCTTGCTGCAACGCGTAATCGAGTTCTGAAACCTGTGCGGGAAATTGAGTATTTGGCGGAAAAGGAGCCAAACAGTACCGATATTTTGAAGACCAACATGTTGGATACATATTATCCAAATAGAAGCAGTCACCTCGAGAATGTTTGTCTGTATGGGGTTCTTCAAAATTACATATTCAAGAGGAACATCAAAGAAGATATTGATAAAGGAGTGTATGCTGTAATTGGAAGTGAGGGATGTCTGGTCAAGCAAAAAAAATGCCACTTGGTAAACCATCGAAAATTGAGTGGCGAATCTCCTGAAAAAAAAGAGTTTTTCTATTTAGCACTTTTGCAACTTTTCAAGCCTTGGCGTGCAGAAGAGGAACTGCTTGGAGATTTCCTCTGTTACGAAGACTCTTTCAATGCCGCCAAGGAGACCATAGAATGTCCTGTTTTTCCCAAATATCTAGAAATGTTGAATGCGGAAATCGAGCAGGAAGCAACGATTGCAGCCGAGATTGCTAGAGACAGTTCTCAGGACAGTCAGAGTTCTGTTTCATTGAGTCAGGATCCACTAGGAGGACCAGTTATCGAAAATGAAGCTACCACTGCCATGATTGAAGTGGAAAGAGCCATGGCACATACTCAGGAGGATGCGGTTAACTTAGAAGACTTGGAAAGACAACTCAACGTTGAGCAGAGGAAAATATATGACGAAGTTACCAACCAAATTGATCATGGATTAAGTCATGAGAAGAAAGAGTGCTCATGTACGTCGTTGAAGCCTGTCCGACTGTACGTGAGTGGAGAAGCGGGAACTGGAAAAAGTTTCCTCATTAAAGCAATTTCATGTTATTTGCAGAAAAGGACTGAGTCATCGCTGTCTTGTGTTGTCACCGCTCCAACTGGACTGGCAGCACATAACATTAAAGGTATTACTTTGCATCGTCTACTGATGCTGCCAGTGGAGCATGATAACAAATTACAATACCACAAGTTATCTGGAGATGCTTGTTGTGAAGTTTCAAGAGTCTTGAAGAAAATGAAACTTCTTATCATTGACGAAGTAAGCATGGTTTCCAATGTCATGCTTGCCTTTGTGCATTTGAGAATGCAAGAAGTTCTCAAAACAGAGTATGATGTGTTATTTGGTGGCAAACACATCATTGTTTTCGGTGATCTTCTGCAGCTGACACCAGTGAAAGGACAACCTGTGTTCAAAATACTCACGCATGAAGATACCAGGAAGTGCCTAGGGAGCATTGGCAACGTTAATATATGGTTAAACTTCAATTATGCTGAACTGCGTGAAAATATGCGTCAGGCGAAGGATGAAGATTACAAGAATATTCTACAAGATGTTAGAATCGGAAAAGTGACCGAGCATGGGAAAGAAGCTTTACATGCACGATTATTGTCAAATTTGTATGCAGAACAAGACGTTGTGCCTGAGAATATTTTTCAGAAAATTACTAAGAAGAAATCTGGAATATGTTTGATGCCAACTCTTGCAGAATGTGCCATCTTCAACAACAAAATGTTGTATTTAGAAAACCAAGAGATTGTGAAACTGGAAGCTATTGACAGAGTAGAGCATATGGGATCAACAATTATTTTGTCTGAGAATTTGAAATCAAAATTGGATTCATTAGAGAAGACTATATCTAAAACTGCAGGTTTTGAAAAGACTCTGAATGTGTGCTTAAATTGCCGTATAATTTTAAGAAGGAATTTACATGTTGAAAGAGGTCTGGTAAATGGATCAATGGGTAATGTTGTTGATTTTGTGAAATACAGAAATAGAGATGGAATTGAATTTTTAAAAATTAAATTTGATGGCATTGAGGAAGTACAGCTAATTGGTTGTTGCTCTGCTAGGTTTTTGCTTGTAAAAGACTTATATGTTCGCCGTAAGCAGTTTCCTGTTTGCTTGGCATATGCGGTGACAATCCATAAATCGCAAGGTTTAAGTGTAGACAGTGCATTGGTGAATATTGGCAGTTCTGTGTTCCAGGAGGGTATGGCATATGTGGCATTGTCACGAGTTAGAACTTTATCGGGATTGTACTTGATTGAGTGTGATGTCACAAACATTTGTGCGGATCTAGATTGTGTAAAGGAATACAATAGGTTAAGAAGAGAGTATGCGCCACATTTGCCTCAATATCCTTTGTTTGAGAAACGTGTGGTAGGTCGGAAACGAAGAAATGTGACCAATAGTAGGGAGGTTGTAGCAAAAAGACGAAAAGTCGATGAACCAGAAATTATAAGCAGAAAGAAAAAGGATTTTGTTGAAGATGTTGTTGGTTTTCAATTTGAAAACAGTTCTGGTGTCAACTGCTATGCTAATGTAGTGGTTAATGTTTTGTTTTCTCTAGAAAATGTAAAAGAAGAGATTGTGGTCAATTCGGATCAAAGATTTTGCAGTTTGTTGAATTCTGTGTTAGAGAAATGTAGCACAGATAGAACAAAAATAGAAAGTGTGTCTGAAATTCGAAATCTGTTAGACAGATGTTCAGGTCAAACACAATTCTCTCAAAATATTCAGCAAGATTGTCAGGAGTTTTTAATGTATATGCTTGATGTATTGCATGATGAAGGTGTAGATGTAGATCACCTGTTTGGGCTTTCTTATCAATGTCAGCATGACTGCGAGAACTGTAGGGTATCAAGTACTACTAGTGTAGACTCAGAAAAATTTATATATTTAACTTTGCCAGACAGTAAATCAGTGTCCTTTAATAAGCTAGTAAAAGCAGCTGATCACAACATGGAGTGTAGCCAATGTAAGTCTGAAATGTTGTCAACATTATTTATACGAACATATGGCCAGTATGTCATTTTAATGTTCCAACGATGTAGGCCTGATGGAACAAAATTGACAACTTTAATTAAAAATTTTGTGGCTTCGCAGTTGTCAATATCAGGAAGGACTTTTGTAACTGCAGCAATTATATATCATGACGGTCCTTCAACAACATCAGGACATTACACAGCTTATTTAAAGTCTAGAAACGGCTGGTCATTCTGCAATGATTCTGTTTTAACTTAAAAAAAAAAATTGCCTTTTGACCTTAAAAATTCTTACCTGGTGTTTTTAAAACCAAAATTTTAGGGAAGGAATCTCAGGATTTGCTCTGAGGAATTTCAAGAGGTTCTAATGGCTCCTACACTATTTGGCCTTGAGGATAAGTGTAGTACAGAGTCAAAAGTTAATTTTTAGGTTTTAAATAGTTCCTGGAAAAAAAGAAGGTTTTCTTACAGAAAGTGGTGGGCACGGATTAGTTAAAGGACAACAGAGTATTTCCCAAAGCAAACGGTGTTCTTACCATAACACTTAACGTCATGGAAAAATAACTGCACTTTGAATGAGTTCAGAAAAACTGTTTCTTTTTATAAGCTAATTCAAGCAGCCAATCAAAACATGGAGTAGAGGTAATGTAAGTCTGCAATGCTGTCTAGATTATTTGACCAAACTTTTGGTTATAATGTCTTTTTAAAATTCCAACTATATAAACCTGATGAAAGTAAGTCTTCAACTTTAATTACAAATGTTGTGGCTACACAGTCGTTTATTTTAGGAAGAACATTTTTAACTGCAGCTATTATATGACATGATGGTCCTTTGACAAGATCCGCTTATTACACAGCTTATTGAAAATGTAAAAAAAGCTGCTGTTTCGTAAATGATTCCTATTTGACTACGATACAATGTTGCCTTTTTACTTAAAAATATTCTTACTTTCTGTTTTCAGAAAAGAGAATTTAGGGTAGGTAACTGGCCTATAATGATTCTAGGGGTTGATATAATTTTATCTACTGTTTTAAATTGCTTTGTGATTAAAAGTGATGTAGAGAATTAAATAATTGTAGTAGTCATAGAGGTAGTGTAAGTCTGCTTCATAGTAAGCAGTATCAGTGTCATAGGAAATGTGGAACATGAGTGAGCAAGAAGGGTGAGATATTACTAGTACAGGATTGTGAAAGTGATCTTGAACGTTTTCTTTCTGAAAGTTGCGGAAATACAAAATGACGGGAATTGCTAAGAAGAATTACAAGAGTTATAAATGGCTCTTACACAATTTGGCCTTGTGGAAAAGTGCGGTAGAGAGCAAGAAGTTATTTATTGTATGTAACATATTTGTCAAAACGATGGAGCTTTTCTTTCAGAAAGTGGCGGGCTGAAAATAATAACAGCACAACAGAGTGTAAGCTGTTCATAGGATATCCTTCGACGTCATGGAAAGTAAGTTACTTTTCAGGAGTTCTGATTTCTGATTGGTTATGTTATATGGGTTTTTTAAACACAATCATTTTGATTGTGTTTTTTTTCCCCGCTGTTATATGATGAATACCTTCAAGTCACTGTTTTTAGTGAAATTTGATAAATTCTGAGAACAGCAAAAATAAACCATTTAACATGTATAATTAATTCTGTACTTTTTGTATTTATGATATACATTTAGAACTGTGTAGTAGGCATGGAGAAGCTGAGGCTTCTGTAAGTGTCAAAGTTGTTGCATACAGTGCTCACATTCTGCGTAGTCTTTCATATGATAGACTACATCTGCACATGAGATACCTAAGCAAAGGAAACACAGGTGATGTGATTGTGGAATGAGCAAAAAAAATTGCACGTTTTTCAATTAAATTACCTGTGTTTCCTAACATTACACATCACATTGTGTAGATGAGGTTTAGGCCTGTTCCAGGAGACAAAGGAGGTCTGACATTTGTTCAAGAGTGCAGTGGACATGACTCACTTCGTTGGTAGGCCTGCACATGTATTATCTCCTCTGTACTCTTCAACAAGCCTAAATTTCATCTGCAACCCTGAGTAGGACTTACCTGAAACAAATCTGTGGATAGGCCACACCATATCAGCATCTACAAACAATCATTTAAAATGTTAAGGGCAGATTTATGATGGCCGTGCGCCTCTTTTGCGCCGCTGTTCCGTCACTTTTGTGACGCAGCAGCGGTGCAAAAGATGCACCATGTTGCAAGATAGGCCTCAGTTCATCTCCAGCAAGATACCGTCAGTTTAAAATGTATATAATTAGGACTGTGTAGGGTGCATGCAGAAGCTGAGGCTTCAGTAAGTGTCAAAGTTGTTGCATGCAGTGCTGCACTTCTGCGTACTCTTTCATATGCTGGACTACATCTGCACAATGAGATACCTAAGCAAAGGAAACACAAGTGATGTGATTGTGAAATGAGCAAAAGAAATTGCAAGTTTTTCAATTACATCACCTGTGTTTCCTAATATTATGAATCACATTGTGCAGATCAAGTTTAGGTCTGTCCAGGGAAACAGAGGAGGTCTGGCCTTTGTTCAAGAGTAAAGTGGACATGACTCACTTCATTGGTAGGCATGGACATGTATTATCTCCGATGTACTCTTCAACAACTCTAAATTTCATCTGCAACCCTGAGTAGGCCTCACCTCAAACAAACCTCTGGATAGGACACACCTTATTGGCATCCTGAAACAATCATTTAAAATGTTAGGGACAGTTTTATGATGGCTGTGCACCTCTTTTGCGCTACCGTTGCGTCACTTTTGTGAGACAGCAGCAGTGCAAAAGATGCACCATGTTGCAAGATAGGCCTCACTTCATCTACATAAAGATACTGTTAGTTTAAAATGTATATTTTTAGGAATGTGTAGGGGCATGGAGAAGCAGAGGCTTCTGTAAGTGTCAAAGTTGTTGAAAAACTGTTTGTCCTTCAATCTTTTCCCTTGTCTTTTCTAATTTTTAAATACATGTTTTAATATTTTTCAAATGTTTGTTCTCTCTTTCACAGATTGAAAGTATAAAAAAAACAAGTGACTAAGTTAACGACAATTATAAGGTAAATGTTTTGTACTCTTTTCGTTACATTTCTATCACATTTAACTTCTATTAGTTTCACTACTTCATTTCTTTAACCCTCACTTTCCTGCCTTTGCTACTTCCCTCATTCCTTTCTCTATTACTTACTTACTCTACTCCTTCCACTCTTTTTCTCAGTCCCTCTCTTCTCATACTTCCTCACTCTTGTTCACTCACTCCGTCTCCATTACTCTCACTGTCTCTGACTGATCACTCTTTCACTACTTGTTCATTATGCTTTCTCTCTGTAGTTCAAGCACACTAAGGGGCATATTATCAATACAGGCAATAAAATTATCGCTGCTTTTATCGGCAGAAACCTGCCGCAAAAGTGGCTTTAGCGGCAGTTTTCTTCCGCAAAAGCGGCTTTAGCAGCAGTTTTCTGCCGATAAAAGCAGTCATTATCGGCAGAAAACTGCCGCAAAAGCGGCTTTAGTGGCAGATTTCTGCCGATAAAAGCAGCGATAATTTTATCACCTATGTTGATAATATGCCCCTATGTTATTTACATTTCTTTGCTGTTTCAATCATTCCTTTTCTGCTACTTCTTCTTTTCTGCTTTCTGTTTTTTCTCTCTGTTATTCCACATGTTTTAATCTTATTTTGAACATTCACTCACATTCTCTAAGAAACTCTTGTTTATTATTCTTCTACTCTCCTTTTTTTCTTCCACTTCCTTATCTATTTTGTTTTTCACAATCATACCCTCTTCCATCTTTTCTTCGGTAAATAGATCTATTTAACAGTATCTCTGTGTTACTCCCTATAGCTGTCTTTCTTTTAACATTACTCTCTGTTTCCTTCCCTTATACTTACTCTTCTTTTTTAAAAAAAATTTTTTTTTTGGTTCCCTCCCGGTTCGCGTACCGGCAAGCGAACCGGGAAGCGAACCAAAAGAAATAGAGGTTGCCAGAGTGCTAAACATTCTAGCAATTTTTTTATAAAGGGGAGGTAGTTCTGAAAAGAACTTTTTTTAAAATTATTTTTGTTGTTTTATATTTTTTTATTATTTTTCTGAACATTTTTTTACTTTTTTTGTATTTTTTGAACGGTTTTATATATTTTTTGGTTTTTTTGGGGGGGGAAACGAAAACGATTCATTGTAAAGGGCTCAACAGGAGCAACAAAAAAAAAAGATAATTTATTTTCTGGGGCGTTTTTGACAAGTATGATTGTCGATAGCTCTGTTGATTAGAGTGATGCTACTTTCTCTGTAGCAAATCAACTCATTGCAACGCACGCACACTTGTTTGACTTCACCGAACCTCATCTGTATATTTGGGACCGTCTCCCTCGCCTCTGGTCCCGTCACTTCCTCTACAACTGATCTTCTGGCCACAGAAGGAGGATTATCTTGCTGGTCACGTAACTGCGCAGCACTGTAGTTAATAGGGTGCCACCTCTCCATATGGCGATGCATTGTATAATTGCCATAACTATATTTTTTATCTGTCCCTCTGGACAAATCTTTCTTACAGATAAGGCAAGTTACGTACCGGGCATTGACTTTTTTTTGGCCCCGGGGATATTTAAAAAATTGCCAAATAAAGTTTTCTTTGACATGAGACCTCCTGGGCTCCTCAGGCAAAAACTTCCTCTGTTGCTGCTCTTCCTCTTCTTCCTCTTCTTCCTCCTCTTGCTGAATGATAACTTCAGCAGGCGGTCTTCTCTTCCTAGGAGGTGGTGGTGGTGGTGGGGATGCACCAGCTGAAGCTACTAATGAAGCCATTGCTCAGTGATGACAAAAGGTCTTCCTCTCACAAAGATGAAAGTCAGAGTGAGGAAACAAGGAGGGGTTTTCATCATTTGGGAAAAACAAAAGTTCTAAACCAATGAAAAGTGTTACTTTTAGGTCACATGACCTAGTCTTACATCATTAGGAAACCAAAAGTGAAATGAACCAATGAAAAGTGTTATTAACAAGTCACATGACCTGTTACGCTTACGTTACGCACTCCGCGCCGCGCCCCGGATCGCTTCCGGGAAGTTGCGCTTCGCGCCTCGCTTCGCGTACCGGTTCACTTCCGGGTACGCTAACGCGGCGCGTCATATGACGTATCACGCGACAACGCGATACGTCACGCTGACGCGACGCGTCACGATGTTGTTTTCTAACGCGGCAGTTGCGCTAACGGAACGTTTACCGGTTCGCGGACCGGGTCGCAGCACCAAACTGAGCTAACGGGAAGCTGCCTGGTTCGCAGACCGGGAGCGAATCAAAAAAAATTATTAAAAAAAAATACATAAAAACATTGTATTAAAAACATATAAAATTTATTTTTCGATTTAAAGAAGAATACATTTTAAAGCTTTTGATATTTGCTATTAAAAAACCATTGAAATTCACTGAAAAAACCATAGGTTATAGACCATATATAGTTAGGAATTAGCATTTACAAAACCTTGAAAATTCACTGAAAAAACCATAGGTTATAGACCATATATAGTTAGGAATTAGCATTTAAAAAACCTTATTTTACTCACATAAAACCATTGAAATTCCACATATAGTTAGTTGCACTAACTATGACATCTCAAATGACATCACTGATGACATCACTGATGACAACATCCAGTGACTGTATGTTTCTGTAAAGTTAAAATATGTCTTACATATTGAAGAATGAGTGGATGTATAAGTGTCTGGATGAAGGATTTAGTAGGTGCATGACTGACTGTATGAGTGAGTGATTAAATGTGTCTCACTGAGTGCATGGGTTAGTGACTAAACTGTTTTAATTTGTGCATCATTGTGTCTGTTGTTCTGTAATCTGCTGCTTGATCATTAGCTATATGACTAACTATATGGGTTATTGATTGGTTGCCCAAGTATTTGTATGGGAGACTGAGTGTGTGTGTGGGTGGCTGGGAGGTGTATGACTCTGTGCATAGATGTGTGAGTAGTTGATTCACTAGATGTATGGGTTCAAAAGTGCATGTGGAAACACCTGTATGGGCGGTTGACTGTGTGCATGAGTGTATTGGTGAGTGAATGGATATCTCAGTGCTACATGTCAAAGTAAGTACATATGTAAAACACCGTACATGTGAGAGTTGACATATATAAATAACTGTGCATAAGAGCTAGTGAATGTGTGAGTGGCTGTATGGATCATTGTGAACTTGTATCAGGGATTGTATAAGAGAGTAAATATGTGTTACTATATGTTTGAATAAGTAAGGTGTGTATAACTGTATAGTTGAGGAAATGGAGGTGTGATTGATTCTTTGCATGACTGACTAGGTGTGTGAGTAACTCCATGGATGAGTGACAGTCTGTGAGTGTCTGTTTACACTGAGTGTATCTAAGGTTATATTAGAGTCTGAAGAGGTTCATCGTATTATCACATGAATGATGTCATCAGTGATGTGATCAGTAATGTCAAATGAGATGTCATCAGTGATGTCATCAGTGATGGCATTTGAGATGTCATCAGTGATGTCATCAGTGATGTCATTTGAGATGTCATCAGTGATGTCATCAGTGATGTCATTTGAGATGTCATCAGTGATGTCATCAGTGATGTCACTGACCATGTCATGAATGATGTAATATGTGACATCATCAGCAGTGGATTGCGGGTGCGCGATATATAGTAAGTGCAACTAACTATATATGGAATTTCATTGGTTTTGTGTGAGTAAAATAAGGTTTTTTAAATGCTAATTCCTAACTATATATGGTCTATAACCTATGGTTTTTTCAGTGAATTTTCAAGGTTTTGTAAATGCTAATTCCTAACTATATATGGTCTATAACCTATGGTTTTTTCAGTGAATATATATATATATAGAATGCAACAAGACAAGGTAGACGGAAACGTGCAGAGAGCAAAAACTGTGTTGCGCTCTCAAATAGTGTTTTGGACTACTCTGCCATTGTCTGTCATGGGGCGTTTGTCCATCGCTAACATGGTAATGTAGCCTAGAGTGCTGTACTATTTTACAACATTCCCGATATCTCTCCCTGCAACCACATTCCGGGTCCTAGACACCTCATTGATAGAATTAGTGTGCGGCACGGGTAAAAGGAGAGTGGCACTCAAGAAATTACAACTACCGACCGCTGCTGGAGAGGTAGGAGCCCCGACATCAGGGCCTATTTTATAGCGAGACAGTTACAATGGCTGTCATTCTGGCTTGCAGGTCGTAACCTGCAGGAGATTGATTATACACCCAAAATGTTGACACAAGGTAAACTACATGCAAAGTTACAAAGCATACTACGGATTCCCCCCTATTCCAAATAGCTTTCAAATACTGGCATTCTGACCAAAAATATACACGTCCCTGCATACCCTAGGCACCGAATATCCCTTCTGTAGTATTGCCCATCCCGTCTGGAGTGGTCACGCAGGAACAGATAACACAGAATGGGAGGAAGGTGGGATAACTACGGTGGGGACACTATTTCAGGAGGGCACAATAATGTCACACACTTACTTCACAAATACTAATGGCCTGTTGGATACTCTACTCCTTGTACATGCAGAATTATCTCATTGTGTGAAACAGCTGTGGGCCCCAACTGGACAAGAGCAACCCACGAACAATTTGGTGCGTATGCTCCATTTATTGGGAATGGGCAGGCATCTAACAAAATGGCTTTATGTAGGCATAAGGGGGATAGTAAAATCTCCACCGGAGGTTCTACAGACTAAATGGGAGTTAGATGTAGTAGAGGGCCTGACGGACAAAGAATGGGCAAAACTACTGCAGTACCCCAAGGTAGTGTCCCGCAATGCACGGTTCAAATGTTTTAAATATCTGATCATACAAAGAGCATATCTCACTCCGCATAGACTCCACAGGATGCTTCCTGCTGCCCCCTCAAAATGCCTGAGATGCATTGAGGAGGATGCTGTGTTTATGCATATGCTGTGGACAAGTTCCAGCATTAACATACTATTGGACAGAGATTGCGCACATGCTTACTGATACTGTGGGAGAAAATACTTAGAACACAGCAAAGAGCAGGTTGTTGGAGTTATACCATCAACCTAAAGGATATAAGACACAAGCGCGTTTTGCTAATCTAGCGTAAATACTAGCAAAGAGACATATCACCAGTTGGTTGAAGGAAGGAAGACCGTCAAACCTAGAGACTTGGAGGTAGGAGGTGATTAAGTAGAGTCTTGATGAAAGTGCTGCAATACATATGGAGGAGCAGAGGGTCTGAGAAAAATACCAATAGCAATAGCATGGAATGTGCTATGTGAGGCGTTTAAAAGCTGGGAAGACCCAACGCAGGCAGCAGTGGCTTGATCGCAGCTCTGGCTAAAACACTGTGTGTGGGAGGCAGATACCTTTTATAAGATGTATCTGAACATGTTGTAATGCAAGGAATGGTGCTGCGTGCTCTGGTACGTGCAGGTCACTTTGTGAAATGCTACAGTATTACTCTGTCTGTTATACAGCTATCAATGGGGTTCCCAGTTAGATAACTGTGGGTGGGGCGTGGTGGGTGGGATCTGGGGTGATTGCTATAGGTTTATTTAGATAATTCAAAATGTGGATTAAGGATACAGACTGGTATATCTCATGTCGATAGAAAGGTACACATTGGAACTTGTTGATGTTAGGAGCTATGCGCACAAAGTTGTTGCACTAGCTATGTGCCCACTAATATACTAGCAGAGCATACGATGATGAACCATACTGATACTCCTCGGTTCTAATGTGGAAGTACGTACAATTGAATAACCATAATAAAGTTTGTGTTAAAAACAAAACGGATATAGAGGCAGGATTAGGCTTGTCTTTCTTCACTTTTAATATAATCAAATTACTCCAGCAGCCATTTTATCTTTGTAAGATCATAGAAAAAAAAATACATTTCCCATGAACACTGGGGAGAGACATCAACGCATTCAGTGGAGAGGTGTGGCGCTGCGGCCAGGGCGACTGACGCTGGAATCTGGGGATCAGGGTTCGATCCCCGGCTCCGGCGGCAGGTTAGCCCAGCACCATGCGACTCTGGGCAATAGCTTGCTTAATCTTCTCGACGGCCCCCAGCGCCTAGAGACCCTAACGGGTGATTGTGCGCTATACAAATGTGGATTATTATTATTATTATTATTATTATTATTCTAACCAGTAGCAGTATAGTCCATCATATAACATCTCGCGTAGACCTACTAGAGTCCTCTTTCTTCCTGCGACGTTTGACAAACGCCATGTTTATTGTTCCTGTTTATTAGACTCTGCCCCTCTAACAAAAGGATACCCATTACTTGCTACGGTAATGAAATTTCAAAATCATAATGCAACAAAATTCAAATTTATAACCGCAAAACATACATTGGAATAGATTTCCACTTCATAAATTATTCCATAATAACATCAACATGTCTCAAATAGAGAGACAGTGCACATTTTTTGTCTCAAGAATTCCTAGGGTGGGCTAATCCTCGCCTCCGTGTCCTTAATAGAATTTAAACTTTCCTTGACATCAGCTAGGAAATGTTTCATTCTATTTCAGGACCCGGAGGCGAGGATTAGGCTAGTTCAAAGCTTATCCACTACCACGCCTACCAGAGAGGAAACTGGTCTACAATAAAAGGTCTTGAAGGTGGAGTCATTTGACCAGTCAGCTACATTAAGTATATCCACAAAGCGAGCTCCTAGACAGAATGCTTTTGAAGCCAAGGCCCCTCTGACTGAGTGGGCTCCAAAATGGGAAATATCAATCTCTGCTTCTTGCATGATCCTCCTGATCCATCTAGCAATCGTAAAAGACGAAACCGCTTTGTGAGGTTTGTTGAGTGCAATTAGCAATTGTTTCTCCCCTTGAGGGCGGAGCTCTTCAGTCATAACCTCATAAGCCTTATTAGCGCAAACTACACGTAATTTAGGATTTGCTCGTAAAGCTGGATAAGAAACAGATAAAGAATTAGATTTCGTTCTGAGTGAAATATGAACAAAACCCCTTCCAAGGTAAACACTCTATCTGTTATATCCAGGGATCGGACATTTAAAACTCTTCAACAGGATAATAGACACAGAAGCATTGCCAATTTTGCCGACAGTTGTTTTATGGTCAGATAGTTATTCTAAGGCCAAGATTGAAATAAGGACAGGGCCTTGTTAACGTCCCATAAGGATGTGTATTGGGTTCAGGAGAAACTGAAAGTCTATTTCATCTTATCAGTTTCCTAACCAACAGGTGTTCCCCAACTGGATGGCCATCCACATGCAAATGACCTGCTGAAATTGCTGATCTGTAAGTGTTGATTGATCGATAAGCAAAACCCTGGGAAGCCAGACTGCCTAGGAAGTTTACCACATGGACAACATCTGCCCCCAAGGGATCAGTTTGGTGTTGATTACAGCAACATAACTATCGCGACCAGGCGGAATGTATCGTCTATTTGGATTATCTACCCAGGCCTTGACGTGCAAGGAAGAAGCTTCTGTCAAAATACCAGGGACTTGCCACTTGCCTGTAACCCTCCAGGCCTAAAGACGAAGATATCCGGCTAGGACTAGTGGGTGAGGATTGTCTTGTGGATACCGGAGGAGATCCAGAAACTGAGTTAGAGGGACTTGAAAATCCCACAAAGTTCCATCCCTGGAAACCAGACTTAAGATCTCCAAATTGGTGTTATCACCACTACTTCCGCCATCTGCCTGCACACTTGTGTCGTCAACCTGGTTATCTAAGCGAAGGGGGGAAATGAATACTGTTGTTCTTTGCTCCAATCTTGTAGGAAGGCATCCAAGGCTGTCACCCGTGGATCCGGTCTCCAACTGCACCATCTTGCGAGTTGGAAGTTGGTACACAAAAAGATCCATGGAGAAAGAACCTCACCAGTTCTGGATTTGTCGAAAGATCTGTTGATTCAACTTTCACAGGCTGACATCTCTCCAGTGGCGAGAATGCCAATCGGCTACTTGATTGGAGCTCCCAGAATATGCTCTGCTGATAAGGAGATTTGATTGGCCAGACAATACTCCCGAAGGGTTCGGGCTCGATCCAACAGTGTCTTTGACCTCGTCCCCCCAGGTGATTGACGTAGTATACTGTTCCCACATCATTGTCCATTTTGAGGAGTACAGAACATTTCACCTTCTGTTTGGTCCAACAGCGAATAGCGAAGGATCATGCCATCAACTCCAAGCAGTTGATATGCATAGAACGTTCGAAGGAGGACCATTTTCTGCCTGTCGAGAAATCCCCATGCCTCACGACCCATCCGGAACCGCTGGCGTATGACTCGATTATGAGGTTGAGAGCCGAAAATCGCTCTGCCATTCCTGGCTTCCATGTGGTTTAACCACCAACCCATCTCTTCTATCGCCTCATGTAAGAGAGGAATCGACTTTGAGTAAGACAAACCCTTCCGAAGATGCTCGATTTTCAGATGTTGCAGGGTCCTGTAGTGGAGAGGATCAGGAAAAATTGCCTGGTTTGAGGGCGACAGAATTCCTACTATCCTCTCCAATTGCCGAAGTGACACGTGGGACTTGGAAATTGTCCTCTGCAATTGGTGTTGAATTTTGGATAGCTTCCTCGTTGGTAGACTGAGAGTTGCTTTGGTTGCGTTCACCATGGAGCCCAGAAACACCATAGACTGGGATGGGACCTGAGCTGATTTGCCTTCATTTATTACAAAGCCTAAAGATTCCAGAAAGTCTATTGGTGTCTGCAAATGCTTGGAAAGTTGAATCAGGCATTGGTCCATAAGAAGGATATCGTCGAGATAGGCAATAAGGGCCCTATGTATGTAGGCATATACAGGTCAGAAACGGCAGAAAATACCGATTTTCGGCCGTTTCCGACCGGTATTTGGATATTGAGATGTAGGGGCATGTTAAATTACAGAATCGGTAATTTTACCGATTCGGTAAAATACCGAATCGGTAAAATTACCGATTCTGTAATTTAACATGTAGGTAGCACTGTAATCAGTGCTACAAGGGTTTAAGAATTCGTTATTTACCACCAACTAGAAGTTGGTGGTAAATAAAGAAAACCCTTCAAAAAGCATTTTTTTTGCTTTAAAAAATGTGCCGTGTTGCAGACATACATGACCTTAGGGCATGTATGTCTGCAACATGTGCACCCATACACGATTGAGGGGTGCAACAGGGTGTCAAAGGGACACCCTGCCACCCTTCAATGCTTCCCCCAATTACCGAATTGGTATTTACCGATTCGGTAATTGACATTCATTCCCATGGGCCTACAGGCCCATAGGAATGAATGGCAATTACCGAATCTGTAAATACTGATTCGGTAATTACCGAATCTTACCGATTCGGTAATTTAAAAATAGAAATTATCTACATCCCATTTACCTACTCTTAAATACCGAATCGGTATGATTCGGTATTTAAGAGTAGGTAAATCGAGATTACCTACATCGGGCCCTAAGTCTCATCCTCTGAGCCCGTAGATGTTCAACAACCGGCTTCATCAGCCCGGTGAAGCACCAAGGAGCTGAGGATAGGCCGAACGGAAGGGCAGTGTATTAGAAAACCTGGGTCTCCCAGCAAAATTATAGGAGCCGTCTGTGCAGGGGAAAAATGGGCCCCCCCAAATAGGCATACTTCAGATCTAAGCGGACCAACCAATCAGAGATTTGGAGCAGGTCTCGCATGAGGTGTATACCCTCCATTTTGAAATGATGATAGAATAGCCAAGAGTTGAATTTGTTGCGGTTGATAACCGTGCGCTGCCAACCTTCTCTCTTTTCCACCAGTAAGATGTTGCTGACGAAACCGCGAGGGTGAATTATTAAACAAGCTATTGCCCCCTTTTGCAAAACATTGTCCAATTCCTGGCCCACCAGCGCTCTCTGTTCGGGAGGAAAAAACAAAGGGTTGGGCGGGCGGGGTTGGGATGGGGTCCCATAAAACTCAATGTGGAAACCCCCCCCATTGTCTGTATCACCCACGCATCTGAGGATAACTTTCTCCAGTTTGATTGAAAATGGGCCAAGCGACCCTAACGGAAATCCCCATGGAATCCTGAATTTTCACCTTGTGAATTATTGAAGTTGCCTCTTTGGCCGCCTCGGCGGGGATAGGATTTTGTTTGATAGAAGTTCCCAAACTTTCGGGGATCTTGCCATTGGCCACTTCTGGAGTCACCACCTTTGGAGGCTGTTTGGAATAGGTGGCTGGACGAGCACACCCTACCTCGCCCAGCTGCGGCAAAAACACGGGGTGTGAACATTCTTTTAATTGAGGATTGTGCCTTGTTTAAGGAATTGAAAGTATTGACAAATTCGGCCAGTTCTTTTATAAATGGATACCTGAACAAATTCCCTTGGGCTATTGTCCCGGCCTCAGATGTGGAGAGCTCCCCCAGTTTGGGTTCAATCTTAATAAGGAGGTATCTTGCCTCTCTGTGGAAATTGTGCAGTTTGCATTTCCCAAAAATATTGTCGCCCGCTGAGCCCAGTCAGACAGTACCTCTGGGGATATGAGGGGGCCGGAGGCCTTGGCGTCTTCTGCAAATCCATACTTTTAGCCAGGGGACCGGCGAAATCCAGGAGTTTATCCTGGCAAGAGCGTCAGAAGCAATCAATCCCTTTTTTGGGACCGCGTACACATTTTGTGAGAAAGATGGCCATTTTGGGGTATATCTCTGGTGTTGTGGCCATCTTCCCTTCTAGGATAGGGCGGGGACATTCTGCTTTGAGGTAGCCACTCACTACTTTATCTAAAGGCTTCCTGAGCTGACTGGCCATGAAGGCCGCCACCTTAGGAGCCGGACACCATTCTGCTGACCTAGGGTGCAGAAGGTCATCTGGATTTAATAAATGTTCATGGGTGGTTAAGTTGGACGTCTGATCCTCCCAGTGAACTAGGCATCGGAAGCCATGGTCTAGAAAAATCCCTCCCCTTCGTAATTGTTGGGTGAGTCATCCCTGTCCCCTAAGTCCGTCTGTGGCAGTGAAAGCAGGACTACCCCTGAGGGGCCTTGTGGCTGGGTGTCTAGGATGGATTAGGCATCTAGAAAGGCCTTTTTAAGGTGTGCAAAAGCTTGCAAATCAACCCCAGGGTCGTATCTGTGTTTTCACTTTTCCACACTATGGGGAGGGACGCAAGGTGGGTTTGTTGCCTGTCCAGGAGGTAGGGGGCCAGGGACCCTTGAAGATCTTCCCTCGTTTTGAGGGGTTGCTGACACTGCGAATAGAGGGCCGCCAATCTCTTCTCCAGGGGGGCCACCACCTGCATCACTGCCCTCAGGATGGATGCGTCCCTGCCAACGCAAAACTGGTCATCGATAGGAAGGTAAGTAACCTCTTCCTCTTCTATATAATCCCCAGCTTCCTCGTATTCCATGAGGGTAATATTTATTAGCGGAAAACTCCCACTTCAGTGAGGGATTTATAGTCTTAAAAACAAATATGTGTAAGTTTCCCCCATAAATTGTAGGGCCTGCCCCCTTATTGTTCTGTGGGGTAAAGTGCTTGGGGTGTCCTTTTTTACAATAGAAAATTATGCCTTACCCCACAGAAGGTATTTAGTTTAGTTAATTGCAGCTCGCGTGTTTCACTTGCAATTTCCAGATGCGTTCGCTCATGACAAACTTCCCGCAATGTCAATTACCAGCGAAACACTGCGTCAGCCTCAAAGACAGAAGCTGATGTGTTCCGGCTGCCGGGGGAGGGGGGGGAGGAGGGGAGAGGAAAACGCTGCACACATAAGAATAACGCGGCCCCCTGCCGGTCGGAAGACCGCTCAGCATACGAGCCTCACAGGACCCCATACGAGCCTCACAGCAAGGGCTCCCGCGGCGAATAGCGTATAATTACAGACCCATTGCTGCACAATAAAAACAACAAATAGGAGCAGCTGCAGAGCGTGAAGCCTTGCAACCCTCACATTTCAATTAAACAAAGGAGAATAAAGCATCGGATTGCTGCTGGAGCAGCGAAGAAAGAGGAATCTTGAAGGTCTACGCGAGATGGTATACAATGGACTATACTGTTATTGGTTGGAATGTTTTGATGTCACTCCCCAGTGAAAATGTCGTTTTTTATTTCAATGATCTTACAAAGTAAAATTGCTGCTGGAGTAATTTGATTATATGAAAAGTGAAGTGAGACAAGCCTAAGCCTTGCCTCCGGGTCCTGACATAGAATTTTAGTGGGGATTGGAGGCATATGCTTTTTGAGAGACCTCATCTGGCCAGTAGACAAAAGCTGAATATGCACAAAATATGTTCTTAATTACTCTTTTGATTGCCCACCCAGGTATAACTACTTATTGCATGCCATGAGTCCCATCTACTTTTGGACACTGTTGAGATAAACAGGCAAATATCAGTAGATTGTATTATGCTCTGTTTTGTCGTGAACACATTCAGTTGTTAAGAGTTCGTCTTTCATATGGCAAAAAGTGATCATGTTCTTGCTTGTCAAGTGAGCTTATATATCATCCAGGTGTCGCCACATGGCCTCAATTCTCCTGCTAACTTCATTTAGGGTTGAGTTCTAGTTAGAATGGACTCTTATGGCTTGAAGAAGGACAGAGGCAAGTGTCACTTCATCAGCGGCGAAATTGATGTATTCCTCAACAGTAGATGTCATGGTCCTTTTGTTGGCAGTAGATGTAAGAACATGTAGTGAGCTCAGTTGTTGTCTTTGACTGGCATGTGTATTATGGAGGAAGTGTACTCCTATATTCAGAGAGCTCATATTTCAATGTTTGTGGCATCTTGACTTTCAGGTTTCAAGCACCTGGTGGTATGATACAATAATGAAATGTTTTCTATACATGAAAACGTGATTTGCATGCCAATACCACTGCCAGACATACAATAGGGCTTTGGGGGAGGGGGGCGTCCGACCAGCGGGAGGCCTGCCCCCAGGGGTTTTTGGGCCGGGGGGCAGCCAGAGCCCATTGGGCAGGTTTGGCTCCATTGGGCTGGCGTTGGGCTTGGGCTAGTTTTGGGCTTTGCAGCCCGAGCCCATTGGGCTAGTTGGGCTCCATTGGGCTGGGGTTGAGCTTGATGGGCTTGAATTGGGCTAGTTGTGAGCTTGGGGGAGATTTATAACCGGCCATCTTGTGTCACAAGCCACCATTTTGGTGTTTTATTGGCACAACAGCTGGTCAGGGAGGACACTGGGCAGTTTAACTTTGTTGACTTTAGCTGTGATAGTGGCAGCGGGAGCCTTTGGTCACCAGCTGGGAGGGACGGTGCATGATGTCAGCGAGGCGATCTGAGGAGCGTTTCTGCACGGGCCCATTGACGGAGAGGGATGGCGCGCTTGGAGGATCTGCGTGTCCTAGAGGCCATCCGCCCTCTTAGAGAATGTGGGCTGCACTGACATGCTGCGGCCCGACGTGAAGGTGAGGCCCCCTAGGCTTGCAGTGAGTGGCGTCGCAGCAGCAGTATTCGCCTGCAAGCGCAGAAGTGAGTGACAGCGGAGGCGGGGGGTGCGGCTGCAAGGTGCATGCGGCTGCGCCTGTCAAACGCCCGCGGGGTGGGAAGTGGGGCGCTGATTCGCCGCCTACCTTGGTGTTTAGGGGGGGCAGCATGGCCCAGGGAGGGGCAGGGGACGCGGGGGTGAAGCGGGCGAGTGGGGGTGACGTCCACAAGCAGAAAAGGCGCAATAAGAGAGGTGTGGTGGTCCCAGAACAGGGGCGGAGCGGTGGGGGGGACAGGCCCACCCTGGGGAACAGCGGGGGGTCTTCCCCCCTTGCTTATTGACAGCGCAGAGGAGGGGGAAGGGGCAGGGGAGGGGGCAATGGCTGACATGGGGCATTAGAGGGTCCGAGGGGGGATGCCAGGGGAGTGGGGGTGCAGGCCAGGCCGCGGAATCCGGGTGTGGGGCAGGGGCCAAGTGGGAGAGAGGTGGGGAATCCTCAACAATATTGGGAGGAGGAAGACGCCGGGTGACGGGTGGGGGAAAAGGCAGGGGGGCAGGCAGAGATTTTCCACATTGGGGGTCTGGCTTTTGGAAGCGAGGGAGTGACGCGTGAGGGCTTCTGAGGACCGTCGCAATCGGTGGCTGGCCGCTAGGGCCTGGGGGAAGCCAGCAGAATTGTCGGGTGTAGGGGGTGCCGGGGGGGCTGGGGGGCCAGGGGGGAGGCATGGGTCACCGGGAGCTGGGGGTCTCAGGGGAAGGGCTCATACGCCAGTTAAACAGGACCGGCAGGAAACCTTCTTGGCATCTTATCCACGGACTGAAGACGTGGGACTGCTCCGGCAGGGTTTTCGGGAGGGTTTCTGGCTGGGGTACGAGGGTCCGAGAGCTGTCAGATGGACCAAAAAATTAAAATCTGCCAGCACACACAGCGCAGTGGTACATGATAAACTGGGAAAGGAAGTCCGGGAAGGGCGGATGGCGAGGCCTTTTCAAGTGACCCCTATTCGGGACCTGATTATCTCCTCTATCGGAGTGGTGCCGAAGAAGGAGCCCGAACAGTTTCGGCTGATTCAGCATCTGTCATGGCCGGAGGTGGCGTTGGTCAATGATTACATAGCAGCCGATCTGCCGTCGGCTTCTTACTCTTCCGTGGATGTGGTACGGCGGCTGGTCGCGACGGTGGGGACAGGCGCCCTCATGGCAAAAAGCAACATCAAGTCAGCTTTTTGGCTGCTCCTGGTACACCCAGAGGATTTTCAACTATTGGGGATTCAGTTCAAGGGGTCCATCTTCGTGGACAAAGCTTTGCCCATGGGGTGTTCCATCTCTTGCGCTTTGTTTGAGTGGTTCAGTACCTTCTTGCAGTGGGTTTTTTCGTGGTACAGAGGCAAACAGACGGTGACGCACTACGTGGATGACTTTTACCTCGTGGGACTGCCCGGTTCAGCGGACTGCCAGCAGCAGCTGGACAGTTTTACAGAGCTCATGGGCTACCTGGGTGTGCACCTCGCGCCAGAGAAGATACAAGGTCACAGCACGGTGCTGTCATTTCCGGGTATAGAACTAGAGTCAGTAGCCTTGGAGGCCCGTTTGCCGGGAGATAAGAAGGTGCACATGCTGCTGTTGATCAAAACCATTTTGGACAAGCAGAAGGTGACGGTACAGGAAGTGCAGGTTCTCTTAGGGCACTTGAACTTTGCGTGCCGGGTGGTGCAAGCGGGACGAACCTTTTGCAGACATCTGGGCGTGTCCTTGTCCGGTTTGACACTACCGCACCATCATCTGCGCCTGTCGGTGGGTACGAAGGAAGCCCTGAGTATGTGGCAGGCGTTCTTGGAACGATTTAATGGTATTCCCATGGCCCCCCTGGAGGAGTGGGAATAGGACGCAACCATCTCCGTGGACGCAGCGGGGTAGGTGGTTTTTGACTGTATTAGCAGGGGAAGTGGTACGCTGAGGTTTGGCCCCACAGTGACAGAATGGGGGACGGAGCATTGCATTTTTTGAACTGTTTCCCCTGGTGGTGGCGATGACGGTGTGGGCAGAAGAACTGGCACACAAAAAGGTGATTTTCAAGGTGGATAACATGTCGGTGGTACATGTCGTGATTAAGCAGTAGGCCAGGGACCCACAGGTGCTCAAGTTGTTGAGGGTATTTGTGCTCCAATGTTTGGAACCGGGTTGGGACAATAACATTGGGGATGCTTTCTCTCTTTCCCAGTGGCAGAGGTTCCATGGGCTAGCCACGGAGTGGGACGAATGCAAGATGCTGCTGCCAAAAGGGATGTGGTCAGCAGGAGAGAAAGCGTAGTACAACTAGTAAGAGGATCAATGGCCTTTTCAACGTGGAGGGCGTACGAGCAGGCTTGGCGGGACTTTTTGGACAGTAGGGCGATGCGGCACGACAGTCATGGGGTGAGGGGTGAGCAGGTGGTGCACTTCATTTTGGCAATGATGGACAAAGGAATGTCCAAGGTGACGATCGCAGGCAAGCTTTAGGCCATAGCATTCATAGGAAAATTGTGGTGGGGTTATGCGCCGTCGTCGGGTGAACTGGGTTCCGTTTATTGGAAGGATGGGCGTGGGAACGAGGCGCCAATGCCTCGCAGCGCCGCCCTGTAATGGCGGGGATTCTTGTTGGGTTGATAAGGCTCATGCCTGAGATTTGACGCAACAGAGAGGAAGCTATTCTGTTTTCCACGCTAATGTCGTGCATGTATTTCAGGGCTTTTTGGCTGTCAGAGCTCCTGGGGACAAGAGGGAAACAGGGGCTACGGTGGGGGGAGGTGGAGTTGTAGACCAGGGAGGTGGCGGTTCTTTTGCGGCGGTCAAAGAATGATCAATGACAAGTGGGGAAGAGGGTTGTCATTGGACCCGTGGCGGATCGGGTGGTGTTCCCCGCGATGTGGGGTGAGATGCTGGCGTCCAGGGCGAGTGTTAGAAATGGGGTAGACAATTCTACGGGGGGTAGCATGGTGCAGAGCGGGCAGGCCAAACTCCTAGGGACATGTGTGAAGCATTCATTCACGAGTACACACAGACGACACACAAGGCACGCCACAAAAAGAGACACAACACCAGTTTTGGTGAAAAAGAATAACTTTTGTATTGTTTCAAATCTGCAACAGAAATCACAGTAGTCCCAATGCTGCGCCAACTGGCGCCAGGGCAATATATATATGGGGGATTATGTACAGGGCAAAGGAAAAGGAAGGAAAAGGTAAGTCCATTAGTTCCAAGGATGTAATAAAAATGTAAAGCATTAACCTTAGGCATAAAAGCACATTATGCATGGCATCGGCATCCTCTGCAAAAAGAACCTTAGGCGTTCAGCATTAACATCAGGCCTAGACATGCAGCAGATCTAAATCATGAGGCAGGAAACACAGTGCGCATAAGAATGGCATAGAACTTTAGGCAGGAATCCATCAACAGTGGGCATATCCTTAGCCTGGGGCCCAAACATAGTAGCCTAAAACAGTAGGCCTCAGGAGCATTAGCATTAGGCATCAAATCATGAGTAAGGGACCGAGTCCTAACATAGGTCCCACTCTGCGTTGTGCAAAATCCTGAGAGCTCAGGGGCATCAACCATAGGAAAACATCAGGCACAATAGTATAGGTAGAACACAGGGCCTACAAACCTTCCTTGGCACAAGCAGCATTAGCAATAGGCCTGAACCACACTAGGCGCAACATCATCGGCATAGCTGCACAATCACACTAGCACCGGGCATCAGCCATGAGCCTAAATTACATTTGTATAGGACGGTGCAGGCCTAAACAGGGTTCTACCATGGGGGAGACATTTTTGGGAAAAGGGCCAAGTCCAACACGACTCCCCCCCAGCCAAAAGCCATGGTAGACCAATCATTGCCTTGATGGGCTTCTCTGCTTGGGGCGAGAAAAAGTGGACGCAGGCCCCAACTGCAGGGGCATCTGCAGGTTCTTCGCCATTCTGGAACCCGATGGTTCCCTCTCTCAACCCTCCCTTCACCTACCAAACCACCCCACTGAAGCTCTCTAGTAGGATGTGGCCAGGACCGTCCACTAGGCCATCCAGAAGTCTCTGGCCCTTGCTCTCTCACTGAGTGAGGGGCTTTAGCCCCAGGCCCGTAGTACCCTTTTACCACTCTCCTCCTACCAAACTGTCACTGGTCCTCCCACCTGGGGTCCACACCCTCAGGCTGACCAGCCACCAGGGGCGAGGCTCTCCTCCCCCTACCCCTCCTTCTGGGGTTCCACCCTCTCCTTCTATACGGGGCACCCTCCGAACACCACTCTCTCCCCAGTCCAGGGCCTTTACCCTGCAAATGATTTCCCAACCTACAGTCTAAACCCTTAGGTTGAACTGGTGACAGGGGTGAGTCCTCCCTCCCCCTGCACTCCCTCCCAGAGTTCCGCACCCTCCTACCTGGAGTAGTACCCCTGGAAGACAATTCCGGGGGGACACTGTTTACAGACGTCCCACCCGCCAGGTCAGGCAACCCCTGAACCGGGCACCCCAGCCCAGGATCTAAACCCTGTGACTGAGCAGACCCCTGAACCTCTGGAGCTCTGATTACAGATGCCCCGTGTTCTCCTGACATGAGGGGATCCCTTTCCCTGGAAGGCACATCAGGACGGCCTAGGCTCCCAACCTGGGGTTCCCTTCTGAAACTCTCCAGGCCCTGAGACTGTGGTTGGGGCACCTCGGGACACCTCCCCGTCTCACTCCTTCCTGCAGATAGGATGTGAGGCTCTACAACCCTGTCACTTCCCCGGGATCTAGCTGGGCTATTCCGCACCTCTCCTGCCTCGCTGTGTCGGACGATCCCTGCACCACTCCCTTCAGGATCACTCCCAATGCCCTCTCAGGCTCTCTGGCACTTACCCAAAGGTCTTCCTCCCGTGCAAGTTCCCTGGGGTCTGAGAACCCACACTGCAACAGGTGGTGACGCAACCTTGGGAAACTACTCCTTAGCATGTGCCCCATGATAACTACATGGCACAGCCCTTCCCAATCCTCCACTGCGCTACTCACCATCCATCCTCCAATGCAGTCCAACACTCCTCCGCAAACTCCCCCCAGGACTGGTGGGACAGTTTTCTCCTTCCCCTGAACTCCAACCCGTCCCCCTATTCCTGGGAATCAGGCACCGTCTCCTGGGCTCTGGGAGTGGGTCTCCCTGAACTGGAACCACTCTCGCTGCCACCACTGGATCCCACCCTCACTGGTGAATCCAGACTCCTAAAACCACTCTCAGGGGACAACCTACCCACCTGAGCTAGTCTCTCCCTGGCAAAGGCCATCTCCGCCTCCGCCATCCTCTCCTGTGCTAGGACCTTCTCGGTCTCTAGCCTCTTCTCTTCCACCCTCAGCTGCGCTAACTCTTTGGCATGCTCCAACCTGAGCTTCTCCAGCGCCAGCTGATGTTCTCTTTCTTCCCTCCTATCTACCCACTCTTCTGCGGACAGGTAAAGGGATGGGGCAGTGCCCCTGGGACTGGACCCAGCACGGGACTCCCTGTCTAGGGTGTCCTCATTAGCTACCGGCGTCTCCGCCCTATCAACTTCTTCTCCCTCCTCAGAGTCACCACCCTCCAGGGTTATGGACTGAGAGCCCTCCCTCTGGTCTCCAACAAATCCACCCTTTAAATATGCAGAGGGGTAATCGGACAGGTCCCCACAGGGCTCTAAGGGTTCCCCCATCTAGAGGGCCTCATTGAGAAACATCTTCCTGTGAATGTCGCCTACTGGGGGTATCCCTCTCTCTCTCAGCAGAAATACAACACTTCCTGCTCGGTGTACTCCATGATGTAAATGTAAATGTGGTAATGAGGTAATGAGGTAATAATCATCGTAAACCAACCCCATCCTGGCAAGGTACACCCGGGACACACCACCCACAGTGCAACAGGGGGACCCAATTCAAAACAACACTTTTAGGAGGAAACAATAATCAGAAAAAAAACACAATAATCCCCAAGAAAAACTGTGATTACTTTTCAAAGCTCAATTTGCAGTGTAACCTGTTGCCGCTGCGGTACTGCGCAAACACAAGTCCTGTCCCACCGCTCGCCACCAATGTTAGAAATGGGGTAGCCAATTCTATGGGGGGTAGCATGGTGCAGAGCGGGCAGGCCAAACTCCTAAGGACATGTGTGAAGCATCCAGGCACTACACACAGCCGACACACAAGGCACACCACAAAAAGAGACACAACACCAGTTTTGGTAAAAAAGAATAACTTTTGTATTGTCTCAAATCTGCAACAGAAATCACAGTAGTTACAATGCTGCGCCAACTGGCGCCAGGGCAATATATACACAGGGGATTATGTACAGGGCAAAGGAAAAGGAAGAAAAAGGTAAGTCCATTAGTTCCAAGGATGTAATAAAAACATAAAGCATTAACCTTAGGCGTAAAAGCACATTATGCATGGCATCGGCATCCCCTGCAAAAAGAACCTTAGGCGTTCAGCATTAACATCAGGCCTAGACCTGCAGCAGACCTAAATCATGAGGCAGGAAACACAGTGCGCATAAGAATGGCATAGAACCTTAGGCAGGAATCCATCAACAGTGGGCATATCCTTAGCCTGGGGCCCAAACATAGTAGCCTAAAAACAGTAGGCCTCAGGAGCATTAGCATTAGGCATCAAATCATGAGTAAGGGACCGAGTCCTAACATAGGTCCCACTCTGCGTTGTGCAAAATCCTGGGAGCTCAGGGGCATCAACCTTAGGAAAACATCAGGCACAATAGAATAGGCAGAACACATGGCCTACAAACCTTCCTTGGCAAAAACAGCATTAGCAATAGGCCTGAACCACACTAGGCGCAACATCATCGGCATAGCTGCACAATCACACTAGCACCGGGCATCAGCCTTGAGCCTAAGTTACATTTGTATAGGGCGGACCAGGCCTAAACAGGGTTCTACCATGGGGGAGACATCCTAAAATAGGGGGGTGAAAAGCGAAAAATTTTGGGACAAGGGCCAAGTCCAACAGCGAGTGATGAGGCGGGTGAGGTTTTTCGATGGGCCGAGGGTAGCCGGGTGTCAGCGGCGCAACTACTTTGGGTTCTGCGGCACGCCCTTCGCACTATGGGTAAGAACCCCAGACTGTTTGGGCTGCACTCCTTTCTTATAGGCGTGGCAACAGACGCGGCAAAGAAGGGGTGGGGGAGGGAGGATTTGATGCGACTGGGGTAATGGAAATCAGACTGTTATAAGACATACATTAGGATGCGGGGTTTCGGGGAGGAGGAGGCTTGATATGTTGTCGCTTGTCTCACATATGTGTCTTTTCAGGTGCGGTGGCGGGACCGACCGTAGCAGGATTGTCCATTCTCCTATTAGGACACTCTTTCGTGAAACAAGCAGCTTAATATGAATTGGACAAGATCAGGAATTAGAATCTAGAATAGGATCCTAGGCGTTTTTCGCTGTTATTGGCAAGAGAAGAGGGGCATCAGATGGCATGAGTTAATTCCAGCGCTGAGTAAGGTAGTTAAGGGAGGAGTTTGTCCGGATGTTATGGTTATTCATTTAGGGGGAAATGATCTGCTGCAATGCAAAGGCTTGGCGTTGCTGAAACAAATGAAGTGGGATTTGCTGGAGATTCAGCGGCAATGGTCTGGTTGTCATGTGATATGGTGTGAGTTTATACTGAGAAGATGTTGGAGAGGGGCTGAACACGCACAGCCATAGATAGGGCGCGGAGGAAGATTAATAGGGTCATGCAAGTTTTTTGCGACAAAGAAGGGTTTGGAAGGATGGAACACTATGCGGCAGTGTATTTATTCAGGATTGATGGGGTGCATCTGTCCCGCTATGGCATGGAATTGTATATGGTGCAGTTGAAGGAGGCTTTGGACAGGGAGATAGGGGTGTGTAGATACCCAAAGCGTCAGTAATCCTAGTGGGGGGGGGGTTAGAAAGCCGCCGGGGTCGACTTTCTGAGTGGCGTTTTTCCTAGGTCAGTTGTGATATAATGATGTATAGTTACAGTTATGAAAGAACATAAGATGTTTACCTAGTTAGGTGTAGAAAGGTTAGGAAATTGCAAGTTGTGTTTATAATTGTTGCAAGGGGGAACATGTTTGGGAAGTGGGTGGAGGGTAAAGTAGGAAGACAATATTTAGTGAGGTTTAGTTTTGTACGACACAGGCCAAGGGAACTTGTATGTAAGGTGCACCTGTTTTTCACACCAACAAGCTAGTCTGTGGTCTGTGCTGCCCCCTTTTTTGGCCCAATAGGGCTTTGGGAAGGGCGGCCGACCAGCGGGAGGCCTGCCCCCGGTGGGTTTTGGGCCAGGGGGGCAGCCAGAGCCCATTGGGCTGGTTGGGCTCCATTGGGCTGGCGTTGGGCTTGGGGTTGGGCTGTTTTGGGCTTCTTGGCAGCCAGAGCTCATTGGGCTGGTTGGGCTTCCATTGGGCTGGTGTTGGGCTTGTTGGGCTTGTGTTGGGCTAGTTTTGGGCTTGGGGGTTTTCTAACCGGCCATCTTGTGTCACAAGCCACCATTTTGGTGTTTGTGACACAACAGCCGGTCAGGGAGGACAATGGGCTGTTTAGCTTTGTCCCGCCCTCCCTCACTAGGGAACAAGCTTCCGGCTGGTTTTTGCGGGGTTTGTTGTTGGATAACTCATTAGTTTTTCAGCTAGGTAGTTTTCTTGGGAGCAGGTGCATCAGGGGGAATTTTGTATTGGGGTTGTCTCTGGAACAGGTGCTGGTGTGGTGCGCTATGTTTCTTTGGGGCCTTTTTCCTAGGTCAGTTGTGGTATAATTATATATAGTTACAGTTATGAAAGAACATAAGAAGTTTACCTAGTTAGGTAGTTGGAGAAAGATTAGGAAATTGCAAGTTGTGTTTATAATTGTTGCAGGGTGGAACATGTTTAGGGGAGGGGGTGGGGGTAAAGTAGGAAGACAATATTTAGTGAGGTTTAGTTTTGTACGCACAGGCCAAGGAAACTTGTATGTAAGGTGCACCTGTTTCCAATAAAGCAGCCTTTTTCACACCAACAAGCTAGTCTGTGGTCTGTGCTGCCCCTTCTTGGCCCATATGCTTATTCAGCATCTGTGAGGCTCCGTCTTCCATTTCATACTGTGTGCCACTGTTCTGTTCCTCCCTTGTGTTCTGGCATGAGAGTTCCTAGATCCATAGTGCTGACGTTCACTGTGAGCTCTATACATAGCTTGGGCTTTTTCCGAGACATAGTGGTGGCACAGCTGACTTCCATTTTTATACTTTGTTGTGCTCGATCACAGTCTTGCATCCACTTGAAGGGACACCTTTCTTTGTGAGTTCCCTTAGTGAACTGTGATGGTGGTATGAATGCTATATTAGGGGAGGTCAAACTGTTTGTATCCTTCTTTGGGTGTCATTCTCTTTCTATGGCTGTATTTGAGATTTGCATGCCAACACACAGGCTTATCTTCCCTTCTGTGTTTGTCTTTGGGACTACTATGAGTGCAGGCTCCTATGATGTGGGTTTCCAGGAATCCTGCTACAAGTAGTCCAGAAGCTAACTTCTTACTGTCTTTAGCGAGCGAGTGGGAGAGTGTTATTTTCGGTGATGCAGACTAATGGTTTTTATCACCTATACACCGTAACTCCAACATGGTTCAGAGAGCCGCTGATGTGTAGCACGAATGTGATTTTCCATCATGAGGTTTCATCATGGACATTTCATGCTGGTAGTTTGTGTGTCTGTCATCATGAACAAATATTAATCACTATACAACAATATGAGGATGATGCACTGGAGAGAGGTTCTTGTGAGGATGCTCAATGTGATTTTATTCTGTATCTTAACCTGGATGAGCTGCTGATATTGCTTTGGACTGTACAGGAATGGTGGCAGGATTTGTCATTTCTTGAGCTCCCTCACTTGCACATCCTCTCATAATATTTCACTTTGACACATATTTGACAAGTGTGACCTAAAACTAAGCATTTTGTCTTCATGCACGTATTGCTGACAACATAAGTAGTATTCTCAATTTTTGCTTCACTTTTCTGGTCAGCTCTTGCCATTGTTCCTGCCATAATCGCTTGACCCTAATTGTCTTGTGTGGCTTGTTTGAGTTTTATTTTCTTGTTTGATACTGGAGCCAGAAGGCTTGCTCTCATTTCTCCACCACTCCTGATTCAGTTTTCCTCGCTTTTACTTCTGCTTGGTTATGGAGATCCATCATCCCTTCTATTATTTCTAAAGTTGCAGTTTTCCACAGCATTTGTCATTGAAAGGACTCTGATTGACAACCTTTTAAAAGTCAGACACAGATGGCTGCTTCATCAGCTGTCTGATTATTTTCCTACAGACAGTGCTACCAATCTCTAATTTGTTTTTACAAATTAGACAAGGTTTGATGGTTATACGCCTTTTGTATTGCCAGCTTTAATTCCCTTACTTCATCTGGCTTCAGCACGGCCACTCACATTAACTTTAAAATGGCCACTGGTGCTGTTCTTTAATTATATTCTTTGCTTTTCTGTTTTTATTCGCATGAGGTTCTGTCTTTTGTGAGATGGCTGCTGTTGTTGACTTTGTACTTGCTTTGTGTTTGGTGCCCCCGTTAGAGCAGCGTTACAGGTATATTCCGTTTTTAAGGTGACCACCACTCCCTGGGCTCTTGCAAGACTTTGGGGCAGACTGAGTGTGTCGTGGATTTTGCCATTCAGAAAGAGTTTGAATGTTGCCTCGCATCACTGCCACTACCAGATAGATTGCATACCCATTCACTCTTGCACCTCACCTTCTCCCATATTTGTCCTTCTCTAGGTGGTTCTTTTCCTTTATTGTGTGCACCACATGTCTGGCTACTCCTGTTCTCCTGTAGTCAGCTTTGCATGAGCTACTACACAGATGCCTACTCCTGTGGTTGCTACGCTACCCTTGCAGCTTTCTGCAATCTTTCTGCACTGAATGTCTTTTTTTCCTACCAGGTATGCAGTTGCAGGGGTTTCTATTGTCCCTTTGGGACCTGAACACTAGGAAGCTTCTGTGGAGGTAGTGCCTAGTGATCTACTTACAGCTCTTCAAGTAAACAATATGATAGCACTTTCAGCATGGCATGGGTTCTCTTTACGTTGTTGCCAGTCATCATTTTGCAGACAGGACAACACCAGAAATGTTTCTGTTATTGCTTTTATTCATATTTTAAATAAAGGATCAGAATTCCCATCTCTTTCTGTAACTATCCTCATAACAGCCCCTCTTCTTGTCTGTCCCCAGCCCCTCCTCCTGGTTTCACCCATTCTGTTCACCTACTATGGAGCATTTGCTGCTCCCAATTGTCTATGCTGTTATAAACTGGTCTGCTGATCAGCTTGGTGATCCCCTGTGCCTTGCCCTGCCTTTGTCATCGATGCAGCCTCCTATGTAACCGATGCCTGGGCGTGCATCGTATGCACTGGCTGTCATTTTGGAATTGACTAATTTACATCCAAATAAGCATGTACATATAAACAAGCAAAGGCAAGGCCAATAGCCTGATCTTTTACTGCTGAGACCTATTTGTTTTGCCAAGCTTGTTATAATGGTGCGGGTTTCATGTCGCCTTTGTGTGCTGTTTGCATTAAAGGGAAACTAACACAGCACACTGCACTGTATCCTACGAACACAAACCCATAACACATAATTTCATCCAGGGTGCATTAATGCGACAATCTACAACACATCATAGAGACACTACCTTGACCATATCTCTTTATTATGCATTCCATACATCGAATGCCATTACAACGCATTCTTTTCAAACCACGATGTTACAACGCGACCCAATCCATCGCAAGTCATTACAATGACTTACTATAGGGGGCACACTAGATTTAGGAATAGTATAATTTACTATTCCTACTCCAGTTTGTGCAACAGCAGGAAAGGTGTTGGATTGTAAATCCAACACCTTGTGCCCCCTACAGCAAGTCGTTGTAAAGACTTGCGATTTAAAACTTTGCGATGTAACAACGCGGTCGTTGTAACAACAGTGTTGTAATGGCATGCAATGTATTGCATGCGATCTAAACTCTGTTTCCCCACTTTCTCACCCCATTGCACTGCAACTTGGAGATATCAACTAACCATCTTACACTTTATCCTAGCATCAGTAACTCACCATGATGTATCGTAAGAGTGTTATGTACACTGCATTATACCCTAGAGACATGGACTCACAATCATGCACATAAGCGCACTATGTTATGTTATAACAATTTATATAGCGCACTAATACCCATAGGTGTCTAGGTGCTTACGGTTTGCATACTGTTAGAGAAAATAATTTTTAAAAGCCATTTCTTGAGATGTTTCCTAAATACAAACAGGGATGAAATCTTCCTGAGAAAGAACGTAAGAGAGTTCCATATCCGGATCGTGCTATGTCTGAAACTCCTCCCCCCCAGTTCATCCTTTTGACTCTGTAGGTGGCATCAAGAAAGCATTGGCCGAGCGAAGCGGTCTGCTAGGAGAGTACCTGCTAAAGCATCCCAGAAAAATTGTGGACCTTCTCTGTAAATGCCTCATGTGCAATGCAAAGTGCCTTGAATTTTTCGCGCTGGTCAACTGGCAGTCAATGCAGCTCCTGAATCCTAGCCCTAATGGACTGGTATTTGGGAACATCCAGCACTAATATGGCAGTGGTATTCTGTTCTGTTTTCAATCGTCTAAGTAGATTGGACCGCAAGGTTCTAATAGTAAAACATGCGGAAGACACCACCTGCTACATCTGAGGCTTAAAATTAAGCTTCTCATCTATCATGACCCCCAAATCTTTAGCTTTGGCTACCGGTGTAGGAAGGGGGGCCAGGGTGTTTGGCCACCAAACTGGTGACCACAGAGGAAAAAGCTTTCCAAATAGCACCACCTCACTCATCCAGTTGCTCGAAGAGACCATGCAGTCCTGAAGTTTGATGTAATAGTTAACATCCTTGTCTATAGTTGAGATGACCAATTGGGTGTTGTCGGCATACGAGGTGGGAATTAAATCAAAAGTTCTGCTCAAAGGTGCGAATTAAGACACATAAATATTAAAAAGCATGGGACATAACGAGGAGCCCTGCGGCACCCCGCAAGGCAGGATAAAAGGTGCAGATTTAAAATCGCCTAGATGAACTGTCTGAGTTCTATCTGATAAAAACGACGTTAAAAGTGAAAGGGCCTTTCCTCCTAAACCTATGGTCTTTAATTGTTCTATCAGCAAGGTGTGGTCCACGTTATCAAATGCCGCAATTAGGTCGATGAGGATAAGAACCGCCGACCCTCCACCATCTAGTGCAGTGCGGATTTCCTCTGTGGTCTTCATCAGCTGTCTCATTGCTATGACATGCCCTAAATCCAAACAGACTGTGGTCTAGAATGTGGTTGTCTAAAATGTAAGTGGAAAGTTCCACATTTACAATTTTCGCAGAAAGCGAGAGCCTTGCAATAGGTCGGTAATTGGCCAGGTCCATTATATCCAGATTAGGCTTTTTTAATAGCAGCAAAATGCCGGTCTGTTTCCACATTGTTGGGAATAGACCTTATGAAAGCATCTGATTGAATATGCTAGTTAGCTGCGGACTAATAAGATGGCTAATATTGTGGAGAACCCTTGGAGGGCAGGGATCATCCGGAGTGCCAGATTTGGTCCTTGAGAGATGGGTGGCTATTTGTACTGAGGAGACAGGAGTAAAATTTAAGAGAGGCGTTAAGATCCTAGCTTCCTGTTCTTTAACATTAGTGTTTGATTTATACATGGCAAACTGATCATAAATTGGATCAACCTTTGATTTAAAAGACTCGGCCAGTGTGTTACAGAAGTCTTGAGTACAGTTGACTGCATCGTCCTTTTAAACAGTTGTCAGATTGTTTATGATCTTAAAAGGTTCCTTGCTGGAATTACCCGCTTTCTCTATTTTCAGCGTATAATATTGGCTCTTCTCAGCAATTATGTTTTTCTTATAGTCTGTGAACATTAATTTATAACTAACCCATCATATTGCACACTTGGGGTGCTACCAAACATCACAACTGTCCTAAGGACACAAATACACTACAGATCATCTTAAGGATATTAAAACCCCACTTTGCTCCTTATCAGAGATAAACTAATAGCTGCAACTCATTAAACTGGTCTGTTTCATAAGGACTCTAACCCATCATATCCACACTATGTTATTGTGACACTACCCTGCCATGTGACACTGAATCCTACGGACACCTAATCACTATCCTACATCACAGCCCAGGATCACTAATCTTCTAACAACACAACATCCTAGGTTCATTGACTAGTTCCCATTTACTTTATTTCATGCTAGGAATATTTGTCACACATCAAAGGATTGATGAATTATCTCAAAAAAACAAATGTTTTACATAGGTGGTAACACATAACATGTCCCTTCTCCTGCCCTCTGTTTGTGGAAATAAGGAAAACAACCTACTTGGTTAATTTAGCTAATTAATTATTACTATTGTGACATACTCTTTTTTCGATTGTCCTGTGCTTCTGCTTAGTATTTACACATTTACATTTCTGAAGCTGTGCAATATTTTCATTAAAATGGAATGTTATTGACAGAAATTAATGAAGATGCTGTGAATCCAAGGTAGAATAACCAGCTACTCAGTACTCTACCCTAGCTACCCTAATTGACTACACTGCACTGTATCTAAGAGAATCTAACCTACCCTACTGAAATGTGACATACAATAGAGGTCATCAAACCATGGGGCTCGCACCTCAACAACACTAGGTATCCATGACTGCATTCCTGGGGGGGTGGGGAGGGATGCAAATGCGTCAGCACAAGGATTTAAAAATGAACATGACCTGAAGGCATGACCTTGTTTAATTGGCATGTTTCCAGGCAGTCTTCTTTTATATGCAGAGGTAGAGGTACATAAGTATTGTGGAACTGTAATACTGAGTGTCCTTTCTCACAGTCAGTGAATTGCTTGGCGGGGTCAAAGGTGTGGCTGAAAAGAATAAAATATTCAGTAACTATTTGGTTATTTTCTTCCCGTTCAGGTCACTGATATATGACGTTACAACGCGGACTTTTACCACGCAGACCATTACCACGCATTTTTTACAACGCAGGACCCTTTACCACGCATACCATTGCAAAGCTGGTATTTACAACGCAGGTACTATTACAACGCATACCATTACAACGTAAGTATAGGTAAGTAAATAATATGGTAAAATAATTATTAATAATATTTTTTAAATTAATACATTATTATTTTAATATTTAATATTTTAATTATTTATATTAATATGTAATTATTAATTTTTTAATATATATGTTAAAAATACCCCTGTACCCCAAAACCCAAACCCAGCCCTAAAACCTAAAAATACCCCTGAACCCCAAAACCCAAACCCAGCCCTGAACCCTAAAAATACCCCTGTACCTCAAAAACTGAAAACTGACCCTGAACCCTAAAAATACCCCTGCACCCCAAAAACTGAAAACTGACCCTGAACCCTAAAAATACCCCTGTACCCCAAAAACTGAAAACTGACCCTGAACCCTAAAAATACCCCTGTACCCCAAAAACTGAAAACTGACCCTGAACCCTAAAAATACCCCTGTACCCCAAAAACTGAAAACTGACCCTGAACCCTAAAAATACCCCTGTACCCCAAAAACTGAAAACTGACCCTGAACCCTAAAAATACCCCTGTACCCAAAAACTGAAAACTGACCCTGAACCCTAAAAATACCCCTTTACCCAAAAACTGAAAACTGACCCTGAACCCTAAAAATACCCCTTTACCCAAAACCCAAACCTAAAATATTTTAAATAAAATTATATACTTACCAATACTTACGTTGTAATGGTATGCGTTGTAAAAGTACCTGCGCTGTAAATACCAGCGTTGTAATGGTATGCGTGGTCAAGGTTCCTGCGTTGTAAAAGTTGCGTGGTAAAGGTAGGTCGTGGTAAAAGTTGCGTGGTAAAGGTTGTATACCTTCCTGAAGGTATCCTTGTAGCTTCCAAGTGTCCAAAAGACAATTCCAAAGGTTTGGAATCTCCTAGACGGCCTCTGGGATGTTTGGACCACAATTTCCACAATGCACCAGGGCAAATCCATAAAGGTTTCCTGGTCGCACTCCAGGATGTGGACTCTTGGTGGAGATGATGCAGGTGAGCTCTGTCAACCTGTAACTTTCAGGGATTCCACTCAGCAGTCATTCAGAGTGCAGGCCTTTGGGAGCAGTTCCAAAGTACAACATGGATGTTTTATCTCCAGAGGTGTAAAAGCTGGCTAAACCAACCCACGGTATGACTCATTTCCATTAGCTCTCCTCCCCCTGACCTCTGCAAATTCCTGTCCTAAGCCTGCCATTCGGCTGGGGGCACAGGATGTGGGCGTAGGGATGCCTTGCATTCTTTACTGACCTGCTCTCTCTTTAAGCTCAGTTTGATTTATCCAGGCCCCTCTTTATGAACTATTCAGCTTCAGAGGTCTCTCCGTCAGATAACACCTGCTCCAGGCAGGCCGCTTATCAACTAATCAAATCAGCCTGACTATGCCTGTTAAGGCTGAATAATCAACCGAGGCTATTAGAAGGCTGGATATTGTCTTACAACAGAGAAAGTTCTATAACTTCTCTTCTGTACTAGTAATGAAACATTCAACAGTGACATGTAATTTGATTTATCAATACCAATCATTTAATTTTTTTGATGAAATGTTATTCCTTTACTAGCAATAGTTATACCTAAATAAAATATTGCAATATTAGCCTATGGAGCCAAGTATCTCCAATTGGGAAAAAACTAAATAGGCAGATTTTCCCTCACCAGAGCATATAACACATCTTTTTTAAGATCCTGGCTTATAGTTACACCACCTCTAGGACACTTAGCAGAGACCTTAGGGGTGCCTAATGCATAAAAATAAGGTTGATTAGAACTTTTAAACTGTCCATACCACCCAAGATGAGTTTGCATACAGTTTACTTTTAAAGGCAGTTGGAAAGCCAGGTTGTCTTTAAAATTACAGCAAGCACCATGCAGTGCACACATGCAAGTTCAGGAAAACTGCTGGGCCTCTAAACATCCATGCCCTATTATATACTTGGGACTTATAGGTAGTTTGAAGTCCCTAGCCTTATTATATACGAGGGATGTATATATAGGGTCTGTCAATACCAATTGTGAGAATTTGCTTTTAAAGGTTGGCTACAAGACAAGACTGCCTTTAAAAAGACAGGAGGCATGCAACAGTGCACACATGCAAGTGCATAAAGTCTGCTGGGACTCTTGACCTGAATGCCATATTATATACTAGGGACTTATAGGTAGATTGCACCCTCTGGCACTAATATCTACTAGAGACGTATAGGGTCTGTCATTGCCAACTGTAAGTGTAACCTATTACATGTACCTTTTAAAACAAAGCACTGGCCCTGAGCCTGGTTAGCAGAGTCCAGGGTATAGTTAAAGTCAGTTACCACCTGTATCATTCAGCAAAAAACTGGCGGTGAACAGGGCAAAAGGATGACTTTCTAACAGTTGCATTTATTTTTTATTTAACGTGTGTATGTTTTTAATGGTATACAACCTTTACCACGCAACTTTTACCACGACCTACCTTTACCACGCAACTTTTACAACGCAGGAACCTTGACCACGCATACCATTACAACGCTGGTATTTACAACGCAGGTACTTTTACAACGCATACCATTACAACGCAAGTATTGGTAAGTATATAATTTTATTTAAAATATTTTAGGTTTGGGTTTTGGGTAAATGGGTATTTTTAGGGTTCAGGGTCAGTTTTCAGTTTTTGGGTAAAGGGGTATTTTTAGGGTTCAGGGTCAGTTTTCAGTTTTTGGGTAAAGGGGTATTTTTAGGGTTCAGGGTCAGTTTTCAGTTTTTGGGTACAGGGGTATTTTTAGGGTTCAGGGTCAGTTTTCAGTTTTTGGGGTACAGGGGTATTTTTAGGGTTCAGGGTCAGTTTTCAGTTTTTGGGGTACAGGGGTATTTTTAGGGTTCAGGGTCAGTTTTCAGTTTTTGGGGTGCAGGGGTATTTTTAGGGTTCAGGGTCAGTTTTCAGGTTTTGGAGTACAGGGGTATTTTTAGGGTTCAGGGTCAGTTTTCAGTTTTTGGGGTACAGGGGTATTTTTAGGGTTCAGGGTCAGTTTTCAGTTTTTGGGGTGCAGGGGTATTTTTAGGGTTCAGGGTCAGTTTTCAGTTTTTGGGGTACAGGGGTATTTTTAGGGTTCAGGGCTGGGTTTGGGTTTTGGGGTTCAGGGGTATTTTTAGGTTTTAGGGCTGGGTTTGGGTTTTGGGGTACAGGGGTATTTTTAACATATATATTTTAAAAAAAAAAAATATATTAATATAAATAATTAAAATATTAAATATTAAAATAATAATTTATTAATTTAAAAAAATATTATTCATAATTATTTTACCATATTATTTACTTACCTATACTTACGTTGTAATGGTATGCGTTGTAATAGTACCTGCATTGTAAATACCAGCGTTGTAATGGTATGCGTGGTAAAGGGTCCTGCGTTGTAAAAAATGCGTGGTAATGGTCTGCGTGGTAAAAGTCCGCGTTGTAACGTCATATATCCCTTCAGGAATCACCTCCTGAAGTTTGGAGATCTATTCTGAAAAAGCTCCAGGAGCTGACCCGACCTGATGTCCGGAGTCAAGCCGACTACCGTTATTCGCAACCCGGCCTGGATTTTGGGATCATCCCGCTGAAAGCTCCAGAGCTTCAGACTTCCAGATTTTCACCGGTGCCTCGCAGAAAGTCAAGCCGGTAAACCCTCACTGAATCCAGCTTGCTGTAGAGGGTCGATGGACGATCGAAGAAAAAGCTCCAGAAAATGTTCTATCAAGGGTTGAGTATGGGACTCATTCATAAGACCTTTACTGGACCTTACACTGCGTTAGAGGCCTCATTGCTAGCGGTAAGTGCATATTTACCCTAACAATAATCCACTTTTCAACAGCAAGTTAAACTAGTCAGTAAAAAATTTACTTTTTTACATTATGAAGCCTCAGTTACAAAATGAGATCGGTGCAGATGTCTGAGCATGATGAGGGAGTCACAGAACTGAATCTTGATTGTCGCAGTCGGGAATAGAGCTTGAGAATTTACAGTGCCATGAGGTCCCAGCCTGTGTCAAAAAACACTGTGCAAACATAAATCATTATTTATACCTATATATTTTTGCAATACGTAATACCTGGAAGCATTTTTATATGTGTCCAATTAAGGGGCACACTCCAGAACTCAACTGGTAACACTCTTACATTACCCCTCAAAACAATAAATCGTCATGGTGGAGCTCCCAGTGACGCTATCAGTTAAAACCTTTACTAGATCCTAAGCAGCCTTTATGTTGGGTGCTTAACCAATTGGACAGAGTCGAGTGGTACAAGGGGCCAACTAAATACAGGGCTACTGAAATTATACAGCAGGGAGGACCAAATCATATGGCAGGGTTGACTAAATTAAGTGGCAAGAAAAAGCAAATTGTGCAGCATAATGTGGCACATTTTGTGATAGTATTAATTCATTATTTTGTCATTTTTATATTTGTAAAGAATGTCTGGGCATAGGTTTCACCTCATTAGTACTTGTTTAATACCCAAATATAGCTATAATCAAAACCAACGGCAACCAGTCTACATTTGAGAAGGGCCATTCACTGTCCTGCAACACATCTCACTGTGTTTTTAGTAACATTTGATCTGTTTGAGCTAGAAATATTTTTTTGATAAAATCTACAGATTCTGTAGCAGATAATGGATTTTGTGGCATATCCGTACCTATACAGAAAACACTGTGGATGCAAAATCACATAATTCTTGTGACCCTAACTAACGTCCAATTTTGGCTGTTTTTCTATCCTCCCTTGCTTGCAAGAGCGGGCACTGCACTCTTGCTGTGTCAGGGTCGCTTTGGGCTTTGGAGTAATGGCCCATGGGAGGGAATATTGAAGCAGAGGAGACAGCTTAGTTTAGGTGTCAGACAGATGGTATTGAGGGAAATGGGCAAAATAGGAAACCATGATTTAAACAATGGACAGAAAAAACAGCCCATTTCACAAAGCAGTGGCTCTCATTATTGAACCAAGTACAATGGCAGGGGAGGCTGCAGTTTGAGGGAATCACTGTCTTACAATTAGGAATCTAGAAAAAGATAAAGGGGTTCATTTTCCTTAGTAGCATCTGGGTAGAGGGGTCCTTTGCTGCAAAAAAGAATAGGCAAACATGGGAACTATTTTTTTTCTAAAAGGGATGAGATGTGATCTAATAGTGAGAACAAATTGTACAGCATATTGTGGCACATTTTGAGATAGTATTAATTCATTATTTAGTTTTTTTTATATTTGTAAAGACTGTCTGGACATAGGATTCACATCATTAGTACTGGTGTAATACCCAAATATAGCAATAATCAAAAACAATGCAAGCAGTCTACATTTGAGAAGGGTCTTTCACTGTGCTGCAACAACATAATGCAACCAAAGGACTCCAACCAACCCAACTGCATGACCTCTATGGACCTTATCCCATCACACTGTACTGCCCTATAATGGAACCAGCCCAATGCACTACCAGCATCCTTGGCCACTTGACCCACCAAACTGATGTTAAGCAGTCATCATGAGGAGGGTACACGTATTAGTCCAAAACAGTTTCATGGCAGGGCCAGATATTTTATTTACCTCATCAGGAATTTCCCAAGAGGTCTCTAGCCATTAAAGACCAGAGAGCAGGTGCCCAGGGTCCCCATCTACCTGGACTGGTCCTCCGACCAGTCAGTGCTAGGCCTCTCAGACCCAGCTATCCACTGCACCAGGAACCACTGCTCCTGCTCGCAATCTTCTCTCTCCTTCTTGTTTCCTCCTCTGCTCCTTCACTTCCTCCTTCTATCTCTCATACTCACATTCTTGGTCACTGCACATATGTGCCTGGGTTTTGCCCTTTTCCTTCTCTCAGTCAATGCCCTTTTCTCTCTCTCTCGCGCGCTCTCTCGTGCTCACTCGCTTCTTGTGTTTGCCACCTTTTTGCTTGTTTTTGCCTCCTTTTTGCTTTATTTTTGTCACCTTTTGGCCCTGTTTCTGCCATCTTCCTGCTCTGTCACTTAGTGTTTGGCTAATTTGTGCTTTTAGGCTCTCTCACTCATTGACCTTCTCTCTCGCTCAAGCGCTTCCTGTTTTGGCCATCTTTTTAATTCTGTCTACTCATGCTTAGCCCTTTTTTGCTCTCTAGCTTTAGTAAGGCCCCCTCCTTATGCTTTGCGTTTGACCTCTTTGCCTCCTTCTTGTCCCTTAGCCCCCTCTGCCATGCACCCGCTTCTCCCCTCCTATCTACCCCACTCCTTAGCTGATCTCCTGCATGTCTTCTTGCCTCTTCTTATTGCCTTCGGAAGCCCCTTCTACTGCCTGAGCTCCTTCCACCTTCCAAGACCCACTTAACCTTGGTTGCAGAACTGCTGCGCCACTGGCACACCAAAGGCAAGTTCGTCTGTGCCAGTCTGAACCTGTCCTGTGCCCAGCACCACGATGCCTGGTCCTTCTCCTCTCCACAGCTACACCACTGCCGAGCTATGTGCCCTCAACCCTGGATGCCACAACGAATGCAGCTGCCACACAGAACTACACTCCACATTTGGACTATTCATCTGCACTCACTGCCATTTTACTTGCCATGGCAAACACGCCAGCACATCACCCACACTGCAGACCACAACACCAGTTTGCATGCTTCCTTCTCCACATATGCTCAGTGTGCAAGCAATGCACAGAATTATGGGACATCATTACCACCTTGCACCTGCCATTATATTCCTCACAGTGACCTGACTCAACCCAACATCCTCACCTGACATAGTGGCCGCTGTATTAGAAGGATACAAGTTCACTTTCTGCACCAACAAGCCAGGGGGAGGTATCACCATAATTCACAAGGAATCCATCCAATGCACCACCACAACAGATTACTTTATCCAGAGATGGAACACCTTAATTTCAGGCTCTAAATGGACAGCTAGGCTACCATCAGGGGCCTCCTTGGTTCCCGACCCCCGGGAACACGTTGAAGCTTCTGTAGCTTCATAGCCCCCCTCGCACAACACTCTAATGACTTCATATTCCTCAGTGACTTCAATCTTCGACTCAATGACCACAATGACACCAACACCACTAGCCTCATCAACAACATCAGCACCATCGGCAAAACCCAAATGATCCATGACCCCACACACACCGCAGGCTATTCGCTAAACCATCTCAAGTATGCACACATCACCAAACTCACCTGGATCGACCACTCCATCCTCTACTTTAACATCACCACCACACAGCAACCTGGACCAAATTGTTAGAAAATTCAACACCTCGATCAAAGACTGTGCCAACAGCATCAACCCCATCGGCAATAGCACACACAAAATGTCCACCATGCGGGCAAGCTGTTACACCGAAGACCTGTGAACTGCTAAACGCCATTGTAAATCATTTTAAAGGCAATTGCACATGAGGAAGAACACTCCTGACAGGACTTCCTTCAATACAGCCCGCCAACTCTACCACGGACAGCTGCGAGAGTCTAAGAAAACAGCCTTAGATTCATGTATCACATCAAACTCTAACAACAGCAAAGGATTTCTCAAACCCCTCAGCTGTATCATGCAACAGCGCTCATCAGAGGAACTCTGAGACCATCTCCCTAACTTCTTCCACAACAAGATTGCCAAAATCTAAAGGAATTTCAAACACCAGCCCAACCCACTGACTTCTTCAACCGACACAACTACCACGCAACCACAGCAGACAACCGACTGACTGAATGGTACCAGCTCACACCCCAGCACACAAACTCCATCATTAACCAGGTCCAAGTGGGGTCCCCATCGACCCTTACATACACTACATCTTCAACCTAGGTGCAGCAAAGATCAGCCAAAGATTCTCCACTCTGTTCAATACCTCGATTGCCACTGCCACTTTCCATGGGGACTGGAAACGCACAGATGTCAACGCCCTGCTTAAGAAATCATCAGCCGACCTCAGCGAACTCAAAAAATACCGACTCATCTCCATGCTCCCGTTCCCAGCCAAAGCCCTAGAAAAAGCCATCAACATACAACTCACTACACATCTGAAATGGAACCATCCACTCAACTCTTCCCAATCTGGATTTGCCCAGCAACTACAGCATTGAAACAGTCCTAATTGTGGCCACTGATGATATCCAAACCCTCCTCGACCAGAGAGAGACAGCAGCAGTGATTGTCCTGGACCTCTCAGAGGAGTTTGACATAGTGCCTCACCACACACTCATCGCAAGACTGCACAACATAGGCAATTAAGGAGCTTCTCTCATATGAATCACCTCCTTCCTCACAAGAAGAACACAAAAGGTCTGCCTACCACCATTCACTTCTGATCCCAAAGAAATAACCTGAGGAGTACCTCAAGTATCATTGCTCAGCCCACCCTCTTCAACACATACATGACACGTCTGGTCAGCATCGTTAGAGCCAATGGACACAACATTGTTTCCAATGCCAATGACACGCAACTCATCCTCTCCCTTTCAGAAGACTCCACCAACACTAGAACCAACTTCTACAACTGAATGACCAGGGCCACCGATTGGAAAAGGGCCAACTGCCTGAAACTCAACATGGACAAGACAGAGATTTTAATCTTTGGTATCAATACACCCCCTGGAATGCCTACTGGTGGCCCATGGAAATCAGACCAACACCAACCCTGATCTACCACTCTAGAAATGTAAGCATCGTCCTAGACGACAAATAAACCATAATGTAATGGTTATCAGGCTGGTTCTGCAGGAGCGTCAGGAACCGGAGTGAGTCCTCAATCATCCCCCACGTGCCTTCCGACTCTAATGGAGTCTAGAGTATCAGTTAGCACGTCAGGGGAAAACAGGGAAACAGAACAAGGAAAGGTTGGGGGAAAGAACGGTAGTAGATCCTGAAGGTGGCACCTCAATGTAGACTCTGGATGCGTTAACAGGCTGTAAGGAAAGAACACAGTTACCATAAAACTCTACTATATGTTTGTAACTATCTGAAATATATATGTATAACCTACCCCAGTAATGTGTACATCTTGTAGAAGGTCAAAGGTGTAAAGGAGGATAAGGCTAGCGATGATTCCCTTTGATGGTGTAACAACATTAATCTTGACAATCGTCCTCACATAGACTAATATGTCTTGACTGTATCTGTGTTTCTCACCTCTGGAATCATAAGGTATACGTGGCTTGAACGGCAACCTATTCCTATGTAACATACACTGCCTGCCAGCCAAACAGAGTCAAAACTTAGTTATCTTATATTTCCAAACAGATATAAATATATATATATGTAAGGCAGCGCTACGCGCTGTTACCGTGATTCTGGGAGCCGACTTGAAAACACCTACAATAATGGTCCACGCAAGAGCCCCGAAGACAGGATCACATCCACAAAAGGCCACGTAGAATTTAGGTAGCTTAGTACTCTAACGGGAGACTGCTCCGGTCAGAGAACGTAGTTAGGCAGAATCAGCACACCAAACCCGGCCACAACGACGGGGCAATACCCGGCCGTTGAGCGGAGAATAAATGAGGGACAAGGCAGCGCCCGGCCAGACCGCGGAGTAAAACCCGGCGGTCCGGCGGAGCACCAGGGCAGGGGGAAGCAAGGGAGACTAAGGCCAACAAAAAATAGGAACACAAGGTATAACAAAACGTGTTCCAGTAGTCAGAGCCGCGAAAAGAACACGGCTGATCCTGAACGCCGATTCTAAGACAAGGGCGTACGGAAACAGGAAATGGAACGCACTAAACAGGAAGTCAGGCAATCGTAAGACAGACGGAAGAACAAGGAAAAGAGCAAAACGCCAGGACGCTAAGCGGCGTTCTGGTGAACCACTGCTCCTTTTATAGAGATCAGGTCCTTAACGGGAGAAGGAACAGTAGAGGCCACGATAGGGATCTCGAGGCATGACACATAACATCTGAGATCAATTCTGCTTCCTCATCCTGTTTCTTTATCCTTTGCATGCTGTGCAAGATCTTTAAATGGTTACAGCAGAGCTCAAGATGCACCATCACTCAAGCCCTCATCTCCAGCTGACTAGGCTATGGCAACACTTTCTCCATAGGAATCGCAGTTCACCTCCTCCGAAGGCTATAGGCCTTACAAAATGGTGTGGGCAGACTTACCCTCGACCTCCCACGATGAACTCATCACCTGTCACCTCAGAGATCTCCACTGGCTCCCAGTTCAGAAGAGATGCCAGTACAATCTGCTCACCCACACATGCAAGACCCTACACAATGGTGGACCCACCTATAAAATCACCACCTGAACTTCCACCTGGAACGTCCACTCTACTTTCCTCCTGCTCCCACAGACCCCGTGCATCAGACTCAGGAGAAGCAGATGACACTCATTCTCCTAACTAGCAGTAAAGACATGGAACAAGCTCACCCCCCTACATCTCTGGACCTCTCCGGACCTCCGCATCTCTATCAGAGTTCCAAAAGCCACTAAAGACCTGGCTCTTCAACTGACCCACTGGATCCTGCCAGCACCTGCGTACTTTCATGGGTGACAAGCTGCACTCTACAAATTGACTGATTCATTTAATTAATTGATTGATTGATTGATTGATTGGTTGTTTTTGAAGTTGACAGCAACTTTTCCTATCTCCAGATCGCTGTGGTTTACACCCACAAGCAAACAAAAAGGGAGAAAACAGACAGAAAGACATTGAGAGAGAGTAACACAGGAAGAGGGCAGGGGTTGAACATTTACGCCTGGGCTGCTTTTGGTTTCCTGTCCTTCAGAATATTTCCATCCCATCCTCATCATCGCATTGCTGATAATGTCTAAATCAGCAGTGTAATGTAAGAGAGTCCAACCAAACATTATGGCATCAACATACCCTAATGAGCTGCCCAACTGTCTTTGCAATTCCCAGGACAGAAGGTTACAAGGGCACCATCAGCATATGGAGAGTAGGGCGAGGCAAGGGAAATACCACGTGGATAGACTAAAAGGTAATTATGAAGGGAGTACTGCACAGAACAGCTCTACCTCGTCACATTAATATGGCTACATTAATATTGTCTTAACTAATGCAACACTTTCCATTACGTCTGTAGTATTCCTTCAAAGTAATTTAAAAGCAGACGGCTCACAGTAACTTTGGATAGGAAGAGGCAACATCAATTGCATGGGAAAGGAATCAAAAATGTGTTTATGGCTGTTAATGTAGAGTTCAGTGTTATCTCCATTGTATCAAGCTTTACATCCCAACATTAACCACAATCAACCTTCCTCCCCAGATTCATTCCTTCACACCATCACCTTGTTTGAATACCAGTTCTGTGTGGAGCTAGGCTCCACAATTCTACACTTAAAAGTTCATACAACTGATCAGTGTTCTTCAGATGGACCTGTTTGTAATCAAACTTCTATCATTGTACAAACTAAAGGGCCTGGCCCAGTATATATCAGATCTCAGAAGAGAATTTAAAACCTCACATGTCTTATCCAATGTATCAACTTGCTAATGAGTGTGTTGGTGTTTTCCTAAAAAGGATTTCTTATTTTAGGTCAATAACAAGACAGTCTCTTTTGGTCGATATCAAGTTGATATCGTGAGGATGCAAACTTCTGGATTCAATGAAAGAGAGAAGAGAGCTGACATGACTGTTCGCAGTCCATGTCAAGAACGGTGTGGAGAACTTTCACATCGGTGACGATTTGACTCTGATACCCAAATTTGTCATCCTGGCTGCAGGGGGTCGGAGGTAGAACGTGCATTAATTACTTCCAATATAGACTAAAGGTAGTTTTGTTTAACTGAAAGGTATGGTACAGCTTTTGGGTATTTGCCACAGAGATCGTTTTACTAGGGTCGTATTTCCTCCTTGTAGCACCGTCATCTTCAGTCGCAATAGGCGGGTACGTTGCGTAGTTGGTGGGAGGAGGTATGGCCCAGAGGCTCGAACCTGGGGTCCCAGGTTTAAACCTTGACTCTAGGCCCAAAATCGTTTTCTTTGGTCAAATCTGTGGATGACTTTGAGTAAAAATGTATCTGTTCTGTCCCCACTTGATATAAACGACCTAAGATCATCCCACAACCACTCATGTAAAGCACAGCACTCTGTTGCTTCACAGCTGGGTTTGCGCTATATAAATACCACTGCCTACATGCATTACAGAGCCTTTACTGTGCTGGTCAGTGAGTTTACCATAAGGAGTATGTTGGGTAATGACTGCAACATTCAGATCTACAAATTGGGTGCTAAATGGTTATTATCAAATGCAGCTTTCATACAGTAATCTCAGAACCAGTGTTGGTTGTTTGTATATCTATCATGCTTCGCTGGGCAAAACTCACCGGACATTGCCAAAGGAGACCTGCTCCATATCGCCGGGCCAAGAGGTGGACTACAGGCTCCAGGAGCCCGGCGCCGACAGCACCTGAGGCGCATCAGCCCCTCCCTGCAGCCTACTTTACTCCTTGCGGCACCCGCTGGGCCAAGGGCGGGCCCGTTGGAGCCCGGAGGAGGTTGGGCTGGGCCCCCTCTCTAACAGCGTCAGTCTGCAAGGTTAGCTCTTTTGCTTAAAGCTCTGCCATTAATTATTATTGCTATCCTGTGCGAAATTAGCGTGTTCTACTAAGCCTATAATTTCAGGACGGCAAGGGAAGGGGAGGAGAGCCGCAATGGGCGGGCATGTAGCCGGGACACTTGATCAGTTCATCACAAGAGCTACGTCGGTATTTGCCAATGAGATTGTAATTACTGAGCGTCGCCTTTCACAGGAACTGGTACTCGCCAAACGCTCATCACTGGGGGACTTAATGTTGGCACGCACCCCGGAGTGGTATACTGATTCAGTCACCGATTCTGGGGTTCTGAACCAAAGTGGTAATCAATTGCCCCAGGAAATGGTGAATACTACGATTGATGGGGAGCCCCGCCAGCTTGGCCGAACTGTACATAATATCCTGACAATCACTGCCGGCGGGGTAGCCACCTGTGCATCTTTGGGGTCTACCCCTAAAGTTTTGCCTAATCTACTGGAGCACACACTGGGAGCAGTTCCTAAGAGGAAACAAGGAGGGGGTTCACAGAGAGGAAAAAATCCTAAGATGCCCAAACTGAATAAACCTGGTGACTTGGTAAACACTGTATCTGCAATTCATGGGCCATTGCAGGAGATAATGCCTGCTTCAAAATCTTTGCCCACGATTTCTTCTGTTGGTCCTTCTCCTTTGATGGATGAGGGTTTTTGGTCAAAAGTAGGCGGTCTTCTTACATCTTCTATACTGCCCATACTCGCCAGGCTGCTGTCAATTGAGGACAGACTGGCGAAATTTGAACAGCAGACAATAACCAATTTTGAATGCATTAAGAAGAGTTTGCCAAAGAGTGCTCAGGAAAGGGAACTGACAACAAATGGATCTCGTGGCTTTCCTGCTACTAACCTGTCCCTACATGCATTTGCTTCTGTTTCAATGGAAGGTACTTCAGGTGGGAATGCTGTAGCTGGACCTAGCACCGAGGATGGTGCAGTTTTGCAGGGAAATTTGGACTGTTCCAAGGGTGAGAGTGCAGAACAACAATCATTGGGAGGGGGCATGACCAAAGCTTTGCAGGGAGGATTGAAGGGACCATATAATATTAATGAGCACAAGAATTTGTTGCCATATATTGATTTACCCCCAGAGTCTGCACCTTATGTTGTTGTTTTTAACAGGAGTTCCGGAATTAGATAAGGGCAGTGTTGAATCGTATACTGAACTAAAGAACAAAACGATCCATTGGCTGAATATTAATAGACCTCTCCCCCCGAATATGCATAGCCTAATCTTGTTTGCGCGCAGAGTAAGCTGGGTTGGCCGGAGGGCGAAAGATATAGCAGGTAACTGTATAGTCATTCATTTTAGAGACAGTCATATTTGGGAAGGGCCCCAACAAAATATGAGAACTAGCTCCAGACATTTGACTTTAGCTACTTCTATACCCCCCCAATGTGCATGGAGAGACTTGGTTATCAGGGAAAGATCTGTGAAAGGCGTATCTTGCCTGGCAATACCAGTAATAGAAATGGGTTGGTTGATTTTGGTTTTGCATCCATTATCCCTCTTAGCAATAGATACAGCGTGCTTGATATGGTGAACTGACTAATTCCAACTTATATTTGTCCCCCTACTCGGTCTAATAAGCCGTGTGATACCATCTTTGGAACGGGGGCTGAGGTCTTGAAACAACAGCTAGAGCAAAGTGATGTGTTGAGGTCTGTAGATAGAAGTAGAGAAACTATAGCGGGTGTGTGTGTGAGGAGGTGGGAAAATCTTTAGCTGATGATAAATCTAGTAATCCTACAACTAGTGAGGAGGGATCTCTCCCACAAACCCCAGTGAGTACTGATACTAATTCTGGACCCTCAGAAGTCATTGATAGATGAGAATTGGAGGTGCTTCCTGAGAGCCGGATGGAAGCAAGATCACTTGGCCCCAAGATTCTGTCATGGAATATTGCAGGACTAATGGTCAGATTAGAGTTGCCTTATTGGGGTGATTTCATAGACTCCCATGAGATTTGTCTATTCCAAGAAACCTGGGCCTTAAAATCTTTACGTACAGTAGGCTTCGCAGCGTATAGTGAAGCGGCAGTGAAGGGTCCTAGGGGCAGACCATTGGGGGGTCTATGTATTTGGGTGGGTACTTATCTAGGGTGCACGTTGAAGAGAATAGAAACCCACTCACCAGATATCTTATTCATCCTTCTCACCCACAGAGATCTCCCTAAGCTGGCCATTATTAATGTTTATTCCCGGCCAGTTAAGTATGGGTATACATCTCCGACACTGGACTGCTTGGCGGCTCTCCTTATCTCACTCTCAGGGAAAGCGTATCCTCTAATAGGTGGGGATTTTAATTGTCATCTTGAACCTCTTAAAGGGCTTTCAACTTCTATCACTAGTGATGAGGATTCAATTTGGTAAATCCCCGTATCTAACGCCTACCCGATAAGGGGGTGTACCCCTTGGTGTTGCAATTGACCTCACTTACGCTCACTCATTCATTGAGGGCTTGCAATGGCCGGTTTCCGTCATTGAGGGCTTGCAATGGCCGGTTTCCGGACGACAACCCCATGCACCCCACTTTTGATGAATTTGGTCAAGCTAGTATAATAGATTACATCTTGTTAAACATTGAAATTTGGCATAAAGCGGCAACGTTTTGCGTCTATCCCTGGGAAGAAAGTGCCCACAATCCACTGGTCCTAACGTTAGAAGCTCAACTGGTAGAAATAGGGCAATCTTTGGATACCCATCAACAAGAGAATTTAGTAGTGGTTGAAGGAGGGCGAAGAATCCGTTTGGGTACACTAATTCAATCGCCGGACACAATGGCGGATATGTACACCTCTATTATCCCTTTTTTGGAAAAGGCAAGCCTTCTCCTAGATAATGGTGCCAGCGGAGACAATAATCAAGAGATTGGAAACATCCACCAGGATTTGGTTGTAATCCTGGCCGTTTATTTTTATACTAGCAAACCTATTGAGAGTAATCACTCCAGAGAAAAAAACCCTTGGTATAACTCGTCGTGTAGGGATGCAAAGAGAACGTTGCTGCTATGTCTTAAGAGGGGTGATAGTTTAAGCATAAAGTAAAGTAGGTTTTTAAAAATATATATATATTTTACAAGCAAAATCCGAATGGGAAATGGAAAGATGGCAGGCAATTAAAAAGGCCTTGGACCATAAAGATATAAGAGGTTTCTGGAATCTAGTCCATACCGGGAAAATTGAGGGAAGGACTACCATTGAGCCTAATATTGGCGATGATGCCTGGCGTTTTTACTTTAAGGATTTGTATTCAAGTGCACATAATGGTCTTAGTACGAGTGGGACTTTGGCCCACTGCCAAATTTTAGACTCTCCTGGGGATACACCGCCCTGTACATTGGCTGAGGTGTTAGCTGTCATTGCAAGGTATTACCAAACAAAGCCCCTGGGTTAGATAGAATCCCTGGGGATTTGTATAGAAACGAACAGGTAGGGTGGGCTCCACACCTTGAATTATTGTTTAATGCAATCCTTCAAGGTTTGCCCCCCCCCCTACGTGGGCAGGGGCAAAGATTATCCCAATTTATAAAAAGAGGTCTCCAATTGAACCTGTAAATTATAGGCCAATTAGCCTTATTGATGTGACCCAAACATTGTTTTCTAGAGTATTTCTGGGAAGACTGCAAGAATGGATGGAGGACTTTAATATCTTAACCCCCTTGCAAGGAGGCTTTAGAAGTAAAACATCAACCATAGATCAGTTATTTAGGCTCCAATTGATCTATTGGAAGCATATAGTTTTGGAGGGGGGAGCCTGTACCTTACATTCGTGGTTCTTAAATCAGCGTTTGACATGGTGGATCGTGAACAGTTGTGGGGTATTATGTTGGATATGGGATAACCACTATACCTATGTCACCAGCTCAGTCGTCTGCGCGAGGGAAAATTCACGAGAGTAAAGTTCGGCAGGAATGGGAAACTTACGGCACCTTTTCCCGGTGAAAAGGGGGTGAGGCAGAGCTGTGTGCTTGCACCAATTCTCTTCTCCCTCTTCCTTAATGGGCTAATTAAAGACCTTCTTGCTGTTAAGGATATTGACCCCCCAAAACTAGCTAACCGCAAATTTCCAGCATTAATGTTTGCGGATGACACCCTGGTCCTCTTGAAATCATCGATGGGGATGCAGCGTGTACCAGAGTTTATTTAGTCAGTTTTGCAAGAGGTGGAACTTGGTGGTTAACATCGAAAAGACAAAATATATGGTCTTTAATGCCAGTTCTATTAATTGCCCATATCCTACAATGGACGATAGACCACTGGATAGGGTCCCCATTTTAGATTATCTAGGACTTACCCTGAATAATAAAATGGGGTGGGGATCGCAAATCAACAAAGCTAATTTAAAGCTAATTCAGGCTATCGGGGGGATCCTAAAACTCCATAAAAGCTGTGCACTAAAGGTCATAAGCTCATCAGTTGAAATTTCTAAAGTCCAAGCAAGGGGAGCTACCCTGTATGGGCCAGAATTGTGGGGGCATAGCATAGCGAATGCCCTTACAATAACAGAAAATAATTTCATTAGACAGATTTTAATCCTGCCCAAAAATACTCCCCTAGTACCACTAAGGATGGATCTGGATATCCACCCGATTGCGGACCTAATCTCTTCACACTCACTGCTGTACTGGCGACGGTTGTGGAGCACACCAGATTTGGGTCACTACAGGGACGAACTAAAAGTGGTACTGTCTACTCTTGGGGCTGGAAGAATCCCCTGGTTGTCTTTTATTAGGGACTCATTTCGAGCAATTGGGAGGGAGGATTTATGGACCGCACCCGAGGAGACTTGCTTAGCGATCTCAAAAAAATCTCTAGTAAGTGCTCTGAAGTAATACAAACTGACACGAATCTCACAGACGGCTAATTCTTCCAGTTTAACCTGTCGGTTTCTGGATATTAAGTATCAATATACATTTGAGCAGGTACTAGATTCTATCCAACCACCATTAGCAAAAAAGCTGTTTTTTCAATTTAGATATGGGACGCTCCCACTCCATGCCTTAACTAATAAGTGGGCGGGGGAAATTAGCCGTCCCTGCCCCGGGTGCCCAGCGGAGGAAGAAACTGCGATTCATGAGGTGGTCTTCTGCTCGGCCTATAAGAGGCCTAGATTTAAGTGGGTGATTCGACTCTGCAGAAACCTAGGTATGAGAAATTGCATAGAATTTTTTGCATTCTAAGAACAGACACCAACCCGGTTTTTGTCGTCGCTATTTCTAAATTTCTATTTGCAATGTGGTGCAAACGAAGGCATCTGCTTAAAAATTGATATTAGAATTTATATCATCTGCTACTATGTACCATCTGTTGGGATTACGGTTGTCCTAAAATCTCAGTTTATAAGTGTAGGCACCTGTTGATGAACTAATGTGAAGTATAGTAATACCTGTTTAAATTGCTGCCTCTTGATGATGGGCTTTGGATATACCATTGATATGATTTTTTTTTATTGGTTTTAATATTTGTATGTTAAATTCTATTTTTACTGTAGTTTTTAATTAACCAAACTTTCCCACAGTGATGATTTTTATTGGCCATCTTCCCTAAGTGTGACCTTACTACCCTTTGTGTGCCATCGATTTCCATATGTGCTAATTGATTATCCTCGTGATTTGTATCCCATGTGGTTGTATTTCTTTTATGTTTTTTTATGGCTGTAATAGCCGAAATAAGTTTCAATGAATGAATGAATATCTATCATCACACCATCTACTTTAGTCTCTTGCAGCCCTTCAAATGCATTAAAGAATCAGATATTAATAGGCGCTGAAGTTACAACTTCATTTATATTTTCTGTGTTTGTGTTCTCCTGATGCACAATCCCAACAGTTACTAGCTTCCTCAAAGGCTTATCACAGGATTTGCTGAGGATTGTTTTGCAGAATTCAGTTTGCTCTGCGCCCCAATTCACACAACTCCCAAGGTTTACTTTTGTATATGAAACCCAAAGAGTTATGTTTTTGCGACGTTTTTTTCTCTACCTCTTAGGGACCTCAACCCATGATTTGTTGGCTTCAGCCATGACAGGGCAAACATTCTGAGATCCAGCAGAAGATTTATGTCAAGACTTAACTTAGATTTGCAGAAGAGCTTTCATCCACAGGAGCGAAGATGTACCCCTACTTCCCCCCTCCCGAGGCAGTGCCGAACTGAGTATTTAATATCACTCTTGTAATGGCTACTCCCTCTAGGTGGGGGGTGACAACGGAATGGACCACCAGGGGATGAAAACAAAGGGCTCTCTATCTGGACAGCAAAGGTTTCGTTAATCCTGTTTCTCCCAAACTGCATAAACAGAAAAAATAACAAAACGAAGAGAGAAAATAAATATTACTAAAACTAACTCCAGGAAAAAAACTAAAACCTCTTTAAGGGATTAGCAAGTTCATTTAAGCATTTCTCTATGTATCACAATATACTCACAATATTAAAGAAAGGTATTGCGTCATGCCTGGTTTTCAGGAGTAGGTTAACGATACTCCCAACAACTAGGAACTTTTTCTTTGCTGTTTAAATCCAAGGACTTTAATTGTCAGTTCAGGTAATGACCCTAAATAAACATAAGCCATCCTTTCATAAAGAGAGGTGTGTGACATTTGTCTGCCACAGTTCAATTGATAACAAAGTAACAAAGCATCCTCCTTCTTGAAGGGAACTGATGTTGCAGGAAACTGGTCGATTCTGGTCTGGCTGTAAACTATGCAAACTGGAAAGTATCCTTGGAGAGCAGCTGCCAGTGGGGAGAGCTGGGTTGATTTAGAGAGGAGAATCCAATTGGTGAAACAAAGTTGTGTGTCTTGGAACTCAAGGGAGAAAGGAAAATCAATGTTAGTTTCTAAGAAGGAAACTGAGGGGTATAGCCGAATGAGACTTCCTGTGCTCCAAGTCTCGGAGTGCAAAAGATGTATCCAAGCGTTGGGCAGGTTCTGAAGTATAAACAGGTAGATTTCTTACCAGCAGGAAACTAAGCAGGGGGCGGTCCAATTACCAGGGCAAGTAAACGAGAGGCTGTCTTATATACAAGTCAATCAAGCATTAATTGCAAGCATGTGAGCCTAGTGGTGGTAACAAAAAGGATAAATGGATTTGACTTGCTGTGCTTAGTATTTAAATGAGATGCATTGTGGGATATGTAGTTTTGGGAGACAGTACCACCAGTTCAGGGCGCAATAAGCTCGAAGTGTAACAATTTACAGGAATACCTCTGTGGTCCCTACACCTTATGCAACAGTGGTGACGTGAAGCTGGGGAAGAGCTCACCATTGAAGTTTCAGCTTCATTTAGTAATGTTGTAAAATATGGTAATGTAACCAGCTGAATTCGATTTTTTCAGCTACTTCGTTTCCTTTTACACATAGGTTTTAACAGGGTGACCCCACACCACAGAGACCTACAAAGGAATGTTTTTTGCTCATGCTTACAGAAAGTCCAGATTTATGGTTTAAATATTTTATTGATTTTCAAACAGCTAGAAAAGACAAGGCTCTCAGCTCCTTAAAGACAGTGCACATGAGACAACAAGGTCTCAATACATGTTGTTACCAAAGGCAATACGCGTGGATGCAGCTCCTGAAGGATAGACCAACCATGAATGTTCTTCAGTCACCCTGCCCAGGAAGTACTCTCTGGTGAATCACTCCAATACCCATCTTTAAATTTCAAGTCTGATAGATTAACAAATATAGCCTGTTTAAAGGGCCCCCTTTTCATGTAGGGCTTTGTTAACTCAGCACTTGTGGTTACAGGAATTAATTATGGAAGTTAGCTGTGTTTATGTTAGTACAATGTTCCATTTTCAATGAGCCAATCTGCTCCTGGAGTTAGAGTGTTATTGTGGGAACTTCAGAATCTTATGCTTCAGATGCATTGAGCTTTTTGGAAACCTAGGCCGATGTACTGAGGTTTGACTCGCAAAGCAATCTGTGTTTTTTCCAGACTGACTGCTTTGCAACTAGTCAGTCCTTTGCCCTGGGAATAATGTCCCCTGAAGCACAACATGCCATTTGGTATTCCTACGCCATTAATATGAATGAGGCAAGATTCTGTTTGCGAATCTCAGCAAATGCAGGGATAAAGTCCTGCGAGGAACAGAATGCCTGCTCTTTTTTATATAAATAGATGTCCTTCAAATATAAATAGCCTATAATCAAAAGAACAAAATATGAATTCTGTAACTGGGAATGGGGATTGGATGCAATAACCCTCCCCCCACCCCATGGTGACATCCCACATTGGCAAAGTCAAATAAGTAATTTGGTGACAGGCTTCAGTTTGTAATTTGTTATCTCCCCCTTCACGTGTTGGTATCTAAGAAACGGTTTGTAAACTTGGCCCACGGCAGCAGGTCTTACTCATTACCCCGGCGCAGCTTGAAGAGGCGTGTAAGAGGCCTGCTGCAGAGATTCGAACGCAGAGCATAGGGACAAAGGCCTAACCAAGGCTGCAAGCCCCCGTTCTCTCCCTCACAGCAGCTTCAACTAATGGTTTTTTGCCTTTTACGTCTTTGCTTTTCATCTTGTACCCAACTTTTTAACTTGTTTTGAAAAAGAAAAAAGATTAAATATCCTTTGTTTATACACACCTGCTCTCTAATTTTTATTTTTGCTCTCTCTCCTTACTGATTACTTATGAGTAACAGCGTTTGAATGTATATTATTTCTGGTATTGCATAAATAGCATTAGTGGATCTAAATTACTAAACCCACACGATTGCATTTGGTAATTGATCAAAAATTCTTGTGTTCATTAAAATCCCTTGAAGGTACTCTCATCTTATCACTCCTCTACCATAGGCACTTCATCAGCACTAGAAGAAGATTCATCATCCGATGATTCCATGCGAAGAGAAAACTGACTGCCTGAATCTTCTGCCCCTACCTCTGGGTCCGAATCGGAGTCAGTCTCTGAACCATGGTCAGAGGAAGACTCAAAAAGCAAACCAAGAACCTGCTGAGCAGTAATCCTGCGACTAGCCATTATCCTTACAAAGCAAGAAGACTGCACACCCAAGTGAACAACAACCTACACTGTGCAAAGTAAGAAGTAAACAAGGTAAGGCTTTCACACAAAGATCTATACAATCCAAAACAATTTCACTCTTACAAAATCTAGCAACACTCACCAGCACCTACTCTGCTGAGACACAGCAAAAAGAAATGATATCCCACTAGAAAGAGAAAAAAAATTACACATTAGAAAACAAAGTGCACATCAAGTACTAATGCAGAAAAAAAACACAGAGCCACACAAACTGCTATAAGTAAACTGTTTTCAAAAAGACAATCATCTAGGGAAAGTAGTACAAAATACATTCACTTACCAAGCACATGCAACTACACAAGCTGCAAAACCAGCAGTAACAGAACCGCAACCTACAAGAATCCAAATAGCAAAAGCCTGGAACAAGACAAAAATAGAGAAGAAAAAAAATTACTACCACATTTCACAAACAATATAACAATTAAAAAAACAACACACAAATTTGCCCCCCAAATTTATATTCGCCCAGATGGGCCATCAAATAGGGCTTAGACCAATTGGTATTAGGTGAGGGTTTCCATCAAGACACTGGTTCATTTTTTGAAAGTTTTTTACTGCCTGACCCCTTTGGTGTCAGTCGGTCTTTTGGTCCTAACAGTACCCCCCTCACACGGGGGCAGTAAGAACATAAAAAGACCAACTAGCACCAAGGGAGGCGGCCAGTAAAAAACAACCAAAAATATAAGCAACATTGGAAGCAAGCCTTGCCCAAGGGCCCACTTCCACACCCTACAAAACTTAATTCCTAGGGCCTAGTGGGCCAAAAAACAGAAAAGAAAAGGACCAATTCGCCCCAAGGGGGGTGGGGGTGAAGCAGAAAAACAAAACTAAAACAAGTTCCCTCTAAGAAGCAAACCTTGCCCAAGGGGTAGCCGCCATTACAAAAAAAACCAATTCCCTGGTGCCTGGCAGAAAAGGCCAAAAAAACGGGCCTATTTGCCAGGGGGGGGGGGGGGGGGCAGAAAAACGAAAAGATATTCCCAGGCCACCTGGAAGCGACCCTTGCCCAAGGGGTTGCTTCCTAAAAACTAAATTTGCAATTCCCTGGTGCTAGTGGGGATTTTCTGCCCCCCCCCCCTGGGGGCAAAACGGCCAAAAAAAGGGCCGATTTGCTCCCAGGGGGGACATAAAATCAAAAACATAAATTAATGCCACCTGGAAGCGACCCTTACCCAAGGGGTCGCTTCCAGAATAAAAAAAGTGCTCGCAAAAATAAACCCTGGTGCTAGTGCGGAATTTCTGCCCCCCCCTGGGGGCAAAACGGCTGAAAAACCGGGCCGATTTGCCCAGGGGGGCAGAAAACCGAAAAGATACTTGCAGGCCCCCTGGAAGCGACCCTTGCCCAAGGGGTCGCTTCCTGTAAACAAAATTTAAATCCCTGGTGGTAGTGGTGGGCATTTCCGCCGCACGATCGCGATGCTGTGCGCGATCGTGAGGCAGAAATGCCCTGAAAAGAGACATCAGGGGAGAGGAAAATCTCTTTCCTCTCCCCTGATGCCTCTTTGCGGCCCCAAACCCCTGCCAGCCATGAGAAACTCACCTTTTCCCTCGGCGCGCAGGGAGCAAATGGCTTCCCGAGCGCCTGGGATTCCCTGATGATGTCAGCGCGCGCTATGCGCGCTGACGTCATCAGGGATTCCCATGGGGAGGGGAGGAGGGGGCAGCGGAAAGTCTTCCGCTGCCATCCCCGAAAACAAAACAAAAATCGAAGACCCTTGGGGGGAGCGCCAGCGCTTCCCCCGAGCGTGGGGCTCATGACGAGCTGGGCTCGTCATCAGCGCACGACCAGTGTGCACCATGACGAGCCCAGCTCGTCATCAGCCCCGAAGGGGTTAAATCAATTAGAGGAGGAGCCAGAGGATAAAAACATCTTCGCTCCGGTTCAATATGGCTTCTGAAAGGGCAGGGGGACCCTTGATCAGTGCCTAAATGTAACCCTGATAGCATCAAAATACGCAATTGCAAAACAAGGTCAGCTCCACATGGCCTTTATGGACCTTTCATCAGCTTTTGACTGCATGGCTCACGATAAACTATGGTCCATTATGGAGGCCATGGGATTATCTTATTCATTAGACCATTATATATTCAGGTAGTAGCAATGGTACGCTTTGGAAAGGAGGGGGAGTGCACCCAAACTTTTCAAACTCAGAAAGTCATAAGGCAGGGGTGTGTCTTACCCCCATTTCTCTTCTCACTGTACACAAACAGATTAAATGAGGTGATGATTAAGAAAAGTAAGGATGTTCCCCATACCGCCTCTTTAAAGCTTCCTATTCTGCTGTAAGCAGATGACGCGGTATTGCTAGTTAGAACATCAGTGGCCTTACAAAATAGTATTACGACATATGCATCCTTTATGGCAGAACTAGATCTGCAAGTGAACAAAACAAAGACCTTTGTTCTGTCCGTTGGCGGGGACAAGCTAAAACTGATAAGGTTTTATATAGAGGGCAAAAGCATAGATCGGGTGGACAATTTTGCCGATCTTGGCATCCTATCCGTTTCTAAACTAAAATAGACTGAGATGGTGTCAAAATCTTATGACAAAAAGCATAGGTGCATTATTTATATTTGCCACAAATTTGGGTAGTAAACCAATTGAAGAATTGATTAAAATCTACACAGCAAAAACAATCACCATAGCCACATATGGGGCTGCAATTTGAGGAACCGTGTACACAGAAGAGTTACAAGCCATTGAGGATTGAGGATACGTTCGCTAAAAGGCTATTGTCAATTCCAGGTACCTGCAGCAATTATATTGCCCATAAGGAATTGGGGCTGCCTTATATCAGCGATACGATCAAATTGGCCCCGTTGCTGCTGTGGCTTTCAATCTGGAAAAGGGATACGGTCCATCATAACCAGTACATCATAAATGACATCATGAAACTTGATTGTGTTGAAACTATTCCCTGGTTAACGTATGTAAGACAGACACTTACTTCCATGGGTCTGGAGGATTTACATAAAAATCCTAGCAGCTGTGATTCGTACCCTAAGTCAAGACTGAAAGAGCTCTTCATAGCGAAAAGTGAACAGATAAGATGGGAGAGGAATAAATGAAAAAATACAGTGATTACTTACCTGGCCACACCTCCTGTGTTATGCGGTATTTCCTCTTATCTTATCCAGCAACGTTATTTGCTGACAAGAGTAAGATTAAACTACGTTCCTTTGATGCTGGGTTTTCTAGAAAATACGTAGTCACCAAACCACTTACCAGTATGTCCATGCGATGCCTCATCTAAACAAACTACTTCCCACTTTCTATTTTTCTGTGCCTTATATGTGACGGAGAGGAAAAAGTTTATTGTCCCGCTATTGCGTAAGCTCACCTTGTGGATTCACTTATCGGCTGTTTTAGTTCTGTTACAGTTAGAAACACCTTTCGTTTGTTTGATGATGGCGTCCTTTTAACAAGCTTTTTTGAAAACTAGGAAGACTTATTATAAAGTGACAGTGATTTAATTGATATCAGATAATGATGGCCACATTGTGTGTGTCCTAAAAGAGGATATATGTTCATCTTCTCCACGCCCCAACGCAATATTTAAATGTCCAAATGCTTAAATTACAGGCTAATTAGCGCTATTGGTAAGGGTTGGCATTCCTTACAGGAGCACGCCACCACCATTAGAACCTTCATTATTTTATAATATTTTATATTTTTTAATTAGTTATGTAAAATCTCTTGAATAATTTATTGAAATGATGTCTGGTCTGATATAATGTGCTCATCTGTATAATATAGTTTTTTTGTTATATATTAACAGTTCACAATGAATTTTATGTACTGTTATGTATCTTTAATGGAAAATAAAGTTAATATTGATTGATACCATAGAATAAAATGTATTTTCTCCATGGAACTTACATTTAGTGCAAACAGCCTTCAGTGTGCCTCGTTTGAACCATTACAGGAAGTTTCTGAAAAGTATTTGTCCATGAAGGTTTTGCTTTTGGTGGCCATAACAACAGCTAGACTTTTGGGGGAACTAAGGGGCATATTATCAACAACTAGCGATATTTATCGCTAAAGAAGCTTAGCGAAAAAAAATTATCGCCAAGCATCGCTGGATTTTATCGCAGAGATAACGTGCTATTAGCAACGTTTATCTCCAATGCGATAAAATAACCGGCGATAGTGACGAAATGCGTGAATATTGCTGGAAAACCAGCGATATTCACGCATCATCGCCAGTAGGGTCTTAACCTGATTATCCACCTCCCATTGGATATACAGGCTCAGAACTGGTCTGAGTAGGAGTTAATTTTCAGCGATATTTGCGCTTAGCGCAAATTTTTTTATCGCTACGCTTGCCTTGCTAATAGGCGATAGCAACGTTAGCGACTGCTTTCAGTCGCTAACTGGTTGGGTACGCCCACTTTGCATGTCATTAGTGATAAATATCGCTGACATGCAAAGCGGGCCCCAAATTGCTCGCTATCACCTTAAAGCTGTCGCTAACTGATGTTAGTGACAGCTTGCTAATAGGGCGATGGAATTATCGCCGCTTTGCAGACGAAAATGGCCACAAAAGCGGCGATAATGTCATTTCGCCTGCCTTGATAATATGCCCCTAAGTGCCTTGCTGTGTGTTTGGCTATATTTGAAGATTTCTGAAGATAAAATAGTACTCAGATTAAAACCTAAATTTATTCTCAAGTTAAACACAGCATTTTATATGAGCCAGGGAATTGTTTTACCTGTTTTGCATTCTGATTCAGGATCATTAATGATGAATTACCAAAGCTGGATGTTGTAAGAGATGTGACAATATGTCGTCAAAGAGCATAGTTCAGTAAGTATGACTTCCTATTTGTGAACTTATGGGATCCTAAAAAGTGGCTACAAACCCTTTTCCTCAACCTTTGCCAGATGGATTAAAGATGTGATCATGTTTAGTCTATCCTTTGGCAGGCATACCACTGCCTGGAGACATCGGCTCATTCAACCAGAATAATGGCCTCTTTATGGACAGACTGAAGTGGGGCCTTATTTATGGATTATTATTTGGCAGCAATGAAATGAAAAGACCATTTGTTAAGTGCTAGAGCTACCCTAAGGCGTCCTAGCACTACAGACAACGCATGCAGGAATATAGTTAGGAACTATACAGGTTTGTTGAAGAGCAGAGTTTTTAAAAGCTTACGGAATGGGAGCGGATTGGGCTTTGCCCGCAAGTGGAAGGGGAGAGAGTTCCAGAGTTTGGCCGAGTTAGAAGCAAAGGAGCGGCCACCAAATCTAGTTATTTTGATCCTGGGCACTAGGGCGAGGAAGAAGATGCTGATCTAAGCTGTCTATTCGGGTGCTAGGGGGAAATCAGCGATTGGTTAATGGCAGGGCCCGTCTTCCAGAAGGCCCTATGGGAGCCAATGGAGTCTCTTTAATCCAGGATAGATTGGGAGGCGACGGGGGATCTGAAGGAGTGTTCGGGCTGTGCAATTTTGGATGACTTGCAGTTTGCGCAAGGTGGATTGAGGGACCCCTAGATAGAGGGCGTTCCCAAAGTCCTGGCGCGAAATAATGAGACCCTGGACCATGATCTGTTTCGCCTGGAATGGAAGTAGGGGAAGAATTTTTAGAAGTAGCTCTAGTAGACCATAGCAGGTGGCTGAGAGTTTAGCTGCTTGATTAAAGTTGAGGGAGTTATCCAGCCAGATGCCCAGGCTCTTGATTGTGTCGTTTGGGGGCGGGAAACATCCTTTACGACGCAACTTTTTACCACGCAGTGCCTATACAACGCAGGTTTTTCAACGCAAGTCATTACAACGAATTGCGCTGGGGGGCGCTCTAGGATAGATAATAGTATAATTTACTATCCAACACCTTCCCTACTATCCACGGGGACTGGAGTTGGAATAGTAAATTAAACTATTCACTATCCAGCACCCCCCAACGCATGTCGTTGTAACGACTTGCGTTGAAAAACTGCGTTGTAAAAGCATGCGTGGTAAAAGCATGCGTTGTAACAACATACATCCTTTGGAGCTGGGCAGGACTGATGGGCCACCGTGAGTTCATATTGAGCTTGGGGGTATTACCTAAGAGCATGAGCTCAGTTTTGTCCCCGTTCATCGTGGGCTAATCCGTTAAAATGTATCAAGCATTATAGACCAATTTTGGCAGAGCGCAGGGAATTATGTGGAGCAAAAGTACTGAAAGACAATTAGTGAATAGTAGGTTTCTGTCATCATCCACAGGAATATGCTTTATTTTGTCATAAATTGTGTGTAACATGTTTTCCTGTTATAGCTGTGTTTTTTCTTTAAAACCTGAAGAATTATTTAAGTTTTGGACTATCTGCAAGTGGAAGTAATGGGGTGGGCAGATGAAGATGTAATGTCTAGTCCAGTTCATGGTGCGCAACCTGCCCCATGTCCCCAAGGTGGTAGGTAATAATGGGGTAAACCCTTACCTCATCGACCTGGGTCAGTATAGAGTTACAAAAAAGGTGGTCGATTACAAAGCATATTCAAATATAGATTTCATTACTAGATTATAAAGGTACACACACAAGTCAAGTATCATTTAGACTGAATTTAATTCAGCTGTGGGCAATGATTCCCAAGGGTTTCCTCGATTTCGAAACAATGTGTCAGTCAGGCTTGTGCACTCGTGATCATTTGACAGGGTGGATTCCCTGCTTTTCTCCAGAGGGCTCAATGCGGTTTACCAGCAGCAGGTGATCTGAGACTTTAATATCATGCTGGGAAAGTTCACTGGAGTATTTCAGTCACCGTGGCAGTGTTTCATCAATACTCCTCCACAAGTATACCCCAAAATACTTGCTTTCCGAACTAGGAACAGAATTGCAGCAGTAGCTAAAACACAAGCCATTGCTTTTCTACAAGTGAAACAAAAATGAAAATTTTCTCCCAATTTAAACCTTCATAATCGAGGTAAATGTTGGCAAAATCTTCTAAAATTGCGCCATTTTACACTATTTTAATATAGGCACGATTTAGGGGAAAGAGCCGACAAGAAAGCTATAATTAGTCAGCGTAACAAGGCGTCCCAGATCTACTGGATCGAAGGTAAAAGTATTAACTATCTCATTAGGAAAAATGACAGAAAAACACTTGCACGGAAAATGTATTACACTAACTACAATAATTTCAAGCAAAAACGGCGCTTAATGTTGTATGTGTACCATCTTCGAATTTTAAGGTTACTACGAGCACTTTGTAATTTTTCCTCGCATGTCCCATCGTACAAGAGGATCACACGGACCAGTTTATAAAACACAACTAAACCAATAGAGCCACCTACTGGGCATATTTCATAATCTCATGTATCATTGAGGACAGAGAAAAAAAAATCAGCGCCGGCTGATAATTCATTTGCATTTGTTGTTCACAACTCGCAAAAAAAACAAGCATTTGCAATGCAATCGCCTTTAGGACCTTATATGTATTTAGCGATTCAGACCATTAAGGTTAGGGCATGAAATGGAAAGACCAGCTGTGTTGAATAAAAAGCTAACACATTGTTCGCGTAGACTTTAAGGACAGTGTTTGGGGCAGTGTGACAGAGGGAGAGGAGAGAGTTCTACAGAGGGACTGAAAGTGAGGGACAATGGGATAGCCTAGATAGAGACCAACAGAGAGTTTGGAGGATAGCAGTCAAATTCAAATTCAAATTCAAAAATTGCTTTATTCGGTAGTTTGACAAAAAACCATAAATGCATACAAAGTACAAACGTAGACAGACTAAATAGCTTTTCTCATTAAAAAACTTCTTACAAAAATACATATCATGAAGACAAAACAGATGAAGTTCATTAAAATACATAAAATTTTCTAAAAATTCATTAAAAGACTCTTGGAATTCATACAGTCTGCTGTATTACGTATTATCTGATGTAATAAGGTACACTATAATACGATTTTAAAATTTTTTGTTTGTCCATAAAGGCCTAATCATTTCCCATGGTCCCTCTACACTTTACAGTAAAAGTCAAAAATGTTATCGCTGTCACTATGGTAAGTTCATCTTGCATCATGTACAGTCTGACCAGTGCAGTTTTACAGGTTCTCACACCCCAGGACATTAACAATGGTAACAGATATCTTTTTCTCCCCCACTGGTAATACTTGCAAAAGAAAATGCAATGTAAATTTGACTGTTTGGATAGGTCGTCACACGGGCATTTTTCCAAATTAGCAGACCAATCATTCAGGGCAGGAAATGATATTAACCTGTAAAATGACTCCGTCCTCATTCGAGTCAAGAGCATTCTGTGATAACACGAATAGGTTGGGGCTAAATAAGCGTGGAGGCCTGCACCGTGTAGGATGTTACGATGGGCTACTATGGTGGACTTATGCCCATCTAGGTACCATCTCCGTTCCTCCAGTAAGTCAAGGCATGCCACTTTTAGGGCTTTTTTTGCTATTTGTGAACATGATGTGGGATTTAGGTAGAGATCTGGTTTACCAATGGAAAACAAAAACTTTTTCACGTAGGCTAACCATGGCTGCTTACTAGAATCGGAATGGTTTAAACAGTCTTGAATTACTTCCCTATTGAAACCTGTATCATCACATGTCCAGATCTTAAACCACAACATCACTGGCGCTATCTTTATCAGGTCGGTGATATGGACTCTATCCAGTTCGTTGTGGCAAACGGTAGTAGACGTGGAGCGGGGGACTGATAATAAGTACCTCAAGAAAGCATTTTCCACTGTTTGAATTTGTGTACAATCTGCTAAACCCCAAATGCCGGCCCCATATACAGCGGTGGACACACATTTAGCTGTGTAAATCTTAAGTAATATGTCTACAGGTTTCCTACCCAGTCTCTTAGCAAATTGTTTAAGAGCACCTATCGTGCGAGAAAAGGCCAGGTTCCGGGAGGTTATTGCTGTTGACCATGTACCCCTGTTGTTAAATATGATGCCTAGGTAAGAAAAGGTTTTGGTCAAAGCTATCTTAGTGTTATTAACGAAGGTTTTACAATCTGGTATATTTTTCCTCAGAGTACATGACATTGTGAATGTTTTTCCCTCGTTTATTTTTAAGCCTCTCGTGGTCATAAAGGTTGAGAATCCTGTTAGTGCTTTCTGGAGACCCAACTGCGTACGAGCCATGATCACGGCATCGTCAGCGTATAATAATAGTGGTACTGAGGTGCCATTTATTTTGGGGTAATCCACTTCAAGGTCTTTTAAAAAGTCTGCTATCTCGTTAATATATAGATTAAAAAGGAATGGCGCAAGGATGCAGCCCTGTCGAACACCCTTTGCTATAGGGAATTTTTTAGTTCGCTCACCATTTTTGCCGTATCTGACCGTGGCACCTGCGTCTCTATATAATTCCTGTATAAAGTATAGAATATTTTTATCTATCCCCAATTTAACCAAGGTTTTCCATAGCACACTATGGTCTAGACAATCAAAAGCCGAGGTTAGGTCGACGAATGTTAGGAACAGATTCCCTTTTTTCCTTCCAATATACTTATTTGTTATTAAGGCCAGGTTTAAACCCTGCTCTACAGTGCCTACGCCAGTTTTAAAACCATACTGTAATTTTGATAGGATCCCTTTGCTCTTAGACCAGGTTTGCAATTTAGTTAGCAATACTCTGCCTGCCACTTTCATCAGTGTGTCTAGCAAGGAAATAGGGCGATAGCATTTTGGGTCCTGTCTATCCCCTTTTTTAAATATAGGAATTACTATGGCTTCATGCCATGTGTCAGGAAAACCCATTTTGCTATACGCATTTATTACATTTGCTAATAGGGGAGCCCACAGATCTACATTATCTTTAAATAAATCAATGGGGACTCCATCTGGGCCGGGGGCTTTTAAATTTGCGCTCTGAGAAATTGCTAGTTCGACCTCTGGGGGGGTAATGACTATATTTAAAGGGAAACTATATTGCATCGCTGGCTGATCTCCCTGCCTATTGTTAGAATCATATTCTGGGGTCAGGGTTATTAGGTCTTTTTTATATAGGGAAGTAAAATAATCAACCCAGGCGTCTTCCGTTATGGCTATCTCCATCGAATCAGCCTTGCTGTCCGTGGAGAAGAAGGGGGCATTAATTTCTTTCCAGAAAGAAATATTATCCCTTACGGCACTTGCCTTTACTAGAGCTTCCCAGGCCTGGTTTTTCAATTCGTCCTGTCTATCGCGTAGGGTCTGTTTATAGACTCGCCTGGCCTCCTTAATCAAATTAGTATCTTTAGGGACTATCTTTAATGCCTGTAACAGATCTTTATGTGCTTTGGAACAGGCGGAGTTAAACCAACCATGTACTCTCTTTGCTGTCCCTATCTTTAGTTTTTTTGTTAACTTATCATTTATGGTGGCAGTTATCCTTCCATAAGCCTCTATAATTGACTGAGGGTTAATATTAGGTTCTAGGCAGGTCGTAAATTGCTTCAATTCTTTCTGGACTAAATCCTTCAAAAAGATTGTAGCATCGATTTTTGCCCATTTAATGGCATATCCGTTCTTTCTTGCCAGTGACACTGAGTGACCATGAAGAATACTAGGTAAGCTTGACACAGGGCTCTCAGTCTTCCCTACAGAAATAGTGGTACTAATCGGAAAGTGATCACTTAATGCCAGCTCTTCCGTGTTAAACTCCTCCAAACAGCCCTGATTCCTATTGGACACTAGGATGTAGTCAATTACAGTGCCTGACCCTCGACCAAAAAAGGTTGTCTGGAAAGCTACAGAAGGCTCGCATAATTCGTTAGCAAACCCCATGTCCCAATCATGCATTAGTTGGTTTAGCATGTTACCCATAATGGAGTGTTCAAAGTGTGTGGTTGGGTCCCCTCTTAAGTTATAAATGCCACAATTTTTTGTGGCACTATATGGACATAGATGGCAATTATAATCGCCTACTAATAAAATACAATCTGCGTCCTGGCCACCCCTCATGAGCATTGTAGTAAGCTCCGCTATTAAAGCTTTGGGATCTACTTTTGGCACGTTGATGTATATGTTAACCACGAAAAGGGACCACCCCTTTACTTTGACCAAAAGTCCTTGCATTGATCTAGCCACCTCTACTTTGGGTCCGCTTGCCCTATATGTAGACAGTTTTGTATTACACAAATTGGAGGCGAAGATACACAAACCCCCCGACCCTCTGCCTCGATTACCCTGTATCGACGGGATATAGAAGGTGCTAAAGCCCTCAATGTGAGTCTCCTCCTGGTCCCAGCATTCCTGTAAGCATATTATATCCTGTTTTTCTATAAAGGATAGGAATGACTGGGCCCTTGCTTTGTTGTTCAGCCCTGCGATATTCCAGGAAGTTATTTTTAGGGTGAATTTATGTTGACTGTCTTCTGATGCCAGTGTCTGAGGAATTGACCTCTCAACACCCTCTATATTGTGTTCTACCTCCCTGTGGGTTTGTGTGGTGTTCCGCAGGATTATGGGAGCAAGCGGTGTTTCCCCTATTGGGGAGTCGAGTGTGTTCCCTAATGGCAGGATATTAGCGATGGTTATCTGATGTTCATTTTTACAGGTCTCAACTGGGATGCCTAGATTATTTCCTTTCTGTTTTGTTACCATTATTGGTCAATCGACCATGTCCAAGCAGTCGTACCTGTTCCTTGTGGGGGCCCCCCTCCAATAGTCAGAGTGTGAGTTTTCTCTTCTCGGTGGCCAGGGACGATTATCCCACCCCCTATTCCAGTGATTATTACTATTCCTATTTCTGTTTCTGCTATAGTGCCCCACCTGTGTCCAAGGCCAGTCCTGGACTTCCTCCCAGCTATTAGGGTCGCCATAATTAAAGGTGTTTAGAGGTGGGTAGAAGAAGGAGAGACGCTGTACGTCGACCCCCCCCCTTTTTTCTAAACCTGGCCATGAGGAAATATAATCAGCTGTAGCGGGGTCCTCACAATTAAGTACAATGCAATCGCCCTGTAAACTTTTTTTGGTATCGCCAATCCAGAACACTCTTCTCATTGAAATAATTCTGCTATGATTAGATGGATGGAGAGGTCTGTTTTGGCTCAACCACTGCAGTACCTTGTTGCGCAGAGACCAAGGGGGTTCGTCCGTACCATCTGCCAGCTCGGTGACCCCAGTAAGTATAACAGTGTATGGGGTCGCCTCGGGCGGCAGATGTATCGGACGCCTGTACCTTGGGCCTTTCCTCTCATTGGCTTGTGGCTGGGGTGGTTGGGCTTTTTGTGATGTCTGTGGAGTATCCTTCTGCTTCGCTGCTTGACTGTTTGACTCCAAAGGAGCCGGGGTTTTTTGAAGGTTATCTGTGGTGCCTTTTCGTTTTTCAATCCCTTCTGTTGGGGCAGATTTTGAGGTAGTTTGATTGTTTTGCCTGTCGTTTTTTTTTGCTTCAGAGTTTACAACTCTTTCGAGCGGCTGGGGCTTGGGCCGAGTAACTGGTAAGGACGGGGGTTGGGCCGGGTTATTTGTGTCTTTCGCGATCCCCAGGCCCTTGGCAGGTGTACCCAGTGTTGTCTGTTTGAAAGCTGGGGTATTTAATTTAGCTAATTGCTTCTCAATAATCATGATGCTCTTTTCCAAAGGTTGCAGATGGTGTTTTAGCAACAGCCCCATGCTTTTTGTGATGAAATCATGTAATGTTACACATGCAGTGCATGGTTTCTGTGTGTCACCCCCGAGAGCTCGGTTCTCTGTCAGCTCTCGGGAACCAGCGTCATGTAGGGTCAATATACAATCCGCACCACTATTGGAAGGGATCAGTTGATCTGACAAGATTGTATCAATAGTTGGGTTGAGGGAGGTCATGTTGTTATGCAGAGCTGATATGGTCTCATGTGGGGTCGTCTCTGTATTTTGACTCTTAGCTATGGCACCCTCCCGCTTGCCCGTGGAGTTAGAATCTACGATATCCACCTCATTTTGGGAAAATTGTAGATCTGGTGTTTTCTCCAAATCCTCACTGGAGTTAGACCCCAGTGAGAGTTGGGTGGCAGATAGATCGACAAAATTTGGAACCGTGTGTATTAATGCATTCGTGTTGTCAACTTGCTTAAGCAGTGGGATAATGGGTCCCTGTTGAGTAGGGGTTTGTGCAGAAGCCAGGGGCCCCATGGACGATCTTCTAGCAACCTCCAGTTCATGGGATACCCTACATTCTAGGATAAGTATACTTTTGTCTATGACTTCGTGGGTCTTAGTAATGAATAAGTCTAAAGGGCCAGTGATATCGGTTAGGCTAGAGGTCTTTTTACTTCTAGTGCGCTTATTCATGGTTAATTGCGTCAAGTACAACAAAATTAATAATAAATGCGGGTCAAGTGTATTGTCCACATCCAACAATGGGTCACAGATAGATGTAGCGGGCAGAAGTGTGAATATAAATACCGTGGCCCAGTCCAGTCCTGCTCAGTCTGGAACGGGCTTCGCCCGGCGTCCCGCGAGGCGGGGCAGACGCTGGATTTAAGCGCCTCCTGGCGCGGCTTGTTACGTTGCAGCCCGCTTGGGCTGATGGGGCTTGTAGTCTCCTGCCCCGCACTCCACTCGGCGGCTCAGCTGGACCAGCGAGCGGCGGGAGGCGGGCAGGGTATGCAGAGGCTGAGGCTGGTACGTCTTTATCCCAAAAGGCGTCTGTAGTATGGCAAGGCTCTCTTTTCCCGAAGCGATTCCACGCTTGTCAGGGCGGACGCTGGATTTAAGCGCCTCCTGGCGCGGCTTGTTACGTTGCAGCCCGCTTGGGCTGATGGGGCTTGTAGTCTCCTGCCCCGCACTCCACTCGGCGGCTCAGCTGGACCAGCGAGCGGCGGGAGGCGGGCAGGGTATGCAGAGGCTGAGGCTGGTACGTCTTTACCCCAAAAGGCGTCTGTAGTATGGCAAGGCTCTCTTTTCCCGAAGCGATTCCACGCTTGTCAGGGCGGACGCTGGATTTAAGCGCCTCCTGGCGCGGCTTGTTACGTTGCAGCCCGCTTGGGCTGATAGGGCTTGTAGTCTCCTGCCCCGCACTCCACTCGGCGGCTCAGCTGGACCAGCGAGCGGCGGGAGGCGGGCAGGGTATGCAGAGGCTGAGGCTGGTACGTCTTTACCCCAAAAGGCGTCTGTAGTATGGCAAGGCTCTCTTTTCCCGAAACGATTCCCAGTCAGTTTAAAAGGGATAAACACAGAGTAGAAGTGCAGGCAGGGACGACCGGGCGTTTCCCTGGTGGGCCGCCAGTTTGGGATTGGTTTTAGGCTCCTGGGGGACCGTTTTTGTTACTGGGGGGCCAGCAATATCAACCCCCTGTAACAAAATTGGCCGATACCGGCCCCAGCAAACAGCTCGGCGCACCGTCCTACTCCCCGCCAGGGGGGCCCGGCCGAGCAGTTTGCCAGGGCCAGTTTCGGTTCCCAGTCCGGCCCTTGAGTGAAGGAGAGGAGAAACTAGACGAAAGAAGGGGGGCAGAGTTTTGGATGGGAGGATAGGCGGGGAAGCATGCATGTGAGAGAGAAAGAGTATAAAGAACAGAGAAGGCAGAGTTTTGTGGGGGAGGGAAGGACGCAGGGTTGAAAGTGACTGCGCATAAGACAGAGAAAGTGACTTTGAGGGGCAAACAGTGAATTTGAAATATTGTTTCATGGGACGGGGAACGTTAGACAAAAGGGCAGACATCTGGGGCAAAGACAGGCAGAAACATGATTGTATGCCCCTTCTGGTTGCTACTAAGCGCTGCCCCCAAATTTTTTAGGACGTTCCCAAGGTATCCAGTCCGTATTTCTTTTATGCTTCTACGGTTTTTGGGGCAAACCTAGAATTACAAGTACCCCTGGTATCTGCTACAGTGAAAAAACAGGCATTTCTAAAATCAATTACTCTGGAAAATAAATAAGCTTAAAATCGTCAAATTAAATACATAGGCAATGGGATTAAAAAAAAAAAATAGCTTGAGTATACAGATTGAACAAGAACACCAAACAGGAGGAGAAATAGGGTGACCTGGCAAAATAGCACCCTCGTATGCTCGGCAAACACACTTAAATGTCTGTGAGCATGAAAAGCAGCCACCCAGGGCGGATTAGTTTCGCCAAATAAATCAGAGTCGGCGGGAGCTTAAACATAGCAATCTCTCTATATTATTGTAGCCTATATTATTGTGGCATCTGAACGCCCAGCAGTAGGAAAATAAATCGTAGTCTGCAAACCTTGTGTATGAGAAATCCGTCCTTTCACCTGGAAATGATTTGCATTTACTCACAGAGCTCCCCAAAAAACACCACTTGACTAAAAACCTCCTGGCTAACGATTAAACAAAAGAAAACATGCCAAAATCAGAAATTTTAATACATTTTACGTTGTGCAGTGCCAGTAGGGTTGGTATTGAATCAATCAATTGCTCAGAAATTTAAGCATTTAATGTATCTGCGTTTTAAATATAATTCTTCTGATTGTTTTTTGTAAAAGACATCACATACCATAGAAATACGATTTTACATAAAACTCAGACACGTTTTAGGTTTGAACAACTCTTTAATCCGAGCGCCTGGAACGTGGGTCCGCAGCCGTTCCCAATCGCGGCACTTCAAAATGGCCGCTCACGCATACCCATCACAAGAAGGGTATCAGAGGGTCAGAATTCATACAGGTGATTGTTGGGGACAATAGTAGTGAGTTATTACCACTAGCCATACAACAAATCTCTTTAATGAAAGTCACAAGAGCCAGGTCAGGTCAGTGTCTGGTCTCTGGCACCCATCAGTCACCACTCGGAACCGCCCTTCATCATCTGGGGCTCCGAGGACCAACAGAGCACCTGATCTTATCTTGAGCAGGAAAGGGCTACCTTCCTGCTGGTCAGGGCGTGGTCACTTTCAGTTGGAAAGATATGTATTAGTGATGTGACTGACGAGGTGAAAAAAAGTGCAGTGCAAGAAACAAAGTGATATCAAAGGATAAAGGAAAAGTGAATAAAATTGGTTTAGGAAGCAAAGAAATTTTTAATTGGATGTAGCTCCCAATGCCAATATTAAAAAATAGCCAAGACAGGGGAAAATTTATAAACTGTCTAGTGGTGGAACGTGGTAGACATGTTTCAGCAAATAATGGCCATGTGGCCTTGCTTTCTTCAGGACCTTAGAATGACGCTACTGCAAACAATAACAAAAAAAACCCAAACGTGTGAAAAGGTGTTTTTTTAAAAGAAATTATCGGAACAACTTAGATACTGTTATATGTGTCACCTGGACCTTCTAGGTGTACATGTTCCGTATCTTCTCACAAATTCAGTAGTACACTGAAAAAGAAATGCATGGCATGAGTACATCACTCACCACCTGTCCACAAGAAAACCGTTCTTCTCACCATTGATAAGTACCAACATTGGTGAAGCCTAAATCCAAAGAATAAGGCCAAATGCATTGTATGTACTAATGCCTTCTAGTTCCTATAGAACTTGAAACTTTTCAAATTTCACATGCTACATCTTACCTGATTTGTAAGAAGTAGAGACCTCACCCCACCTGGCTGCGGCTCAGGACATAGGTGAAGCACCGCTCTGTAAAGGTGAATAAATCCAAACCATTGAATCATTCACCATAAATATGCCAATAACACACAGCACAGATTTAATTATTGCCAAAAAGTCCTGTCATGATATGAAGCTAGTGCATAAGTGGATTTCGTTCCTTATACTGTCCTAGCATGGTGAGTAGAGCGATATAGATGATATTATATCAGCTCTGAAACTATTACGTAAATGTGCCCACAAGGATCTATAAGAGTAGAGCGTGATAGCGAACCCGACCCTCGAACCTTATGGTGGAAAGCGTATGCCCAAGAGCGGTATTGATGCCATCCTGTTAGCTCTACAAAACCATTTGTCTTGACCCATTGTGCTCATATACCCAGAAAAGAACTATCTAAGTATAGCGGTATGGCGTGATGGAAACCCCGCCCTTAAAACCAGCAGCGGAGGATATGCACTGTTGCCGGCTGAGTTAAAAGAAAGAAGAAAACGGTGAAAACGTTTTCGGTGACCTTACCTTTCCGTCGGTACTCCAAAGCGGCATCTGTGCCGTCTGGGGAGGTACCGGCGGTCTGTTTACTCGCAGTTTTATCACGTTGCTCCCAATTGGCTAAGGCCGTCACGTGATGCGCGGACAAGCCGCGTCATGCGGTGGTAATGTTATAAGCGCTAGGATTGGTTGAGCCCAGATGGGATTAGACCAATCGCGCGCACACCGTGCGTAGTCATGGCAATAATTGGTAAATACACGACGGTCCTGTAAATCTTTAATATGCGCTAGAGTGTTTGTTGCGCTTTTTAAAGTGAATGCTCAAACTGAGCCCCACTCGGTCATAATGCACTAGATAACTAGAGGATGTTAATCGATCACCTGAGACTGATACCATCTGAAACTGACAGTCCTGTCGGTTATTTTACATACCAGAATCCCAGAAGAATGATCTTATTGGTCATTGGTAAACAATAATCAGGAGATGATTTCAAAACGAGGACCAAGGTATGTCATCGTTCAGCCCTATCTGGTCAGTGCCAAGTTTCAAAACCCATTTTTGTTCTTTCACTAGCAGGAAATTTCCCACATTCGTGACGTGTGATGGAATGAACGGTTTCTCTAGGACCGTCCATTTAAATGAAGTGGGTGAGTGATTCCCACGCATACCCACAATCGCTCCGGTGCACGCTCTGAACACTAGAGCGTGTCACCACATATCTCCCCCCTTTGGCACACTACACAATTGTTCTCACAATACAGGGATACATGATTAGTCCCAGGACCCCCGTGGTTACCTGTGCAAACGGTACTGAACAGTCTTACTTGGGTTCCAATTCATAGTCCTCAAACCTCTTGGGTGCTTTACCAGTCTGCCCACTCTGTTACGTGTTCTCACCGGGCTGCTTCCTATCTGCTGGTCGCCGCCCCTTGGTTCGGCACCCCCATCGCTCTTGCTCTCGGTTCATCTTCCTTTCTCACCGCTATCAGGTCACGAGATGTGACTTGCATGGCGGTTCCTCCATCTTCTCCTTCTGCTGGCACGTCTGCTTCTTCGTTTGCTTGTTCTGCGCCCTCAATTTCCTGCAGTTCCCATCCGAAGATTCCGCACCACCAAGTTCATCAGTTTCCTCAGACGCTCCTCCCCGCTTCAGGGATTTCCCACTTCACAATATATCAGCAACAAGAGAGAGAGGGTATGAGTAGGCACTCCTAGACCCCGGGCTAATTCATACAAAAACAACAGAGAAGTGACTTGGCACAAGAACCTAAAAAAACAACAACAACCACGATTCCCTTAATGTGTGGTGATGGTTAAATAAATTAACCCCCCTTAGTGTGCTCTGTCTTCATCTTAAATAAAATGGTACTGCCTGTTCCGTTAGTATACCGTCTGGTACGCTGCTCACCCTCTAGAGCTAGCAGTCTGCAGTGGAGAAGCTCTATTCATTTAGAAGGACCCTCACTCACCACTAGTTGGTGACATGCTTCATCATCGGGTCCCCGCTAGGGTGACCGAGTATCACCCTAGCGTGCTACAACGCCTGACTACAGCGGAGCAGGATGTGGTGAGTGGAACAGTGCCCAAATCAAAAAGTGACTAAACGTGTGGTGTTAGTGCAGTTTAAAAAATGCGTAGGTTGTAACCAGGTCAAAAATTTTAATGATGGTCAACCCGCATTGGTTAAAAATTGTGAGTGGACTAAGCAAGGTTCTGAGTTAGGGAACCCGAGTCCTAAAAATTGGTCGACATGTTTCTGCTGTTTTTTTATTGCTTTTTGCTCAGCATTCTTCAGGACCTAATAACTAGTCCTCTGGTGGTGTGCGCGCGCTAAGGCGTACCCTCCCGAGAGGCTCTAAATGTGAAAAACAAATTAAATATAAAAATGTGTGAAAAAAAGCATCACACATCAGTTAACCATGTCATCTCATGCCATTTGCAGAAACAATCATAGCAACCTGTGAAGAAAAAGACAAAGACAAAGACAAAGACAAACAGTGGCACATAATTAGATCTCAAATTTTGGTCCAATACATAAGAAGAAGCTGCATTAATGGAGCTGACTTATTGTGTCACACAGGAAACACAGCCCGTCCATATATGACGGTGCAGTGTTTTTTCATTGTGTGAATGGGTGCAAAATGTTTCAAATTTATGGAACAGATCACAACGTGTCCGGCCAATTCTGCCGGTAAATTTCCCACTTCACCTCTCGGTTACACCGTGCCATCCTGACTTGTGACCACACCTTGCCGTCGCTTAGTAGGGCCACCTGGCATACGGTTCCACCACTTGTAATGGGGGGCTGAATTTGCTGTCACCCTTCTTCCTCAGCACGGCCTGCTTCACTCACACCCACTCACCCTTCTCTAATGTCACTTCCATGGCATTGTGATGCTTGTTGTAGTACACAGCTTGTGCTCTGTCCATGTTGCGCCGCACCACTGCCTGGGACCATTTGCTTTGCATCACCAAGTGTTTCCACGCCAGATTATCTTTCGTGAAGGGGTCTCGTCCCCGGAGTACCTTGAACGGGCTGTATCCAGTGTTGGCTGGGGTGATGCGATACACCCACAACATCCTTTGCAGTTCCTTCTCCCAGACCTTTCCTTCACTTATCGCTGCTTGCACGGAGCCCATTATTACCCTGTTGAACCTCTCAGTGAGTTCGTTCCCCGCTGGGTGGTACACAGGGGTGTGCTTGACCTCTATACCGTTTCGGTCCATGAATGCATTCCACTTCCCTGAAACAAACTGTGGCCCATTGTCACACGTGATTACTTTGGGGATTCCTTCCCTCAGGAATGTGGCGGTGAGGAATGCAAGAACTGCCTCGGTGTCTGCCACCTCGCAGATGTCTACTTCAGGCCACTTGGTGTACCTGTCCACCAGGACAATTGCATACTTTGGTACTCCATTTCTGTCCAATATGGGGCCCAAGATGTCCACTGACAACATTTACCACGGACTTGAAGGGCATGTGAACTTCCCCAACGGTGGTCGTAGTAGTACTTGAGCCTTGTCGGCCCGGCTGCAACTTTCACACATCCGGACATGTCTTTCTATTTGATTGTCCATTGCTGGCCCCCAGTAAGCCTGCTTTGCCTAGGCTTTCGTTTTCATTATTCCGAGGTGTCCCTCGTGTAGGATGGCCAAGAGATGCTCTATTAACTGTTGAGGGGGCACTACCTTATCCGTTCTGAGCAAGAACACCTGATTGTCTCCAATGGATAGTTCCTCCATGACTTCCCAGAATTTCCTTAACTGGCTGTCCAGGTGCTTTTTGTCAGGCCATCCTAGCGTCACGTAGCTCTTCACTGTGCTCAATGTTTCATCTTTGGAGAATGCCTCTTCCCATTCCTGGCTGCTGATCACCCCTTCATGGTCCTGTACTAGAGCCACTATGTACTCTTCCCACTCCGAGGACTGATCCCCCGTCGCTGGCTCCATCGCTGCTGCTCGACTCAAAAAATCAGCTACCTTGTTTTTCGTTCCGGGGATATACTCCACATCGTAGACATAATCTAGTAGTCTCAAAGTCATCTTGGCTATTCGGGGTGTCGCGTGTGCATGGCCACTCGAGGTCAAGACTTTCACCAACGGTTTGTGATCCGTGCGGAGAAGAAACTTCGAACCCCACAGGAATTTTCGGAAACGCTCTATGGCCCACACTGCTGCCAACATCTCCTTTTCTATTACACTGAATTTTTCTTCGTTGGAAGCCAAAGACCTGGGGGCAAAGCTGACGGTGGTAACTTCTCCCTTGTGTGACGTCTGCATCAACACGGCTCCTAGCCGCTTGTCGCTAGCATCCATGGTCAATATGGAAAGGGCCGCTTGGTCGAAACCCTTGAGTGGGATAGCTTCGCAGATGTTTCTCTTTAGTTGCTCGAATTCTGTCTGTTCCTGGTTTGTCCATTTGAAGGAGTTCCTCTCCTTCAGCAGCTGTCTCAGATGATGTGTTTTAGATGCAAAGTGGGGAACAAACTTGCTGTAAAACTCTGCCATGCCAAGGAATGAATGGATGTCTTCTTTTCTTTTCGGGGTAGGCGCTTCTTTAATGGCCGACACATTGGCTCGCTTCGGCTCGATTCCCTTTTCGCTGATCTCGTGGCCTATGTAGGTCACTGAGCCCACACCAAATTTGCATTTGTCCCACTCTGCAGTGAGACCGTTTTGTGCCAGTATGGTTAAAACTGTGTGTAGTTTTGCCGTGGTCACTCTTTGATCTGCCCATGATGAAGATGTCATCCTGGAAGTACTGTACACCCTCAACCTTTTGAAATAGTCAATGCATACGTTTTTGGAACACCGCGGCGGCGGATGCCAAACCAAACGGCATTCTTAGGAATTTATAGCTTCCGAAGGGTGTGATGTATGACGTCAGGTGATTACACATGGTCTTTGCCAGCATCTCATTAATCTGGGGTGGGAACTTGTCGACCACAATGTTCTTGTTGAGCTCCCTCAAACCCACGCACAGGCACACTTTCCCATTCTGTTTTTGCGCTACCACCAATGGTGCAAGCCACTTGCGCTTTCAATGGCTTCTATAACTCCATTCTTCTCCAGTCGTTGGAGCTCTTCCTGTACTGCCTCCCCAATCCTGAAGGGAATATTCCGGACTTTGTGGCTCACGGGTTGCGTCCCTGCCTTTAGGCATATTTTGTGTGTGAACTTCGTCATCCGACCAATTGTTCCTTTGAACACTTCTGGATACTTCGTCCATGCCTCTTCCTCATATGCCTGTACCGTGTCCGTCATCATCACTTGGGTGGTTCCCCCTGGGTTGAGTTGGATTCCCAGAGCTCCTTTGTCTATCGACCCTAGGACTGAGGGTCCTTTCTCAGCCACATAGAGCTTGCCGTCTGCTTCCCTTCCTCTGAACTCAAACTTCAGGGTGCAATACCCTACCATGGGTATGGGTTCGCCAGTGAACGTGACCGGGTGTATGTCTGTTGGGAGCAGACTTCTGCTCATCCGTGGTTCAAAGTCCCTCTCCCATACTGCTCGCTGGATAATGGTATATGGGGAGCCTGAATCTGCCATTATGTTAATCGGTACTCCTCCAATTTCCATCTATAATGCCAGTTTCTTGGACTTTGCACAGCTCACTCCTAAGACTTGGTCATCCACACACAAGAATTAATTCTCTTGGTCCTCTTATTCTGGTGCTTCTTCCTCTCCGTCTGTCTCTTGGGTTATATATTTTACTTCCGATCTCCAGAGCCTCCGTCTGCACACCTTTCATAATGCCCCATTATACCGCAAAACGAGCACTTAGCCCTGAACGCTGGACATCCCTTGTTGTTGCTGACGTGTGTTTGGCTGCCGCATCTGTAGCAGTTGTTTCTGCCCTCTCCTTGTGGCCTTTGGGTTCTGGTGGGCTTCTGCGGGTATTTCTTCTGGAACTTAGCGTTCGGCTGTGGCAGGCTGTGGGCTTGCTGACGGTTTGCTCTTGTCTGTCACCTTACACACTGGTGTTTTGTTGACGGTCTCTCTTCTTGCCGCTTCTGCGCCCCTCTTCGACAATTCGGCCTTCTTCACGAGGGCCACAACTTCTTTGAGGGGGGCATCCCCATTGACCCACAATTTTTCTTGGATCGCGTGTTTGCTGTGTGCATTATAATTTGATCTCTGATGAGCTCATCATGCAGTGTGCCGAATTTGCACGTCACCGCCAACTTCTGCAGGGCCGCTACGTACTCGTCTATCGATTCTCCACTGCTTTGTTTTCTTTGGAAGAAGGCGCACCTGTCTATCGCCACGCACACTACTGGACGGTAGTGTGAATCCAAATCCTCCAGCGCATGCTGGAACTCATCCGTGTCATTCGGAAGCCTGGCCCTTCTTTACCAGGTTGTCATACACCCTAATTCCCTCCGGGCCTAGGTTATGTAGAAGTATTCTCTTCCTCCTTGCGCTTTAGATTTTGCCATCTCCCTCATCTTCTAAGGCCGCTAGGTAATTTAGAAAGTATGGCTTCCAGTCCTCCCCATGGCATGGCTGGTTCTCCCCGTTTGGGTAAGAATGGAACTAGGTTGGTGAGGGACGATGTTTGCACGCACATTCTCTCCCTACTGTGCTGGGCTGTGTCTTGTTGAGTGGCGATTCCTGGCGGGCTACCAGGGGTTTGTCTCTCATCTGTGCCGTTCGCCTGCATGCTATTAGGACTCCCTTCCCTGTCTCGGGCTGCGCGTTGGTGCTCCAGCTCTAAGCCCTGTCTGGATTGGGGCCTGGGAGGCCGGGATTCCTCCCCCGAAGGGCTCCCCGGTGCGTCTACCTCTGACTAGGGCTGCCTGGGCATTATCGTTCGCTGTGCCCGGTCGTGCTAGGCCAAGCGGTGCTCTGGCTCCGCGTGCTGCTCTTTCCTGGGCTCGGCTCTCTTGCTGCGGTCTGTATTGGGCCCAACCTTATTGCTTGCCTGGCCAGTGCTGTCCCTGAATGTGGGGTGGGCCTCGTGGTTCACTCACTGTGTGTCTGTGTCCATTTGCGGCATGAACGTGGTGCCCACTGTGTTCAGGGGGCCCCTCCGTCGCGCTATGCTATGGGTGCCTTGCAGTGGGTGTCTTCTGCTCCTTGGGGCCGCACGCTCCTCTGCCATGCTCGGATTTGTGTGTTGCGGTGGGTTCTGGCCTCCGTCTTCCAGCACGCTGTCTGGGAGTCCCTGCCTCGTCGCTAGTTTATAGAAGTCCGATTTTACATAAAACTCAGACACGTTTTAGGTTTGAACAACTCTTTAATCCGAGCGCCGGGAACGTGGGTACGCAGCCGCTCACAATCGCGGCACTTCAAAATGGCCACTCGCGTGTACCCACAATCCCTCAGGTGCACGCTCTGAACACTAGAGTGTGTCGTCACACATACCATTTCGAACTGCCGATCTTAAACCTGGAGAACCCATTTCAAGTTTTAGCATAATTTCACCGTGCTACACCACTGTTGCAGTTGTGGAATGTGAATTAAAAAGAGCGACCCATTGGGACCCAAGCAGTAAGCACTTCCTGGAAATGACGAGAGTTTGCAATATTAGCATTATAAATGGCAATGCCTTTTATTTATGTGTTTTGAAAACCTCCAAGCGGAAACACATTGATAAAAGGTATTTTCATTTACTATGCCAATAGCTTTCTTCTGCAGCAGAGACGCGACATGGTGCAGCCGATTCCTGCAGCTTCTCCAGTCCCTACTACATTTTTAGAGAGCCTGGGGCAAGCAGAGAGTACAGCAGCCGATGTCACAAGTGTCCTGTGAAATAAATAGAGCTTACCAGCCTTCGTGCATTTGAAGTGTTGCTGCGTCAGGTCCAGTGAGTCCACGCGTCCTGCGCCTCTGTGCATTTGCCATTGCTCAAGGGCAGCGACACGCGAGTGGTGTGTTGCTGCGTCGGGTCCAGTGAGTCCACTCGTCCTCTGTGTATTTGCCATTGCTCAAGGGCAGCGACATGCAAGTAGTGTGGTGGCGGCCGTCGCCATTATTAAACAAAAATTAAACTGAAAGTGTGCACGTCGCGCAGAAAATCAAAACGAAAATTGTCCGCCATTGCTCAAGAGCAGCATCCTGAGAGTGGTGAGGCGACAACGGCCACTTTTGCTAAAGGAGGGGCGGTGGTGCTGGGGGGTGACAACACCGAGGGTAGGTGGCGGTGGGGGGGGAACTGCAACATTATTTCCCTTTTCTTGCCACATTAATTACTGCGAGCCAAGGAAGCGCCATTGTTAAATGTCTGCGCCTGTGTTTTAAAAGTGAAAGCGGGTTCATGCTCCAAAATTAAGCTTGGACCCCTGGGGGAGGAAGTGGATGAGGAAAGAACAAACAAGGAGCGAGGGACGGGTGACAATACCGAGGGTGGGTAGCGGTGGGGGGACAACACAGACATGCATCGAGCACTGACTGAAGAATGAAGCTAAAAAGAGTTCGCCAAATAACAGTTACGCTGTCTAAGCGTAACAAAACTGTACTTAGTCGGTGCTGCACTGAGAAAAAAAAGGGAAGTGACGTTGGCTGCCTAAACCAATTACACGGCAGCAAAGACCAACACTGTCCTGAACAAATAGTAAGCAGCAGGCGGGAGTTACCTTACTGAATTCTTCAGGTCTTGTGCAAATGAGAATGACAGGAAAGCAAACCAATGGTAAGCAACGATTGGACTCCAAGCCACAGCATATTCTTGGTAAGCCCACAGTATGTCTCATAACAGGCAGCACATGCACTGTCTAGGAGGCAAGACCTAAGAGTCAGCTATTTTTTCTGGTGGAATGGTGTGAGGGGAGGTGGCAAACTGATAAACAATTTTTACTTAGGTGTGAGGGAAACATAGCATAATATATTCATAGACTACTGCATGGCATTCTATTCGAGACAGGCATAGTGACAGCACAGTTCTCCATATATTACTTGCCAGACAAGGCTGCAGTGCAGATCCGGTGAAATGAATTGAAATAACATCATACCATTCATATTGAACTTTCAGGTTCCGCGCCATGTACAGTGATATTATTACCGAAATATATTGTTTTTTTATTGTGTTTTCTTTTACAATACTTCCACGTCACTAACAATCATCCCAAAGCACCGAACAGGGATAGGGAAGATATGAACAACAGTGTGATGGTCAGAATTTCAGTACATGTTTCCATTAAATGAAAGATAATCATTTTATGAACCACGGTAGAGTGGATGTACCAGGCTTAGAGTCTGTGAGTTATCTCAGCAGCTGGTGCTCAACCCGCTCAGCTATTGCACGGTACACTCCTCTCAGAACGACTTTCGGCCAGGTCACAGTACAGAATCAGCGTTGTTGGCAGTGACCGAGCATCTTTGGGCTTCTCTGGATGTGGGTCACACGGCAGCACTCGGCCTGTTGGATTTAAGTGCTGCCTTCGAAACGGTGTCCCACGCAATGCTGTGGAGTTGTCTGGAGGAGGTCGGGATTAACGGTTTGGCACTGTGTTGGCTGACATCTTTTTTGGAAGATAGGTTATTTGATGTGTCTGTGCCCCCTTTCTCCTCAAAGACATATAGGGTCAGACAAGGAGTGCCGCAGGGCTCGTCCCTGAGTCCTCTGCTCTTTAACATTTATGTTATGCCATTAGCATTGTTTGCTAAGAGCAGAGGCCTGACCCTGGTCTCCTACGCAGATGATACACAGCTAGTGGTTGCCCTCTCTAGCAGTCCCTCTAGAGACACCCCTCAAGATGCCGGTTGCTTCCGGCGTAGTCTCGAGGCAGTGGCTGATTGGCTGACCACCAACTGTTTGCAGTTGAATGCAGATAAAACCAAAATACTGCTTGTAGGTAAGGACCAGGGTCTATGGTGCGACCAGTGGTGGCCGCAAAGTCTGGGTGTCGCCCCTTCCCAAAACAGGTGGTTAAAAACCTTGGAGTCTAGGTGGACAGTGCTCTTAATTATCAGACCCAGACTAAGAAGGTAGCAGTGTCGTGTTTTGGGTTACTTCGTGGGCTTAAGCCCATCCTTAAGTTCTTTGATCCTACTACCAGACAGACCATCGTGCAGGCGACAATCTTGTCTTGTCTGGACTATGCCTCTGTGCTTTATTTGGGGGCCAATAAGGCAGAGATTGCTGGACTGCAGAGAGTGCAGACCACAGCAGCATGAATGCTACTGGGTCTGCGTAGATCCAGTTCAGCATCTAATGCACTTCGGCGCCTACACTAGCTGCCTATGGCCAATCGCATAGAGTTTAAGGCTCTATGTATGTTGTTCAAGTCATGTAAACTAGCCTCATCCGAGATTTTGTCAGATCTGAGTCAACCCTATGTCCCTGGGCACCAGCTTTGTTCCTGTGGTCAAAATCTATTGGTTGTCCCGCGGGTGAAGAAAACTAGGGCAGGAGAAAGATCATTCAGAAATAAAGCCGCAAGACTGTGGAACACTCTGCCAGTTCATATCCATGGTATGACTGGCTACTTGGCGTTTAGAAAGGAGATTAAGATCTTTCTCTTTCCTATGGTCTAGTCCTGTAGTGTGTCATCAATAGGCAACTTTCCAGTCTCCACTCAGTAGCGCCGGGACGCTCCTTTGTTGGGGCAGCTCTTGCGCTTTAGAAATGTCTTTAACATAACATAACATAACTGTGGCGCTTCGCAAGCAATTATAGAGAGTTTATACTGCGATACACCCACTGTGGCCTGAGCGTCTGCAAGGGACTGTTGGACAGCGCTGCTGGCTTCCTCCACAGACCCGCAGTACACAATCTAACTGTTGGCTCAAATGTTTTGACACGTTTGCTTCCTCAAAATGACACGTATTAAATGCATAACACACATGTTGATCGCATGCCTCCCAGATATTAGTTTCCAAGTGTGGACTAGTACGAGTCTGTGCACTGGGTACGGGGAAAGCACACACAGTCTACGCCGAGTTTAAAATGTTGAATGACACAGACCCCCTCCCCCAACACCCTCACCGATGAGTCGGACACTAAACCCTCTCACAACGAACTCGCTCTTGCGTCGGAAGCTCGGGTATCCCTCACTCATGGCTTCAGTTGTGTCAAATACCACAGAATAAGAAATAGCGCTCAACTAGACTCTCCCAGTTCCACCAGCTTCAGCAATCAAATGATGATACAATGGAACCAGGCTCTCCCTTCACCTTCCATAACTGACTAGATGTATTGCCTCTCACAGGAGCACTCAGTCTCTCGTGCCAGCTAACCCATGGTCCTATCCTCCTCTGTTGACCTGAACCCTCATCATCGGAAAACAAACATAAATGCCAGTTGTGCCACTCCAACAAAATGAGCTATGTATAGCATTACAACATGAACTGGATCGCTTCAAACGTGACCAAGCACGTTGCCGCAGGGGCTCATGACTTGCCACTGCCCTGCTCACTAAGGGAGACGCTCCACAATGGTTGCCGCGGATTCGAGTCTTGGTGAAACAGGCGGCTTGAGGTGCTGATTTACTGCCCCCGATTCTTTTACTATCAAATTGCTGCTCGCAAACACCGCAACACCCGCAGTGAGGAAGTTTAGGGGTAATTGAATGGCTTGTGACGAAAGCCCATATCTACTTCATAAGAGACGCCAGAAGAGGCGCTGCCATTAAGACGCTGCCACTAAGACTAATGCGCTACCTGCTCCCCCCGGACGCCTCTGATGATCGTGGGAGTACAACGATATGGCGCTGAGGCAACACAGCAGAAAATCTGGGAACTTCTAGACCAGCATGCTCGCCTTTAACCTGCAAAACCGGGTAGGACAGAGTTGATATATTTTTTTTTTTTTAAGCTTGACAGCTCTCGACACTCCATGCTCTATGCCCATAAAGAGGGCTTTAGCACTTGTACTATATTTCTCCACTCTTGCATATCCCTGCATATCCTTGCATACCCTCCCAGGAGCGTTAACCAGAATCTTTGTTTGATTAGCACCGGAGTTTAACTGAACAGACCAGACCAGACCCGAGCTGAAATGTGCTGTTGACGTGCTGCTGAAAAGGAGATTGACAATGGCTCATTATTCTATTCAATCAGCAAATTAATAATATAACAATCATTAAATGAAATCAAGCACAAATCAAGCACAAATTGGACACAAGGAGAGCAGAAATATGCGGAATAAACAGAGTAAAACTGGTGCTGGAGTAGGGAAGGACTTTCTAAAATCCTCTGTCCAATCAACGCTAACACAAAGGCCTGCCCCTAAGGGAATCCGTAGGGGGCAGGGAAATGCCCAGCAGAGAATAGAATTAAAGGCCAAAGCACTAGCATTGTCATCAGAGAAAAATAAGTGGGTCGGACAAAGAGTCCCAGAGGAGCTCTCAGAGGAGGAGAAAACTCTATCTGATCATTCAGTAGACCTTAGTCCTCCGACTTTGGGCGGTGGAGAAGAAGGAGAGGGAGATGGAGAGAGAGAGATGGAGAAGGGCATGGAGTAGAACACAATATAGGAGCAGTCATAGATACAGATGTTACTCTCAGGGGGGACAAGAGTTGGGTGAGTCCTAAGCAGTACCCTCTCTTCAACAAGCCTCCTATTGTGTGGAACAAGATGAATACATCTCCTCTTGTAAATAAGGAGGACCAAAGACTCAAAGAAGAACAAATTGAGCAAAAAGATCAACTGCAGCAACAGAACCTGCAAGATCACCAGCAAGAATCTCAGGCTCAAGGGGCTGGGTCTGTTCTTGTGACGCCGGATCAAGTAATTCAGACACCAGTGACAGGCCCTTCGGAACCAACTCTGGCAAATCATTCAGCTATCCATGAGAGCCAAACATCCCTACAGATAACGCAAAAGGTAGATAGTAATTCACGAATTGGGATGGGGGCTCTGGCAGAGTCAGACTCGGAATCTTCATCTGAAGCAGAAAAGGAAATAGATTCTCCTCTGCCTAGAGTCGATGAAAGCTCTAAAAAAAAAAGCCAAGGGGGACCCCTCAATAAAAGAAATGCTAATACCTATCCTCCAAGAATTAAGAGATTTTAAAGTATCACAAGCCCTTGAAATCTCGCAGTTATATGATAGATTAACTAAACTTGAGGAAAATCTGAGGAATTTACCTAAAAGGATCACAGAATTTGAGATCCGCATATCAGTCTTGGAGGATAATGTTACAGATATGCAAAAGGATCTGTGTATATTAAATAAGAATAAGTATCTGATGGAATCAAAGCTCCAAGACCTTGAGAAATATAATAGGTGGTCCAATCTGCGCCTTGTTAGGATACCGGAGGGCCTGGAAACTACAAAGCGGCTATGTATCATTGTGGATGCTGCCTAAAGGGGGCAAGAGATATTATCAAAGCAATCAAGGGCGGGAATAAGGGGAGTCAGGAGTCGCAAAAGGATGCAATAAGATGGCATCCGGTAAAAAGAGGGAGAAGGAGGGAATAGTGGGACTAGTTGGGACTTCCCTCCCTCTGAGGTTGGGGTGGGGGGATGGTGGAGGGGGTGAAGCAATTGGAAAAAGAGAGTTCATAGCGGAAATTATCTTGTTTCAGAGCAAATATAGAATCTATTGAACAAGCATCTATGAACAGTCAACAGGCTCTGGATCATTTTAGAATTAAGAGGAGAATGCACACGGGGCACTTTAATATTCTAATATTCTGTTATGTTCGTGTGTAAGCTGCAGTGTTGTATGTCAAATGTTATTTATGCAATATTTTAGTTACTACTGAAAGGATGCTGCTTAACTTGCTGCTGCTGCATTTGCACATTATTTCACATCGCACATTGCACTTTAATTTGGCTATTATGTTGAAGGAGGGGCAGAAAAATGTTATGTCTGTTCCATTTATTTATTGATTACTATACGCTACTTAATGTATATTTTGCACAATTGGCATTATCTGCACTATAATACTCTGGTTTAATGTGTGCGCGATTTGCACAAAAGGAATGGTAGTACACCAGCTGGCATTCTAGCCTACTTCTTATTTATTATGAAGAAAAACCTAGGTCATCATCAAGCATTCTCTAGCCTCTAGCCTGTTTTTTTGTTATTGGGAAAAGATTCCTTTGGTCATTATTAAGAGTCATTGTTTACATGCGCGATTTTGCACATATTGCACTTTAGTTGGTATTTTGAATCGGCAGGTGGTCCAAGCAAATTAGCCTATGACGAATAAGAATAAATTGACAATCATGTCCCTTAATGTTAACGGATTAAATAATAGATGTAAAGCCTGTCCAATAGAAAGTTGGCTGAAGGGCCTTCACCCTGATGTGATCTTTATGCAAGATACACACTTTCGAATCTTGTCTGAGGCTAGTAAAATTTTTAAGAACTTGGCAGCCTTCTACTGTGCATCTATATCAGGTACAGCTCAGAGTGGGGTAGGCATATTTTTAGGCAAATATGTCCATTTTCATGTTGAAGCATCGCATTCAGATCTCGGGGGCAGATGGACGTTCCTCCACGGAAAGATAAACCAGGCTAATATTATACTTGCCACAATTTATGCACCAGTGATAGATGATCCGCTCCCTATCTTACAACTAAAACAAGCACTATCAGGTATACCTGGACAGATTATATGGGGAGGTGATTTTAATTTTCTACAGGACCCCTCAGTAGATTCAACAAAATTAGATCGAAGCCAAAATAAACCGCAAGTTGCTTTCGCTTTAGCTAGCTGTAAGACAGATTTAGATATAATGGATAATTGCCCTTTCAATAACCCAGCCAAACGTGGATATTCTTGTTATTCAGCAAAATATGACTCAGCATCAAGGTTAGATTTTTTTATGACTTCACCTAATCTCACGGTCAGTAAATATGAGCATATTTTAAACTCCTTTTCAGATCAGGCTTTGAATAAAATAGAGCTTACCATTGGAAAGACAGACGAAAGAGCACCTAGAAGGTGGTATTTTAATAAATTAAAATTAGCAGAAGAACAATGGTGTACAGAGATAGAAGAGGAGATCAGGTCATTTTTCTATGTAAATAAAGACTCTGCTCCAATTAATATATTATGGGTTGCATTTAAAGTTACGCTAAGAGGCATAATTACCTTAAAGGACATTCCACAACAGAGGGCCAAAAAGGAGGAGAGAATAGCGACAGAAAATGAGCTCGCCTCGGCGAATCTGGAATATTTTAGGAGTAGGAGCCCAAAGGCCAGACAAGAAGTACTGAATGCCAAACTGAGAATGAGAGAGTTCTATTATAAACTAGGTGATATGACAAGTAGGACCTACCTCCAGACAGGCTATGAGGATAGTGAATACACAGGAAGGCTTTTAGCCTGGCAAGCAAAGGAGAAGCAGGTTCGGAATAGAATCAAGAGCATTCAAAATGAAGCAACTAAAACACGCTTAAATAGTACAACACAGATAGGCGAGATTTTCCTTAAACATTATAAGAATATCTATCAGACATGTCATCAAGTTCCCTCAGAAGCAATTAATTTTTACGCGAATTACCAATCCCATTTTTGGATAGAAACTTCAGAGAAATGCTGCTAGCCGATTTCACAAAAGAAGATCTAGATTTAGTTATCAGCTCCCTGCATAATTGTAAAGCTACCGGGGAGGAAAAAAATTCTACAATACTCAGCCCTGAACTTTTAGACTCGCAAATTACTTATTACACGGAGGCGATCCTCCAGTATCCTTTCGCACGGCAGTAGTGGTCAGCATTTTGAAAAAGGATAAAGACAGTGAGAACGTGAACTACTATAGGCCTATAAGTCTTTTAAATACGGACTATAACATTTATACTAAACTCCTCGCCAATAGATTAAATAAAATGGTGGGCTCACTTATAGGAAAGGATCAGTGCGGATTCATAGCAGGGAGACAGCTTCATACTAATACCAATTTTTTATTAGAAGCTTTGGATTTTTTTTATTCAAACAAGATTGAGGCCCAGGTCTGGTTTTTAGATGCCGAAAAAGCATTTGAGCTGGTCTCTTGGAATTGTCTGTTTTTAATCTTAGAAAAATTTGGCATCCCAGATGAGTTTATATTTTTTTTAAAGCAGCTCTAAATGAATTCCCAGGCACAAATTTTAATCAACTGTGTAAATATAGGGACATGTCAAATAAATAGAGGCACCAGACAGGGCTGTCCCCTTTCCCCGATTTTATTTGCACTATTTATAGAGCCATTAGCAATTGCAATTCGGGAAAAAAAGGCTTATCGGTCCCGGTTCAAGGGATGACAAATATAAAGCTTTATGAAGATGACATTGTCCTTTTTCTGGATTCAAAAACAGACACTCAAGCTGGAATCATGAGGATATTCTCAGACTTTCAATGATAGGAGGCTATAAAATTAATAAGACCAAAACTGAATTCATACTATGCAATTGCAGCGTTAATTCCTTATTACGAGAATTTAGACAGGTGTATAATAATCGCTCAAAGAGATACCTGGGGATTTACGTGACGGAGAGGGTAGAAGATTAACTTCACTTAAACTACATACCGCTGCTGAAAAAGGTGAAATCTCAGGTAACGCTGTGGAATCAGCTCCTATCCTCAAAAATAGGCCGAGTTGCACTAATCCGAATGTCTATCCTCCCATTATTTAATTTCCTCTTTAGCGCAGCCCCATGTGTATTACAGACCTCTTTTTTAAAGAGGTAGGCAGTATGTTCTCCTCTTTTTTATGGTCAAATAAGATACCACGACTGACGCTTAGCACTTTAAGTTATCCTGTTGCAGAAGGAGGACTGTCCCTTCCCAACATTGGAAACTATTATTATGCGACATTTGCACATTATAGTTTTAGATTCTTCTTTTTAGATCCTCAAGCGGCAGATGATTTCTTTATGAAAAAGATGTTAAGGGAATATAATATCACTGACCCTACAAGAATTACTAAATATCCCAAGAAGGTGTGTTATGAGATTATCCAATGGATACTGAAGCAAAAATCTCTACTTCTAGCCTACTATTGCATCCCTAGAGTCAATGACTCAACTAGACTTTCCAATATATTTTTGGGGGATATATGTTTTTAGAGACCAGTATTTTAAGACTGTGGGAAGAAAAAGGGTATGCCCAAATTCAGGACTTTTTCAGAGGCAATGGCTGGAAATCCTGGTTAGAGGTCGAAACGGGACTCCAACATTCTAATACAATTTTGAAATGGTCATTCATTAGACTATGTTGGAGAAACTAGATAAAGAAAATCTAATGTGCAAAACTAGTATGAGTGAGGCTCTGAATTCCTTGATACAAAAAAAGATCAGAACAAATCTAACTTGCTATATGAAAAAGTCAGAGATAGATGGAGAAAAGAGAGGACATGCAGATATTTAATTCAACCTGGAAAAGAATTAATGAGTTCAATGCAGTAATATTTAGAGGTGAGAATTTTAAGCGGATGCAATAATACTCAAAATGGTTGATTTATAGGACACCCTGTTTTCTCCATAAGATATACCCACAAATTGAAGACAGGTGCTTCCGCTGTGGAAAGGAAGGTGGAGGTACCTGGACGCATATTATCTGGGAGTGATCAAAAATTCGTAGTTTGTGGGAGGAAATTGAGAAATATCTTAGATCTATATTGCACCCCCTTACCTCAATTGATGTATCTATTGCAGTTCTGGGTTGTTCACCGGTTATCCCTATGCATCTTAAAACTCTGGAGAACGGAAAAGGTACCTACCTTCCATGCATGGAAAGCAAAATTAGGCAAAATCCAAGAAATGGAAAAAAAATCACGCAATAAGGTCAGGCGCGATAAAAAAATATGAGAAATATCATTGAGCCCATTTGAGATATAGGATAAGGGGACCTGGATCTATTGGTTATCCAATATTGTAAGGGGGAAGATAAGGAGAAATTATGTGGAAGTTGGGATTTTTAGTGGAAGGAAGGGGGGGTTTTGCTGATTTGGTAAATATGCACTTTGCACTTTACATTCCCTATCTATCACGACTTTTAACCAACTGACATGAGCCTTATGAGCCTAGATTATAGGTAATGAAATTGTAAATATTTTCTGCTTGAAAAATTTACCACAATTTCACATGTTTTAATTTATAATCCATCTGGTATATTGTGATAGAGCAGATGTGGGTTTACCTTGGTGATATTTAGTACTTTATATGTTAACTTAGGATGATCTTTTAGTGCCCTGAATGAATACATCGATTTTGCTGTTGAATATTCTGAAATTTGTATCTATACTTGATAGTATTTAGCACTTTGCACTTTATCTAGCACTTGGTATGTTAACTAAAGATGATCTTTTAGTGCCGTATATAAACGCATTGATTTCATTCTCGAATATTCTGAAACATGTATTTATATTTGATAAGTATTTAGCACTGTGCACTTTTGACTTACAGCGATTTCTCATTTCTGCAAGATTATGGAAAATGTAACTTTACACAACAGTATTGTATGTTTATAACTCCTATGAACTCGTGATAATTTTATTTTTTTTTCAATTAAAAAATGAACTGGATCATTTCTTATTTCCTCCAAGCTAGCGTCTAGTGATCTACTTGTTCTTAGTGATTCTAAAGTGGATGAATATAGGTCAAGGAAATGTAACACACAATCAAGGGGTGTCATTGTTATATATTAGGTATACCCTTCGGGCTTCAGGAAATGGCCGCTGGCCAGAACCCCACTCTCATCAAGCAAAGTTTGCCATTGGAGAATCTAAACTGTTGCTATTTTTAACATGGAGAACCGTGTTTACTATTCCTCCCTTTGCATGTTTCAGGTATTTTGTTTAATTTTCACTAGTTACACTCTTGCTGGGGTACAGATGTAAGGAGGTCACGGTATTCATAATTCCTGATGTCGTGTGCCACAGCTATATATAAAGCCCTGTTTGCTTTAGACAATAAAGCACAGATATCTCAAAATCAATATCACCAGCATATAAATTACAAGTAAGTCACTTAAAATAGGTGATGATGATGACGGCCAGCACCTCCGCTCTGGACAGTGTTACAGCATCACTGCATGGCACTAAAAAATACTCCATGCCCAGGAAAACACAGATTTCATGTAGTACGGAAGTCAAGACTACAGCCTAAGACTTGTAGTTCCAAAGTCGTTAACTTAAGCAGCAGAAACAACACATCTCCTTCATATCACTCAGCCGTTTGCCACTTATTCTAAATAATACATTTCTAGAACATGCTTGTCTCATATGACAGGATTTATTCAATATACCTACTTGTTTGTTTTTCCCAATCGTATGATGTTTCCATTAATCAAGCACCCCGAAACAGCCACTTTGTGGACCGGAACTGAGTAATACTCCATAGAAATGACATATTTTTGGAATATGAAAACATTCACGGATGTGCCCTCCAATTCTCCCTGAACAGCTCTCCAATGCGGATCACTGTGCGGAAAGGTGCTCACCAAGGTGAACTCCTGCAAGGTGCCATGCTAAAGTCGTAGCAAGTGTCCAGTGGTCACTTGTACCCACAGGGATAATAGAAACTCCCAAGAACAACGGCCAACTGGCCCTCACAGCACCCATGTGTCCCCCTCTATTCCCAGAAAACGATGAAACTACTATTTAAGCACTCCTGGTACCCAAACCCCTTCTCATTTAGCAGGATTCAAACTTCTCACTCTGGTGACGACACCGCAAATCAACGCCTGACAACACCCCCCCCCTCGCACGCAGAGGTATTGGTCGCTGGAGCAACTACAGGTAGGAAGACCAGGTAACTTCAGAAGTTCGCCATCTTCCAGTGCCTGGCTTTCCCTGTACAGGCAATTTCAATTGATGGCCACCTTTAAAAGCGATTTAAGTAATGGAAAACCGTGCAAGTGCTCCTAAAATGCAAATGTGACCTAAAGGTATATTTGTTGACTTTGGAAGCGGGGAACCAGGTATGAATCCTGTCGTTGGCTCAACATCCTGTGATAAAGGTCCAATCACTTAATCTACATTGTAGGAGGATGGATATCTGACTATGGTTACCCCCAACTTTTTGCCTAGTGTTTAGCTGGTTTTCAACTTAGTTGTCCTGGCATCCTGCTAATCAGGCCCCCAGGCTATCTGCTCTCACTGTAAAATGGACTCCATGTACTTTAGGTACATCTCCAATTGGATGTTGGGTCACCTTGTGAGCCCCTGTATAGTGCACCATAGGTACCCAGGGCATAGGTGCATCCAAGGCCTACCAGGGGCTGCAGCATGTATTATGCCACCCCTGGCTGGCCATCCAAACTGACACAACTGGCTGATCACTCAGCTGGGGCAAAGTCGTGTAATCACCCCTTGCTTAGGTGTAGTATTCCTATACCTACCATTATATAAAGACACATATATACCTATAAGTCACTCCTATGGCAGGCCTTAACAATCCTGAAGGCAGAGTGCTAGGTTTTATGTGAGATGAGGCTCTAGCATGAGCTGACCCTGTCTGCAGCTTTCGGAACCATGTCCTTGTAGCTGTTCTATAATATAGCCATACCATATACTCTTAAGTGCATTATAATCCTCGCGGTTAAATGCTAACTCTGGTTTGGCTTTATCAAACATGTCGTGTAAGGTGCCATACGCTTTTGAATACTACCCCCTCGCCAGTTCTGGCGACGGGGGTAGCATTCCACCCATCTAGAGGGAGAAGACATGTTGTTGATGTTAATTCCGGTTAAAGTTAACCAGAGCCTCAGCATCACAAAATGGATGTTGCTGCCACAGACACAAGTCTGATCTCCTGCTGCTGGGAGTCCTTCCAGCGAGGGAGGCATGGACAATAGGTTTCCTATCTTGGGAGGTGCTAGCACCACCCCAGACAGCCCATAGTGTATGGGGGCAGGGAGGGCTGAATGAAATGAGACACTGCCTGGGGCACACAAGGTGTCCCATGCATAGCCCGGTACAAACCAGTTACTGGGGCACTCCAGCCCCAGCTCTGACGTGAAACTGGACAAAGGGAAAGGGGTGTAACCACCCCCTTCCCTGGTCCCACCCATAGGAGGGACCTAGCAGGTAATCCAGCCCCTCAGATTAGTATATATGTAGGAGCTGAGTCAAGAGACTTTAGATTTATCCTGATCTGAAACTTGTTACAAAACTCTGGACCTTCGACATTCTACTGCAACTAGAAAACTGAAGAATCTCCCTTGTGGTCAAGGAGTGACCACCCTGTGCAAACAGGCGCCATCCAGCGATCTGCGGTTTACTTTGTTGACGCTCGCGCCGGAGCCCGAGCACAGAGTCCGACAAGAGACAGACTTCCAGACTTTGACCCCGATCCACAGCCACAGCAAAGCTGAGACCCGTGGAGGCGACGAGAGACGTGGGACCGGCCATCTTGAATAACCTGCTCTTTGCTACTTGTGCAGCTTCTGAGGCACCCTCGAAGTTGTGCATTGGGGATTGAGAAGCCCCAGCCCCGAGCACCTACTGCACTGATGCACAGCCCTCCACACTCCACGAGTGCCACGTGGGGCCTGCTAGTGTTTTTTGTGCTCGACGCGTCTATCCGGTTACTTACCCGTTGGCTAGTGGCCTCCGTAACGACGAACCTTTGAACCTAAACCACCTGCCTGGTTGCTCCAGGTGGGCCCCTGCTTCCCTGCATGGGTTGCATTTGCCAAGGCCTGTTGACTTCAATCCAGAAGCCGATGCCGCCAACAGCGAGATCCTTCGTGGGACAGTCCGTATCCAGCTCCAGGTTGTCGTCGATGACTCCTGGTCCACGTGGCTGCAGAGTCAAGCTTCACGACATCACCTGATTGCTTCGCGATATCGCCTGGTTCCTTCCTGGTCACTGGCTAGTGACCCAGACTCTGTCCCCTCTGCTTTCAGGTACTCTTCATCCTCGATCCACCCTTGGATCCAACCGGACACTTCTCCCATGGTTGCCTGCAGCATCTTTTTACAGGTCTCCATAGGAATCAGCGACGAAACCCGACACAACTTGACACCTATGCACCCGGCTCCTGTGGGTGAGGTAAGGCGAGCACTTCAGTGCTCCTGTAGGTATTGACTATCCTAGTGTCTTAGTTTTCAGTGGCTTTCTCCTAGTACATCCGGAAGTGTCCTAAAAAAACTAGTTTCTAACTCTTACGTTCCCATTGTTTCCCTATGGTAACTCGCGTGTGTGAATAGACACTGCACACGCATCCCGTGGGCCTCTTGCTCCCTAACTCTTGTTAGCTCAGTGTAGCCCCAGCAATTCCCTAGGCCCTAGGCCTATCCTGTGTTTGTGACGTGGTTCTTATACCACTATTTTAGTATATGGTTTTACGTGCCCCTAGGGCTCTACTGTATATTGTGCAACTTATTGTATGATAATTAAGTAACTTGTTATGTGCTTTGTCCTCTGACCTCATAAAGAGTTCAGAGGGGTTGTGTTAGCAATAAATACATATATATTTTATATATAACCTGTGTGGTGTCCTTTCATGTGGTATTCAAGGGGTTACATATGGTAAAACAGCTTGCTTCACATAAGGGTTGTTTGGACTGGTGCAAGGTGCTCACTAGAATAGTGAACATCATATACCAGGCCAACTTCTCACATTTATCTGCCTAAAAATAAAAAAGGAAAAAATGCATGTATAAAGCGCTCTTATGACTGGGCCAAGTTCCTGCTATGTAATGCTGCAAAAAAAATATATATGAGATAAAGCAAGCATGTTACCGCACCCCTAGAAGGCTTGCGACATGAAGCCCATTCCTTCCAGTAATTGAGCGCCCGACCTCATTCCTCCTTCACCCTGTAAGATCGTGCATCAATCTGTCCTGACAGCCTGTCGACCCCCATCCCAGGAAGTCTTTGCAGTGGGTCATCCACTGGCTGAAAATCCTGGAGACCTGAGTTCTGACAACGTCTTCCTCGTGAGAGCGTAGGCTGTGATCAGTAGAATATATCACTCTATCTCCATGGACCCCTGATACCTTGCCTGTCATTATTTGGCGCTATGGTAACATGTCTAAGCTTCAGAATTAAGTAAAATATAAAACATGGATTACAAGCGTGGGTCTGCACCAACTGTCAATAATAAAACAGATGGGAGAGGATGTAGCCTTACGGCTAGCGCGGTCGACCTTGAAGCTGGGGAACCAGGATCGGGTCTCGGCAACGACGCTCAACATCCTGTGATTCTGGGAAAATCACTTAATCTCCCCTTGTCTAACAAAAAAATAGCACATACCGTACAGTGTAACACTCGAAGTAAAGGAGTCAGTCGCCATGGGAGGGTACAAATGACGACATGGCCATAATAAGGCGGGACTAACAAGCCTCATAATCAATCACAAGACAGAATTTACGAAGGACAAAGACAGAAGCCAATGAAAAATATGGGATTAGAGTGAGGGCAGCTTGTCTCCCATACTCGACTACTGCATGCCTCGCAGAGCGTGCAGCGCATGCGCTCTGCCGCTAAAGCTTGACCTAAAAAGAAGGTATCCAAGCACTACGTGTCAACCAACATAACCATTGTGTTGAAAAAGATGACAGAACAATGATTCTTGATTCACAGTTGTAAAATTAATTGAATGCTCGAAATCAGTGCTGTAAAGAAAAACATTAACTTTGGGCCTCATAAATTGATGATTAAGGGGTGGCAGAAAAGAGTGGATGGGAGTCACAAGAGGAGGAATCATGAGGAGCAGAGTTTGATAGTCAATATCTTCAAGGGGGTGCTTAAAAGCATGTTTTCCCAATGTTAATTCTCATAAGACCTTTAGACATGGCTACAGCGCGAACTGCTTAACGGAAAAGTAGGCAGGAAGGTAGATGTTGGTCCAAGGAAGTGGCGTTCTGTGATCTGGTATAAATCTGTTCAGTAGTTGCAGAGTGTAGGAGAGTAGGATCTGCTTCTTATAGTTACCCCCACTTTTGGCTGATGTTTCACTGTTTTCGACTTAGTTTGGCTGGCATCCTGCTATTCAGGACCCAGCCTAGCTGCTTTCTCTTATAAACTGATTGCATGTACTTTAGGTACACTCCAGATTGGATTCTGGGGTACCCTTAGAAGTCCCAAATATTATGGTCTACTATATACCCAGGGCATAGGTACCCCAGAGGCTTCCCAGGGGCTCTAGCATGTATTATGCCACCCCTGAGAGGCTACTCAAATTGGAACCACAGGTCTGCTACTGCAACCTGTGTACGATGGTGCATGCACCCCTTACTTAGATATAGGTTCACTATACCTTATCACTGCACATATAAAAATATCAGTCACCCCATATGGCAGGCCTTATTGATCCTGAAAGCAAGGTGCTGGGTTTTATGTGAGCGGGTGCCCATGCATGAGCAGGGCCCCTCTGCAGCCTTCGGAATCTACTCTCCGGGGTTGTTCTGTGATGCAGCCATACCATATACTCTTAATTGCATTATAACCTCGCGGTAAATGCTAACTTACAGCTGCAAAGAAAACTGTTGTGTTTGGTGTCAAACACATTGGAATTATACCTCCTACCAGTAACTGGTGTGGGAGGTATGATTTCACCCTCCTAGAGGGAGAAATATGACAGGACCGGTACACCATGTACCAGCTTTCTCAACCCTGGCATCACAAGATGGATGCTGCCAGCCACAGACACGAGTCTGCCCTCCTGCTGCTGGACGAAACTCCGGCAGGGGAAGGCTGGACAATAGGTTTCCTGTCACAGGGAGGTGTAACCACCTCCCAGACAGGTTTTGGTGTATTGGGGCTGGGTGGGTGCACTCCAAGAGTGCTTTGATGTCTGCATTGAGGGCACATTTTGTGTCCCTGTGCATAGTCCAGCTTTAAATGGTTGCAGGGGCTATCAGCCCCTGCTCTGGCGTGAGCCTGGACAAAGGACATGGGTGTAGTCACCCCTCTGTCTTGACCGTCCCATAGGTGGGTCCCCAGAGTTTGTCCCACCCCTTCCTTGGGAATGAAGTAGGAACCCCTGTCTACAGGACTTTAGATTTACTTGGATGAAACCCTGCTACAGAGACAAAGTACTTTGACAATCTACACTGTGCTGGATAACTGACGAATCTCCCTTGGAGTAAAGGAGTTACTCCCCTGCTAAGCAGGTACCAAAGACGCATCTGACCGGTTTGCACCTCTGAAGCTCCTGAGGACTCCAAAGACTTTTGCAACACAGGAGGCGGGTTTCCAAGCATCCCAGAGGTTGACTAGTGTGCTCAGCAAACCTGAGACCTGTATCCCTTGTGGGGACCATTTGCAGAAACATCTGCTTCCTGGTGCCCCCTGAAGCTGTGCTTCCGGCTACTTGTAGTCCAGACCCAGAGCACTGATTCCACTGAAGATTATTGGCCTACACCCCACAAGTGTTCCGTGGGCTGGTATTTTGTGATTACTCTTGAGGTCCCTTTGCGATCCGTGGTCCGTTGGCCTGTGGGTCCCTGTGAAGGCAACTTTAACTTTCAGTGGGCTTATCTGGTTGCTCCAGATGTGCCCTGACTCTCCATTGCTTGGGGAGTCCCCAGGGTCTTGCTGGTTCTCATCAAATCATCTTTTCTCCGACCACATGGGTAGCATTTGCCAAGGCTTGTTGGTGCTCAATCCGGACACTGATCCCCCAACACTCGACATCCTTTGTGGGAAAGCTCGCCTGAGGACTTTAGTTGTCATCGACATCTCCAGGTCCCCGTGGCTGCAGAGTCAAGCTTCACCTCTTCTCACCTGAAACACCCGACATCGGGGGGCATTCGTCTACCAAGCCCCTGGTCCCTGGCAAGTGACCCAGACTCTTTCCCCTCTGCTTTCAGGTTCTTTTCAGCTCTGATCCAGGCTTGGATCACACCGGACACTTTTCCTCTTCATGGCAGCAGCACTTTGCAGCATCTCGCCATTGAAAAGGACGAAGATTCCTGACACCATTTGATACCTATGCACCCGGCTTCCCTGGGTTAGGTAACATGAGTACTCTGGTGCTCACATGGGTGCTGGCTTTAGAACCTTCTAAGTCTGAAAGGGTTTGCTCAAAGTACTCTCCTAAGTGTCCTTAATCTTTAAAATTCCAACAGCGACTTTCCCATAGGATTGTACGGAGCTTGCGGCTGTGTGCTCACACTGCATGCGTCCCCGTGGGTCCCCTGTGTCACTACCTTGGGTGGTACTTTGGGGTCCCAGTGATTCTACGTGCTTTAGGCACTGTGTATAGTCAAGGTGTGATTGTTATACCACTTTATTAGTATATGGTTTGTCTCCACCTGGGGCCCACTGTGTATTGTGCTATTTACTGTCATTCTAGTACTGTAATATTGTGTGCCTTGTTCTCTAATCTCATAAAGAGGTTAGTAGAGAGTGTTTAGTAATAAATACATATATTTTATATATAGCTGGTGTGTTTCTCCTTTCACTTGGTCATTCAGGAGGTTATAGACTGGTAAAACAAGCTGCTTTACATTCCTTCGAGATTTAACCTGAAGGCTGCTCTCCATAGCTACCACTAGGATAGCTTTCAATAAAGGGTTTCTACTCTTTAACCTAATCATCAATAAGGGTTGTTTGGACTGGTACAAGGTGCCCACTATAACTAGTGGTCAGCATATACCAGGCCAACTTCTCACACAGAGAAATGTAAAGTAATTTCCAGTTGTATATATAGGGATGCGGTGCCTCCGCGACCCCTCCCGATCTCGTGCTGAGATCTGATTTAGCTGCCAACACGTCAAACCAGGAAGTGTTGGCAGCCATCATGTGACTTGGTTAAACTGACTCACAGAAAAAATATTTTTTTTAAATAAAAGGGGACAGGGTGGAACACCCTGACCCCCTAAGCCTCTTGGGGGGGTTCCGATGGGCCAGGTCCCGGGGGCAGTTATTTGTTATTTTATTTTTTTAATTTATTTTTTGTGATTTTTTCAGAACAGTGAGCCAGACATCATAGGAAGATGTAACGACATACAAGCATATGATATAGTATGGCATGTTCACATCTAGTACAGTATGATATACTTGACAATGATGGGCATCTATAAGTGTCCTTGTATGCAATACATGGCGGACCAGGATTGTTAAAATACTCCTCCAATGGTATGTCAACACAGATTACTCTCTTATTCTCACCTGCATCATTTCAGTCGAACAGATGACTGTCTATCAAAGCAATCAATATTAGGTACAATTATAACATCCTAACAAAAAACTATTACCCAACCCCCTCCCTTCCTGCGTGCTCGGTCCTCAATTACAACAGTAGTATTTGCATATTGATCGTGTTCACAGGTGTGTGTAAATCGGTTCCAAGATCTGACATATTGAAACTGCTCAGTTCCGCCTTCTTACCCAGACTAGCACACAGATAATGTGCGAAGACCAATTGCACCGTAACCGTGGAACAAGCTCCTACGTGACAGACCCAACACATTTCAGTAGGACAAAATGTCAATCGCAGTATATTCCTCTAGCATCGCATACCAGCTCAGCGAGATCCGTGTTTTTCGAAGACCTCTGCTTTCCTCCCTTTTCAGTTCAGCCCCCTCTGCCTTACCCCATCTCAGCACTTCTGAGTGCCATTCCTGCAGGGACTTGGCCCTAGTGGCCTTCCATCATGTAGTTATGGCCCTCTTAGCTAGAAGGAGCGCAAGATTAGCGAATCGTGAGGCAGGGTTCCCTTTCTTTTCACAGGGACCAAGACCCAGTATGCAGTATTCCAAGGAGTCATTCTGGCGTATTAGTGCTATTATCGTCAATATTTTGCATATCGTTGGCCAGTAATGGCAGTTATTATAGAAATGCGGGGGTGCCCATGCATCACCACCACGCCCTGGGGGCCACCACCTCCCCGGGCTATTGAATACAATAAATGCAGGTGCCTATATGGCCTCCCCCGTATCCCGGGAATCGCCACCTTCCTGGGGCTAAAACTTATCAGTGCGGGCCCTCTAAAACCCTCCACAGCCCTGGGGCCTGCCACCTACCTGTGGCAATAAATAATAATTACAAATGCGGGGAGCCAGCGTGGCCCCCCCAGCAGCTCCGGGGACCACCAACCCCCCAGGGCTCAAATTATACATGCAGGGGTCCGTTGCGGACCCCCAGCCCTGCAGTCCGCCACCTACCCCGGGCAAATGTGATCAAAGGTGGGGGCCACTCGGCCCCTATCGTGGAGCACTAGATGGAGCTGGTGACTGCCACCCCACAGGCCCAGCTACAGCAATGTCCCAGGTTGCCCGCCTCCATGACATTGCAGCTTGCTATGGTTTGATGGGAGCACAAGCCATAGCATAAAAGAGATAATGAAGTGGTCGGCCCGGGGAGTGGGGTCCCCGGGGCCGAAAATGGCACAGGAGGGGGGCCAAATCCATTTTGTAACTGAAAAAATAGAAAGGTCAAGCCCCGGGGGTTTTGGTTCCCGGGGCCAAAAAGGATCAATGGAAGGGAAGCCACACAGCCTCCCTTCCTAAAATATGCCCCCTTTCTCCACTACTCTGCACACACGCCTCCTGGCATGCTCTTGGTTGGGAAATGAAGTCCCCTACGCTCTTGAGGGTCCTTAGGGGCCAACTAGCCCACTTGTTACCTCCAATGAACCCCACACAATGGGATTGCTGAGAGGTGGTCGTAGGCCATGCCCCTTTTTTCATCACTCTGCAAACGCGCATCGAAGCACACTGCTGGAGAGGCAATGAGGCCCCCTTACATCCTGAGGGTCTCAGAACTAAAGTGGACTTCATCCTCAATCAGCAGTCCACCAGGAGGCACATTTGCAGAGTGGTAGAGAAAGGGAGCATGGCCTCTGACTACCTCTCAGCAATCCAGCTGTGTGGGGCTTATTTCTCCACCACTCTGCAAACGCACCTTCTGGCTCAATACTGGTTGGGGCATGAAGTCTACTTTACTCCTGAGGGACCTTGGGGGCCAAGAAGCCCTCCTGGTACCTCCTCTAAATCCTATGCAGCAGAATTCCTGAGAGCTGGTTGGAGGCCCAGCCCACTTTCTGCAAACGTGACTGCTAGTTGAAAAATCTTAGAAATTCACACAAAAAAACAAAGGTTACAGGGATGTTGTAGTTAGGAATTAGCATTTTTTTTTTAAACGTTGAAATTCAAAGAAAAAATCAAAGGTTACAAGTAAGCCTAGGCGGAGTTACACAGAACTCTGTGAAGTGCAAAAAACACTCTACTGCTCTACACGGAGATCTGCAAGTGTCGCAGTGTGTTAGATAAATGCTGTTCTCAGTGATTTTCAGCGCCGGGTGTTTGTTCACACTGTGCAATAATCGCAAACAGCACCATGCACAACGCAAGAGGGCGCTGCTTCCTTTCTGCCAGTTAAGTACACTTTTTACTCGAGCAGCAGCTTTCTCAATGCAAACAGATAATTTTCTCAACGTGAGCGGCCGCGAGCATATGCCACCACTCACAATGAGAAATCTGACCGCCTGTGTTGAGAAATCTCGCTGGGAGGTTGATTTTCCATGCTCGCGCTCGCAAACTTGACGTTGACGATCTCAAATGAGGAAAAATGTTGCCAGGAGGTGGATTTTCCTCGCTCGCCAACTTGATGTTGACAAGCTTGAGCAAGGAAAAAAACTCTGCTCGGCTACGTGACGTGGAGCAGAGTTTTCCATAGCTCCGCATAACGAGGTGTGTGGAAAACTCCGCGAGCTGAACAAAGTTCACCGCACAGACTTAGTTACAAAGACATTATAGTTAGCAGATAGAATTACAGGAAACTTTAGAAATTCACTAAAAAAACTAAGGTTACGGGGCTGTTATAGTTAGGAATTAGCATTTTTTTTAAACTGTAGAAATTCTTTGAAAAAACCAAAGGTTACAAGGACGTTATAGTTAGCAAATAGAAAAAAAAAATATTAGAAACTTACTGAAAAACCAAAGGGTACATGGACGTTATAGTTAGGGTCAGATTTTACTGATACAAAACCAGAGAATTTCAGCTGTTATAGCTAACTGAGTTCACTAGAACTTGTGCCCCCATCAATGCACTGCTTATGACGTCACATATTACATCATTTATGACAGGGTCTGCTCCCTGTTTCCTGAACATGCGCTTAAAAGCCCGTCTCAGACCCGTGGCGTGGGACGTTCACGGGCATGCGCCCGGGCCAAGGGCAGGCCTGCCCACGCCCGTCAGAGCCCGGAAGAGGCTGGGCAGGGTCACCCCTATAACCGTTGACATCTGTCCTACAGAATTTAGAGATCATGCCATTCTTGCTTTCCTGTGCCTTATTATGGCAGGATTCGAAAATTAGCAATGGTACTAAAGTGCCTAAACCAACCCTAGCCAGAAATAACAGTTTTATTCTAAAGTGGGACAATGTTGACGTGGCCACCCTCTGTACGAGTTTCAATGTGGCAAATCAGGAGGACATAAAAACCTGCCTGGATACATCCTTAAACCAAGTGCAGCTAACCAAAGCATTCAGCAAGCTATTAAACTATATAAAATCACAGCTGACTCTCCCAATATCCTCAAGAGATAGCACACCACATAGGTGGTTAGATAAGAACTGTTCCTTGGCCTCTGCAAACCTGTGTAAGGCTCTCAAAATATTACATAGAAACAAAGAGCATGTTTGTATGCTGAGGAAATCTCATGAATTAGCAAGCGAAAGCAGGTTGAGGCAGCTTAAATTGAAGGCCTGGGATAATCTAAAGCAAGCCTCAGCCCTTCGAGACCGTACCGCTTTCTGGAAGGTAATTAACGCACATTTTCTGAAAGATAATGGTGGACCTTCCTTAGAGGTACACATCGATGAAGACTCTTGAGTAAGGCATTTTCAGGAAATCTTCCAAAAAACAGGGGAAACCCTTAGTGTAAATGCACACCCCGTCACAGAGGCCTTTACTCACCTCTTTTTCGTTGTTGAGTAAATAGAATTTTCTCTGCTCCAATCTCCATCTAGGAGAGCACAAGGGCCCAATAGGGTCTATATGAATATCTTTCTGGTCTCTTCTTTTAACTATGGTTTTTAATGCTATAGCTAAGACTGGTCCCACTCCCTCTTGGAAAAACTCTGTTATAATCCTGATATATAAAAAAAGGGGCTGCTTCTATCCCTGCCCACTACTGCCCCATCGATTGCTTGATAGCAGAGGCCAACCTTAAAGGTAGGTTACTGTTAAACAAATTGAAAGTATGGGCAGAAGAAAAGAAAATCCTCACAGAAGTGCAGCACAGGTTCAGACAGGGTAAGGGAACCATAGAACAGTGTCTTAATTTGACATTGATTTTAGTAAAGTATACTACGGTAAAAAAAAAGGCACAAATATACATGGTTTTAATGGACCAGTCAAAGGCTTTCGATTGCAGGGCAAACAGCAAACTCTGGTTCATTTTGAAGGATATGGAAGTGGATGACGCCATTATAAATTTCATGAGAGAGCTTTATAGGGATACCAACACCATGGTGCGCTATGGAAGGCAAGGAGAATGCAAAAACGTATTTAAAATGGAAAGGAGCTTTAGACAAGTCTGCATTTTGGCTTCTTTCTTGTTTGCCCTCTACACCAACAAATTACATGACGCCCTTATTAACATCTCAAAAGATACTGCACAAGTTTTGATGTCTCCCCTCCCTATCCTTCTTTATGCAGACAATGCAGTTTTATTGGCAAGGACCCCTCTGGAACTTCAAAACCTCATCATGCCCTAATCAGCATTCATGCACTATTTGGACATACAAGTAAACAAAGCCAAAACCTATATTATGGCAATGGGTAGTGATAAAAAGAAGACAATGAGGTATTATCTAGAGGGGTATAAAATTGAGCAAGTACAACATTTTAAATATTGAGGGAGTGTTGCAAAGTTGAGCAAACTTAATGGCCCAAAGTATCGCTACAATATTTAGATTTTTACAAAAATTGTGTCATAAGCCAATTATAGAAAAGTCTAAAATGTATTTGGCTAAAACATTATCAAAGGCCATATATGGGGCAGCAATCTGGGGGATAACTGATGTGACAGCACTCCTAGTTTTAGAAGATACATTTATCAAAATGTTCCTGTCAGTCCCGCTAACATGTAATAACTTGGTTGAACTTAATGAAGCCAGCATGACATTTATTACTGACGCCATTTAATTAGCGTGACTCTCTCTTTGGTTTTCAGTATGGAAAAGGGGCACAGTGGGTTTGGACCAGAAAATCTTGAAAGATATCCTGAAATTGGATCAGGTTCATAAAACCCCCTGGCTATCGTATGTTAGGCAAACCTTAACTTCGCAGGGACTTGCTTTCTTATGTGATACCCCAACCCTTTGTGAACATTTTCTAAAATCTAGATTGAAGGGGGCCGATTCACAGAACTAATCTCAGACAAAATCCTAAACGTTCTACTTTTGGTATTCACAGAAGGCACTTACTACTTTTGGTATTCACAGAATGTACTTTTTACTTTTGTGTAAACATACTTCTTTTGGTTGAACTTACTACTTTTGGTATTCACAGAAGGCATTTAGTACTAGTAAAGTTAGGAGTCCAGATGCCACCCGTACAGATTTGTACAGAAAGAAGCAAGAGATTTGCAGAAAGAAACAAAAGTAATACAGAAAGAAGGAACAGAGGTGCAGAAAGAGGGAAGAGTGTACAGAAAGAGAGAAGAGGGATACAGAAAGAAGCAACAGAGGTACAGAAAGATAGATGAGGGGTGGAGAAAGAGATAAGAGAAGTGCAGATAGAAGCAACAGAGATAAAAAAAGGGGGAAGAGGGGTAGAGAAAGAGGCAAGGGGATAAAGAAAGAAGCAGGAGAGGTACAGAAAGAAACAAAAGAATTGGAGAAAGAAGCAATATAGGTGTGGAAAGAGGCAAGATGAGTGCAGAAAGAGGGAAGAGGGGTGCAGAAAGAGGCCAAAGGGGTACAGAAAGAAGACAGAGAGGTGCAGAAAAAAACAAGAGAAGTGCATAAAGAAGCAACAGAGGTGCAGAAAGGGGGAAGTGGGATGGAGAATGAGGCAAGGTGGTTACAGAAGGCAGCATGAGAGGTGCAATAAGACAGATGAGGGGTAAAGATAGAGGCAAGGGAAGTGCAGAAAGAAGCAACAGAAATGAAAAAAGGGGGAACTGGGGTGGAAGAAGAGGCAAGAGGGATAAAGAAAGAAGCAAGAGAGGTGTGGAATGAAACAAAAGAAGGGCAGAGAGAAGCAGCATAGGTGTAGAAAGAGGCAAGATGAATGCAGAAAGAGTGAACAATGGTGCAGAAAGAGACATGAGGGGTGCATAAAGAAGCAAGAGAAGTGCAAAACGAAGAAAGAGAAGTGCATAAAGAAGTAACTGAGATGCAAAAAGGGGGAATTGGGATGGTGAAAGATGCAAGAGGGATACAGAAAAAACAAGAGAGGTGCAGAAAGAAAAAAAGGATTGCAGAAAGAAGCAACATAAGTGTAGAAAGAGGCAAGATGGGTGCAAAAAGAGGCAAGAGAAGTGCAGAAAGAAGCAACAGTGATGCAGAAATGGGGATGTGGGTTGGAGAAAGAGGCAAGGGGGATAATGAAAGAAGCAAGAGAGGTGAAGAAAGAAACATAAGAGGTGCAGAAAGAAGCAACAGAGGTGCAGAAATAGACAAGATGGGTGCAGAAAGAGGCAAGAGAAGTACAGAAAGAAGGAACAGAGGTGCAGAAAGAGGCAAGAGTGTGCAGAAAGAGGGAAGAGGGATACAGAAAGAAGCAACAGAGGTGCAGAAATACGGATGAGTGGTCGAGAAAGAGGCAAGAGAAGTATAGATAGAAGCAATAGAGATGAAAAACAGGAAAGAGGGATAGAGAAAGAGGCAAGAGGGGTGCAGAAAAAAGTAAGAGAGGTGAAGAGAAGTACATAAAGAAGCAACAGAGATGCAGTAAGGGGGAAGTGGGGCTGAGAAAGAGGCAAGAGCGATACAGAAAGAAGCAAGAGAGGTGCAGAAAGAAATAAATGAGGTAAAGAAAGAAGCAACAGATGTGCAGAACGAGGCAAGATGAATGCAGAAAGAAGCAAGAGAAGTACAGAAAGGAGCAACAGAGATGCATAAAAAGGGAAGAGGGCTAGAAACGGAGGAGAGAAGGTGCAGATAGAAGCAAGAGAGTTGCAGGTAGAAACAAAAGAAGTCCAGAAAGAAGGAACAGAGGTGCAGAAAGAGGCAAGAGGGGTGCAGAAAGTGGGAAGAGGGGTGCAGAAAGAGGCAGGAGGGATACAGAAAGAAGCAAGACAAGTGTAGAAAGAATCAACAGAGTTACAGTGAGAGGGATGAGGGATGGAGAAAGAGGCAAGAGAAGTGCAGAAAGAAGCAACAAAGATAAAAAAGGGGGAAGAGGGGTGGACAAACAGGCAAGAGGATAGAGAAAGAAGCAAACAGGTGCAAAAAGAAGCAAGAGACGTGCATAAAGAAGCAACAGAGATGCAGAAAGGGGGAATTGGGGTGGAAGAAGAGGCAAGAGGGATAAAGAAAGAAGCAAGAGAGGTGTAGAATGAAACAAAAGAAGGGCAGAGAGAAGCAACATAGGTATAGAAAAAGGCAAGAGGAATGCAGAAAGAGTGAACAGTGGTGCAGAAAGAGACATGGGGGGTGCATAAAGAAGCAAGAGAGGTGCAAGGTGCAATAAAAAGAAAGAGAAGTGCACAAAGAAGCAACAGAGATGCAGAAAGGGGGAAGTGGGATGGAGAAAGGTGCAAGAGGGATACAGAAAAAAGCAAGAGAGGCTCAGAAAGAAACAAAAGAGGTGTAGAAAGAAGCAACAGAGGTGCAGAAAGAGGCAAATCTGGTACAGAAAGGAGCAACAGAGGTGCAGAAAGAGGCAAGATGGGTGCAGAAAGAGGCAAGAGAAGTGCAGAAAGAAGCAACAGAGATACAGAAAGGAGAAAGAGGGGCGGAGAAAGATGCAAGAGGGATACAGAAAAAAGCAAGAGAGGCTCAGAAAGAGACAAAAGAGGTGTAGAAAGAAGCAACAGAGGTGCAGAAAGAGGCAAATCTGGTACAGAAAGGAGCAACAGAGGTGCAGAAAGAGGCAAGATGGGTGCAGAAAGAGGCAAGAGAAGTGCAGAAAGAAGCAACAGAGATACAGAAAGGAGAAAGAGGGGTGGAGATAGAGGCAAGAGTGGTACCGAAAGAAGCAAGAGATTTGCAGAAAGAAGCAACATAGGTGTAGAAAGAGGCAACATGAGAGCAGAAAGAGGGAAGAGGGTGCAGAAAGAAGCACAAGAGGTGCAAAAAGAAGCAAGAGAGGTGCAGAAAGAAGCAAAAGAAGTGCAGAAAGAAGCAACAGAGATGCATAATGGGGGAAGTGGGATGGAGAAAGAGACAAGAGAAGTGCCGAAAGAAGCAACAGAGATAAACAAGCATTTGCAATGCAATAGGTCTCGCATTTATGCGAGTTTGAGCTATTGACATTGTAAATGACAATGCCTTTTATTTATGTTTTAAAAACAAAAACTAAAAAGGCATTGTCATTTACAATGACAATAGCTCAAACTCGTGCGAATGCGAGACCTATTGCATTGCAAATGCTTGTTTCCCTCTCTCTCACTCTCTGGAGGAGTCGTGCAGACTCAGCTCGTCTGGAGGAAGCTTTCAATGTGGGAACCGCAGCGACTTGCACTTTGTGCAGAAGATTCTGAAGAATGCAACTTTAACTGTACTTTTTCACCACTGGTTACCTGAGTGTGAAATGCCAGCCCAAGGGATATTGTGGTTACGAGATCGGATGGACGACCCTGCGAGGTAGGTTATGGAAAAAAGTGGTGCTAGCTTGGGTTAGCACAAGGAGAAGAGGTGCTCGTGTGACATTGAAAGGAGAGACTTCTCTCGGAGCTAAGACATTATGAGCAGAGACGGTCAGCAAAGACTAGGTACGGGTGCAGTGGCACTGGTGACCTGCCGGGCGGGGGGGGGCTGAAGTATACTTTCATCCTACCCATTCATTTGAGGGATGGCTGCATTTGTTTAGCCTGCACAGTTGGCCATTGCATCTTTGCCAGGCCAGGGGGACATGGAAAGCAGTGATGCCTGTCTGAGACAGTACGTGGGAAGGGGGTACTTCATGATTACCAGCATGGCGCTCGTGACGAGCTGCATCTCAGCTTGCTGAGATGCAAAAATCCTAAAAGAAAGTTCCCCTCGGAGACACATGAAGCACAAAAGCGTAGGAAAACTGTAATTAGGTGGTGCTGCTTCCGGAATAAACGGAAGTGATGTTACGGATCGACAGCCAATAATAAGCAAGCCAAGATGGGCAATGGCAGAGTTAACCAATGGGAAGAGGTAGGAGAAATTACCCTTCATTTTGTGTATACTATAGGTCTTGCAACAGCGTCTAGGCTCGACCTAAAAAGGGGGAAGAGGGGTAGAGAAAGAGGCAAGAGGGGTGCAGAAAGAAGCAAGAGAGGTACAGAAGGAAGCAACAGAAGTGCAATAAGAAGTAACAGAGATGCAGAAAGGGGGAAGTGGGGTAGAGAAAGAGGCAAGGGGGATACAGAAAAAAGCAAGAGAGGTGCAGAAAGAAACAAAAGAGGTGCAAAAAAAGCAACAGAGGTGCAGAAAGATGCAAGATGGGTGCAGAAAGAGACATGGGAAATGCAGAAAGAAGCAACAGAGATGTAGAAAGGGGAAGAGGGGTGGAGAAAGAGGCAAGAAGGTTGCAGAAAAAGCAATAGAGTTCCAGAAAGAAACGAAAGAAATACAGAAAGAAGGAACAGAGGTGCAGAAAAAGGCAGGAGGGATGCAGAAAGAGGCAAGAGAAGTACAGAAAGCAGCAACAGAGATGGAAAAAGGGGGAACGGGATGGAGAAAGTGACAAGAGATGCAGAAAGGTGGAGGTGGGATGGAGAAAGTGAAAAGAGAAGAGGGATACAGAAAGACGCAAGAGAGGTACAGAAAGAAACAAAATAAGTGCAGAAAGAAGCAACAGTGGTGCAGAAAGAGGCAAGATGGCTTCTGAAAAAGGTAAGAGAAGTATAGAAAGAAGCAACAGAGATGCTGAAAGAGGGAAGTGGGCTTGAGAAAGACGCAACAGGGGTACATAAAGAATAAAGAGAGTTTCAGAAAGAAACAAAAGATGTCCAGAAAGAAGGAACAGAGGTGCAGAAAGAGGCAAGAGAAGTGCAGAAAGAGGCAAAAGGGGTGCAGAAAGAGGCAAAAGGGGTGCAGAAAAAGGCAAGAGGGGTGCAGATGGAAGGAAAAGAGATGCAAAAAGAGGCAAGAGAAGAGCAAAAAGAAGCCACAGAGATAGAAAAAGGGAGAACGGGGTGGAGAAAGTGGCAAGAGGGGGACAGAAAAAAGCAAGAGAGATGCAGAAAGAAGCAACAGAGATCCAGAAAGGTGGAAGTGGGATGGAGAAAGAGAGAAGAGGGTTACAGATAGAGGCAAGAGAGGTAAAGAAAGAAACAAAAGAAGCAACAGAGGTGCAAAAAGAGGCAAGATGGGTGCTGAAAAAGGTAAGAGAAGTGCAGAAAGAATCAACAGGGATGCAGAAAGAGGGAAGTGGGCTAGAGAAAGGCACAAGAGAGGTACATAAAGAAGCAAGAGAGATTCAGAAAGAAACAAAGAAGTGCAGAAAGAAGGAACAGAGGTACTGAAAGAGGAAAGAGAAGTGCAGAAAGAGGCAAGAGGGGTGCACAAAGAGGGAACACGGGTGTAGAATAAGGCATGAGGGGTGCAGAAAGAAGCAAGAAGGGTGCAGAAAGAGGTAAGAGAAGTGCATAAAGAGGCAAGAGGGATGCAAAAAGAGGGAAGAAGGGTATAGAATGAGGCACGAGGGGTGCAGAAAGAAACAAGAGAAGTATAGAAAGAAGTAACAGAGATGCAGAAAGATGTATGAGGGGTAGAGAAGGAAGCAAAAGAAGTGCAGAAAGAAGCAAGAGAGGTGCAGAAAGATGCAAGAGCAGTACAGAAAGAAGCAACAGAGATGAAGAAAGGGGGGAGAGGGACGGAGAAAGAGACAAGAGGGATAAAGAAAGAAGCAAGAGAGGTACGGAAAAAAACAAAAGAAGTGCTGAGAGAAGCAACATAGGTGTAGAAAGAGGCAGGATACGTGCAGAAAGAGAAGAGGGATGAGGGGTGCAGAAAGAGGCACGAGGGGTTCAGAAAGAAGCAAGAGAGGTGAAGCAAAAAAGCAAGAGAAGTGCATAAAGAAGCAAAAGAGATGCAGAAAGGGGGATGTGGGGAGGAGAAAGAGGCAAGAGGGATAAGAAAAGAAGCAAGGGAGGTGCAGAAAGAAACAAAAGAGGTGCAGAAAGAAGCAACAGAGATGAAGAAAGAGGCAAGATGGGTGCAGAAAGAGGCAAGGAACATGCATTAAGAAGCAACAGAGATGCATACAGGGGAAGAGATATGGAGAAAGAGGCAAGAGGGGTGCAGAAAGAAGCAAGAGAGATGCAGAAAGGGGGGAGAGGGGTGAAGAAAGAGGCATAAGGGGTGCAGAAAGAAGCAAGAGATTGGCATAAGGAAATAACAGAAGTGCAGAAAGAAGGAACAGAGGTGCAGAAAGAGGCAAAAAGGGATGCAGAAAGAGAGAAGAGGGGTGCATAAATAGGGAAGAAGATGCAGAAAGATGCACTTGAGGTGCAGAAAGAAGCAAGAAAAATCGGAAAGAAGCAACAGAAATGCAGAAAAAAACAACAGAGATGAAAAAGGGGCAGGGAAAGAGGCAAGACGGGTGCAGAAGGAGGCAAAAGTATAGAAAGAAGGAATAGAGGTGCAGAAAGAGGCAAGAGAAGTGAAGAAAGAGGCAAGAGGGGTGCACAAGGATAGAAAAAGGGTGCAGGAAGTTGCACGAGGGGTGCAGAAAGAAGGAAGAGAAGTGGAGAAAGAAGCAAGAGAAGTACAGAAAGAAGCAAGAGAGATAAAAAAGGGGGATGAGGGGTGGAGAAAGATGCAAGAGAGGTACAGAAAGAAGCAAGAGAGGTGGAGAAAGAAGCAAGAGAAGTGTGAAAAGAAGCACCAGAATTGCAGAAAGGGGGAAGTGGGGTGGAGAAAGAAGCAACAGTGGTGCTGAAAGACGGATGGAAGGTAGAGAAAAAGGCAAGAGAAGTGCAGAAAGAAGCAACAGAGATAAAAAAAATGGGGAAGAGGTATAGAGAAAGAGGCAAGAGGGGTGCAGAAATAAGCAAGAGAGGTACAGAAAGAAGCAAGAGAAGTGCATAAAGAAGCAACAAGTATGCAGAAAGGGAGAAGTGGGATGGAGAAAAAGGCAAGAGGGATAAAGAAAGAAGCAAGAAAGATGTAGAAAGAAACAAAGGAAGTGTAGGAAAAAGCAAGATAGGTAAAGAAAGAGGCAAAATGAGTGCAGAAAGAGGGAAGAGGGATGTAGAAAGAGGCACAAGGAATGCAGAAAGAAGCAAGAGAGGTGCAGAAAGAAACAAAGGTGGTACAGAAAGAATCAATAGTAAAACCAGTAAGTGCCACCAATGACACACTGATGGCATCCCTCTGAGGCACACGCTTTTATCCTCTTAGCAAGGATTATAATATCAAGCTTGGATTGCGTTGGTTCAAAAAACGTTTTATTCAGTTCATTTATATTCGTACGATGAATCACTTTATCAAATTACATTCTTTGATATGTTTTTTCAATAGACATCATTACTACTCATCCTCCTATGCATTTCGGGTGTGAAACCACCCTTCTTCATGGAGAGGCACTAGAATTCAAAACATATATAAAGCAAAAATCAATATGTCATACACATTTACAAATAATTGAAAATTCATGAGTCTTACAAGAGTGCTACATGCCACCAAAGTGCGTATTGTGCCTGAATTAACCGTTATCCCAAGCCTGGGTAAAAAAACATAACTCACATGAGTTTCTTTCAGCAATGTACTCCGTCTGCAAATATTAATACATACTCCAAGTTACACAAACAAGCCTACTTGTGTATGGATTTTAAATGCCCTATGCCAGAGCGACATATTCACTGACCTTCAAAACGTTAATATCCCCTGTTCTTAAGTCATCCGACTTTTTCGATAGATTGCTTCACTCAGCATTCATGGCGCGCAATCGGGCTTCCGTGTTTAAACTGGAGTCTACTCTGATTGGACCATCTCCCGGTCACCTGATCAATGATAATGAACAACAGACTTCTACGAGACATCCTTATTATCGGAAGCTCATTTGATATGGGAATACGTTACTCAATCTTCCAAATGAAATAAAATAAAATAAACTCAAATAAACTGAAAAATTGCACTACAACCAAATATAAAGTAAACAAACAGCGAAATAGAATCGGCACCTGTTAATATAAGCACTATAGTTGCGGAAAAGCACAAAGTGCGTGTAACTCATTAAAACAATACAGGCATTTCCCAGAATCACATCAGGAAACAATATGGCCCACTGGGATTTTGAAAATTTGGGACATCATTATAAATAACATGCTAACTCAATCCGATCATTAAGCCCGTTCGGCTTACTTGAGCACAGTTTTTGAATCCATATATTTTCTCGTTGCAACAAGTATCTGTTATTGTCTCTTCCTTCTTGTTTCTCTACACATTCCAATATAAGAAACTTCAATTGAGAAATGTTATGATGAGCTTCCAAAAAGTGCACTGCAATGGACGATTTGGTATTCTGAGTCCGAATGTTAGATTTGTGTTCTGCGAGTCTGGTTTTGATCTTTCTTTCAGTTTTTCCCACGTAAGTTTTACCACAGGGACATTTCAATAAATAAATCATGTTTGACGTGTCACAGGTTGCTGTGACTTTTAATTTAATTTCATGACCTTTCATTGGGTGATTTATAACGTTTCCTCTGATAATGCTGTTGAAGTTCCCGCAATTCATACAGGGTCTTGTCCCCTTATATGTTTCATTTGTCTTACTCTTGTATTTAAGAATTTGCCCAATGTTGTTTCCACGGGTATAGGCGAAGAGTGGTGGTTCTTTGAAAATATTATTGAAATCTTCTTCCAATTCTAAAAGTTGCCAGTGCCGTAGTACACTTTTTTTGAACTCCTTACTTAAGGTTGAAAATTTGGACACCGCCACTATTCTGTTCTCGGTGTTCTTTGTGTGATCTTTCAATAAATCAGTACGATTAGTTTCCTTTGCTCTTCTCTTTGCGTTTATAATAATTTCCTGTGGATAGCCTCTCATTAGGAATCTTTGTCCCATTTCTTCTATTCTCTGTGTTGCTTTGTTCTCATCAGAAGTTATGCGTTTTACTCTGGTCATTTGTGAATAGGGTAAATGTTGTTTTAAGGACATCTGGTGAAAGCTAGAAAAATGTAAGGTATTGTTCCTATCCGTTGGCTTGCGATAGATGTCTGTTTCGAACCCCCTTTCCGTGATGCTGATTTCTACATCGAGGAATGTGATTTTTTTATCTGATATCTCCCATGTGAATTGTATTCTGTTATCTGCTCTGTTGAGTTCCATGAGTGCAGATTGCAATGTCTCCTTTGTGTTTCTCCAAATTATGAACATGTCGTCAATGTACCTGACGATTAATTTAGCACTTTCCTGCCACTCTTTTTTGGCCAGAATATGTTGATTTTCATGTTGCATCATAAATATATTAGCATACGCCGGCGCAGCTGAATTGCCCATAGCTGTACCTACGAGCTGTTGGTACCAAGTGTCATCAAATTTAAAGTAACTGTGATAGAGTGTGAATAACATCAACTCCATCAAAAATGTTTTCATAGACATTTCCAGTTCGGTATTTAAGATGGCCTGTTCCACGGCTTCAATGCCCAAGGAATGGGGAATTGAGGTATAAAGCGATCTGACGTCCGCTGTACATAGGATTAATTTCTCTTCTTGTTTGATTTCCACTGCCTGGAGTTTAAGGAGAAAATCGGTAGTGTCTTTCACATAAGTTGTCATCTTCTTGACAGTTGGTTGTAAGTATTTATCAAGCAGTTGACCCAAAGGTTCATGAAGGCTCCCACACGTGGAGACAATGGGTCGTAGAGGAGGATCATACACGTTTTTATGAATTTTTGGTGTCATATATAATGTTGGACTTTTAGGATGGTCTTTCAATAGGAATTTTTTTGTTTTTTGATTGATGGTACACATTTCCACTGCTTTTTCCAACATTTCTCTCAGTATTTTCATGTATTCCATAGTAGGATTACCTTCCAATTTAAGATATGTGGTCTCATCCGATATATGTTCCAAAACTTTTTGTGTGTACATATTCTTGTTCATAACGACCAAGGCTCCTCCTTTGTCTGCTTTCACGCAGATAATAGCATCATTATTAGCCAAACTTTTTAGAGTGTCCAAGTCTTTCTGTGTGATGTTCTTTTTAATCTTACATTTTGAGTTGATTTTTGAGAGATCTTGTTTTACAAGTTTTTCAAATAAGTCAAGTGTTTTATGGCTTACCGGTGATTGAAAACTGCTTTTGGGTCTAAGACCCATAAGTTGATCCGGTTCTCCTATGTTAGATTTTGGTAAAACATTATCAAAAAAATGCCTCAATTTTAATTTCCTCATGAGTTTAAAAAAACTCACTTCTAGTTCTAGTTAGTCCGAACTGGTTGTTGGTACAAATGATGTACCCTTCTGGAGTAGTTGTATCTCATATTCTGATAGCCTTTGATCCGAGATGTTTATGACTAATTGGTTTAGGTCTGGGTCTTCTTTTTTATCTTGGGTGCTGTTGTGCTCCTTGTGTTGGGATGTTCTTTTTCCTTTTCCTTTACCCCTCCTGGGTCTCCTAAGGATGCTGGGCCTTGATCTAAAAAAGAAGTTGAGGTTGCATTTTCCTGGTTGTCAGTGAGTTCTTGTGGTTTTGATACAGATTGGGCTGTTCCGGGTTGTCTACGTTGAGTTGTATCACTGTCTGAAGAAGACATGTCCGTTTGTTGTGTGTATGGGCGGCTTCTTCTCTTCTGAGCATAAACTTCGGCCCAGGTATAAACTTCTCCAGGTTTATAATCGAGGTTATCCCTCTTAAATTTCCTAATTTTTCTGTCATTGATATCACGTGAATGTTTGGTTATTTGGTTGTTAATATCTTCTAATACTTTTGCCCAATCTTCCTCTGGCATCATGTTTGACAGGTTCCCAGAGATCTCTTCAATTTCTGTTGTTAATTCCTCCAAGATTCCTGACAGCTCTTCAATGATCAATAAAATAAGATCCAAGGAACATTTATTTAAAATTGCATACCACCTTTCCTGAAACCTGGTTGAATTTTTGCACAGTGAGGGTTTCAAGGCAATTCGTAGGCCCCTGGGAATTCTCTGCGCTCGCTGATATTTTATTAGTGTGCTAGCATGAAGTTCAACACAGAAAGAATCAACACAGGTGCAGAAAGAGGCAAGATGGGTGCAGAAAAAGGCAAGAGAAGTACAGAAATAAAAGGAACAGAGGTGCAGAAAGAGGCAAGAGGGGTTACGAAAGAGGGAAGAGATGTACAGAAAGAGGGAAGAGGGGTGCAGAACGAGGGAAGAGGGGTGCAGAAAGAGGAATACAGAAAGAAACAACAGATGTGCATAAAGACAGATGAGGGGTAGAAAATGAGGTAAGAGAAGTGCAGATAGAAGCAACAGAGATGGAATTAGGGAGAAGTGGGATAGAGAAAGAGGCAAGTAGGGTAAAGAAAGACAGAAGAGGGGTGCAGAAATAGGGACAAGGGGTGCAGAAAGAAGCAAGAGAAATGCACAAAGAAGCAAGAAAAGTGCAGAAAGAACCAAAAGAGGTGCAGTGAGAGGGATGAGGGATGAAGAAAGAGGCAAGAGAAGTACAGAAATAAGCAAGGGAGATGCAAAAAGTGGAGGAAGAGGCAAGGGGGTGCAGAAAAAAGCAGGAGAAGTTCATAAAGAAACAACTGAGATGCAGAAAGGGATAAGTGGGGTGGAGAAAGAGGCAAGAGGGATACAGAAAGAATCAAGAGAGGTGCAGAAAGGATCAAATGAAATGCAGAAAGAAGGAACAGAGGTGTAGTAAGAGGCAAGATGGGTGCAGAAAGAGGCAAGTGAAGTGCAGAAAGAAACAACAGAGATGAAAAGGGGAAGAAGGGTAGAGAAAGAGGCAAGTAGGGTACAGTAGTAAGAAGCAAAATAAGCCCATAAAGAAGCAGCAGAGATGCATAATGGGGGAAGTGGGATGGAGAAAGAGGCAAGAGGAATACAGAAAGAAGCTACAGAGGTGCAGAAAGACAGATGAGGGGTGGAGAAAGTATCAAGAGTGGTGCAGAAAGAAGCAACAAAGATGAAAAAGAGGGTAGAGGGGTGAAGAAAGAGCAAGAGGCATGCAGAAGGAAGCAAGAGAAGTACAGAAAAAAGCAACAGAATGCAGAAAGAGGGAAGTGGGGTGGAGAAAGAGGTAAGAGGGATAAAGAAAGAAGCAAGAGAGGTGCAAAAAGAAACACAAGATATACAGAAAGAAGCAACAGAGGTGCTGAAAGAGGTAAGATGGCTGCAGTAAAAAGGCAAGAGAAGTGCAGAAAGCAGCAACAGAGATGCAGAAAGAGGGAAGAGGGGTGGAGAAAGAGACAAGAGGGATAGAGAAAGAAGCCAGAGATGTGTAGAAATAATCAAAAGAAGTGCAGAAAGAAGCAACATCGGTGTAGAAAGAGGCAAAATGAGTGCAGGAAGAGGGAAGAAGGGTGCAGAAAGGGTCACGAGGGATGCAGAAGAAAGCAAGAGAAGTATGGAAAGAAGCAAAAGAGATGCTGAAAGGGGAAGTGAGGTGAATAAAGAGGCAAGAGGGATACATAAAGAAGCAAGAGACGTGTAGAAAGATGCAAGGAGGCTGTAGAAAAAGGCAAGAGATGTGTATAAAGAAGGAACAGAGATGCAGAAAGAGGGAAAAGGGGTGCAGAAAGAGGAAAGAGGAGCACATAAAGAACTAAGCGATACATTATCGCCGCTTTTATCGGCAGGAAACTGCCGATAAAGCGGCGATAATGGCCTTGATAATATGCTCTATGAATTCCAATCGAAGCCCATGGTAGATGGAAGAAGCAAGAGAGGTCTAGAAAGTAGCACGAGAAGTACAGAAAGAAGCAACAGAAGTGCAGAAAGAAGGATGAGAGGTAGAAAAAGAGGCAAGAGAGTACAGAAAGAAGCAAGACGGGTGCAAAAAGAAGTAGGAGAAGTACATTAGGAAGCAACAGAGATGCAGAAATGGGGAAGTAGGGTGGATTAAGAGGCAAGAGGGATACTAATGGAGAACTGGGCCTTATGGGCCGAGCGGCGCAGGGCACGCCTAATATCTCCGGGTTCACCTGCCTTGTCAGACAGAGACACAAGACACTCTGTTAGGCGTGGAAAATCGAGTTTATTAGCTGCAGCTAAGCACAGTTATCCAAGAAGTACAATAGTATATTCTTAGGAGACTGCCACTTAATTCCGTGGCGCACAATCTTTTATAGCACACATATTTACAATGTCTACTCCCAAAACATACAAAACTGACAAATAGGAAAAGTTTGAAAACAGGCTATCAAGTATCTTGAATATGCCCTTCTTTCAGACCCCGTGTTCTCTCCTCCCCTCAAGTTAATCAATGCTAGTGCATTTAATTCAATTTGCAGGTGGCAGGACGTATTTGCGTGCTTCAAAGGATAGTTGTGTAAAAGGAGAATACAAGGAGAGAATAGCGAAGGCCAGTCAAATAAGATAAAGTAAAGGAAGAATGGTGGGACCCAAACAGTCAACTAAAACAAGGATCAATCAGTCTAGACATGGATTAACAAACTCGACCAGACCCTGACATCGGTTTCGTAAACAAGGACAAGGGGTTACTTTTTAACAGAAGAGACGCATAGCAGCTGGAAAAGCAAAAACACTCCGTTCGCCGTGCTGCCTGAGTAAAGGCAACACAAAATGGCGACGGTCACAAAATGGCGGCTAAATATTGAGGCGAAGTCGCGAACCACAGAACCTCAGACCCTCCTTTTGCCATTACTCAGGCAAAACACAAAAGGACTCAAGTTAGTCTGAGTCAATGTAAATGGTCATGAGGTCATTGAGCTGTTGCTGCAGCATCATTGTAATGTTCTCTGTTTTCTGTGACACAGGCTTTGGGACACACAAGGTGGCACAGAGTCCACAGATGGCGGGGCCACACTGTAAACAAAGACAGCAAGTGAAAATGATGGCTAAAATCATTCCAAGGAAAGTTAACACTTTCCATCCCCATGTGGACAGTAGTCCCCAAAACCATCCCATCACAGACCAATCTCCTGTGTCCTGATGAATAGACTCGGAAATCACGTGTAACTTAGAAATGGCTTGGTATACTGTAGGGGCATTATCAGGAATGTAAATGCAGCAACTAGACCCAATCAATTTACACACTCCTCCTCTGTCTGCTAGGACAATGTCTAAAACCATTCGGTTTTGCAAAGTCATAAGACGATCCGCCTGAAGTTCGGCTGTCAAATTACTCAAGGCTCCGGAAGTTACACTTATCGTAGCCTCAACAACACGAACTAGCTGTCTAATGTTTCTGCTATTGGCCATTGGGCCCCAGAAAGGAAGAAACCCTTTGATAAAGTCTCCTCCGTTTTGTCCAGCTGTGTCTTTAGAATCAATAACCCCTCTGCCATATCTCTTTCTGTGATGACCTGAAGGAGCAGTATATGTAGGGGGAAGAAGGAACGCCACATAGCATGTTCCTGTAAAATAGGTGGGAAGCCATGTATAGGCTCTATCATGACAAACAAAATATGTACCTTGAGATGGTACTAACGGTGAAGAAATCAAGGGTAAATAGATATATGTATGGGAACAAACACTCTTTTCCTGTTTATTCTGATCATTTATCTGCAGACACAAGTTACCTTTATGAGGTATGGTCCAAATTGGCAAAGATCTTCTTTGTCTAGCCTTATCAGTAAGGCTAGTAACGTAACGAGTCACGTTCCAACCATCATATGCTCGTTTCTCATCAACGGGAATCTTACCAATGTTGGCAATTTTAGCCATAGTCACTATCCCTTTTATCAAAGAACTATGACTAAAATCTGCTCCACCATTATATGGACCATCAAGAGGATGTCGAAGTTGATTCTGGTATGCATTAGAAAACATAGCCAAATAAGCCCAAGCGGAACCTTCATAAGAAAATGGAAGGACTAAATATGGCATCCCTTTCTCAGCGTTATGGGGCAAAAGCCCACAAACCCAACAATCAGTAGTGTTGACTACCAGTTGATGCTGATGTAACAACTGGATGGATGAATTGTTGAAGTATTCTGTTCTCCTAATTTGCTCATGATCTGGGAGTGTATAGAACTTATGCGGGAGGTAGTAGCAGGTAAAGGCAAAGAAACAGAAGTTGGAGCAAGTGCTGCCTGCATAGTGTGGACAATCCAACCCACACAAGCTAATAAAATACATAAACATACTAAAATACACAATGCTACGCCACATCGACTAAACAATAATTTCTTATACTTCATTTTCATTGCAACTTTCTTATCATTCCTTTCCACTTTATTATCCATTCTCTAAAGCGTTGCTCAGGTAATCTTCCTGGATCACTTAGTTGTGGTTATTAGCCGTCCTATGACACTGCAAGTCCTGCAGACCTATGTCACTACTCAAGTCACAGCCTAAGACTCATACCGTGACCCTGCAACTTGATGGATAGTGAAAAGGAAATGTCTTTCAAAAAAGTAATCAGAAGGAAAAAAAATTTCAATTGTCTTTTGTCAACCTGGGTCTTAGGTTGTACCGTGTCTTGCCAGGTATCGTTTGGTCTCAAAACAGAGTCTCTGGGTTCGTTGTATTTAATCGCAACTTTGTTGGTACAGCTTCTTGCAACACATCGTCATCTTCTTTCTCAGAGCTTGTCCAGTCCAGGCGTGCACTACTGAAAGGTACAAATCGGGGTACTTTTTCACTTTCACTGTCACCTACGCCTTCTTGGACCTACTGGTCATAAGGTAAAGGCAAGGGTACCCTCTTACAGTGCACGCCGTAGACCCAATTTTTCTTCCCGACGACCTTCACTGCTGTACGTGTGATGAGAAGCACTTGTCGCGGGGGTCCCCAACGAGGTTCCAGGTTCTTTTCCCTCTGGAAATTCTTCAGGCAAACGAAATCTCCAGGTTGAATGGAATGCCCTGGATCTGAGGAAGCCTCCGGCAAAGCGTTTTGAACCTGTTGATGAATAACACGTAATTTAGTGGTGAGGTCATGCAGGTAATCAACCAACTATGGGTATGGAATATCGGAATATTTTTTTGGTCGAGGGACTCCCCAGACATTAGCCGGGTGCCCAAAAACGACCTCATGAGGACTAAGTCCTAAACGAGAATGTACAGTTGTTCTCGTAGAGAGAAGTTCCAAAGTTAAAGCATCGGGCCAAGCAAGACCTGTGCTGGCCTGAATCTTTGCTAACTTGAGCTTGAGAGTGCCATTATAGCACTTTACCAAACCCGCTGACTGAGGGTGGTTTGCCGCGAGGAATTTCTGCCTAATACCAAGACCCGCACACACCTTCTGCATAATTTGACCTACGTATTCACTTCCATTGTCACTCCAGACAATGCGCGGCAAACCAAACCTCGGGAAGAATTCCTTTAAGAGGACTTTGGCAGTGGACAAAGCAGTATTATCCTTTAGGGGGTAGGCCTCTATCCATCTGGAAAAGGCACAGACCACCACCAGAACATACTTGAGGTTATTGGAACGTTCCATATGAATGTAATCAATTTGTAAGACCTCAAAAGGATACGTAGGGGGAGCAAAATGACCTGCCGGAGTTGGTGTTCCTTTTCCTGGATTATGCATCAAGCAAACAATACAATGCTTTACCACGTTTTCTGCACATTTGGGAATACCTTCATTCTGCCATACTGGAGCCAAAAGCTTACATATTCCTTTTGCACTGATATGAGCTAGACCATGCGCCGTAGTAACCACTGGTAATACATAGGCATCTGGTAACAACCAACGTTGGTGTTCTGACAATTCCGTCCAACACCCTGTCGCATCCAACATTCCCGTGCTTTATCTCCACTTACTCAATTCCTTCTCAGTTGCTCCTTCTTGGATAATTTTCACACTTTCTACTGTGTTTTCAGACATACCTCCTTCTCTGACCCATCTTGCAGGACCTGCAACATACATGCGACTTGTAGCATCTCTCGCTGTTTCTTTCGCTATCTCATCTGCAAAAGCATTCCCACGACCTACATCATCGATGATCCTTTTGTGTGCACTATACTTCACAATCGCTATCTGGGTAGGCAAGGCAAGTGATTCAAGAAGGTCAATTAACAACTGACCATGCTGTATTTTAGACCCATGGGAAGTAAAGAATCCTCTTTCCTTCCACAAACGACCAAAGCTATGAGCCACGCCAAAGGAGTATTGGCTATCAGTGTAAACAGTCACTCTCTTTCCTTTTTCCAACACACATGCTCTCGTCAGTGCAATCAATTCAGTTGCTTGTGCTGAATTCTGTGTAATGCCTGCAGTCTCTACTACTGTATGCAAAGTGGTAACAGCATAGGCTGCAGTCGTCTTGCCATTAGGCAGCTTGAAACAAGACCCATCCACCCATAGGATCTCATCCGGGTCCCCGAGTGGTGTGTCTTTTAAATCTATCCTGCCTTTAGTTTCCTCTTCTGTACGAAGAAAATAATCATGCTGTTCTTGTGTATCTTTCTCATCTGGAATAGGTAACAATGTTGCTGGATTTAAAACATTACATCGCTTGATATGTATGTGACTAGCCGAAAGCGTCAACTCATACCCAGACAAGCGAGCACTCGTGAGATGTTGCGTTTTCGTTCTATTCAAGAGATTATCCACTGCATGTGGTACCATAACAATAAGAGTGTGATCCAGTACCAATCCAGCAGATTGACGAATGGAGATCGCTGCTGCTGCTGTTGCTCCGAGACAACTAGGCAATGCCTTGGCTACTGGATCCAATGTAGCCGAAAAATAAGCACATGGCCTTTGTTTGTCTCCAAATTGTTGCGTTAAAACTGACAATGCACAACCTTCTCTTTCATGCACATAAGACTTACTATAATCTGGAGTACCCAACACAGGAGCAGAACACAAAGCAGTACGTAAATCAGAAAAACTCTTCTGACATTCATCAGTCCAAGGTAGAGGTTGGGGTGTATCTTTCAAAGTAAGTGCCAACAAAGGTTTAGCCAACAGGGAAAAATTCGGAATCCACTGTCTACAAAAAGAGGTAATGCCCTGAAAGGCGCGCACCTCCCTTTGTGTCGATGGTACAGACATTCGTGCAATTGCATGAATACGTTCTGGGGTCAATCGCCTTCCCTCCTTCGACAAGAGATGACCTAAATAGGTAACCTCTTGGCGGCAATATTGTAATTTAGTAGGTGACACCTTATGATATCAATCGGACAAATGACGCAAAAGGGAAACAGTCGCATTTTTACAAACATGCTCTGAATCGGCAGCCACTAACAAATCGTCCACATACTGAATAAGAGTAGCACCTGGAGGCAAAGAAAAAGCATCAAGCTGGGATTTCAAAGCCTGACTATAAATGGAGGGACTTTCACAATAACCTTGAGGTGCACGTTTAAATCAAAAACTTCGGCCTCCGTGAGAGAAACCAAAGAGAGCCCTACTCTCTTCAGCAATAGGAATGCTAAAGAAAGCATTTTTAAGATCAATAAATGAGAACCAAGCGGCCGAAGCAGGTATCATTGTGAGCAAAGCAGTAATATCTGGGACAACAGGAAACTGAGGGACAACAATTTTGTTGACCTCTCGAAGATCAATCACAAAACGGTATACAGGAGGCTTAGAAGGATCAGTACGTTTAAGAACAGGCAGAAGAGGACTATTGCAAACATTTCCTCTCGTTTCTTCAACCACACTCTTCTGAACCAAATCATAAATGATGGCCAACAGAGCTCTTTCACCATCGCTGGAAATTTTATACTGAGGAATGCGTGGTAGCTTAACATCAGGCTTGACAGTAACCACGTAAGGTGGAATTTTGAGCAAACCAACATCATTCGGACCCGTGGCCCAAAGCGTAGCAGGAAGTGAACGGAATTCAAGTGGCAGTTGATCCTTAGACAAATACATAGGAGAAACCAATTTATCACCCAAAGTAAGATGTACACCAGAGGGGGAACAATACAACGTTGCATGTAGACGTTTCAATAAATCCAAACCCAACGAATTCTCACCGCAACCAGTCGTTAAAATGAGCGGGCCTTCCAAATCATAAGGACCAATGGAGATGGGCAAAGGACAAAAAACCGGGTTGCGAACTGGGGCGCCAGAGAATCCTACAGAAACATTTGTTAAGCCAGACAAAGGTGCCCCAGGGAGTTTGGAGTGAATGATAGAACTTCTCATTGCACCAGTATCCAAAAGAAATGGCTCTGAAATACCCAATGCAACAACGTTAACATAAGGCCCATTCTGATCCACTGGAACTGATACCCCTCTCTTGCTTTGTCCATGGCTGTCCTAGCTAGTATGAAAATCCTGATTTTCACTTTCAGTACAATAATCATCATTGTAATATTGTGCAGACTGAGAATTCTGCTGATCAAAATAATTCATTGAATTCTGAGGGGGAAAAGAACGCTGTCCCTGAGACAACGCACCTCGCCCTCTACCCCTAGGTGCTGACTGAAAACCACCACGACCTCGTGGCCCTGATAGTCCACCATTACGCTGCAATAAAACCGGACAACTACTCTTAAAATGACCTTCCTCCTTACAATAGACACATTGATTAGGACCCAACAAAGGTCGCGGAACAAAAGGTGCAGGTTTCTGCAACAATCTTTGAAACTGTGGAGGCTGTTGCAATGGACGCTGAGCAGAACGAGGGGGATAAGCTTGTTGCAAAAGAACCTTCGTCTTCAACTCTTTAGTCTTTTTCTCCATTTTATCCTTGTCTTCCTTATCCCTATTCTCATAATACTGGGCAGTAGCTAATATCTGGGCAGACGATGAAACAGCCCACATACTCTCGGAGTCTTTTAATGTATGCGATAATTCTGGAAGTAAATTAAATACAACTTTATCCACAAATAATCGCTGTCCACCCTCAGTACTCATATCTTGACCACTATGGTCAATAAACGTCTCCTCAAAACGAGTAAAGAAATCGGAGACACTCTCATCTTTCTTCTGTTTACACGCAGCTAACTTATCCCAGTTAACACGTAAGACAGGCATCATCGTTTTCATTAAGGCAATGATCCTACCGGGCAATTCTGTAATCAAAGCATTGGGTTTAGCACCACCTACTTGTGCTGCATCTGCGGCAGTTATAGCAGCCCACCCACCACCTAAAGCTTGATCATGGTCCCCCTTACGAATCCGAGCCCATAATGCTTGTGGGACTACATTTCCCATCAGCAAATCAATATCGGCCAAATTCATGACACACGCATCAACAGTCTGGGACAGCTCTTTATAATACCCAGCGGGATTCTTACGAGGGTCCGGTAAAGACTGCTTAAGCGGCAAGACTTCAGACCGTTTCCAGGGGACATGTACCCATATACGCCGGAAATGGGCAGGGATAGGTGGATTAGCACCTGCTTGTGGAACTGCATCTCTCCATATTGGAGGAACTTCTCTCATAGGGTAATGTTTCACTTTTTGTCTTACTGCAGGATCAGGTTCAAGAGAAGCCTGAGAAGAAAATAAAGACCGAAAGGTGACAAGTGTCCTTACGACGTTTTCAACCTCAGAACCCACAATGAGTCCCTTATCAAACGTAGCCTCTACATCTAACAGGCCCTGGGGAGCGAGACCCAATTCCATATCTTCCCAACCTTTAACAAGGGTGTCACACATGACGTTAAAAGCATATCTCTGTCTGGGCTCATCCCACTGGGAAAAGGTGCTCATGATATCGGGCACACTATACTGTGGACCACTCGTGATCCATTTACGAGCAAGATTATCCAACACAGTTCATTTGTCAGTACCTGGAAGTTGACTACGAGATTGTCTTCGAGACAAAGCAGGAGTCAGGTTAAAAGATCCAAAGAGAGGGGAGAAAAGGCCAGAGACAGTATCGACCAACCGTCTTCGAGCTGTAGGGGAATCTGACAGTAGAACGGGAGACAATGTATTAAGCACAGCAGGAGAAGAACCAACAGTCATAAGAGGAACTGACGGTAAAGGAGACTGAGGTACAGAAGTCGGAGGCAAAGGGGGTGGAGGTGGAATTACTGGAAGAGACAATTGTGGAAGAGCCGAGACCTGTGGCAGACCGACAGGTGGCTGAACAAGCGGCAACAGTGGGGGTGCATTTGCACCTTGTACGTAGGGCGGAGGCAATGGCAACAAATGGGACATTAAGGGATCTTCGTCAAAATCTTTATTCTGTGGGGGAGTAGGCAATACAGGATAACATCTATCTACTGCCATACGATGCTGTCTTTCTGATACTTCAATCATCTGATCACTCTCATTATTCTAAAGCTGTTGAGCACCCTGTAAAATCGTCATATCTTGTGCTTTCCTATATCTTTTCGCCTGTTTCATTTCTTTACGTTTGGCTTCTTTACGCCATAGGCGGAAAGAGGCAAACATTGCCGACGGGCTTTTCTCTTAAACAAAATTGCTTCCAAATTATCTAATATGTCAGGCTCAAAGCCACCATTTTGTGGCCATTGCAGAACTCCATCTTTCTTTGTATATCGGATCCATGTTTCATTAAAAATAATAGGGCCAAGACCATGTTTCGAATAGAGCTCATAAGTGGGAGTTCCAACCGGAGGAATAGGACAAGAGTCCTCTAGCCGGGAATCCCTATTACAGTCAAGACAGCAAAACTTCCTAAACTTACTAAGCCCAGGCATTTCGTAACGAACTGGACTGTTCACAAACTTCAAGGGGGTTAAAACAATGATCACAGCACAAACGTACTTGCCCCTTGGCTTCGACTAGTGCAAAAGTCGAATAACAAAAACAAGACAAAAGGGTGGGCGCTACCCACGAATACTTAACTAAGTGTTTTCTCACGCCAACAGATGTCCGTCTAACGTCTCGCGATACCAATCATCACCAGAAGGCCAAGGCAGGGCGGCAGTCAGGGCAGCAGTCGTCAGCAGCCGTCGGAAACGAGTAGCCGCGCTGCAAAAGACTTTTGGTCCACTTCGACATACAGGGGACGCTTGACGTGGTTCGCGAATCCTCCAGAATTTTCTTGCGAGGCTCCTCACGACCCTCGGGCTGAACCAATACCACTGAAGCCGCCCCACGTGGGCGCCAGTTGGAGAACTTGGCATTATGGGCCGAGCGGCACCGGGCACGCCTAATATCTCCGGGTTCACCTGCCTTGTCAGACAGAGACACGAGACACTCTGTTAGGCGTAGAAAATCGAGTTTATTAGCTGCAGCTAAGCACAGTTATCCAAGAAGTACAATAGTATATTCTTAGGAGACTGCCACTTAATTCCGTGGCGCACAATCTTTTATAGCACACATATTTACAATGTCTACTCCCAAAACATACAAAACTGACAAATAGGAAAAGTTTGAAAACAAGCTATCAAGTATCTTGAATACGCCCTTCTTTCAGATCCTGTGTTCTCTCCTCCCCTCAAGTTAATCAATGCTAGTGCATGTAATTCAATTTGCGGGTGGCAGGACGTATTTGCGTGCTTCAAAGGATAATTGTGTAATAGGAGAATACAAGGAGAGAATAGCGAAGGCCAGTCAAATAAGATAAAGTAAAGGAAGAATGGTGGGACCCAAACAGTCAACTAAAACAAGGATCAATCAGTCTAGACATGGATTAACAAACTCGGCCAGACCCTGACATCGGTTTCGTAAACAAGGACAAGGGGTTACTTTTTAACAGAAGAGACTCATAGCAGCTGGAAAAGCAAAAACACTCCGTTCGCCGTGCTGCCTGAGTAAAGGCAACACAAAATGGCGACGGTCACAAAATGGCGGCTAAATATGAGGCGAAGTCGAGAACCACAGAACCTCACTTAAAGAAGCAACAGTGGTGCAGAAAGACAGAGGAAGGGTGGAGAAAGAGGCAGGAGAAGTGCAGGAGGAAGCAACAGAGATAAAAAAAAAGGGAAACAGGTAGAGAAAGAGGCAAGAGTGGTGAAGAAAGAAGCAAGAGAGGTACAGAAAGAAGCGAGAGAAGTATAATAAGCAACAGAGATGCAGAAAAGGGGAAGTGGCGTGAAGAAAGAGGTAATGGGGATACAGAAAGAAGCAAGATGGGTGCAGAAAGAGGCAAGAGAAGTGTAGAAAGAAGCAACAGAGATCCAGAAAGGAGGAAGAGGGGTGGAGAAAGAGACAAGAGTGGTACCGAAAGAAGCAAGAGATTTGCAGAAAGAAACAAAAGAAGGGCAGAAAGAAGCAACATAGGTGTTGAAAGTGGCAACATGAGAGCAGAAAGAGGGAAGAGGGGTGCAGAAAGACACACAAGAGGTGCAGAAAGAAGCCACAGAGGTGCATAAAGAGGCAAGATGGGTGCATAAAGAGACAAGAGAAATGCAGAAAGAAGCAACAGAGATAAAACAAAGGGGGAAAGAGGGGTTGAGAAAGAGGCAAGGTGGGTGCAGAAAGAAGAAAGAGAAGTGCAATAAGAAGCAACAGAAATGCAGAAAGGGGGAACTGGGGTGGAAGAAGAGGCATGGGGGATACAGAAAAAAGCAAGAGAGGTGCAGAAGGAAACAAAAGAGGTGCAGAAAGAAGCCACAGAGGTGCAGAAAGAGGCAGAAAGAGGCAAGATGGGTGCAGAAAGAGACAAGAGAAACACAGAATGAAACAACAGAGATGTGGAAAGGGGGAAGAGGGGTGGAGAATAAGGCAAGAAGGTTGCAGACAAAGCATTAGAGTTCCAGAAAGAAACAAAAGAAGTACAGAAAGAAGGAAGAGAGGTGCAGAAAAAGGCAAGAGGGATACAGACAGAGGGAAAAGGGATGCAGAAAGAGGCTTGAGTGGTGCAGAAAGAAGCAAGTGAGATGCAGAAAGAGGCAAGAGCAGTACAGAAAGAAGCAACAGAGATGGGAAAAGGGGAACGGGGTGGAGAAATTTACAAGTCGGGTGCAGAAACAAGCAAGAAAGATGGAAAAAGAAACAACAGAGATACAGAAAGAAGTGGGCTGGAGAAAGACGCAAGAGGGGTACAAAAAGAAGCAGGAGAGTTTCAGAAAGAAACAAAAGATGTCCAGAAAGAGAAACAGAGGTGCGGAAAGAGGCACGAAAAGTGCAGAAAGAGGCAAAAGGGGTGCAGAAAAAGGCAAGAGGGGTGCAGATGGAAGGAAATGAGATGCAGAAAGAGGCACGAAGAGAGCAGAAAGAAGCAAGAGAGATGCAGAAATTGGCAAGAGAAGTGCAAAAAGAAGCCACAGAGATAGAAAAAGCGGAAACGGGTGGAGAAAGTGGCAAGAGGGGGGCAGAAAAAAGCAGCGAGAGATGCAGAAAGAAGCAACAGAGATGCAGAAAGGTGGGAGTGAGATTGAGAAAGAGAGAAGTGGGATACAGAAAGAAGCAAGAGAGGTATAGAAAGAAACAAAAGAAGTGCAGAAAGAAGGAACAGAGGTGCAGAAAGAGGCAAGATGGCTGCTAAAAAAGGTAAGAGAAGTGCAGAAAGAAGCAACAGAGATGCAGAAAGAGGGAAGTGGGCTAGAGAAAGAGGCAAGAGAGGTACATAAAGAAGCAAGAGAGATTCAGAAAGAAACACAAACGTACAGAAAGAAGGAACAGAGGTGCAGAAAGAGGCAAGAGGGGTGCACAAAGAGGGAACACAGGTGTAGAATAATGCATGAGGGGTGCAGAAAGAAGCAAGAGGGGTGCAGAAAGAGGTAAGAGAAGTGCAAAAAGAGGCAGGAGGGGTGCAAAAAGAGGGAAGAAGTGTGTAGAATGAGGCACGAGGGGTGCAGAAAGAAGCAAGCGAAGTGTAGAAAGAAGTAATGGAGGGCCAGAAAGATGTATGAGGGGTAGAGAAGGAAGCAAAGGAAGTGCAAAAAGAAGCAACAAAGATGAAAAGGATACAAGAGGGTTAGAGACAGAGGCAAGAGGGGTGCAGAAAGAAGCTAGAGAGGTACAGAAAGAAGCAAGAGAAGTACAGAAAGAAGCAAAAGAGATGCAGAAAGGGGGAAGAGGGGTGTTAAAGAGGCACAAGGGGTAAGGAAAGAAGAAAATAAGGTACAGAATGAAGCAAGAAAAAATGCATAAAGAAGCAAGAGAGGTGCAGAAAGGGGGCATTGGGACGGAGAAAGGGACAAGAGGGATAAAAAAAGAAGCAAGAGAGGTAAGGAAAGAAACAAAAGAAGTGCAGAGAGAAGCAACATAGGTGTAGAAAGAGGCAGGATGCTTGCAGAAAGAGGGGAGAGGGGTGCAGAAAGAGGCACAAGGGGTTCAGAAAGAAGCAAGGGAGGTGCAGGAAAAAAGCAAGAGAAGTACATAAAGAAGCAAAAGAGATGCAGAAAGGGGGAAGTGGGGTGGAGAAAGAAGGAGGAGGGGTGAGAAAAGAAGCAAGGGAGGTGCAAAAAGAAACAAAAGAGGTGCAGAAAGAAGCAACAGAGGTGAGGAAAGCTGCAAGATGGGTGCAGCAAGAGGCAAGGAAAGTGCAGAAAGAAGCAAGAGAGATGCATACATGGGGATGAGGTGTGGAGAAAGAAGCAAGAGGGGTGCAGAAAGTAGCAAGAGAGATGCAGAAAGGGGGAAGAGGGGTGGAGAAAGAGGCATAAGGGGTGCAGAAATAAGCAAGAGATTTGCATAAAGAAATAACAGAAGTGCAGAAAGAAGGAACAGAGGTGCAGATAGAGGCAAGAGGGATGCAGAAAGAGAGAAAATGGGTGCAGAAAGATGCACTAGAGGTGTAGAGAGAAGCAAGAAAAACCAGAAAGAAGCAACAGAGGTGCAGTGAGAGTGATGAGGGATGGGGAAAGAGGCAAGAGAAATGCAGAAAAAGGCAACATAGATGAAAAAGGGATAAGAGGGGTAGGGAAATAGGCAAGAGGGATGCAGAAGGAAGCAGAGGAAGTATAGAAAGAAGGAACAGAGGTGCAGAAAGAGGCAAAAGAAGTGCAGAAAGAGGCAAGAGAGGTGCACAAGGATGGAAAAAAGATGCAAAAAGTAGCACAAGGGTGCAGAAAGATGGATGAAAGTGGAGAAAGATGCAAGAGAAGTGCAGAAAGAAGCAAGAGAGCTGAAAAAGGGGGATGAGGGGTGGAGAAAGAGACAAAAGGGGTACAGAAGAAGCAAGAGAGGTGGAGCAAGAAGCAAGAGAAGTGCATAAAGAAGCACCAGAGATGCAGAAAGGGGGAAGTGGGGTGGAGAAAGAAGCAACAGAGGTGCATAAAGACGGATGAGGGGTGGAAAATGAGGTAAGAGAAGTACAGATAGAAGCAACAGAGATGAAATTAGGGGGAAGTGGGATAGAGAAAGAGGCAAGCGGGGTGCAGAAAGACAGAAGAGGGTTGCAGAAATAGGGACAAGGGGTGCAGAAAGAAGCAAGAGAGGTACAGAAAGAAGCAAGAGAAGTATTTAAAGAAGCAACAGATATGCAGAAAGGGAGAAGTGGGATGGAGAAAGAGGCAAGAGGGATAAAGAAAGAAGCAAGAGAGGTGTAGAAAGAAACAAAGGAGTGTAGAAAAAAGCAAGATAGGTATAGAAAGATGCAAGATGAGTGCAGAAAGATGGAAGAGGGTGTAGAAAGAGGCACAAGGAGTGCAGAAAGAAGCAAGAGAGGTGCAGAAAGACACAAAGGTGGTACAGAAAAAAATAAACAGAGGTGCAGAAAGAGGCAAGAGGGGTTAAGAAAGAGGGAAGAGTTGTACAGAAAGAGGCAAGAGGGGTTAAGAAAGAGGGAAGAGTTGTACGGGAGAAGGGGTTCAGACATAGGGAAGAGGGATACAGCAAGAAACAACAGAGGTGCAGAAAGAGGCAAGATGGGTGCCGAAAGAGGCAAGGGGTGCAGAAAGAAGTAAGAGAAATGCACAAAGAAGCCAGAAAAGTGCAGAAAGAACCAACAGAGGTACAGTGAGAGGGATGAGGGATGGAGAAAGAAGCAAGAGAAGTGCAGAAAGAAGCAAGGTAGATGCAAAAAGTGGGAAGAGGGGTGGAGATAGAGGCAAGAGGGGTGCAGAAAAAATCAAGAGAAGTGCAAAAAGAAATAACTGAGATGCAGAAAGGGATACGTGGTGTAGAGAAAAAGGCAAGAGAGATACAGGAAGAAGGAAGAGAGGTACAGAAAGGATCAAATGAAATGCAGAAAGAAAGAACAGAGATGTGGAAAGAGGCAAGATGGGTGCAGTAAGAGGCAAGAGAAGTGCAGAAAGAAGCAAGAGAGGTGCAGAAAGAAGCAAAAGAAGTGCATCAAGAAGCAACAGAGATGCATAATGGGGGATGTGGAATGGGGAAAGAGGCAATAGGGATACAGAAAGAAGCTACAGTGGTGCAGAAAGACAGATGAGGGATGGAGAAAGTGTCAAGAGAAGTGCAGAAAGAAGCAACAGAGATGAAAAAGGGGTAGAGAGGTGGAGAAAGAGCAAAAGGCATGCAGAAGGAAGCAAGAGAAGTACAGAAAGAAGCAACAGAGATGCAGAAAGAGGGAAGTGGGGTAGAGAAAGAGGCAAGAGGGATACAGAAAGAAGCAAGAGAGGTGCAGAAAGAAACAAAAGATGTACAGCTAGAAGCAACAGAGGTGCTGAAAGAGGTAAGATGGCTGCTGTAAAAAGGCAAGAGAAGTGCAGAAAGAAGCAACAGAGATGTAGGAAGAGGGGTGGAGAAAGAGACAAGAGCATACAGAAAGAAGCAAGAGTCTTGTAGAAAGAATCTAAAGAAGTGCAGATAGAAGCAACATATATGTAGAAAGAGGCAAAATGAGTGCAGGAAGAGGTACATAAAGAAACAAAAGAGGTACAGAAAGAAGCAACAGATGTGCAGAAAGAGGCAAGATGGGTGCAGAAAGAGGCAAGAGAAGTGCAGAAAGAAGCAACAGAGATGCAGAAAGGAGGAAGAGGGGGGAAGAAAGATCCAAGAGTGGTACCAAAAGAAGCAGGAGATTTGCAGAAAGAAACAAAAGAAGGGCAGAAAGAAGCAACATAGCTGTAGAAAGAGGCAACATCAGAGCAGAAAGAGGGAAGAGGGGTGCAGAAAGACACACAAGAGGTGCAGAAAGAAGCAAGAGAGGTGCAGAAAGAAGCAAAAGAAGTGCAGAAAGAAGCAACAGAGATGCATAATGGGGGATGTGGGGTGTAGAAAGAGACTAGAGAAGTGTAGAAAGAAGCAACAGAGTTAAAAAAAGGTGGGGAGAGAGGTAGAGAAAGAGGCAGGAGGGTGCAGAAAGAAGCAAGAGAGTGACAGAAAGAAGCAAGAGAAGTGCAATAAGAAGCAACAGAGATGCAGAAAGTGGGAAGTGGGGTGGAGAAAGAAGCAAGGGAGGTGCAGGAAGGAAACAAAAGAAGTGCAGAAAGAAGCAACGGAGGTGCAGGAAGAGGCAAGATGGGGCAGAAATAGACATATGCACAAAGAAGCAACAGAGATGTGGAAAGGGGGAAGAGGGGTGGAGAAAGAGGCAAGAAGGTTGCAGAAAAAGCAATAGAGTTCCAGAAAGAAACAAAAGAAGTAAAGAAAGAAGGAACAGAGGTGCAGAAAAAGGCAAGAAGGATGCAGACAGAGGGGAAATGGATGCAGAAAGAGGCTTGAGTGGTGCAGAAAGAAGCAAGAGAGATGAAGAAAGAGGCAAGAGAAGTGCAAAAAGAAGCAACAGAGATGGGAAAAGGGGGAACGGGGTGGAGAAAGTGACAAGAGGGGTGCAGAAAAAAAGCAAGAAAGATGGAAAAAGAAACAACAGAGATGCAGAAAGGTGGAAGTGGGATGGAGAAAGGAAAGAGAGAAGAGGGATACAGAAAGTAGCAAGAGAGGTACAGAAAGAAACAAAAGAAGTGCAGAAAGGGGCAAGATGGCTTCTGAAAAAGGTGAGAGAAGTGTAGAAATAAGGAACAGGGATGCCAAAAGAGGGAAGAGGGGTAGAGAAAGAGACAAGAGCATACAGAAAGAAGCAAGAGACTTGTAGAAAGAATCAAAAGAAAGAGGCAAGAGAAGTGCAGAAAGAGGCAAAATGGGTGCAGAAAAAGACAAGAGGAGTGCAGATGGAAGGAAAAGAGATGCAGAAAGAGACACGAAGAGTGCAGAAAGAAGCAGGAGAGATGCAGAAAGAGGGAAGTGAAGTGCAGAAAGAAGCAACAGAGGTGCAGAATGAGGGAAGTGAGCTAGAGAAACACGCAAGAGAGGTACATAAAGAAGCAAGAGAGATTCAGAAAGAAACACAGAAGTACAGAATGAAGGAGCAGAGGTGCAGAAAGAGGCAAGAGAAGTGCAGAAAGAGGCAAGAGGGGTGCACAAAGAGGGAACACGGGTGTAGAATAAGGCATGAGGGGTGCAGAAAGAAGCAAGAGGGGTGCAGGAAGAGGTAAGAGAAGTGCATAAAGAGGCACGAAGGTGCAAAAAGAGGAAAGAAGGGTGTAGAATGAGGCACGAGGGGTGCAGAAAGAAGCAAGAGAAGTTTAGAAAGAAGTAACAGAGGTGCAGAAAGATCTTTGAGGGACAGAGAAGGAAGCAAAAGAAGTGCAGAAAGAAGCAACAAAGATGAAAAAAGATATAAGAGGGGTAGAGAAAGAAGCAAGAGGGGTGCAGAAAGAAGCAACAGAAGTGCAGAAAGAAGCAACAGAAATGCAGAAAGGGGGAGAGGGGTGGTGAAAGAGGCACAAGGAGTAAGGAAAGAAGAAATCAAGCTATAGAATGAAGCAAGAAAAATGCATAAAGAAGCAACAGAGGTGCAGAAAGGGGGCAGTGGGACAGAGAAAGAGACAAGGGGGATAAAGAAAGAAGCAAGAGAGGTACGGAAAGAAACAAAAGAAGTGCAGAGAGAAGCAACATAGGTGTAGAAAGAGGTAGGATGCGTGCAGAAAGAGGCACGAGGGGTTCAGAAAGAAGCAAGAGAGGTGCAGAAAAAAAGCAAGAGAAGTGCATAAAGAAGCAAAAGAGATGCAGAAAGGGGGAAGTGGGGTGGAGAAAGGGGCAAGAGGTATAAGAAAAGAAGCAAGGGAGATGCAGAAAGAAACAAAAGAGGTGCAGAAAGAAGCAACAGAGGTGAGGAAAGAAGTAAGATGGGTGCAGAAAGAGGCAAGGAAGGTGCAGAAAGAAGCAACAGAGATGCATAAAGGGTAAAGAGGTGTGGAGAAAGAGGCAAGAGGGGTGCAGAAAGAAGCAAGAGAGATGCAGAAATGGAGAAGAGGGGTGGAGAAAGAGAAATAAGGGGTGCAGAAAGAAGCGAGAGATTTGAAAAAACAAAAATAACAGAAGTGCAGAAAGAAGGAACATAGGTGCAAGAGGCAAGAGAGATGCAGATAGAGAGAAGAAGGGTGCATAAATAGGGACGAGGATGCAGAAAGACGCACTAGAGGTGCAGAAAGAAGCAAGAAAAATCAGAAAGAAGCAACAGAGGTGAAGTGAGAGGGATGAGGGATGGGGAAAGAGGGAAGAGAAATGCAGACAAAAGCAACAGAGATGAAAAAGGGGTAAGAGGGTTAGGGAAAGAGGCAAGAGGGGTGAAGAAGGAAGCAGGAGAAGTATAGAAAGAAGGAAAAGAGGTGCAGAAAGAGGCAAGAGAAGTGTGGAAAGAGGCACGAGGGGTGCACAGGGATAGAAGAAGGGTGCAGAAAGTTGCACGAGGAGTGCAGAAAGAAGGAAGCGAGGTAGAGAAAGAAGCAAGCGAAGTGCAGAAAAAAGCAACAGAGGTGCAGAAAATGGATGAGGGGTGGAGAAAGATGCAAGAGAAGTACTAAAAGAAGCAACAGAGATGCAGAAAGGGGAAGTGGGATGGAGAAAGAGGCATGAGGGATACAAAAAGAAGCAAGAGAGGTGCAGAAAGAAATAAAAGAAGTGCAAAAAGAGGCAACAGAGATGCCAAAAGAGGCAAGATGGGTGCAGAAAGAGGCAACAGAAGTGAAGACAGAAGCAACAGGGATGCAGAAAGATGCGAGAGGGGTACAGAAAGAAGCAAGAGAGTTGGAGAAAGAAACAAAAGATGTTCAGAAAGGAGGTGCAGCAAGAGGTAAGAAGGGTGCAGAAAGAGAGAAGAGGGGTGCAGAAAGAGACACGAGGGCTATAGAAAGAAGGAAGAGAGGTACAGAAAGAAGCAAGAGAAGTACAGAAAGAAGCAACAGAAGTACAGAAAGAGGGATGAGGGGTAAAGAAAGAGGCAAGAGTAGTGCAGAAAAAGCTTGTGGATGTTTTATGGATCCGTGAGTATGGTACGATCTACTGTTCATCTTGAGGATACTGGGGCAAACCCTAATTGGATTTGTAACAGCACTGCGGAGTGGTCAGGCAGGTGCACCGGTAGATGCTCCACCTTCTGTGTATTCTTCATCAAGCATCTGTCTATCAAAACAAAAGCCTATTCTTGAGGCATCTCTGTGTTTTTTATTTTGAAAAGTGTAACAGTGAGCCTTGTCTCCCTTCTCCTTCCAGATGTCAGCTAGCCCCAAGTCCTGGATATAAAATTGTAGTCTAGGTCCTATTGTACCCTTCATGTAGGACCTGCACTGTTTACGGATAACATATACTGTGGGTCTGGTGGCAGAATGACTCTGTACACCCCGCCAAATATGCTAGCCTATGTTTTGCATTAGCTAGCTCGCAGTGCCACTAGTATCTCCTATTGTCAGAGAGATTCATTTTTGGCAACCTCAGAACAAAAGAAACCCTGATTCCTCAGACTCGTGTAAACAATATACTATTTTTCACCCAGTCACTCATGCTTGCTTGTTTTGCTCTCAGAGAGATACACAGAAGAAACAGTTGGGCATGTTTACAATAAGAATGTATATGTACCGTTGTTTTTCTCATGTAAAACAAATGTGCTGCTACAACTGTGACACAGTAGCAGAGATATAGAATCCGCAGTACAGTGAATAAAAAGGAATAGTATTGTTCTACCATTTCACAATAGTCATGAACACATACATGAGTATAAAATGTGTTTATAAAATAAATTGCAGACACCTTATATGCCTGTCTAGATGTACCTAAATGTACCTAGCATGTGAGTAGGTGCGAAAGAGCCTAAGAGTCTAAGAGTCAAGGATCCCACTAGGATTTAGTCACACCCCCATACCTGAATAGTGAGTGTGGGACTTTGTCCTGGACCTGAGTTGGTAACCCCGCAAGGGATAGTCAGACCACTGTCAGCTGGAGCGATGGCATGCCGGAGCCGCAGCATCTCTGGTCAATGTGTCAGCTTTGAAGTCTTGTTACCTCCTGACTACTGATAGCAAGAGGTGCTGTATTTATACAGTCTATGTGCATGTGTTACCCATTGTTCAGTATGAGGATAACGTTGGGGATTAAACCTTGTACATCTATCGGAGAGGTGAAGTGTACCTCCTGGAGAGTGTACTCATAAATTACTCATATGTGCTAATGATGACGTCTTAGCAATATCTATTGGGAACTGGAACTAGGTAAAAGGCTGCAGTCCTTATAAGGCTTTATGTCCATACAAGGCATTCTGTCCTTATTTGGAGTTATGTTCTTATAAGGCTCGTTCATGTGAAATGACGGAGAGGTGATGTAGAGAAAGTGTACGATATTCCCTGGACCTATATCAGGGTACCAATATGAAATATAACACAAACTCAATTTTCAGAATAAGCTTGAGGCTCCAACTGGCTGGTGGAGGTGCATGAGGTTTTAATTTTAAACCCATATCTAACTAGGAGACTTCTGATTATTTGCAGGGATACTAAAAGAATCTGCTTTCTGGCTGCCCATCCCCCCTCCTGTGCTGAAGACCCACCTTGACGCATTTCACTTTTGCGCAACTTAAAGGGTCGAAACATCAACGTACTGCATATGTCTGCACAACGCTCATGATCACAGTATTATTTGTCATTTGGATCCTGAAGCATATGTGCAAAAACAACAAGGACATATTAGCAAATCCTTCTTTCTCCCTTCTTTTATTGCACGCTCAATTGTTTCTGTATATAGTGTACTGTTTTTATCACCAACCACCACATGTCACTTTTCCCCCACAGTCACGTATTTCGTATTGCAATTGAAATTGTAAATTGCGACAGCCATAACTTTTTGATTTTCTCTGAATATCCTATTGAATTCTAATTTTAGTGTGTGTTATGATTTTCTTTTCCCTTAACAAGTCATTGATATGTGTTACAAGCAAGGTGTAGCTCTAAGTAATTGAAAACCCGACAGAACCATTTTTTACTTTAATACATATACCCAGGTTCTGAGGGACACCGGGTCGCCCCATTACGTTTACCGCAAAACAATATTTTGGCACATGAGAGAACCGCTTAAAGCGTTCTTGCAGTTGGTACCACTAAGAAACACTTCTTGATCCCCACTCCGGCATCGAAATTTATCTGGTAAATCCCAGCATATCCTAATGTATTCTTTACCCAACTTTTCATATTTGCCTGCCTGCCTTTGTTCAAGGCAATAGTTAAACTGAAAGGTAGTGACCAGGAGAGTGATTTGGCCGTGGATGAGTCACTCAGTGTATGGTAATTTGGCCACCGTGAATGGTCGCCTGTCCAGTTTTTCAATTTGCAGCATTGTATATTTTGCTCCCTTTTGTGCCATTACTAACTGTGTATCAGTTAGATTGTGTTTTGAAAACAGAGACGTACTGTTTATAAAACGCCAAGGCACAAAGCCTGTACGTAAAGATTGCAGCATCCAGGTCAATAACAAAATAGAACGTAACTGTGATTGGCCGTGTTGTAATATGGCTAAATCCTGTTCCAGTATGTCAATAGCAAAAGATACAATGTTGCCCAATGAATATACTCTGGAGGTCTATTTCCCGTATTCTCTCTGCGGCTTCTTGTTGGGAAATATTCCAGATTTCATTATAGGCAGCATAAATGCCTGCATATATGAAACGTTTTTGACGTTGTTTCCTAGGTCCTAGTAAAAAGTCCCTAAGATCCATGTCTTGTGAGAGTAAAGATACGTGTTGTTTCACTTCTGCAAATGTTGAGGTTTCTAGCCATTCTAGGGACAACTTCCCACCACGATAGGATGTCACTACCCCTGGATGTTCTCTCTGTACATATCGTGGATCTTGCCTATGCATACAGAGTCCCTTGGTGATGTGCAGGAACCGTTTAAGACATGTGTTTGTGTCTAAGTCCCAGACCACCCACTCCTTCCAATTTGGGTCTGATCCATTGTACTTTAGTATGTCTTCAACTGTTGCCCCTTCCTTTGTAGAAGAATTCTGCCACCCCAGTGTTGGTGTAGGAAATTATGGAGTGTTCAGGTCCTTTATCTTGGCTATTCCAAGACAGGATGTCTGTTGCACAGTATCATTTAAAAAGATCATCTGCTGTGGAATGAGGCATGCTCTAAATAGTGCATCTGTACCCTGGACTTGCAAGTCCCTTGAACCCCAAATCGATTTGAGTCAATTTTGTCTTTCCATAGGTTGAAACCCTGTTCAGACAATTGGGCCAAAAAGGAAGCAAAGTAAATCTGTTTAGTGTTTGTCAATATAATTTTCAGTGCTGATGTTGGTACAACCTTCTAATAAAATGAGGCTGGGTCTGTGGTGTTAAACCCTGAAAAGTATGCACATTTATGTGCAAATATTTATAAACTACTGTTCGCTGGTGTTGGGCAATGTTCCCACTGATGGTACTCAAAAACATTCCTAGCCTAAATGGATTTGTGCAGGAAATGATGACTGTAATGTTGGTAACAGTACAATTTGTCATAGTCTGAAGAACCCTCTAACATTTCATTATTAGAAAATACTGCAGTTTTCTCTAAATCAGACAACATGTTATTTACTGTTTCAGTGTCCCAATCATCGGAAAATGTAATGGAGGTAATGAAATCACTTAATGAGATTTTAATTACATGATTAATTTTTAAAAGTTCAGTCGGGCCGAAAATGTTGAAATCAACCTTGTCCCATACTATACCATTGGGTATAGGAACAGCTGTAATGTTCACTGATGACAAGTCTCTTTGTTCACGATGCCATGACCGCTGAGGCTTCAGTAGGATGTTGACCTTTTGGGCTGTGGAAACTTGTTGTAGATAGTGTCCATTGATAAGCATACTAAAAGTCAATACTAAGCCTAGCCAGGAAAGACAAAACAATATCCCAGAAATTACCCAGAGTTCAATCCAAGGTGATACCAGGTATGTCGTTTGAGGAAAGGGAAAAAAACTGCTTTCATTCGTGCTTGAATGATGTTTTGGCTGGCGTCGTTTCCGGCTTACTTGGATCCAGAGAAAATGTATCAAAGTTAATGAAATAGTCAGAAGCTGTTCGATCAATTGTAGGAATTACATCTATTTTCCTCTCGACGAGGCATATTGATGTAGACATCTGTATTCGATCTAATTGCAACTTGTGAATTATTTTGATTTTCACTTTGATTTTGAATGTCTGGTTCAAGTCACGTTTCATAGCATTGTTGCTTAATACTTCATTCCTTACAGGTGGCTCTTCAAGCGTGATGAGTCTATCTGTTTGAACTTCTTGGATTGTAGCTAGACAAGGGCGTCTGCTACAGCGGAGTACACTAGGCCTACTGTTTAGTATCGGCCACATAGTGTGGTTTGATTAAGTTTATTGAGACAAATCTTTTCTCCTTTTTTCTGGCAAGCGGCGAGAGGAGCACAGTTCTTGTTCCATGTACTGCAAGGACTGGTACAGGTTTTCTGTAAGAGGGTCCCAAATTCCTTTTTATCAGCAATTTTCTCTCTGACCAGATCCCCAAGTTTTAGGATCCAGACAGGTCTTGCCGTGACTACTATGACTTCCTCAGTGGCAGTCTTCTTTAGATGGTAATTGCTTTGATTTGTCCTGGATTCATTTAGATCCTGTAAAACAGCTAAACAATCATGGATATCAAATGGTGTTTCATCTGCTACTGCGCCTTCACAATCAATATCAGGTACCCACATTCGTGTCCCAAAGAGGAAATCGTATGGAGTGACACCCTCTAGAGAGCTTCTTGGCAGGTTGTTTAATACCCGCTGTACCCCACAAAGGTGTGTGACCCAGCTATCGCCCTTGCCTAATACCCTAGCAGTAAAAGATTGTTTTAAGTCCTGTTTATTTCTCTCCACAACCGAATTTGCCGCAGGATGGTACGGAGATGAGAACCGCAATGCTACGACCATTCCTTCCATGGCCTCTTTGTAAGCCCAAGAGCTAAACGCAGAATGTAACGTGTAACGTGCTAACTGCGTATTTGCCAATAAAGACTCGCAAATCTTTTATAACAGTTCGAGCGTCATCCGAACGCTGAGGCCATACCCATAGGAATCTCGAGCATGAATCTACAGCAATCATGATATATCTGTAAGCCCTGCCCGTTTGAAAGGGGCAGCAGTGGTCCAAGTACACACATGCAAGAGGTTTGTCTGACTTTAGTACTGGCGTCTGTGCCAGGCGTGCAACAGCGGAGCTTTTCATCTGCTGGCAGATGTCGCATTTCAAGACATAGGGCCAGATGTAGGTGGCCAAATACCAAGCGGTAATGCAGAAATATGCATAATTTCTGCGTTACCAACCGGTATTTGGCGGAGAGCAATGTAGGTGAGTTGAAACTTACTTGCAAAATAAGGCATCATAAAATTGTGATTCCTTATTTTGCTCTTGCATTTAAGGAATCGGAAATAGCGATTCCTTAAATGCAATGTAAGTAGCACTAAAAAAAGTGCACTTCAGCCTTAATGCATCGCTAATTACCACCAACTTCAAGTTGATGGTAAGTAGCGATTTCCTTTAAAAAAGCACTTTTTTGCTTTTTTAAAAGTGCCATGTGGCACACATCAATGGCCTTAGGGCATGTATATGAGATACATGTGCACACTTGCACATTTCAGGGGTGAAACAGGGTGTCCTTTGGACACCCCGGCACTCTTGAAATAGCTCCCGCTATTTGCGATTCTTTAATACCGAATCGCAAATAGTGAATATCTTCCCATTCATTCTTATGGGCCTCCGAGCCCATAGGAATGAATGGCTAGGTATTCCTTATTAACGAATCTCAATTAGCGATTCGTTATTAAGGAATATTAAGGAATCGCTAATATTTTAGCGATTCCTATCTACATTCAATTTAGAGAGTCCTTAATAGCGATTCAATAAAAATCGCTATTAAGGACTTGCTAAATTAAATTTACCTACATCTGGCCCATCTTTAGTTTGCTTAATTAACCCTAGCCATCAATAGCGCTGCTTTAGTAAAGGAATAGTTGTGGTAACACCTGTGTGCACAGAGCCCAAACCCTTGTGTGCAGCTATTATTAAACCTTGTCTACGATCCATATTTGGTATTACTCTATGCCCCACTCTAGGAATTTGAGCATATGGAATGTTTTGTGCATCTAACTTGTAGGAGTATTTGAGTGGACATTTTTTAGATACTGTTGTGCTGCCTTTGCGTGGTGCGATGACAGCTACCATATTATCTCTGTCTATTCTCGTGTTTGAACGAGTCAGCTCAGCTACGGAAGCCGTGCAAACAGCCCCCTTTGTGGCTTCATCAGCCAATGAATTTCCTTCAACACGAACACCATCACGTTGATGACTCAGTGTATGGATCACGTGAGTTCTCGGAAGCTCGGCTTTCTATTCTGCTACCTGTTCCCATAGCATTTTGTGCTTAATAGTGCCTCCTTTTGCGTCTTTAAACCCGTTTTGCTCCCAATGCTGTAAGTACTCATTGTACAACTGTACACAGTAAAAAGAATCACACACAATTAGTGCAGGGAATTCATTATCCGTATTTACAAGTGGCAGTATAAGTGCTTTCAATTCTGCCAACTGAGCCGTGTAGTCACCTAGAGATTGCGATTTTGTGCAACTAGGATGGAACTTGCCATCACTCGTGACCTTTAACGATAGCACATGCCGAAAAATATCGCTGCTTACTATGGCCCGTTGGGCAGATCCGTCAGTATAAATAATATATTCATATTGTTCTAGAAGCAAGATTTCATTTGGTAGAGGATATTCTTGTTCGTATGTCAGGAATACCTGTGTTTGTAAACTTGGATCAAATCTATATTTAACGTCTGTTGCAGTAAGAGAATTAGCCCATTGTATCCGTCTTGGATGTAATGCTCTTGCATTTGGGATGCTGGTCTTTGTAACTGCTTCTCAAGCTGGTACTGAAGTTATGACAAAAATGCGTTTTCCCTGGGCCAGTGCTCTTACTTTTGCAACAGCAGTCTGAACGGCTGTCAGTATTTTTTCTGTTGAAGTGAAACGCATTTCTGCATTTGTGTACAGGTGTGATTTGTAAGTGATTGGTACAGTTTCTCCTTCATTAAAGGTCAAATAAGTGTACCCGTATTAACCCGCAATTATTCGGATCACTAAGTGTCGTACGTTTACACGTGTTTGGAATCAACTGGGATGGCGCCTAGGATTTGATTTGGAATACTCTTCCCCCTGAAACCAGATTGAATTCTTCTACCATATCTTTTAAAAAGGAAGTAAGCGATTCTCATGGCAAAATTTACTTGACCACTCTACCCTGCCCTGAACCCTTTTCAACCGAGACACGCCTGTTATGTTCTTTGACGACTTTTCTGTGTTTTTGTCCTGTGATCCCATGCTTCTGTACTTTACTACTTTTTCGTGTGTATTCGTATATTTATCCCATGCTTGTTCTTTCCCCCATATTACTGCACGTATAATGTATCATGCTATTCATTATGTATAATCTGCTTTGATCATTGTCAAGCGCTCTGATATCCGCAAGGATCTTGTTTGCGCTCTATAAAACCTTCAAAATAAAATAAATCATGTCTTCCTGGAGTAAACAAAGAATATTATTATGTTCTTGTGTCCAATCTCTGGCTGAAAAGTCAGGTTTTATTAAGTCATAGAAAGGTTTTACCCTTTGGGGGTAATCTAAAATGTATGTCCTGCCAACATTTAGGAATCCTAGTATTGATTGTAAATTTATTTTATGATTTTGGAGGCTGGATTAGCACACACCTTTCTAAAAAGTTAGCTACCAGACTTTTGCCTTCACTTGACTGCTCATATCCCAAAAATAGGACATTGAGGTGGGCTATTTTTGATTTTTTTTAAAGATAAATTTGTAGCCCTCTCTGGCAAATCCCATAATAATGGTGCTTACCCTGGTCATGTGCCTCTCCAAGTCGTCGTCTATCAGATAAATATCAACCACATAAGGCAACACTTCATCACATTTTTTCAGTAACTCTGTTGCTCTTGCTTAAAATACTCCAGGGCTATTCTTATACCCTTGTGCTAGTTGACAACATTGTCGTTGGGACCCTAATGCACTGAATGGGGTCAGATACCTTCTTTCAGGCACTATATTTTGGCAGAAAAATCCATGAGAGATATCAAGTGTGGTTTTGTATTTTTTGCGCACAAAGTTATTCAGTAATGCGGCACTATGTGCATTTTGGACAGCAAGTGTCATTGTGCACGAGTTTAAATGTCTGTAATCTAAAACTAGACTTTATGTATTGTCGGGTTTAGCTACAGGAAACAAAGGATTGTTCATTGGAGAGGTACATTTTTCAATTACCCCCTGGTATTCAGGTTGATCTAAGATCTCCCTGACCTGTTTTTTAGCTTCTTGCTTTATTGGATATTGCCTCTGAGCAGTAGATGAAACCTTTAACAGGATCATGTGGTAGGTTGAGTTCTCATCCCACCCTGCGTGATTTTTTTTACAATGCCAGAGCTTGGGATACCGCCCACTCCTGTGCATATGTATGTTTAAGGTGAACGGGAACGTGTTTGGAAAATTCAGGAAAAATTATACTTTTTCCCCTGGGGCACTCCATTACGAATGCAGGTGGCCAAGCTTGTTCTGCTAACAGGATGTCATAACCTGATGATAAGTTCTTCCAAAAAAGACCTTTTACTTTCCTGGACTTGTCCCCCTCCATCCGGAGTGTTATTTTCAAGTAACTTATGTGGGACGCTCACCCTGGTGTCTGGTGTTTCCACTGTGATGTAATCATTCAACTCCGCTGTCACTAGAAATTCCTTCAGGTTCAGGCGAGCTATGGTTACTTCGGCTGCACTGTCTAGCATCGTCAGAGCCCATTCCCCGTTCAGAAGTTGTGTCCTCAGAATTCGGGGCATGTCTGATTTTCAGACCAGCAACTTTCTTTTTCTTAAATTGAGGTTTTGGATTTTGCTTAACTTCTTTTTTAGAAGTAAAGACTTGAGCGCGCTGCTTGTCTCTGGACTGTGTGCACTCCTCTCTATTTTCTGACCGTCCTTCTCTTTCGGAGCTTTTCTTCGAGCCCTGAAAGGAACGAGAGGAACGTGTATCAGTATCCTGATACCTGACACGTTTCCTAATATTATCCCTTTTCCTAAGGTTGTACCTCTTTTCAGAGGGCTCCTGTGGAGGAGATCTACCTGGGGACTGAGATCTCTTGTCTTTAGAGTTTTCTTTTTTTACTATCCCACTTCTTTTTAGAAGAAGTAGGTATCTGCTTAGAAGTGTCATTTTCGGGACTGCCCTGTAGTTGAGGTTTTAAAACTCTTTCCCCCAACCTATCCCTGCCTAATTCTGCATACGCAGTTTTAATTATTTTGGGTAGTTCATTCACCTGTTCTAATGGAGAGAACTCCCATAGTCGTTGGTGGATTGACACTGATGCTGCTTCCCCTTAAATATTAGCTAGTATTATGGCTGATACCTGGTCGTAGTTATTTAATAATTTCATGCCTACGTTTAGGGCAGGTTCTGCTCCGTACTCATTTGGTATTTGTCTTAATACATCTCGTATTACTGCTAATGAAGGAATACCATGAGTTCTGGTATATATGGCGCAAAAACTGTACCTCAAGAGGTACAATCCTCTAACTGTGGTGTAATCCCCATGGGAAAGCAGATTGTTAACATTCTGTGTTTTTCAAATGGTGTTGTATTTGGGAATACTGCTTCTAACTGGGTTATTTTCTGAGCTATCCAGTAAGGAATTTGTTCACGTTTGAGGGCACTTTGCCCATTACCATGTGTAATGTTTGTGGAGTAATTTTAGTACCTGTGCTCTGTGTAGGAGCTGCAGTAGGTGTAATTACTGTTGATTGGACCGCGAGTGTCCTTAAGACGAAGTGTGCTATGTTTCTGTAGAGTTTTATCAACTCTTTGTGTTGAACAAGCACTTCATCACCTGGCATTGTGTCAATGTCTGGATGTCGTGCATAGGTCGCTAATATTGGCCATGTTGCTCTTGTTCTTGTATGGGGTAGGGCGCCATTAAACAGAAAATATGTTCCTGGTAAGTACGTGGAATCTCAATCTCCTCAAACGGATTGTAGACTCCTGGAACTTCTTCATGAATGTAATAATGAAAAGTTTTTGTTACGGCACTCGCTGCTGGGAATGTAATCCATGAGTAGAATACCTCTGTTTTGAAATCTTCGTGTGCCTCTATCACGAATATTACTACACCTCCTCTGGGTGCTGACCCATTTTTATGTAGTATAACTGTCAGAATATGTCTTACATTGGATGCAATCTGTATTGCATTGGTATCTTCCTCAGCCTCTGAGTGATCAAGTACCTGGTCTAATTTTCCTGTTTCGGTAGTCATTGTGTTTAACACACGGAATAACTGTTCAAGGAAATTGAAGAAAAAGGTTTTATGCACAATTATGGGAAAATTGTCTTTCAAGCTTGATTAACCAACAGCCAATACATAGGATTTCTCGCCTACTCAGCTGTGGCAGAGTTTTTTCCTACCCACTCCAGACATCTCTGGGTTTTGTAAGTAGGGTCTCTAAGAATAAGCACGAATGAGCTACTCAGATTCTACTGTTAAATAAGTATCAAACCAAACAGTTGGGTCCCATTAGACCACGATAGGCTCCATGTAGTGTAGTTCCTATTGTACCCTTCATGCAGGACCTGCACTGTTTACGGATAACATATACTGTGGGTCTGGTGGTAGACTGACTCTGTACACCCCGGCTGAATATGTTAGCCTATGTTTTGCATTAGCTAGCTCGCAGTGCGCCACTAGTATCTCCTATTATCAGAGAGATTAGTTTTTGGAAACCTCAGAACACAACAAACCCTAATTCCTCAGACTTGTGTAAAAATATACTATTTTTCACCCAGTCACTCGTGCTTTCTTGTTTTGCTCTCAGAGAGATACACAGAAGAAACAGTCGGCATGTTTACAATAAGAATTTATTGTACCTTTGTTCTTCTCATGTAAAACATATGTGCTGCTACACCTGTGACACAGTAGCAGAGATATAGAATCAGCAGTATAGTGAATAAAAAGGAATAGTATTGTTCTACCATTTTGCAATAGTCATGAATATAAAATGCATTTATAAAATAAAGTGCGTACTCCAAAGATGTCTGTCTAGATGTACCTAAATGTACCTAGCATGTGAGTAGGCGCGAAAGAGCCTAAGAGTCTAAGAGTCAAGTATCCCATGTGAGTAGGTGCAAAAGAGCCTAAGAGTCTAAGAGCCAAGAATCCTGCTAGGAATAAAAAGGAATAGTATTGTTCTACTATTTCGCAATAGTCATGAACACATACATGAATATAAAATGCATTTATAAAATAAATAGCATACTCCTAATATGGCTGTCTAGATGTACCTAAATGTACCTAGCATGTGAGTAGGTGCGAAAGAGCCTAAGAGTCTAAGAGCCAAGAATCCCACTAGGATTTAGTCGAACCCCCATATCTGAATAGTGAGTGTGTGAGACTTCGCCCTGGACTTGAGTTGGACACCCCGCAAGGGATAGCTAGACCACTGTCAGCTATAGCAATGGCATGCCGGAGCCGCAGCGCCTCTGGTCAGTGTGTCAGCCTTGAAGCCTTGGTTCCCTCCTGACTACTGATAGCAAGAGGTGCTGTATTTATACAGTCTATGTGTGTGTGTGCGTTACCCATTGTTCAGTATGAGGATGACGTTGGGGATTAAACCTTGTGCGTCGATGGGAGATGTGAAGTGTACATCATGGAGAGTGAACTCATAAATTATTCATATGTGCTAAGGATGACGTCTTAGCAATATTGATTGGGAAAAACCCACCCTCGGCATGGAACTCGTTGAAAGGTTCAGGCCATAAAAGGCTAATCCATTCCCTCATTCTAGGTAGGTTAGAAGTCTTTCTATTGGGGAGTCTGTCTTCTCTATGGTTTATTATTATGTAAAAAATCCACCCCCATAATTAGAGGGGCTCAGACATCCAGTAGCTGTGAGTAAGCCGTCTGTAGTGGTGCGGTGTCATCTATATTGTGGCCATAGTACCCCACTATTATATATAGTTTATTATGTATCTGACTATCGCTATTGCCCATCTCCCTTTTGTGTTCGTGTCTATTGCTTCTATCCTTACTTAGAGCGATTTTTTCTAAGAGAATCGCCACCCCCATGATACAGCAGTCGTGATTTTTGCACACATAAGTATCCACCCATCTCTGGTTTTTGATAATGTCAACCTATTCGTCCTTTAAGAGATGTGTGTCCTGTAATATTATTATTTCACTGTCTAAGATATTCCATAATTTTCTGTCTGTGGTTCTTGATTCTGAGGTTGTTAACATTCCATGAGAGGATATTAACTAGCATTAGGTTTTTTCGGCGTGGGCCTCTGCATTCCCTGCGGCACCCTTGGTCCCCACCTCCTCGATTTTGTGCTACTAGGACTTTTTTGTTTTGTTTTTCCCTTATGCGCCCCAACCTAGTGTACATGTTTTTTTTCTGTTTTATTTGTGAACTACATCTTCTTCCTCCCCACCCCCCCGGGAAAAACCTCCCTTTTATCTTCTCTGGACGGTACATACCTCCCTTTTGAGCTCTTTGCTCCCCAGGCTTCCGCTACGCTCCCTTTTTCCGATTTCATTTGCTCGATGAAGCACTCCACCTCTTTGTGTTTCCTTATGTTGTACATTTTGTTCTTCCACATGATTTGTAGCGATGCAGGCAAGCGCACCTGGACAGTTGCTCCATGAGACCATAGTTGTTGCATCAGCTGGCCAAGCTCCCACTGCCTATTTTGTGTTGCTGTAGAAATATCTGACAGGATTCTGAATATCCAATCATCCCTGGTACCAGCCTTGAGGGCTTCATTCAGTATTTTTTATTTGAGGACATAAGTTTTGAAGTTTATCAGGATTTTCCTTGGGTTCTTTTTCACTTTCCCCTTCCCGAATAGATCTCGATGTATCCTTTTTTAATTTGATTTTTATTAAGGTGTTATCCATAAACATAAAAGTAAACCAAGAACAATCTCAAATAAACAAGCCGCATTAATCAAGATGGCAGTAACATTTCGGTAAATTGCCAGACATTCAATATCAACATTTTCCCTCGAAGTGTGAGACGGGGATGGATGCCATTCTAGAGGGCATAGGTCATTTACATTGACGTGTTCATATTACAACACACACCTCACTATTGCTTGTCTATCTTAGGAGGAGAGGAGAAAGGGGCATCGGCTATCCACATTTATCATATTATTTTACAACTCATCGATATCTACACATTGAAGCCAGTATGTAAATGGGGCCCAAATGTCCTTGGGGGGGGATCTTGCAGGCATTTGCTCCCAGTAACAAGACAGCTGGTCCCTGCAATATGTTATGTCTCTTACCCAGGCTTGTATAGATGGAGGAGTTGTGGCTCCCCAGTGCAATGCCACCTGTCTTTTGGCGAGCAACAATAGGGTTGCTGCTAACTGTCTCGCCGCTGGTGGGATGTTCTGCACAAAGCCCAGAGGCACAACTATAGGAGTCTTCGGTATTGCCTGTTTGGTTATAGACTCAATATGGTTAATTGCTTTGTTCCAAAAATTAGCCATAGACCTGCATTCCCATGCTATGTGTAGAATATTTGCTTCTAACCTTCTGCAGCACCAGCAAGTTGCATCTGCTTTTAATTGTGTGGGTGTGCGATACAGACGATGAATACATTTTAAAGTGAATTGATCTTAATCTGTAGTTGAGGAGAGTTGCTCTAACTGCGCACAGCAAAACTGTCATTGCTCATCTGTTAGTGTACCTCCAATGTCCCTCTCCCAGATCTTTGGGTAGTCGTGTAAATGCGTGTCACCAATTTGCGAGCTAAGTTAACAGTTAACATGTGCTCCAGTGCCTGCAATGATGTAGGGGCTTCAGGAAATGTGGGGTATCTAGCGCAGCATGCTGAGCATAGTTGGTTCCTGTGGATGGCAGAAATCTAGTTTTTTTGTTTTTTTTTGCAGAGTTTTATATAGCCCGAACTAGACCCGAACCGAATCAGGTATCAGAGCGCTTTACATAGCACCAGTTACGTTACATGAGGATACACTTTCCTTTTTTTAGGCACGGGGAGATTAAGTGATTTGCCCAGAATCACAGGAGGTTTTTTTGGCGTCGTTACCGAGACTCGAACCGAGATCCCCGGTCCGAGGTCGAGCGCCTTAGCCGTTAGGCCAACCCCTCTCCCCTAGTTATTGTTGATAACTTTTTCCAACTCTTTTTGCCTCCGCAGCCTTACTTCGGTCTATGTAGCCCCATTGTTATCCTTATTGCAGGCCTTGTTGAACCAGCATGAATGCGATGTATGAATGCATGCAGGATTGATTGATTTCAATAGTGTGAAAGTGAGTGTGACTCTATTTTGGATGTACGGGAGTGTGTGGGACGTATATGTATTTTGAAGTTTCTGACATATGTATAATGAGAGGCATCCCCTTTTCCTATTGAGTGAATCATGGCAATTTAATTATGAATCATGTCTACTGAAAGTATCTGGATAAAATAATAAATAAACAGAAAAAGTAAAATGAAAACTGTCTGATGTGTATTTGGCTCTGATACAGATTCTTGTCACCGTATATTGAAATTGAAGGATCCCTTATGGGACCGTGACTTATGCCTTGGTAGGGTGCTCTCTAATTCTATTGTACTGTTATAACCCCCTTTGTTGACCTGCCAGCATCTTAAATCCCTACGGGGAACCCCCTTCTATTTTGTTGGTAGTAAAATAGGGTGTCTAATGCCGTTGGTCTTATTGATAAGGAACATTTTCGTGACCGTTAAAAATGTCCCCCTGGATAAAGGTCGGCGCCCGTCACCAATTTGTGTTTGCGTGCCCTACTTTGGGCCTGTTTGTCCTGCAAAGGGGAGATTAGTGGATAATTGGCGATCTGCATGGCTGATGCGAATAAGCTAGGTAGTTTAGCTCGTTTATGCAATCCATGCCTTCTCAATGCTTCTGGTGTACCTAGCTCTTCTCGTGGGTGTTTAAAGTCCTGGCATATTGCAGTTTGGAGAGGGAGGGGAGCCACCCTGTCTATTTCAATAGCTACATGCAGTTGAAATTGTATTGGATATAGCCAGAATTGTAAATATTGTGCCTGTGCACTGTATGCATAAAGGGCAAGGCCCCTGGGGCCCCAAACCCTCCCTGGCCAGCGGCAATGTCAGAAATTCCCAGGTCAGCCGTGGTTGCTTGCCAGCCCTCGCTAGCTCAATCATGCTTGACCTGAGGCATCTTAAAAAATGGGCAGGAAAGGGCATCGGGATATTGGCAAAGAGATACAATAGCTTAGGCGGAATAACCATTTTGGTATTGGCAATTCGGCCCTCCAAGGAGAGAGCTGTAGATTTTCCCACCTCTATATCTTAGTCTCTATCCAGTCAATCGTTCTGCCGTAGTTGGTAGACCATATCTCCTGCAGAATGCTGTCGATCCAGATCCCCAAATATCGAACAGGGCCATCGGCCCAGGAGATAGGATATTCTGTATTAAAATGTGTTGTTCCTGTGGTGAGTGGTAGTATTATGGATTTTGACCAGTTTACCTGGATGCCCAACAGGCCTCCGTAGCACCCCAGTTCTCTAGTGACGGGTTCAAAATTTACCACAGGGTCTACTAGATATAGGGCGATATCGTCTGCATACATAGAAACTATGAGACCCCTCATAGTGAAACAGATACTGCGGTTAGTGTGGTGTTGTCGGAGCCGAGCCGCCAAAGGTTCCGTTGCTATAGCAAACCATAGGGGCGATAACGGGCACCCTAGGCGTGTACCCCTCGTAATGGTAATTGGCTCTGAAATCAACCCATTTACTCTGATCCTGGTAAATGGAAAGGTGTATAACAGTTTTATTTGCTGAATGAAAATGGAGCTTATGCTGAGCCGGGTTAGCAGTGTAAAAAGGAACTTCCACTCTAGGGAGTCAAATGCTTTTTTTGCATCTAGCAGTGCGGCCACTGCCGAGACATGTGGGGCTAGATAGTGTAGTTAAGTGAACAATGTACGGAGATTATGCGAGCTGGATCGCCCTGGCACGAACCTGGACTGGTCTTGTCGTATTATCATGGACAGCAGTGGTTGTAGCCTGTTGGCCAACAACTTGGCAAAACATTTTGCACCAAGATTAATTAGGGAGAGCGGTCTGTAAGAATCACAGTTTGTGGGGTCTTTCCCTGGCTTTAATAGTGTAATTATAACCAATTCTCTCATATATTGAGATAATATCCCAATTTGTAGGGCCTCCCGGAACACCTCCAGAAGGCGGGGTGCCAGGAGCTCAGTAAATTCTTTATAAAACTTGGCTGTAAGGACGTCGGCGCCTGGGGCTTTATCAGATGGGAGGCTCTGGATCACCTATCCCACCTCTTCGATCGTAAACGGTTCATCGAGGTATTCCAGATGGGCTATCCCCAACCAGAGAAGTTCCAGGGTCTCTAGATAGTCGGTGATCACAGAGTCCTCCGGGTCTGTTTGAGTGGTGTTAAGCTGGGAATAAAAGTAGCGCATGGTAGCCAGAGTCTCTAGAGATGTTCTAGCAGGTGGCATCCCGGGGATGTCAATTTCTAATATACGAGTAGCACTTCTTGGGGTGCACAGGAGATTAGCCAGTGTTTTCCCAGGTCTGCCCCCCTCGCTGTAGCGCCTCGCCTGTGCATGCTTATGCAGGAATTTAGTTTCCCTTTCAGCCTCCTCTTGAAAATCAGTTAGTTTTACACGGATCTGCGCTAATATAATGGGGGTGGGGGCCTGAAAATACTTCTGCTCTATTTCTCGGAGTTTGTTTTCTAATTTTGTAAGGCAGTTGCAAATGTCTTTTAGCACTCTCGATTGTAACGCTATACATGATCCACGTATCACAACTTGAATGTCTCCCAATGAGTGCCCATGGAGTCCACCATGCCAGTGTTTAATTCAAAATATTTCGGCAGATCTCCTCCCTGAACACTGAATCCAGTAGCGTATTTGGGTGGAGACGCCATGTGAATGGCTGGCTACATTGTTGTGGGATAGTGAGCGTTATCATGGCAGGCGTGTGATCAGAAAAAGTGCGCGAATAGTGAGATAATTCAGCTGTCCAGGAGTGCACTTCTCTGGATGTCAACCAGAAATCAAGCCTAGACCCTGCGTTGTGCTGTCTAGTAATGCATGTTCCCTCATGAACCCCTGGATGCAAGACCCTCCAAGTGTCCAATAGGTAGTTATCTTCAATATTCTTGTGTAAAGTTGCAGCCCTCCTAGGGTGATATGTGCGGGAAGCCCCCATTCTATCCGCCTGCAATGACAGGACAAGATTAAAGTCTCTGTCCCACAGCAGCGCCGTCGCTCCCACATTTTGTATCTTATGCCAAAGCTGACTAAAAAACTCTGGGTCATCTATATTAGGCCCTTATGTATTTGCAGTGGGGATTTGTTGGCCATAGATCAGTCCATGTAAAATTTTGTGTCGCCCGTTTGGATCAATTGCAGATTTCTGTGTTTGCCAGGGAACCCCTTTCCGTATTAAGATCGCTACTCCACGGGAGTAATTAGAGTAACTGGACATCCATATTTCGCCCAACTATTGGAATTGAGTCGTGGACAAGCTGTTTCCCTCAGGTGCATTTTCTGCAGAAGGCAAATATCTGCCCCATGTTGTTTAAGGTATGAATGTAATAATCTGGATTTTCTATGGTCATTTAGACTGCACACATTCCATGTGATACATTTTAAAGTAGACTTCTCAGCATATGTGTTTTCTGGGTACCATGTACCTTTGTGGGTCCCTGTCCCATGTATACCTGCTGACCTCGAATACCTGAGTCCTATGCGAGGGTAGCGAACACTCTGTTCCATTTCGTATATGCAATTACAATATATCAAGCGGCAACAAAGAAAAACATTGAACTTCCCCGTCCCACCCCGCACCCACACCAACCCTCAATCAGGTTGTGCAGACATCCCTTAAAGTACCCCGAGTCTAATGGTAAAAAAAACAACCTAGGTAGGCCTAGGATTTGTGGCAATTCTCCCTGAGGGCAGTGGAGTCGCAAGCATACGCCCATGCTTTGTATAGCAGGGTGGCTGAGCAATACAATTAGGCTTCAATAACTGAATAGGTGTACCAATATAGATCCATACTGAGTTGTGGCAATAGCATATGGAACAGTGTTATTAGTCAACAGTCGTTATCTAAATGTGAGGGTGTATATCAGGCAAAACCAAACACCATTGGTAGTGAAAACATAAAAGATAGAGTTAGAGTAGTTACGCTCTATTTTACCATGACGCACCCAGTCATTTTCGCTCAATCTACTGTTTGGCGAACACTCCCAGACACGTGTAGCCATTGAACGCTGTTTCAGTTCAATCTTGGTGAACTTTCAGGCAGTTCTGGCATCTGTGAACACAAGAGGTTTCCCGTCCGTATGCACACGTAGTTTTGCAGGATAAAGTAATGCGTATTTAATGTCAGCCTGTTGCAGCAGCTTCTTGTCCTGAATGGCTTCCTGCTGTGCCGCTTGTATGTGTTGCGTGAAGTCTGGATACATTGTGATGGTATTCCCTTGATATTTGAGTGTCCCTTTCTCCTGGGCAAGCTGCAATACTGTATCTCGATCCTGATAATTGAGGAGACGGGCGAGAATTGGACACACTGGTGCGCTTGGTGGTGGTTTGGGGCCCAGCGTGCGGTGCGCCCGTTCCACTAGTAACATGGCCGAGAAGTCAGTGCCATACAGGTCTCTCATCATGTGTTCGACATAGTATTCTATGTTGGTTATGTTGGTAGACTATGGAATACCCATAATTCGAACATTATTGCGGCGGGACCTCGCCTCTAAATCTTCATTCTTCACCTTTATTAGTTGCAGCACTTTGTCCTTTCGTTTTACATTTGATGATAGTCCATACCTGAAACTCTGATTTCAAGTGTGCCCAGCCTGGCTTCTTGTGTATCGACCTTTTGTGTAACTTTATCTAAGCGCCCAGCCATTGAATCTAGTTTTGAGTCTATTTGTTGTAGGCTGACCTGCACCACCTTCAGCATGGATTTTGGGTCACCCTCCTGAGTAGCATCCATGGCGGTCCCAAATGTGTCAACAGGCTACATAACACCACCGTCTTGTTGCCTGGTCGCCCTTTTGTCAAAATTTAGTTTAGGCAGTTTTCCATCAGGTTTCCCCGTTCCCTTTATCAAGCACTGGGGGAGCTAGCTGTGTAATGGCAGTCTTTTGTAAGGATTTTGTTCTTTACGGGTACCCCACTCTAAGGATCGAGTAGGTAGAGAACTTTGTGATGCAGTATTTAAGTGCTAGGCCTGTCTACTGTAATACAGTGCAGCTTCAGGTATCTGCGCCGCTGCAAATCGCTCGTGTCAACTGTCGTGTGGTGTTAGTGAGGTACCTACTTCTTGTCTCACTGTCCCTTGGCTTTACTAGCCTTGGCCTGACTTGTCTCACAATGCGGCTTTGGGAGCTGTGTTACAGCAGATTGTTCTCACCGGGCAGGGTGTGGGGTTTGAGAAACCCCCACTCCAGTCTCAATCGTTTCGTAGTGTGAGCAGTTTATGTGTAGTGATTCTGGGAATAAGGTCTCCGAGACTGCTTCCAGACTGGGTTGATTTATGCAGGTGTATCAGCTAACTTGCCCGCGTTGTTCCAGTGTAGCTTTAATGCACTGACGCACTCCTCTCCGGTTTCTCAACCAACTGGCATGTATCTCTTGTTTAGTTGCGCCTGTTCTGCACTGTAAAGGTGTTTCGAGGCAGTCGGTGCTCCCCTCACTCCGAGGTGTTCGCCTGGCTACAGGGCGTCTGTGCACCCTGCAGAGGGACCCAAGCCGGCACAGAGGCGTCCCCCGCTGGAGCAGACACGGCCCCCGCAACCCTCCACACAAGTGCAGAGGATCGCAAGGGCCACCCGCCCCCAGTACACAGCGCCCCGGACCAGACTCCTGCACGCCACTCACCAGCAACCGACGCAGGCCTCGGCTTCCTCCACCTCGGGGTCACCATCAGCACAGCTGGGTCCACAGGCATTTTCTTTTTTCCTCCCTGCTCTGCGGTGCAGGAACGTCCGGTGCTCCGGCAGGGTCAGGTCTCAGGATCATTGGCTGCTCCGCCCACTCGAGTCCCGGGTGTACCTCAACACTCCACGCCACAGGCTGCAACTGATTTCAGCCAGGGGAAGCTTTCTTCTAGTAATGTGATTGCAACTTTTATGATATTGTCTCCTTCCAAGCCTTTGGGTACATTTAGGACTCTTAGATTATTCCTTCTAGTTTGGTTTTCAGGGGATTCTATTTTATCCCTGAGGTCTCCTTCACTTGCCTATAGCAATTGGATTTATTTTTTGGTTTGCCTCTACTTCTTTACTTAGGACTTCTACTGAGGTTTCTACCGCTCCATCAATGCATTTATCTTGGTGTCCAGAACTTCACAGGTCCCTTGTATTTTTACTTGGTTCTTTTCAGAGGTAGCGAAGTTCACCATAATTTCCGATATCATGGCTTACATCAATTTTTCTGTACTATTTTGTGAACCTGGAGGATTTTGTCCTTCCCACTGTGGGCTGCATGGGGTTGGTATTTGGCTCTGTTGGGGAGGACTCTCCACATATACCTCCTCCGCAGTCTCTTCCGTCCTAAGGACCTGAAACCTGTTGCTGTCCGTATTTCCTGTGATTCCCTCCCCTTTTCCAATACTTTTTGGGCTTTCTCTCTGTTCTGTATGTTTAGGATTGCTTTACCTACACTTTGAAGAAGGACCTCAGGGATGGAGTACATTTTATTTAGGCTCCTATTCCTCCTAGCTTGCTTTGCCATGTTCTGGACAGAGCAGCTAGCGATTGTACTGAAATGTGTGTTTCCCCTTTTTTCTAGTGCTCACTGGAGCTATACTACTTTCCCCCTTTGCTGGATCCTGTGGGGTGTTGACTACAAAATGCCTATTCCTCAGACAGTAACTGTTTTCCTTGATGAGAGCCTGGACTGGCTCACTTGCTTTGGAAGGGTAGATTGGGTTTAGATTCACTTTTTCTCCCCCCTTCGCTGTCTTTGTTAATATCAGATATGCCTGTGCCCTGGGGAGAACGTGTTAGTGCCGTGCCCCCCGCAATATCACTTACCCTCCTCATGCAGTCATTCCGCTGCGCCCCTGCTGCTACGCCGACCTCCGCACTGTCTTTCCGCATTTCTGGCAGAGTTAGTGTTTCTCTGTCCAGCACACCTGCAGCCGTCGTCCTGCCCTGGAAGGGGATTCTTGCGGTGGTCCTCAGGTTGCTGCACCAGGCTGCTGCCACTTATACCCACACGCTGGGTGGGCCGCCCGATCGGCACAGAGTCCAGCTGCTAACTCATCCAGCCTGCTCGTGGCCGCTGCTCTGCTCACCATGTCCTACACCTGGTAAGCGCCTCGGCCTCATTTCATTTTTCTTCTTGTGTTGTATAGTGTGTGCCCTCTTTAGATTCCACTTGTAATAGTCGCTTTGATTGTTGCGTTCTTTTGCCTGGGGAGCTCAGAGCTCCCGGCCGGACTCGTCAGCCGGCTGCCATCTTCTCCCAATCTCTTTAGGCCCAGTTTTTCAAGCCATGGGTGAGAACCAGTTATCTTGTTCTTAACAATCATGTATGTGGGCGGGCATCCATATATAGTGTCTGTATCATAGTTAGTTACTTGTTGCAGTAACGTCCTGTTTCCCTCACCACTTAGGAGTGTAGATAATTAATTGTGGCCTTACATTCCAACCCTGAGAACAGATTTCAATGAACTGAGCAGACTCAAAGTGTTATTCTTTCAACAATCAATCAATCAATCAATCAATCAAGGCATTTATAAAGCGCACTACTCACCCGGAGGGTCTCAAGGCGCTTGGGGGGGAGGGGTGCTGCTACTGCTCGAACAGCCGGGTCTTGAGCTTCTTCCTGAAGGGGAGGTGGTCTCGGGTCAGGCGAAGGTCGGTCGGGAGGGTGTTCCAGGTCTTGGCGGCCAGGTAGGAGAAGGACCTTCCTCCTGTTGTCGCTCTTCGGATGCGGGGGACGGTGGCGAGGGTGTGGTTGGTCGATCGGAGGTGGCGTTTGGGAGCGTAGAAGTTGAGGCGGTTGTTGAGGTAGCTCGGGCCTTGGTCGTGTAGGGCTTTGTGTGCGTGGGTGAGGAGACGGAAGGTGATTCTCTTGTTGACGGGGAGCCAGTGCAGGTCTCTCAGATGTCCGGAGATGTGGCTGCGTCGGGGGATGTCGAGGATGAGTCTGGCTGAGGCGTTCTGGATCCGCTGGAGTCTCTTCTGGAGCTTGGCGGTGGTTCCGGCGTAGAGGACGTTGCCGTAGTCCAGTCGGCTGGTGACGAGGGCCTGGGTGACCGTCTTCCTGGTCTCGGTGGGGATCCACCGGAAGATCTTCCGTAGCATGCGCAGGATGTTGAAACAGGATGCGGAGACGGCGTTGACTTGTCTGGTCATGGAGAGGGAGGAGTCCAGGATGAAGCCCAGGTTGCGTGCGTGGTCTGTTGGTTTGGGTGCGGTGCCCAGGGCGGGGGGCCACCAGGAGTCGTCCTAGGCGGAAGGTGAGGAGCCCAGGATGAGGACTTCCGTCTTGTCTGAGTTCAGTTTCAGGCGGCTGGTCGTCATCCACTCGGCTACGTCTTTCATCCCCTTCGTGGAGGTTGGTTCTGGCGGCGGCGGGGTCGTTGGTCAGGGAGAGGATCAGCTGGGTGTCGTCGGCGTAGGAGATGATGTTGAGGTTGTGTTGGCGTGCGATGGCCGCAAGGGGGCTCATGTAGACGTTGAAGAGGGTGGGGGTGAGCGAGGAGCCCTGAGGAACGCCGCAGATGACTTCCGTGGCTGCAGATCTGAATGGTGGTAGGCGGACTCTCTGTGTCCTTCCCGCGAGGAAGGAGATGATCCACTCTAGTGCCTTCTCCTGGATTCCGATGTTTCTGAGGCGCTGCGCTAGGGTGCGGTGGCAAACAGTGTCGAACGCCGCGGAGAGGTCTAGGAGGATGAGGGCCGCTGTTTCACCGTTGTACAGCAGGGCTCGGATGTCATCAGTGGCAGCGATGAGGGCGGTCTCGGTGCTGTGGTTGGCTTGGAAGCCAGACTGTGAGGGGTCGAGGGATCCATTCGTCTAGAGGAAGGCGGCCAGCTGCTTGTTGACGGTCTTCTCGATGACTTTGGCTGGAAACAGGAGGAGCGAGATGGGACGGTAGTTCTTGAGTTCGGTGGGGTCGGCTGATGGCTTCTTGAGTAGGGCGCTGAGTTCGGCGTGCTTCCAGCTCTCCGGGAAGGTAGCGGTGTCGAAGGAGGTGTTGATGATGTCCCGCAGGTGGGGTGCGATGACAGCGTCGGCCTTGTTGAAGATGTGGTGAGGGCAGGGGTCGGTCGGAGATCCGGAGTGGATGGAGTTCATCGTGCGGATGGTGTCTTCAGTGTTGATCAGAGTCCAGGCGCGGAGGGTGGTGGTGGGGGGCGGGGGTTCGGTCGTGGCGTGCGTCGGTTGAGTGCTGAAGCTGTTGTGTATGTCCGCGATCTTGTTGTGGAAGTAGGAGGCGAGGGAGTTGCAGAGGTCTTGCGAAGGGGTGATGTCGTTGTTTCCGGCGTTGGGTTTGGAGAGCTCTTTGACGATGTTGAAGAGTTCCTTGCTGTTGTGTGCGTTGTTGTCCAGTCGTTCCTTGAATGCGGTTTTCTTGGTGGCGCGGATGAGTTGGTGGTGCTTTCGGGTGGCGAGCTTGAGGGCAGCCATGTTATCCGGAGTTGGGTCTCTGCGCCAGGTTCTCTCGAGGGCTCGGCAGTTCTTCTTGGTGTTCTTGAGTTCGTCGGTGAACCATGGGGCTTTCTTGCTGCCGGGTCTGCTAGGCGGGGTCCTCAGGGGGGCGAGGTCGTCTGTGCAGTTGCTGATCCACTTGGTGAGGTTGGTGGCCGCATGGCTTGGGTTCGGTGTGCTGGTGGGAGGGTTCATGCTCAGGGAGGTCGCGAGTTGGTCGGCTGTGATCTTGTTCCAGCTTCTGCGTGCAACCTGTTGCTGGTGGTGGTGGATCGTGGTCCTTCTGAAGCTGAAGTGGACGCAGCTGTGATCCGTCCAGTGGAGTCCGGTGGCGTGGCTGAAGGCGATGTCCTTGCTGGATGAGAAGACGGGGTCGAGTGTGTGTCCAGCGTAGTGGGTGGGGGTGGTGACCAGCTGCTTGAGTCCCAGGTTTGCGAGGTTGTCCAGCAGGGTGGTGGTGTTGCGGTCGTTGTTGTTCTCCAGGTGGAAGTTGAGGTCCCCGAGGAGGATGTAGTCAGCAGAGCAGAGGGCGTGCGGGCTGATGAAGTCGGCGATGTCTTCGCTGAATTGTGTGCGTGGTCCCGGGGGTCTGTAGATGAGGGTGCCTCTGAGGGTGGTCTTGGGGTTGATGTGGATCTGGAAGTGCAGGTGTTCGGTGGGTGCGAGGGTGTCGTTGGTGTTGGTCGAGATGCGGATGGTGTTCCTGTGGATGATGGCGATGCCTCCTCCTGTGTTGTTGATGCGGTCCCTTCGGATGATCTTGTAGCCGTCTGGGATGGCGATGGCGATGTCGGGCGCTGAAGAGGCGTTCATCCAGGTTTCCGTGAAGAAGGCGACGTCTGGGGCTGTGGAGTCGAGCAGGTTCCAAATCTCGATGGCGTGCCTGTGGACGGAGCGGGTGTTGAGCAGGATGCATTTCAGGTGGCTGTGGCTGTTGCTCGTCTTGGTCTTGGTCGGTGCTGGTGTAGTGGAGGTCTGGATGCAGGTGAACTTGCAGGAGTTGCAGCAGAAGGGTCCGTGGGTGCGTTTCGGGGTGGCTCGGTAGCACCCCGGGGTTCTTCCGGCATTGAGTGCGTAGAGTTCGGTGGCGTCGTAGGTCCGGCGGGTGGGCTGGGGTCTGCGGGGGCCAGGGGTCCTGGCACTGGGCGCGGTCCAGGCGCGGACGGGCGCAGACGGGCTTACCTTTGGCGCACCTTCGGCGCTCAATCGGCGCTCCCGCTGCACGCGTCCGCTGCGCGGTCGCTCTGGGGGCGTCATAAGAAGGGGGACGGGAGGGCGGGTCTGCTGGGCTGGGCGAGCGGCTGGGCCAATGGGCCGGTGGTGGGCGGGGCCGCAGGGGGCCAGCGGCGGGAAAAGTGGCGAGCGGGCGGCTCAGCTGTGGCTGGGCCGCTCGGGGGTGCTGGGGGGCGACGGTGTCGGTGGCGGCAGGCAGGAGGCTGGCAAGGAGGCTGGCTGGCTAGCAGGATCAGCAGGCGAGGGAGCAAGGGGGTGACCCGGCCTCGAGAGGCACAGTGGTCACTCCCGCGAACAACCAGGCACTCCCCTTAAGAAGGGGGACGGGAGGGCGGGTCTGCTGGGCTGGGCGAGCGGCTGGGCCAATGGGCCGGTGGTGGGCGGGGCCGCAGGGGGCCAGCGGCGGGAAAAGTGGCGAGCGGGCGGCTCAGCTGTGGCTGGGCCGCTCGGGGGTGCTAGGGGGGCGACGGTGTCGGTGGCGGCAGGCAGGAGGCTGGCAAGGAGGCTGGCTGGCTAGCAGGATCAGCAGGCGAGGGAGCAAGGGGGTGACCCGGCCTCGAGAGGCACAGTGGCTTTCAATTCAGCTCGTGAGACCTTCGAATTGCAGGTGGCAAGATGTCTAGTGAAATACAATCATTACTGGACACAATCATCCCCCTGCATTTCGGGGAATTGATTAATCAAATATTTAATGCATCTGATGCCACAGGCTTGGCAAATTTTTTTAAACTCATGGGCTCCAGCCTCGTGACTTCTTTTCAAACTATTTTTGGAGTAATTCCAGCAGTATTCATTCAAATTTTTCCAGCGCATTTGGTGGGTACCCTCTGCTGCTCTTCTTGGTTTGTGGCATCGTCGTGTTGTTCCTTCTATTCCCCAATAACTGCTAAATCTGTAGTCCTGCCCGAACAGGTATCGCTGCAGCTGTAACATGTGCGGATGCTACAAAGTTTTAGAATAGTGCCTCAGGATGCTCTAGATGCCGAGTTTTGTCTGAACTTCCGCTATACTTACTTCACCAGAGTGCAACCTGTGTTTCATTTTATCCGGTGCCCCTTTCAGTGGGCCCTGGATGTATGCCTGGCCACCCCTTCTCATGCTGCCCTGGATTTCAAACTGTTGAAGGGATACCTTAGTGGCCTATAACCAGACCTATTACTTGGGTATGCGGCTTGTGTACAACCCAGCGTTGGGGACAGTGGCCGGAGGTAGTCCATGTGCAACTACACAACGTATCTTGGATCTAAATTTTATTGAGATTCACACAGGTTTACCATGGATGGTTCTATCTACAACTGGAAATGAGGAACAGATTTGCTCCTTTGACCTGTTCAATTGGAAAGCAGTTATTTCCAATTTGGAAGGTTCGGATATGTTACTGGAATTGATGTCATTCCATTTCGCATCCTACATCTTGGGTCCAGGCGATACACTGTTATTGGATATATTTGTGTGCACAAATTTTGGGAAACACTCTTGCCCTGCAATTACTTTAGTGCTTTGGATCGTCTTACAGTTTGACTTCAGTCATCATTCAATGCTACTGTCCTGACCAAGGTGAGGGTATCATAAGTCCTGTGCAGTCCCTTTGTCGTTTTCCCTATGTTAGCATGAGCACGTTGCAGATTTATGTCAGCTTTGCACACGATACCTTACAGATATATTTTTGCTTTGTGCTACATTGTACTTTCACACAAGAACACGCTGTTGTTATTGCACTCTGTTCTTTTCTAGGATTTAGTCTGAACATGTAGACAAGGTCAAACAGCAATGCCCCTTGTTATTCTGTTCTGGCCAGGCCCTAGCACCTAGACAAAACACACAAATGCAGCTGTTGTTTGGGAAAACTTACTTTTTGTCATATAGGTATACACATATAGGTATCACACACTTGGAGAGGGCCCTTTCTAGAGAAAAGATCATGACAGCACCTGTAGACAAGTAGGTTCGGCTTCTTAGGGTTACCCCCACTTTTTGCTAAATGTGATACTGTTTTTGACTAGTCTGACTGGGATCCTGCTAATCAGGAACCCAGTCAATCTGCTTTCTCCCTAAACTGTTATGTACTTAGCTACACTCCAGATTGGATACTGGGGTTCTAAGTGAGAAGGTTCTACTGCATGAGCAGAACTCCCATGCAGCTTATGGAGTCCATTCACCCGGGTTGTCAGTGAGACAGCCATTTACGACTTATAGAGTGGGATTAGGCAACAGAGTGATGAGCAACTTTAAAATGGCTGAAACAAACCCTATCGTGTTTGGTGTCAAGCATGTTGGAATCATACCCCCACACCTGTAACTGGTGTGGGAGTTATGATTCTATCCCTCAGAAGCGTGCTTTGTTGGGTCCCTGGTGTTCCAAGTACCAGCCTTCTAGTCCCAAGCAGAACAAAATGTTTGCTGCCTACCAGAGACACATTTGTGCCTTCCTGCTGCAGAGCCAAGCTCGAGCAAGGGAAGGCAGATTAATAGGCATCCTGTCACAGGGAGATGTGACCACCTCCCAGACAGGATTTAGGGTATTAGGGATTGGTGAGTGTGCTTGCAAGCGAATGAAAGTCTGCATGAGGGGTACATTTGTGTCCCTGTACATAGTTCAGTTCAAACTTGACCTGGGAGCCGTTGGCTCCTGCTCTGGCACGAAACTGGAAACAGTACACAGGAGTAACTTCCCCACTGTCCAGAACCTTCCCTGGGAGGGTCCCCTGAATCTGTCCAAATCCCTCCTGTTTGTACAAAAGGGCTAACCTGGCTGTAGGACCTTAGATTCGATGTGAACAAGATTCTGAACCAGAAACCACTGAACTTCGACTGTGTGGACACTCTGGACTTTGTTTGGGCCCGACTTTGTCTCCCTCTCAGTCTGAAGCATCGTTTGTGCTGGAGCCACCAAACAGGATATGCATAGGGCCTGTGGAGCATCAAGGACAACTGAAGATATCTCCCTTGGAGTGAAGGAGTCACTCCCCTGCATTAGCAGGCACAGCAACACTGATGTCTGCTCTGTTGACCCTGAGGAACACAGAAGGTAGGTTTCTATGTCCCTCAAGGTCGGAGCTGCCCTCTCATCAAGTTTGAGGTCAGAATCCCTCGTGGGAGCTGCAATACCCGAACCCCTGTACACTGCATACATGTGCAAGTGCATATGCTTGTTGGTGTTTCCTGAACAAGTGCATTGGGTTCAGAGTAGCCCCAACCTCTGGCAGCATTTCCTACCAGGAACTCCGGCCTCCTCACACTGAGTGCTCCGTGGTCTGCTGTTTGTTGAAATCGCTCAAGGTCCTCCTGCGACTCCTGTGCCTCTGGCCTGTGGGTTCACTTGAGGGTCAACTTTGCTTTTCTTGGGCTCACCTGGTTTCTCCAGACCTGCCCTGACTCCCCTTGCTGTGGTGAGTCTCCTGGACCTTGCTGGTCCGAACTGTACCCATCCTTGACCTTCTGCGTGGGTTGCCGTTGCCAAGGCTATTTAGTGCTCCCGCCAGACACCGATCCCTCAGTACTAGACATCCCTTGTGGGACAGCTCCTGGTTGCCCTCGATATTTCCTGGTCCCCGTAGTTGCAGAGTCAATAACTCCCTCAATGCACCTGAAGCACCCGACATCGGTGGGCATTCGTCTTCAGAGCCCCTGGTCGCTTCTAAGTGACCCCGACTCTGTCCCCTCTGCTTTCAAGTACTCTTCGACAGGAATACCCCTTTGGATTTCAACTGACACTTTTCTTCCCTGCAGCAGCGGCTCTTCTTCGAAGTCAATTTGAAAAAAGGAGAGGAACCCTTGGACACCCAAAGGACTAGGGTTAAGACAAGAAGTTAAAAATTATGTCCTCTAGGATAATGTTTTAGTTCACACCTTGTCTCATACAATCAAACCCAACTGCATACACACAACAACCATTCAAAGGTCATCTCTCAACTGGTGGCTAAAATGTATTGGCACAAACACTTGTTATTTATGACATAATTATTGTAATTTATCAAAACCGTTTATTGTTTTTTTTTAAAGTTAAACATTGTTTTTTCTTCCTTAGTTAAAACCATTTAAATCCACAGGTTCATCTTGAAAATCGTATTACAGTGTTAAAAACAATGAATCACATTAACAATAATTAAAAAGTCATAACACAAGAGTTAAGACAGACAATAATCTTTGTCATAAATTGCCATAACCCAGAATTAAACTTATACACAGACACCCTGATGCCACGTAGATCATCAATATCTAGGGCAATGTTTGTATTGATGGATTTGTGGCACAAAAAAAAGGGCGTCAACGCGTTTTGAAGTCTTTATCTCATTCCACCTTCTTTATCAAGACAGTAATATTATGTACTCCTGTCCATAAAACCTGTATTGGCAGGTGACAGGTATGTCACTCTGTTATGCAAATAATCTTAATCACTGGGCTCTCCCATCCATACATGAGGCTTGAAATTATCTGATTTCGAATGAATCTCCTAAATGGGCATAGAGCCTACTGTTGAGCGATAAACCAGTCCCAACTTTTAAGATCCCATCGCTCACATTATATATAATCTGGGCTTGTTAAAAACAATAAAATATCCCCTCTAGTGTTCCAAGCATTCGCTATTGTTATTAGCTGATGTCGGGAATACTTTTCCTTTAAGATGTCCGTTCCTCAATACGGATTCCTTCAGATCCTTTTCAAATTAGCGCATATTGTATCTAGCTCCTTCTGGATAACAGAACCAGCTCCTTAGTCTGTCCAAGTTGTTTGTAGACAAACAACTTAGATGGATTAAGGGGCTGCCCTTATCGACGCGGTCAGCTGGAATTGCGAGACTCTGTTTTGTTATCATTGCCGTAGCCGGAGGAGGCTACGATTCGTAAAGAACTTTGAATCAAGTATTTTCAAGAACTCTATTTTTGATAACTGTACTGTGGATTCTTTTGCGTTTAATGGTATTGTGATAAACCTATATAAAGTTACTTTTTTTGATATACAACTTGTGTGGCGTCCCTTTGTAGTGTTGTCACTTGATTACTTTATGTGTTCACAAATGTTTTACACACTGCCTCTGAGACAAGCCTGTATGTACGTGCCAAGCTACCAAGGGGGTGAGCAGGGGTTATTTTGGGAGTGTACCCCCTTCCCCTGACTAGATGCAAGGGTCCCTATTTGTCAAAGGTACCTACCTCTGCCAACTAGAGACCCCCAAATCTAACATTGGTGGTCAGCGGTGAGGATTTGGACTTGCATTTGTGATTCATATACAGTGATTGGTGAACACTACTAGTAAGTGCAGACCAAAACGCGACCACGTACTTCTGGTAATCTGTTTTTATCAGGGATCTTTATTTTTGCGAAGAACTGCTGAGTTTAACCACCATAGAGAAATCTCCCCCATAGGTAACAGTGTTTCCGTGCGAGGCCTGTCCCCAGAGGAATTGGCGGACAGGAAAGAAAACAGGATGCCCGAATTGGAGCTTGCCAAGCTCAAGTTGGGTGGACAACTGGAGTTGGAGAATGAGACATTAGCCCTGAAGAAGAAATGAATGCAGCTGGAGCATGGGAAGAGTTTGAGGGAGTTGGAGTTAAAAGCTAGGAGCTTAGAAATTACTCCCTATGGTGCCAGCACACCGTCTATGCCTGTGGAAGGAAGGGTGTATATTATGAAAGATGTGGTGAGAGAATTCTATAAGAATGATGATACTGGGCAGTGGTTCAAGGCCTATGAGGTAGGCATGTCTTCCCACGGGTCCCTGAGAAGGATTGGGGAGCGGGGTTGTGGGGACGGTTCCTTAGTGAGGGGTGGGACACACTGTTAGACTTGCCTTCTGAAGTCCATAATTCTTATAGCCACATGAAAGAGGCATTGATGGCCAGGTATGGGCTGACTCCTGAGTTGTATAGGCAAAGATTCAGGGGCTGCAAGAAGATAGAGGGCAGTACCTGGGTAGAGTATGTCACCTTTTTCTACAGAGCGTTGGATGGGTGGGTGAAAGGTGGAAAAGTTAATGATTTTGAAGGGCTCTTTGATTTAATTGCATGGGAGCTGACTAACCCTAGGACGCTTGCTGAGGAGACGGACCGCTGGGTCAGCACTAGGGTCCACAAGGGTCACATGGGAGACTCGGCCAGAGGTGCGCAGGGTCCCCAGCAGAGGAGTGGGGGGACAAGGGTAAACAGAGGGAGTTCCAGAGAGGGTCCCAAAGTAATTTCCAAGGGAGCCAAGGGAAAGGTTCCCAGCCTCCCCCGGAGAAGAAGCCCAGGCCCCGACAGGTAACCCTGTTCTTAGGGTACCCCTGAGGTGTTACAAGTGTGGTGAATTGGGTCATAAGGTGAATGATCCTCGGTGCACGCAGTTTGGAAAGACAGCATCCCCTGGTGCTCCACCCCGGCAGATGGCGAGTGTAGTCCTGGGGAGGAGATGGGTGTCCAAGGTGGGTGGTGTCCTTCAGAAATGTCCCTTGTCCCACTAGGAGACTGTGAGGTGGTCCCCAGGACCCAACTGCCTAACAACACTAAGAAATATGGGCAGTGGGTGACCATCAATGGCCATTGAGTGGAGAAGCTGAGAGACACAGGACCCAGTGTGACAGCTGTCAAGTGTCACCTGGTGGCTCCAGAGCAGACTGTCCCCAATGCATTTTGCCCAGTTGTTGCCACTGACAACACAGAGAGCCGTTGTCAGGTGGATCAGGTTCCATTTGAGTTGGGGGGTCTCTGGTACTCTTCAGGTAGCTGTAAGGCCCACCATGCCTGTTGACTATTTGTTAGGGAACGATTTGGAGAGCTCACCTTGGGTGAAGGTGGAACGAAGTGCTCATTTGGAAATGTTGGGTTTGCCTGGATGGATGTGTGTAACCACACGGTCCATGGCAGCCAGTAAGGGTGCTTGAGGGGACCTGGAGCCTGAGAGGGTGGCCCAAGTACCTGCCTTAAAGAGATAAGAGGCAGGGGGCACAGGAAACCGGCCCCCAAAGTTCCCACAGTCCAGAAGGAGATAGACCCTGAGGGGGATGCCCTGGAGCCTACAGGGGAACAGGTAGCTGAACTGGGGGACCTGCCTGAGCTGACCCATTGGCAGCAGGAAGGAGGGTCCTCCCGGGAAGAGTTCTGTTAGTAGCAGAACAAGTGCCCTTCTCTTGTGGGTTTGTGGCAGCAGGCTGCAAACCAGGGAGCAGGTGATCAGTCTGAATCACATTGGATCTACTGGGAGAATGGTCTCCTGTATAGTGAGCCTAAGGTTGCTGAGCCTGGTTCAGCCCGTATGATGGTGGTACTCCAGCGCTTCAGAGCCTTCCTACTGGGGCTGGCTCATGATGTGACATTAGCAGGACATTTGGGACAGGTCAAGACCTTTGAGAGGTTTGTCACCCACTTGTATTGACTCCAAATGCGCAGGAGTTCAGACACTCATTGCAGGACATGTCAGACTTGCCAGCCAAGTGGAAAGAGTGGGAGGAAGCAGAAGGCTCCTCTCCACCCATTCCCTGTGGTCAGCACCCCCTTTGAACAGGTGGGTATTGACATTGTGGGGCCACTGGACCCCAAGACAGCCATGGGCAACAGGTTCATCCTGGTCTTGGTGGACCATGTCAGCCGGTACCCGGAAGCCATACCTCTGAGGACAGAGACGGCCCCTGTGGTGGGACGGGCATGATGGGAATTTTCTCCTGAGTGGGATTCCCTAAAGAGGTGGTGTCTGACCGAGATACCAACATCATTTCCAAATATATGAAGTTCCTGTGGCAGGAGTGTGGGGTAACCTACAAGTTTACCACTCCTTACCACCCCCAAGGAAACTGCTTGGTTGAGAGATTCAACCGAACCCTAAAAGGCATGATTATGGTTCTCCAGGGACCTATGAGATGTAAGTGGGACGTCCGCTTACCATGCCTACTGTTTGCATACCGCGAGGTGCCACAGAAATCTCTTGGGGTCAGTCCCTTTGAGCTTCTCTATGGTCACCTCACGAGAGGAAGTCTGAGTTTGGTCAAGGAAGGCTGGGAGCATTCTCCCAGGAAACCTCCCCAGGATGTATATAGCTGCATGCTGGCCTTCAAGAACCAAACTCGGCGTTTCAGACAACTCGCTGAGGCGAATCTGGAAGCCAGTCAGGAGGAGATGAAGCGATGGTACGACCAGAACGCCACTCTGGTAGAGCTTCAGCCTGGTCAGAAGGTGTAAATCATGGCCCCCGTGGAGCCCTGCGCGCTCCAGGATAAGAGGACCGGACTGTTTGAGGTGGTAGAGCGCAAGAATCCTATTACCTACTTCATGGAGTTGCGGTCTCCCAGAAAACCCTTGCGGGTCCTGCCTGTGAACCACCTGAAGCCCCACTTGGAGAGGTCCGAAGTGGGCATGCTCTTAGCGAGAGATGCTGGAATGGAGGAGGAGACTGAGCCTCTCTCGGACCTCCTGTCAGAGACAGAGTGAGAGGGGTCAGTGGAAGGCGTCAACCTCTCTTCCACCCTGACCCGTAAGCAACAGAGTATTTGTCGCCAGCTGCTGGGACAGTTTTCTGATTTGTTCTCTCCGGTTCTCGGTGTCACAGACTGGTGCGTCCATGATGTGGACACGGGAGACAGCCCACCTGTGAAGCACAAAACTTACAGGGTGTCTGACCAGGTGAGAGCTTGCATCAAGGAGGAGGTCTCCAAAATTCTTGCATTAGGGGTGATTGAGTCCTCCAACAGTCTTTGGGCCAACCAAGTGGTCTTGGTCCCAAAGGCTGCTGCATCGGATGCCACACTAGAACTCCGGTTCTGTGTGGTCTACCGAGGTCTCAATTCAGTCATGAGGACTGATGCGCACCTCATCCCCAGAGCTAACGAGCTCATTGATTGGTTAGGAGCTGCCTGGTACCTCAGCACGTTCGACTTAATGTCTGGGTACTGGCAGATCGCCTTGACTGATGGGGCAAGAGAGAGGTCAGCATTCTCCACACCAGATGGACACTACCAGTTCCTGGCGATGCCCTTTGGGATGAAGAATTCCCCTTCCACCTTTCAGAGGTTGGTCAACCAGGTGTTGGTTGGACTGGAAGTGTTCAGTGCCGCCTACCTGGATGACATTGCAGTGTTCAGCGCCAGTTGGGAAGAACATCTGCACGACCTCTGGAAAGTGTTGATGGCGCTGCGGAAGGCAGGCCTCATGATCAAGGCGAGTAAGTGCCAGATCGGGCAGGGTTACGTGGTGTACTTGGGACACCAGGTTGGTAGCGGCCAGGTGGCGTCCCTTGGGAGCCCCCCAAAATCCAGACCGAGGTGAGAGCCTTCCTAGGACTTGTCAAGGGGTATGGCAGCATCGTTGCACCCTTGACAGAGCTGACTTCCCGGAAGCAGCCCAAGAAAGTGATTTGGACTGACACCTGTCAGAAATCTTTTGAGGCACTGAAATCTGCCATGTGCACGGCGCCCGTGCTCTTGGCACCCGACTGCTCCAGAGAATTTATCGTTCAGACAGACGCTTCAGAGCATGGTGTGGGGGCTGTTTTGTCACAGATTAATGAGGAGGGCCTAGATCAACCCGTAGCCTTCATCAGTAGGAGGTTACTTCCACAGGAACAGAGGTGGAGTGCAATTGAGCGTGTGGCATTTGCTGTGGTCTGGGCGCTGAAGAAGCTGAGACCATACCGGTTTGGGACTCACTTCCGGGTTCAGACAGAGCACAGGCCCCTCAGATGGTTGATGCAGATGAGGGGTGAGAATCCAAAGCGGTTGACGTGGTCCATTTCAATACAGGGGATGGACTTCACGGTGGAACACCGCCCTTGTACAGAACACACCATTGCTGAAGGTCTGTTCAGATTTTTCCGCCTTAGTGATGAGAACTCCCAGGATTTAGGGTAGTTCTCCCCACATTTTAGCTGGAGGGGTGTTAGACCTGGCACCTTGGCTTGGGTCTCCCTTCTATTTTTTTGCTGTTGCCTCATGTGTTTTTGCTGGTTTTAGATACTTTGGGCACTGTGCCACAGCTGTCCAGTGCCACAGTGCGAGTGCTTCCTATGGTAAATTGATGTGCAAATTAGTGACTCCATAATTGACTTGTTAGGATTACTTGTCAGACCCTCGTATAGTGCCCGGGCTTGTAAACCAAACGCTGTTAGTGGGCTTGCAGCACTGGTTGTGCCACCCACGGAAGCAGCCTCGTTACAAGTTACTACATCCATCGCAGTCTGGATTCAGAGCAGGGCATTCGACCGAATCCACCCTACTGGGAGTCACAGAAGCTATCCGTCTAACGTTAGACAATGGGGGCACGGCGGCACTCATTCTTTTAGATTTGAGTGCCGCATTTGACACAATATCCCATGAAACACTATTGGAAACCCTAGAGGAAATAGGGATAAAGGGTACAGCACTGAGGTGGCTACAAAATTTCTTAGAAGACAGGTCTTATCAGGTATTTTCTAAAAATAACACCTCCGAGATCTTAACATCCCCACATGGAGTTCATCAAGGGTCAATCCTGAGCCCCCTGTTATTTAATATTTATATTGCCCCTCTAGCGTGCATAGCAGACAGATTTGGTCTGACAATCTTTTCATACGCTGACGATACACAACTGGTGTTCTCCTTGTCATCTACCGATAATAAGGCTCCCTCCTCCCTTCACTCTGGATTACAGAGCATGGCGCAATGGATGTACTCCAAGATATTAAAACTGAATGGAGACAAAACCGAACTGCTCTTATTCGGGGACCAGAAAGATCTTTGGGGTCCAGTTCCTTGGCCTACTGAAATGGGGCCTCTCCCGAGAGCAGTCACGTCAGCTCTTAATTTAGGAGTAATAATAGATGACAAATTGACAATGCGTACCCAGGTCACTAAAACAGCGTCAGTCTGCTTCGCCATTATCAAATGGTTGAGAAAAATCTTGTGGCAACTCCCGGAAGGGGCACAGAGAACTGTAGTGCAAGCATTGATTGGGTCAAGGCTGGACTACGGTAACATCTTGTTCTTGGGGGCCAACAAGGAAATTATACGCCGACTTCAGGTCGTGCAAAATGCGGCAGCCAGGATACTTCTCCATCTACCTAGGCGAGCTCATGTATCGGAACACCTACGTAATTTACATTGGCTCAAGATGGGCAACAGAGTTAAATTGAAGGCGCTATGTTTTATGTACAAAATAAACTTAGGAGAAGCACCAGCTTATCTGTGCAAACTGGTCCATAAATACATCCCGACCCGGAACCTCCGATCTATCCATCAGGAGAGATTTGATGTCCCTAGATTCAGGCGAGCAAGACTAGGAGGACGCTCCTTTGGATACTTGGCGCCTGTACTATGGAACTCAATCCCGCTCAATCTGCGCCTGGAACCTAACTATATGAAATTTAGGAAAGGTGTCAAGGCATGGCTTTTCAACCAAGAATGATACTATGAATCTATGACCCTCTGGAATGTTTTGATCCAAGGCGCCGGGAAACCCTCAGGGTAGCTGTTGCCCCATACAAATAGAATAAATAAATAAATAAATCCTATAATCCTAACTGACTCCAGGAACTAGGTAGAAATTTGAGTTTAGTATGCCTGAACTCAGAATGCATCTTTTAGTGAAGTTGGTTTTAACATTCTGTCTTTGAAAATACCACTTTTAGAAAGTAGATATTTTCTTGTCTAGCCATCCAAGCCTGCCTCTGCTAGGTTGTGTATTCCTTGTCTCGAGTTTGAGTGACAGGGGCTGGGGGATTCCAGGACACAGGGTGAGTCAGCACAGGGCTGAATAGAGAGATCTGCATGTAGATGGGTGGGATGAGTTGCACCTGGGACCTGAATAGGGCTGTGTCTTCCTTCCACAATGCTGGCTCCACCTCTTGTGGTGTGTCTGATGACCCTGCTCCCCAGTGAAAGAAAAGAAGGAGTCCTGTCAACAAAGTACTCCAGGACTAACCAGAACTAGTTTGGACTAGGCATAGACCTCTCTGCCTTCAGAGAAGAAAGAGAAACTGTGTATAAAAAGGGAGACCCACCACTTTTGGGAAACAAGAAGAAACCTCTGCCGAGGAGAAGAACCAGAGAGACTGAGGAGAGACTATCCCTAAGCATGAGGGATTGGCCTGCAGTGGTTGCCTTACTGCCAACGAGAGGAGAGAGGAACTTTGTGTGTACTTTCATCAACTTGTGACGGATCTCCAAGGGCTTGAGAGAGAGCTTGCCCCCTGACCGAAGTCTCAGGACCAGTAGGCTTAACCAACCTCTGTGCACCGCTTCTGGAAATGCTGTTTCAGTCGCTACAGAGGAAAAGGAGCTACGACCGACTCCGACGACCAGCTCTGTGTCTCGATGGCACCGTCCAGAAGCAACGCCCGCATCTTGCAACGCAATCCTGGTCTCACCGACTTACTTATTTTTGATATACAACTTGTGTGGCGTCCCTTTGTAATGTTATCGCTTGATTATTGTATATTTTCAAAAATGCTTTACACACTGCCTCTGAGATAAGCCTGTCTGCTCATGCCAAGCTACCAAGGGGGTGAGCAGGGGTTATTATGGGAGTGTACCTCCTTTCCCTGACTAGACGCAAGGGTCCCTATTTGTCAAAGATACCTACCTCTGCCAACTAGAGACCCCCAATCCTAACAGTCCTCCATTGGGTTCAGAGGCGGTTTCTGACACCACTTCAGACCTATGCACCGGGCTCCCCTGGGATAGGTAACTCGGGTACCTCGGTATCCACAGGTGGCATGGCTCTCCAACCTCCTAACTTCCACTGGGTTTCTTCGAAGTCCACTGGGGAGGGCCCTTAAACTCTAAAACTTCAACCGCGACTTTCCCATAGAATTGTACGGAGCATGCAATCCTGTTCCCACACTGCACCCGTCTTCTGTGGGGTCCCTACTAACTCACCTTGGGTGGTTCCTTGGGGTCCCAACAATTCTATAACCTCTCTACACTGTCTTGACGAGTCGTGGTTTTTATACCACTATTTTAGTATATGGTTTGGTCCCCTCCGGGCCCACTGTGTATTAGTGCTGTTTACTATAATTTCTGTGCTAAAGTATTGTGTGCTTTGTGATTATCTCCATGTAGGAGATACTATGTCGTACTACAATGTGTTATATTAATAAATACATATTTTTTATAACTACTGTGGGGTTCTCCTTTCATTTAACCAATACATCAAGGTTGCATTCTGGTAAAACAAGCTGCTTCACATTTCTTCAAGACTAAGCCTGAAGGCTGCTTTCCACATCTACCACTTGGATAACTTGCTTACGTTATCTTTGACCTCTTAAATCACCGTAAGGGCTGTTTGGACTGGTGCAGGGTGCCCACTTTAATTAGTGGACAGCCTATACGAGGCCAAATTCTCACATTGGTGTGCAGCGGTTGGGAGTCAAGCCTGCATTGTTTTACCAGATAAATCTTTGTATTTATTAACTGAAAAACCACTAGTACTAGGTACACATAATACTAGCTTAGAATAAGTAAGTTCTACTGAACTTAGGGTTGGATAAGTCAAGGGTCTAGCACACACTTTCTCCAACCTCAGAGAGTTTAGTTCCCACTAGGTTAGGTAGGTGCAACACCTCACCACACATAGTATGTCTACAAAAGGAGATGGCAGTGACTCTGTCCCTTCTAGATACAGTGAGCTTTCATTCCAAGAACTGAAAGCCCTGTGTGCCTCTAGAAAGTTGAAGACAGGGAGAAGTGCCAACACTCAATGCCTGGTAGAGGTGGTTACTGTTAAATGAGCTAAGGAAGACACCTAGGTCAGATTAACAAGACAGAGTGGGCGGGATAGGGAATGAAAACAGGTCAGGAGGTGACACCTTTTATGACCTAGACTCTACTCCTGACCAGGGAGAACCTGATGGTTCTCACCTGGATAACTCAGATCTCCCTCAGCAGAGTCTAATCACTCAGTACAGTCTGTAGGGACCTCTGTATCTAGCTAGAGGGACCACTCTTTTGATAGGGAGTACCAGCTCCTCGATTTTGAGACAGCTAGGCTTAGGCTCAGGCAAGAGCAGTTGGCCCTAGAAGTCCAGAGGGCTAGAAAAAAGTAGGAACGAGATTCCCATGGTGGCAGCAAGTGTCCCTAGAGTTAAGGAACATTCCTTTGATAATGAGAACCAGAGCAAGACTGTCCCACCCTATGATGTTGGGGATGACATCCATAAATGGATAACTTTAGAGAGGGCCTGTAAAGTTCAGAGAGTCTCTCAAGAGCAGTGGGCAGCTGTATTGTGGCTCTCCTTTGCTGACAAAGGTAGAGATGCTCCTCACTGTTAGAGAAGAGGATGCTGACCATTACTCAGTTTTGAAGAGTGCTCTCATTGATGAGTTTGGCTAACCACTGAACAGTACATGATTAAGTTCAGAGACACCCAGAAGACAACTTTGTAGATAGTGCTATTAAGCCTCTGGAAGGCTGGTTGCTTGGTAGCAAAGTACATGATTTTAATGGATTGTATAATTTGATTATGAGGGAGAAGATCCTTAATAATTGCTAAAATCAGTTGTTGCATCAGTACCTGGTAGACTCTCTGACTTCTCCCCAAGAATTGTGAAAGAAGGTCGATAAGTGGGTCAGAACCAGGGTGAAGCAGAAAACCCAGAACTCTGGTGGTGACCAGAGGAAGCAATATTCTAAAATGCGACATACGGGTGGGGACAAGGGTAAAGATCAAAAACAATCTTCATCAGGGCCCCACAAACTTGCATCTGGGGGGGTCACAATCCAACAAAAGTAAAGGCAAAAAGAAACCTTGGTGTTACTTTTGTAAGGTAAAGACCCATTGGGCAAAGGATGCGGATTGTCAGCAAGCCAAGGAAAATCCTCCGACCACCACTGCCCCTAAGGTAACTTCGCCCCCTAGCACAAGTACAAGTGGTGGTACAATGAACAAGGAATTAGTAGGGTTAACCTTGGGCTCGGAGATGAGTTCTGGCCTCGTCAGACATCCAGCTCAGGCTGTGCTGGTGGCATGGATATTGCCACCATATTTGTCAGTCCTAGTAATCTGGGCAAATACAGATAGCAGCCTTTGATAAATGGTAAGGAGGCCATGGCACACAGAGACACAGGTTCCAGTGTCACCATGGTGACAGAGGATCTTGTGGCCCCTGACCAAATCATACTGGTGGAAATGTACCAAGGGACAATGCAAACAATGTCAAGACTGACCATTCCTTGGCAGTTGTTAATTTCAGCTGGGGAAGGGTAACTGGCCCTAAGAAAGTTGTTGTTAGCTCAGACTTACCAGTGGAATGTTTGGTGGGCAATGATTGGGAGTCTTCAGCCTGGGCTGAAGTGGAACTTAGGACTCATGTGGCAATACTGGGCATCTCTGCAGATATGTTTGTGGTGACCAGGTAACAGGCCAAACTGACAAACACTGAACAGGCCGTGGATCCTGGAACAATGGACCAGGTGCCTTCCAAGTGAGGAGCAGGAGGGGTAAGGCTGTGTCTTCCCTCCCCAGATGATCCTAGTCGCTGTGAAAGAACTGTCCCAGATGAGCTTGAACCTGATCAGGTTGAGTTCTTGGGGACAGGGGGCCCTTAAATTTCAGACTTGAGTTTGGAGCAGCAAATCTGCCCCTCTCTTGAACACCTCTCACACAGCAAGCTGCTGCTGAGGCTGCTGGGAGTGTCAGTGGATCCCAAAGGATCTACTGGGATGAGGGACTCCTTTACTCTGAGGGTAGAGCCCCCAAGCCTAATGCCACCAGGAGGTTGGTCATACCTCTGAGGTTTAGGGGCTTCCTACCCACCTTGGCACCTAGGCCAAAGCAAGACTTGGAACAGGCTTGTCCCTCACATTCACTGGCCTCACATGTCTGAGGACATCAAGGCGTTTTGTTGTTTCTGTACCACCAGTCAAGCCAGTGGTGAGTCAGATGTTACCACAAAGGCCCCCCTCATACATACCACTACCTGTGGTGGGGGTTCCCTTTGAGAGGGTTGGGATTGATATCATTGCTCTCAGGAAACATTTACATACTAGTGGTGGTGGTCCATGCCACTAGGTATCCAGAAGCAATACCCCTTAGAACCACCACAGCCCTTGTGGTGGCCAGGGCCCTCCTGGGAATCTTTTCCAGAGTGGGTTTCCCTTAGGATGTCGTTTTATACTCTTTGACTAACAGAGTTCAATTAAAGTCCTGTCTTCAGATTAATCTTGCCTTCATGATTGTTTCAGAAATTGTAAATTAAATTACATCCTTACACGCTTCTACGTTTGGAAGCCAGACTGGTTAAAATGTTCTTCATTTCAGCAAAAAAAAGGTTTTTTCATTTTCCTAGACAAGATTGAGCGCCGGAACCCCCTATTTAATTTGCCCAAGCGATAGTTACTTTTATTAGGTAATTTTGCAACATTAAAGAGCATGCTTCAAGTACATAAGAGAAGGCAATATTTGCATTCAGCAATGGCAATATATAGGACGGAATGGATATATTTGAACACTGGCATTAGGCAGCAACAAATACATAAAAAAATATACCAATACTTATAAACTATACCAACGACTGAAAAGAATGCAAAAAGTTGGGTAGATGGATCAGTAAGTAAAAGGCTCACCACTTCCATCTCTTGACATCCTCATGCCATTATTTTAAATGCCAGCAAGACCATCTCAGCCTTCATCCTTCTTCTGAGGCCAGTAAATTAAAAACCATTACATCAGATAATATTAACACTCGTTACCTAAATTGCTTGAAAAGTGCAGGCATGAAGCATTGCATAAAAACAAGTTATTATTAGAAAGCTTTTTGGAGATCCGGACTTTAGAGCAAGCAAGAGAGTCAAGGGATCATTAACTATGAAGAATCTTTCAGGAAAAAACAAGACACTATATAATACCAGTGTCAACCTACCACTCTGACTACTTTCAGAAATTCCACCTCCCCTGCTTCTTTTCTTGCTTTTTGTCAAACTTATCTAGGCCTATGGAGTGCCCTGACTAACAGTCTTTGTTGCTCCATCAATGACAAAAATATACTTTGAAAAAACTTTGCTGTAAAGTATAGAAGACACCGCATACCATAAATAGCTAAACAGTACAGCACATTTTGACAAGTGACTTACCCTAAATATGACAGTGTCTTCTTAGTTGATGTGATTGACAGTTTAGCCTCTGTTTCGCCAACATGTTGATTAACAAAGATTTAGTAGCAGCCTTCAACTCAATTTTAATTTGTGCAATGTTAATAGGCTTCTGAATGGGGATATTACAATAAATTTCACTAACATATCACATGGCTGAATTGCTGTTTTGAACATTACCTAGTTATTGTGCTCTCTGCTTAACTCGGGCTTGGATATTAAACTTGCCCCATGGATAGAGAAATCATTATCCATAAGCATATTTAATTAAATTGAAAGCCCTCAAAAGTGAGGGCTTGCAGAGACAGTGGGTGTTAGACCGGCCACCCTTCTTAGGGTGGCCTTTCCTTAGGGTGGTTTTACCTTTTGCCTCCTGTATTTGCTGATACTTTTTGTTGACCTTAGGACTCTGAGCACTTTACCACTGCACACTAGTGCTAAAGTCCATTTGCTTCTCCCCTTAACATGATGACATTGGTGTATACCTGATTGGCATATTTTATTTACTGGTAAGGCCTATATTTCAAATTCTACTAGTGGGCTTGTGGCACTGGTCTGTCACCCACACGAGTAGCAATTCAAATCTGTATCAGGCCTACCATTGCAGGGCCTGTGTGCACAGTTTACTACCACTTCGACTTGGCTTTAAATCTCCTTGCAAAGCCTTAAACTCCGCATTTATTACATATAAATCACCCCTTACGGTAGGCCTTAAGGGCAGGGTGCCATGTAAGTAAAAGGTAGGACATGTACCTGTAGCTTTTACATGTCTTGTAGTGACAAACAATTTTGATTTTGGAAAAGGTGATGGACAGAGTTTCTGAATGATGCAGAATACTCTTACCAAGTCAATAGATCATGGTTTTAATCCATCACTGTTTTTTAGCTCACTGCACCATCCCAGCTCAGAACCCGGCTATATGCAAATTAGTCTGTTCCTGTCCCAGTGCATGATGGGAACAGGGCAAACCAAACTACCAAGCCAATTCTTATACTGGGAAGGAAACAAGCTTCCGGGGACCGGTTTCTGGCATCACAGCCTTCTTCGGCCCGGCTTGCCTGAATCCTGATGGTGCAATGAGCAAGGGACTCACGTCTGAGTATACCCTCCCACACATACATTGTAGTGACAAACAACCACATTTGTTTTTCACTACTGTCAGGCCTGCTCGTCTCAAAGGATAACATTGGGAATTCCATAAAACACATTTCAGCTGTAAATCCTGATTGCAGAGGAGTAGCTCCTTTACGTTGCTGGTAAAGTGGGATTTTACATTACTAGCTCAGGAGCGCCACTTTTAGAAAATGGGAATGTCTCTGCTCTAAGCTCGTTGTATGGCTTTCAGGCTGTCTCCAATACACATCTGGGTTTGGGTGACAGCTACACTTTGTGCATTCCCTCTAGACAACCACAAACACATGACACTCAGCTACATCTGCATATTGATTGATATTCCTGGGCATGGGGAAAGGGGGGAAACTGAAACATACAATTCAATAGTTAGTGTCCTCCCTTCACACAAAGTACTGATAAGACCCCCATGGTTAGCCTGGCAGACAGTACTGGGCTGAAAGGGGATCTTTGCACTTTAAAGACTTTGTTTTGAAGTCACCCTCACTTCAAGGGCCCTTTTGAGAACGGGGTTTCTGACCCATACTAAAGAGACACTTTTTGGACCCGTAACCAGACATCGCTGGCTCTACATCTGCACATTGTCAGAAGGATTGCTGTGCTACCAGGAGGGACTGCCACTCAGCTAACTGCTTTGCAGTGTTGGCCTGCTGATTGCTGTGATGCAGGAGTGACTGCCACTTTGCTACCTGCCTTGTTGTGCTGATCTACTGCCTGCTATCTTTTGCTGTGCTATCAAAGTGCTCGCCAGGTGCTTGTTAGCTTGCCTCCGGTCCTGGAAGTACAGGATAATAAAAGACTTCCCCCTGTTACAAACTGCTGTGCTACTCTTCCACTCGAGAGTCCAGCAGCTGGTTGCTGACAAAGATCAGAACGCATCTGATCACTGACTCAGCTTGTGAGCCTCACAGCCCAGTTTCACTCAGGAGATCATGTAGCTTCCCTGACCAGTGAAAGGGGCTGTACAATGGTCTAAGCATTTCATTTCTAAGCTTCAACTGTTGCCAAAGGGTAAGCAGAGGTTATCTTGTTTGTGTAGCTAGCATACCCGGACTGGAGTGGTAGGTTCTGCTTAGCTGGGTGTATACCTTAGCCATCCAGAGTTCCCATTTCTAACAATGAGTATTTGAGAATCTGATATCACAGAAGACAGTTTTGTGCCTCCTGGGAATAATTGAGGCAGAAGGTAGTTCTACCCCCTTCTGCACTCCAGTTCCTTCTCATTTTGTAGCTGCAGTAGTCCTAACAAATGTAGCCCCTGTAACATTTGATAGCTAGGACAGTAAACAATCTGAGAGTGAAGATACAGGATGATTAAAAAATCCTCTCAGAAGACATTGTAACGAAAATATATAGTTCAGTTCTAATGAAAGGAGAAATGCATGTAAGGTATTGGATAACATGAGAACTTGGGATGGGAAGTAATGGTTGGCCATGAAGGCTGTATAACATGAGTATTGGGGAAGCAAAATTAACTTATAGAGGTTTGGTGTGAATTGATTTATCTGAAAATAAATACATATAATTTGAGAAAATATGTGCTTTTTTAACATAAGCTACATGGCAGATAATTGAATTCTATCCAGTAAGTGTTTGAGAAAATCATGTAAAGTTCTTAAAGGTACAATCTCTTTCTCTTTAGGTTACTCTCAAGAGCTAAGTCAACACTTTTGCTTTTAGTTATTTCAGAGTCTATAGTGGAGTTTATTTTGGAGCAGTTAAGGCCAGAAGCCCAAGCCATAATGGGTTACCCACTATTTGAATTAAACAGGACAGAGTTTATCCTTCTTTCTTCCAGAAGAGGTGATACCATTCTGGACTAAAGACTTTGGGCCATATGTAGGTAGCTTAATACCGGTTGGTAACGGCCCAAAATCGGTAAATTTGCAGTTACCGACCGGTATTTAGCTTTTCCTAATGTGGGTGGCTGGATTTAAGGATTCGGTAATTTACCGATTCGGTAATTTAAGGAATTGGTAAATTACCGAATCCTTAAACTACCGAATCAGTAAATTACCGAATACTTAAATCCTATGTAGGGAGCACTCAAGTGAGTGCATTTTTGATTTAAGGATTTGTTATATACCACCAACTACAAGTTGGTGGTAAATATCGAAAACCTTTAAAAAAGCAATTTTGTGCTTTTTTAAAACATACATGCCCTTACATGCCACATTTGCACACATGCACGATTCAGGGGTGCATTTGACACCCTTCCACCCTTGAATATGTTCCCCCTATTACGATTCGGCTTCCCATTCATTCCTATGGGCCTGAAGGGAATTACCGAATTTGTAAATACAGAATCGGTAATACCGAATATTACCGAATCTGTAAAATTTACAGAATTATTACCTACATACTATTTACCGATTCTTAAATACTGAATCGGTAAAATTTGGTATTTAAGAATCGGTAACTAGAGATTACCTACATATGGCCCATAGTTTCTTGCTATGCCCTTTTTACATAAGAAAAGACCGTCAGAGTCTGGTTGACTACAGATTGATTGACCTTCTGGATTCAAATGCAAAGATATATGCAACAAATTTTACTTAAGGAGCTTGAGATGTGGGTTGATGATAAGTGTCTCCTCTCAATTTTGCAAACTGGTTTTCAAAAAGGCTACTTGATTGCTCATGTTATCTGGACACTTTCAATATTAGCACAAAATGCAGGCAAATGGCAGGGAGCATCACAGTTTGCCTGTTTTGTAGACATCGCTGTAGCTATATATATATTTTTTTGTTCCTTTTTTCCTCTTCCTCCCCTCTTCCAATCCGCTCCAACCCATCGCTGTAGCTTTTGATTGAATTGTTGAGGAAAGTCTGGGCAAAAGCTAAAAGAACAGTGCATTATCCATTCCCCTCCTGTACACCATCAGTAAGTAAGTAAGTAGCGTTTATTTGTACATGATTAATTGAAACCTTTACAAAATTATAAAACACCAGTAGGTACATTTAAAAAACCATTTGTACTTAAGCTTATCGAGTTAGATTAAATTAAAAGTAAGAAGTTGGTTAAGATCCTGTACACGATACATCAGTTATACACTCAAACTTGGGTTACAATCAGCGTGGCCCAAAATAATTATTGGCGCCTTCATTTCCACGGTCTCACAGACAAAAATAAGACTGTGTTATGGCACCTCTGCTTTTCTGCTCATATACTGCCGAGTTTGGTTCTAGCAACTGCTATGGTATTCACCCCAACCCCTCATAGTTTATCCAGTCTCATATCGTTGGAACGCTGACTAAAATGTTCTTTAGGACTAAACCTCTGTAGACCATTAATGCGTTCTGAATGTTCTGGAGACTTATAATACTCTGAACAACTTGGTGCTTAATCTAGCAAAAACAAGGTTGTGGTGTTTGCAAAACATAAGTATACCTCCTAATGATCCTTGGCTTAAATCTGTTTTTGAAAGATCGGACACTAATTAATTTCTGGAAGCATAATCCCTCCCTTGCTTGTGAGGTTGAAGATTTTTCTGAACTTTTGCTATTACCTTGATGAGCCTGAGGTCACATAAAGAGGAATCTTTAGGTGTCTCTCGAATTCCTATAGGTCCCAAGGTTCAGTCTGTGCTCCATGAAGCATTTGGAGGATTGTAAACCGATCAATGGGGTATAATGCAAAAGCAATACATGACATGCTATTGAAAAGTAAACAATTGGAATATAATTCAGCTAATGATTGGGAGAAAGGGAGTTCTGTCGCCAGGTTTGAAATATGAGATTTATTAGAAACGATAAGAAGTTAGGATTGTGGGTTATGGGCATCATGGGGGAGAGGTAAGATGTCAGTGTTCCTTTCAGTACTGCCATGTTTCCATACTCCAGTAAAGTCTTTTTTCAAAGTTGGCTCTCTTATTTACTAGAACCTTTTTTGTATAATAGTAATACATAGCTTAATAGACTATCCTACTGATGGTGTCACATGAGGACAAATACTATGTGTTCCCATGATCCTTCCAAGTAGGCAAACTTATTTGGCGCAATGTATGACAGATTGAGTATATTAGGTGCCTCTGTCCCCCTCACCATGAAAACATACATGTGACTGTTCTTTAACAATTGCAGTTTCATTCTGTTGTATGATGTGTGTCGTGTTCCCCATCCCAGGAACACACGCATGACACGATGCTGGTTACTCAGGTAACTTTATTAGCTACTTGCATACAGGATACAAGGTGCTGCCATTGCAACCTCTCACCCCGAGGTCCTAGCCCATTCTGTCCCCTGGTCACCTCCCCTGACGGGATGTGGTGTCCGGTGTCCCCTGTCCCCCACCCTGTGTCCCCAGTGTCCTAGTGCCATCGTCTGGGCACGACATCTCCCCCCTTGTTGCGAACAAACATTTTCTTGCCATTTGTCCCATGGCTTGTGATAGTGAGAGAGAGAGAGAGAGAGAGAGAGCTCCACTCTCTTGACATGTTGGCGTCTACATCTCAGTCTCTTCACATCTCTTCGATCAGTCTCTTTGTCTTTTTGCATTCCCTTCTTGGCCGCTGTTCTCTGATGTCCATTGGTGACTCTGCTTGTGATCTGTCCCCTTTCAGCTCTTTTCTTTGTCATTTCTTCTCCTTTGGTTCTCAGTTCCCTGAAGTGGGAGCTGTCTTGTGTAACGTGGTGCTGACCAGCTGATGCTGTGATCATTTGCCCCTTTACTTCTGTCACTTTCAAGGGATCTTTTGAGAAGGCGCTATCTGACTTTCTCGCCTGTCGCTGTTTCACGAACACAGTATCTCCTTCTTTTATTTTGGTATTTGTTGCATGCCTTCTCTGATCTGCATGTGCCTCCATCTTTGTTTTCTGTTCCTTGTCTCTTGCCGCAACGTCTTTGTGTTCCGTTTTCTCCCCTTCTTTTATTAGTGGCAATCCCGTTCGGCTTGAGCGCCCTGATACCAACTCGGCGGGGCACCTTCCCGTGGAGCTGTGAGGGGTGTTTTGATAGTCCCTTAGTACTTGACATAGCGCTTGTCCAGTTGATATTTGTATCATCTTTGCCCTCTGTATTGCCTTCTTGATGGTTCCCATGAACCTTTCGGCCATTTGTTTGCCTGTGGCCACAATGGTGTTATTCGTCTGTGTCTCTTGAACTCCTCACCTGAGAATGGTGGGCCATTATCTGTCTTGACGGTCTGTGGTGAACGCCAGGCTGCGAAAACGTCATCTAACACCGTCAGTGTTGCGTTTGCTGATGTGGACGATACTGGTCTCACTATGGGGAACCTTGAGTATTCATCTATTATCCCATTTCCACACTCCGACAGTTCTTCATTTATCCTTTTAAACGCCAGTAGTTCCTCTTTTTCTACTCCTCTTTCCATGCTGGTGTTGCCATTTACGTGTCTCCATCTTTGCTTCTTCGTGATCTTCATTGTCTCCTGCATTGTGTTGTCCTGTTTTGTTTCATGTTCTAGCTCTTCTAGTGTTATTGTTGCAGGTGTGCTTCGCTTCAATGCAAAGTTGAGATATTCTTCTGCCATCATTGTTTGTTTTGATTTGTTTTGAAAGTTTTATATAGCGCGAACAAGATCTTCGCAGATATCAGAGCGCTTTACAGAGGGGAGCATGTATACGCAGATACATCAATCATGTTAACAGTACATTGAAGTGATATCATAAAACAGTACATTGAAGTGATATCATAAAACAATCAAGTAAGTCAATTTCAAAGTCAAAAAATAAAAATACAAGGGTTCGAACAAGTAGTAAAGATGAGTATCGAGTCTTTGTAGTTTTTCCCCAGTATTATAGTGTATAGTATTATAGTGTTGCTTGCGAGGCTTGTTGCAGAGGATGTCGCGATACATAATCCGCTTGGTTGTGCTCCTTTCCTGCCTTGTGGATTATCTTGCAATTATAGTCCATGAGCCTGATTCCCCATCTTTCTATCCTTGGCGGAATTTTTGCGTTCGGGTTGCCATATATCGTTGTCAACGCATGATGGTCTGTCATAATTGTGAAGGGCTTCCATATATGACCATGTGGTAGTGTTCGCAGGCCCACCCCACTGCCAGACTCTTTTTCTGGTTGGGAATATCCCTTCTCGACATCCGACAAGCTCTTGCCTCCATATGCCACTATGTGTCTTGGGGAGTCCTTCCCTGGCTGAGGCTGTGCCAAGATCGCTCCTACAGGACTCGCATCAACTGTTAGTTCTGTGCATAGCTTTTGATCGAAATATGCCAGGTGATCCACTGCTGTCACGGCCTTTCTTATTTTGGACGTGTCTTTCTTTGGGACAGCCACAATGGGTGATACCCAGGGTGCCTGTCCTTCCGCTGGCTCCATTATGTCCTGCTTTAATAACGCCTCAAGGTCTTCTTCTCTTTGTGGTTGCAGGTGTATGGGCACTCTTCTGTGGTGCTGTGCAATTGGCCTTACTGTTTCGTCGATGTACAACGTTATCTGTCGTCCTTTCATCTTTCCTAGTCCTTGTAGTAGCTTGGGGTATTCCTTCAAGATATTTTTCTTTTCTGACATGTTGTATGTCATTTCCATCAGACCCATTATTTGTGCCGTGACGTTGCTCAGTAAGCAGGGCGCTGGGATGTCTCCTTTTAGTACGTGTATTTCTTCAGTTATTCTTTGATCCTTGTACATCAGTTCTTCTTTGAATTTTCCCATGTTTATCACTGGTCTTTTGGACCCCCATGTGAATACTTCCACCCGAGATGGCTTTAGAGTCTGTTTTACTTTCATTCTTTTGTATTTGGGGATGCACATGATGTTGCACGTCGCGCCACTGTCCAGGACAAATTTTGTTTCGTGTGGCCCCACTTTTATGGTCACCGACTGTCTTTTTTATCTTCTTTTTGTCCACAAGACATATTCTTTCTTCACTTTCTTCTTCTTCTCCTTCTGATTCTATGGTGACATCTGTCATGAAATACAGTTGTTCCGTTTTTTCATCTTCACACTCTTCTTCTGACTCTACAGATGAGCTTCTTGCTCCTGCCTCGACATGCCTGATGTATCTGCTTGTCGGTATTCGCGCTCTTCCTGGTCTTCCTCAGTCGTTTCTGAACTGCATCCCTTAACACACGCTGGCATAGTGGTTCCTTCCATTGCATTTCCTACAGGTCTGGCCAGACGCTGGGCATGGGCCTCGGTGCGGGAACTCCAATCCGCACCTATAGCATGTTCCTTCCTGTTGTTTCTTCACCGTCTGTTCACCTCTATCTTTTTTCCAGCCTCCTGATCGGTTGTTGTTCGTCATCCGTTGAATCTGTTCTCCACCTCTTACTTTGCCTCGTTCCATTTCTTATGCATGGGTTGTTGCTCTGGCTTCCGCCCTTCCTAGTGCTAGGATGTTCTCCAGTGATATTGGTTCTTTTAGGACCCTAGCGCGGAAATCTGTGTCGCGACAGCCCTCAACGATGCGTAGCCTTGTTGCCTGTTCATTGTCGAATTTATTGAATTTGCAATGTGAAAAAGTTTCCGCAGCCTTGTTGCGAAGTCATCCAGAGATTCTTCTGCTTGCTGGAAGGCGATCATGAAACTGTATCGCTCGTCGACGTTTCTTTGAGGATCAAATTTGTCCGTTAGGCACTTCTTTAATTTATCATAAGTGGCAATTTCTTCTTTTGGTAGTGTCACTAGCAAATCTTCAACTTCTCCTACTAGATTCAGAAATAGTCCTAATTTCTTGGCTGTCGTGACATCTGTTGCCTCTACATAGTTTTCAAATCGTCTGACCCATTTTTCCCATCTGATTCAAGTTTGTGGTTCAGATAGACTGAACGGTCGTGGCCTCCTGTACTGTGCGCTTGGTTTTGGGTCTGCCATCCTGCACCTCCTTTGTTCCCTTTTTCTTTGTCTTTTGTGTGCTTCTTCCTTTTATATATTCTTCTCTTCTTTTATTTATTTTTATTTATTTATTCCTGTCACTTCTTGTGACCCCTTGTGATTTTATGATTCCTCTAGTTCTGCCCTTTATTCTAGTCTTCTCCTTTTGTTTTGTCCTTTTCTTTTATATTTCCCACTTTTTCTTCCTTTATTTGCCTTCTTTACTTGTTTCTGTCACTTCCTGTGCTTTTTGTCTCTTTATCGTCGTTTTTTCACTTTGTTCTGCACTTTTTTGTGCTTCCTCGCGCTTTGCCTGACCCCAAAATGGCTGCAGCGCTGATTCTCTCTTCCTATTGGCTCTCGCGCCTGTCTTCAAAATGGCCGCCAAGATTCTTGCGCGACCAATCAGGACGATGCCTGACTTCAAAATGGCCGCCCGTGTAAGCTCTGCTCTGATTGGCTCTGGCGCCTGATCCCAATATGGCCGCCGAGACTCTCGCGAGAGCTCGCGACAATTTCTTCAATCTTCGCGCTTTTCTTAGGCGCTTACCGGCTCACTTGGTTTTTCTCCTGCAGCGATCGGGGTGGGCTCCCGCGTCGCTGAGTTTCTTGATGGCACTTCAGTCCTCTTCTCGCTCCGGTCACAACGCGATCCGCGATCCAGGGTGAGCTCTTGGCTTAAAATCACGATTTCTGCACACCGGCAGGCTCCGATCCTCCATCGTCGCCAGTTGTCGTGTTCCCCATCCCAGGGACACATGCATGACACGATGCTGGTTACTCAGGTAACTTTATTAGCTACTTGCATACAGGATACAACGCGCTGCCATTGCGACCTCTCACCCCGAGGTCCTAGCCCATTCTGTCCCCTGGTCCCCTCCCCTGACCGGATGTGGTGTCCGGTGTCCCCTGTCCCCCACCCTGTGTCCCCAGGGTCCTAGTACCATCATCTGGGCACGACAATGTGTATTTCAACAGTGCTACTGTAGCACTGATCCCTTGTTTCAGCTTCTCCTTTACATGAGGTATTCAGGGCAGTACTGATCCCTTGTTTCAGCTTCTCCTTTACATGAGGTATTCAGGGCAGTATCTTTTTTTGTGATTTGGCATAAACTTTGGCATTGCATAATAGTCACGTGACCTTAATAACACACTACCGCAGTATGAATATGTGTGGTAATACTATGAGATCAAACGTTTCCTCACTCTCCCTCCAAAACGGAAGATTCATGTCAAATCTCCTCAAGACCAGTTCTCTGGTGGAAACGGGAACATGTTGAGGAGCTCTAGAGTGTCTGACACCAGAATAGGCAACTGCTGCCCACTTACTTCTTACTGGTCCTGCACCTACCTTTCTTGGATCCTTTGGCGACGAGGATGGGATGTCACAGATAAAACTGACGACCAGCCGTTTTAAATTATTTCTTTTCTATTCATCTTCTTATCATTCCCGTCACAAAGCTGTTTTATCTTTACCGAAGCTCCCTCATGACGCAGCAGACATGGAGGAGCACTGAAGGACTTCCTGTCTTCAAGGAGGGGCTCCAGGATAGCTTCCGGGCGACTTTGAAAAGAGTGCACTGTATGTGCACCTTAGCAACCAACCAAATCTCTGTTGCCGGGCAACCTGAGTGTCAACAAGATGCGCAGCGCTCCTGGCGGCCATCTTTACACAGAATCCACTATGGCAAGTACCCGATTTAGGCTGCCTGCACCTTCGGTGGCATGCCCACCTTATTCATAAGTTTTAATACATATTACCTGTACATTCTGTGACAGGCACACCTCGTAACTTAAATTCGACATTTGCATGGCCTACACATTCGGTAACAGGCACACCATTTTACAAACTTTGTAATTTTAATCCTAATTTTGCAATGCCTGCATACTCGGTTACAGGCACACCTGGCATATTTCTTTAGTTGTTTGTGTTCTACTACTAATTTATCAGCACCAGTCTTCACTAAAAAAAAAATGTTTGTATTGCAAAACTTACCATTGCTCATTACCATGTACTCATTTATTTATTTAGTTTGTTGAAGTTATAAATATTGTGTGCTTACAGTTAAATTGGCATGGCATCCAACAACTAACTTCTTGAAATTACACATTTTCTTACTGTTCCCGGCAAAACAGTTATGCTTTGGAAACACTGGTTCAAATCCTTTGAAAACTATTTGGTTGCTAATGATGCCATAGAATTTCACCCTAAAAGAAAATGTGCCCTTTTATAAGGTCATCTGGGTTATATGGGGAAACAAGTTTTAAATAATTTACTGTAAATAGATGCAGGAGCACAAGAGGCTTGGAATGTTGATGGGGAAGCTGTGGCTAGACTCACGAAGAAATTTCCTGAAGAGCCAAGCATTTTACTTGAACGTTTTGATTTATGAGAAGAAACAGAATATTGATGAATCTATAGAAGAGTACATTTCTGCACTCAGACTGTTAGCCTCTACATTCAATTTTGGGTGTGTGCTGGACATATGTATACATGACTAGTTTGTGTGTTGCTGTTTTTCAGGAAAATTCAAGAACGACTTTTGAGTTGCAGAGACTCTAGTTTAGTGGAAACAATTGAAATTGCCAAGGTTATAGAAAGATCAATGATTTCCACATCGTTGATGTCCACAGAATCTTCTACTTCTGGCACATCCAGATCATGTGTATCTGGGGAAACTAAAGGCCCTTCTTTGGTTGAAGCGAGAAATATATTGGAAATAATCAAATTGTCCTGCCAACAATAAACGATGCAACAAATGTGGCAAGCTTTGCCATTTTATGTCAGTATGCAGAAGCTCCAAGAACACAATTAGAATCCTATTTCTTTCGTTGAGAATGACAGTGATGTCAATTTGGATTGTGTTTGACAAATTTCAAGATATTTTTTGTGACAAAATTGGTAACATTTCACAATTTGGGCATTTTATCAAGCTCAAGGTTGGTGCCACTCCTGTAGTGCATAAAGTAAGATTGATACCCTTGAGCATTAGATTGGATCTGAAGGATCTTCATGATAAACTATGCTGTGAAGAATTTATTCAGACAACTGACTCATCTGAATAAGTCAGTCCAGTGGTTATTATGAAGAAAAAGACAGAAGAGATTTGTCTCTTTGTGGACTTACTCACTCTCAATAAAAATATTATTGTCAATTGTCATCGCCTACCTAAAGTACAAGATCTTTCAGCAAATTGGGGCGGAGCAAGGGTTTTTCCGTTACTTGATCTTATATCAGCTTATCACCAAATACCACTTGCTGTAGAGAGCCAGGATTTTACCAAATTAATAACACCTTTTGGCGCTTTTAAATTTTTATGCTTGCCTTTTGGTCTAGCCTCTGCACCAAGTGGGTTTCAAAAATTCATGGACACTGTTTTGGAAGGCGTCCAGGCAGTCCAGGATGATGTGCTTATTTATGCTGAGAGTACCAGGGAACACAATTTAATTTTTGAAAGGATTCAGAATGTTTTTAAGAATATAGACATCACCCTTAGAAAGGAAAACAGCACATTTATGGCCAATCAGTTGGATTACCTGAGTCATTGCATCTCCAGTCAAGGCATTAGAACAAAAATGTCACTTGTCTACGCCATTCAAGACACTACTCCACCAAGCAACAAAGATACACCGCTCGTTTTTAGGATTATGTGACTACTACTCACATTTTATCCATGGGTATGCATTAGTAGTACAACCCTTGCGAGATCTGTTAAGGAAAGTTCAAGCTTTTGAATGGTCTGATGCAGCAAGTGAATCTTTATCTAGGATTAAATCCCTCATCACTTCAGCTCCAATTTTATCTTCTTTTTTGACCAGACAGTCTTGTTTTTTTGACTGTAGACGCCAGTCAATGAGGAGCAATTTTATCTCAATGGGTGTTTAAGAAATAGAACACAATTGCATTTGCATCACGTTCCTTAAGATCTGCTGAGTTTAACTACAGCACTATTGAAAAGGAAGCACTAGCATGTGCATGGGCAATAGACACATTTTAAACACATTTATGGGACACACAATTTCAAATATTCACTGATCACAAACAACTTCTTTATTTACTTAATGGCAATGGCACAGTTAAGGGGTCTACCAGACTAGTTCGCCTTTTGTCAAAATTGCAAGATTTAACTTCACTATTCATTATCTTCCTGGTGGGAAAAATTCCAGAGCAGACTGCTTATCCAGGATGCCTCTTGCCAATGATGCGTTATGTGAATCTGAGGAGGAGGTTGAATGTGTGGTGGCTCTTATTGGAGATTTTGATGTAAAACAACCGTTGGATCCTCAGGGCATCCTGTTGTTACAGGTCACATGTTTAACGTTAATAATTCAAGGTCCTCCATATGTATCCCCACCTCCTTATCTTTTATTGGGGGCTGAAACTTCTTCATTGACTGACATGAAACTGTATTTTCTGCCAGTAACCAGTACATACACCTGCTAGAATGCCTGGGACAAGGAGTGAGCCAAGTGTAGGCTCAAACAGTGAAACTATGTTGTTGAGGTGACTGTTAAACTTTGCCACATCTCCCGTGCTGTGAGAATGGTAAGGGATGTAGAATTATTGGTTGACATCCAAAATATTACATGTTGGTGACCATAAGTGACTTGAAGCAATATTCTTGGGTAAGGTCCATTGAGACAGATAACATGATCTATCAGTGTTCTGCAAACCAAAGCAGAGGTTCTAATCGGGAGGAAAGCATAGCCACCATGATGTATTTGAAGTCTCTTGAAGGTCTAGGTTATTGCCCTACATAATCAATGTATAGTATCTACCATAGGAAATGATCTCAGAGTTTTGCTATTAATGATCCCACCTTAGGAACAAACTGTGCACCATTCAGCGAATGACCCACAGTAGCTTCTTCTAAATGCAGCTGCCATGATCTCCTGTACTGTCCTTTATAGTAAGGGACGTGCCATTTATGCCATGAACCCTGGAGACTACAATATAGATCTCAAAGCGTGTGGCATGACTTTGATGTACAAAATGTGCAATAAGGTCATGTCTGGGTCTACATTCTTTATGCAGTCAGTATGCTACAGTTGTGAGGTTACAGATGTGAGGTGGCAAATGCTTAACCAACTGCGTGAATTAGAGCCCTGTTGTACACTTGGCAGTACTCTGGGAAATGAAGGCACCCTTAGGTTTTTGCCTGGTGGAGCACAGTGGCATTTTGCACCCAACTTTCAAAATGAGCATAACCTTGATCTTACTTGGTCGCAAACCCACTTGCACACTCATCATATAAGAGCTCTAAGTGTCATTCCAGCCATCCTTTTTATTTCTCATGGATGCTATCCTGGCCCCTAATAAAACCACCTTTGTTGATTTTCAGACCTCAGAAAAGAAAGTTGGAGGTAAGACCAATTGATATTGGGACATTTTAGGAGTAGTTGGCCCATAGACATCTATAGACTGAAGAAGCAGAGCAGTAGTGCGACTGTCATTCACTTTGGCTTGAATTGTTGAATATTACACGAGTACATAAATAATCAAGATCCATGAAAACTAATACATTAATAACCTTTAAAATACTGGTTTGTAAATAAAGTACCACTATCATAAAGTGCAATTGAACATGACATATTATACGGCCCAGGTAAAAAATAACATGATTCATCAATGTAAAACCTCTAAGTCATGTCCCCTATACAAAGCTATTAGCTTCCCTTGACAATATTTTCCACCTTGAATTGTCCCCTCCTGATTCTGCCTGATCAATCAGCAGCACCTACTGTAAAAGTGTATGTATTAACTTAACCTAAAGACAGAAAATCTGGGGCTGCCACCAGCACTAGAAAGCATTAGAAAATACTTGTAGGGTCATTTCTGGTGTGCACTAGAAACTGGGCCAATAGTTGGATTATCCACCTTTCCCTGGTGCACTTGTTTCATGTACTAAAAAACAGGACATATCCAGACATTTCCAGATATTTAGTGTTCAATTTTTAGTAACTTTTTTTGGCACGTATCAAATTTTCCTTCTGGAAATGGAGTGATTACAGGTATTTATTAATTTAGGGCTTTTGTAAAGTGCTATATATTTCTTTTGGCTTACTTCACAGAGCTGATGTGGAGGCAGCAATACAGAATAAAGAGAGGCAGGGAGGATAGAATCCAATAGGCGGTGGGACACCAAGAGTCAAAGGAACGCAAGTCTGAAAATCTCAGTTTTCAGACGTTTCCGGAAACGCTTGTAACTGGGTCCAGATCTTAAGGTAGTTTTTAATGGCATTCCAAATATTTGGGACTAGTATGCCCAGGCATCTCCTTTAGTATCTTTTTAAGGATGGTTGTTCGGTAGGAACTGGGGCTTCTGCTACTTGTATGGTGAGGCACAAGTTTTTTTTAGATAATGTAGCATTGCTCAGTAAGTTTTATGAGCGGTGCTGAAAACCATTTGTAGAGGTTTCAGGGCACTGTGGCTGCCTGTTTCTGTAGTCTATGTAACGTGGTGATGATTTTTCTGGGAAGGGGAGTATAGTTGTGGTGCAGTAGTCAAGGCCTTCCACGGGCAGTACTCTTGTCAACTCTAGGTTAGGCCTTGAAGAAATGGAGAAGCAAAGAGAACTGCACATTGTACCCTATGCTGCTTTGTTCATTACGGCAGGGAAAGGGGTGAATGTTTGTCTAGGTTTTAAAAAAGTACTTGTTTCATAATTGTATGGTGGACTGTAGAACAATTGAACTGTTTGTGGAGGTTTTCCGAAGACTGTACGACAAATGAAAAGTAGTCAGCTGGATGCATATTCTTTCAAGACAAGGATCTCAGTCTTCACATCATTTGTGCAGCGGAAACTCTTTCATACAGAGGAACACATGACCCAGGCAATGTTGATAGAATGCTCTTATCTGTTCTTCTGATGGAGGTGGTTTTGAGTATCATGTGAATGCATTTGGAAGTCCACCTGGCTGTACTCAAGGAGCTGGCCCAGGATACAAATGTATATTTCGAACAGTAAGGAGGAAAGAGAGGAGTCCCAGAGATCACCATAAACTTGATGTGTCGATGTTTAAACTAACCATGTCCCTATATTTGAGCCGCAGCTGGTGTTAAATGATTGGCTCAAAGAAAGAGTTGGTCCTGTAATGCCCAGTCTCTGTTCTAACCTTTCAAGTAGTATTGGATGTTCAAAAGTTCCTTATGTAGTGGAAAGTTTCAGAAGTATGGGCCTGTTTTCTTGTCTGCATAACCTGGAGGAGGAGCTGATCCTTGATTTAGACTACCTCTGACTCTTACATCTTGGTGGCATGAATCTAGACTGAATATTGTGGAAAAAGTAGTAAAGTCACAGTCTGTTGAATATGCCTTGCTGCTACCTTTTTCAAGATCTTTCAAGAGAGGTAGGAGGTGGACCAGTGGTACAGCTGAATCTCCGGATCTGTGGTAGTTTTTTCCGGAGTGTTTTAATGATGACAAGTTTCAGAGAGGCAGGAATGACTAGAGATGCGCAAGACATTTTAAATGTGTGTTGTGTCTACTTCTAGTGCAGTGTAGAGCTGTTTGAAGCAAACAGCAGAGCAGGTGGCAATACCCGGGTTGGCCGCTTTCACCGGAGTGCTAGGCTTAGCCCCAAGGCGGTCTCTAAGGTTTTGCAGAAAGTGGAAGCAGATGGTATTTAGGGTGGCAGGATGAGAGGGTCGTGAGTTTGTTCAGGAGTTATGGAAACTGAGGCGCTGTTTTGGCAAGTTGTGGCTTAAAGAACTCAAGAATGTCTTTACAATCTTTTTGAGATATGCAGAGGTTGCTTGATGAGCAAATAAACTATGGATTTATGCCCAGATCTCTGTACTAGGGTGAATGTATGACATTGTTCTGCATTCTGTCCATCAATTGTTCTTTTTGAGGTTGCTTCTCAGGACATCGAACAGTTCCTGATCCATAATGAATATTTACTGAGTGCCAGAACAATAAGGTTAGCAAAGTTCACCCTTTTCAACTCTCTTGATTAGTGAGTATTATCCTCATTAGACATTCACCCTCACAACTTCCATCTAAGATTATGCCAGACACATTAGATTAGCTAATTCTATACAAAATTACCTCTTGGTTAATTTGTTGTCCAGCTTGTGTTTTCTGGCTTGTTTTATTTTAAATCTACTGCCTGAAGGAGACACCTAGAACTGTACAAAACTCCCAGATAAATAAGCATAATATAAGAGTGGGTGATACTATATGCCTTTGCTCTTTTCCTTTCTTAACCTGCGAGTTCCTCTACAGGGGGTTGCAGCACTGGAAACTGAAATATTAATAGAGAGCTGTTTGCGTAGGTACCAGATGCACATCCGTGTCTTGTGCTGGGCATGCCCCAAGCACCTTGGGTATATATCCACCAATGTAATTTGACTTGTGTCACCAAACCAATGTGAATCAGAACCTGCTACTTTTCGGCTTAGCAATTTTCCTTTGCTGCGCCATGCTTCAAAATCTTGTGTCGTATTGTCCTATTTTTTTGCAGGCTCCCGGTAATGCATATACTACCAAACACCCCTTACTTCTCCATATTATCCTTGCAGAACACTCATGAGATCAGGGCCGGATTTAGGGCAGTGCAACAGGTGCAGCCTCACAGGGTGCTGATCAGTGGAAGGGGCGCTAACCTGGGGGGGTGGGGGGTCCTGTTTTTATAAATAACTTATGATTTGAGAGATGATGGTCTCTTTTTCCTGGTGATAGTGAGAGAATCTGAGCAGGCGGTCATGAGGTGTGGGGGGCGACAAAAAGAATTGTCGCACCTGGTGCCACTGGAGCTAAAGCCAGCCCTGCATGAGATACATACCTGAAATCTGTGTGCGAACAATGGTGAAAGCTCTTTTTCAGTCAACGTAGCTTTCATTGATCCGCCAAAGAGATTATTACATTTCTCATCCAGAAGAATAGTCAGTGGACTGGTACAGGGCATCGCCAAACAGGTGCCTAGAAGAAGAGGCTAAGAAAGTGTTCTAAATCAACCCCCTGATCAGGAGACTTTTTTTTGAACCACGGAGTCACGCCCAGGGACTCTTTAGGGTGAGAGGATCGTAAGTCGCTCCTCCGAGGGGTGTGGTGTGATTTTACTTTCTCAGTTCAAACTGCACCTTGAGCCATCAGTCCCACTCAAACCATGGATCGACCCAAGATTTACACCGGAGAATTTCAACTTGCGTTAATTTCACCCTCTCAAGATTTAGCTGTGGCCCTGCCTGTCCTCTTCAATCAAGCAATGAAAGATAGAACAGGAGGCAGCAGACTGTAGCTTTACTTTTCACAAATTACTGAACAGATTTTAACAAAATGGGCTTTTCGGCACTAAATTTGAAATAAATAAATCTGGCAAAGCATTCCACTCCATTTAAAAACGAATGAGTAATATAAAGCAACATCATACTTTAACTACAAATAAAAACAAATATTTCATAGGTAACATATTTGCGTGCTTTATTGATGTACACAGTAAAGCATTATATAATACAATAGTAAGGCATATATTTGGTGAAATTTGATATGTTGTGAAAATGCTGAAATAAACTGAAGTTCATAAAAAATAATTAGTAAATGTTATAGTGTCGATGTTAAAACACAATATATTAAACGGAAGGTTATGAACCAGCACTTGATAAAAATGACATATCATGCCATATGAAGTTTATGGTTCTTCAGATACACGGATTATCTTTCATGATTTAATTTAATACTCTGTGGTTATTGAAAGAAAATGAAACAAGATCCAAATTATTCTTCAAGCAGCACTAAAGCTCTCCATCTCTTTTTGTTAAATAGGCCCTTAAAATACTCACTGCAAAGCAAATGTCTTGAAAATAAAGGGACACATAAGAAAAAAATAAAACCATACAGATGCATTCAACTCAATGTTCAACAACACGTTTAGGGCATAGATAAAGAATGGTAACATTTCATCAACGAATGGCCTGCTGCATGTGACAAAAAGGGAAAGAATGGAGTACGGTCAAGGCTTCCCATTGGCCAGGGTATTTACAAGTCACCTGATTTATTGCTTGCTTGTGCTTTGGCTGACACGGTTGTTAGCAGGTGAGTGAGTATCAGGAGAGGAACAACAAGGCGATCACACACTCTGGTCCCTATGAGGGAGCACATCAAGGGAGGCTGCACCCACCCCAACCTTCAACTCACAAAATTCAGTGTGAGGGCACCATACCGAATTTAAATGTAATGCAGATGCACCGTACATGGAACAGACATGGAACAATGACATTCCCTGGCCAATGAGAAAACCCGCCTATAACTCACTTCTATGCTCCCTTCGCAGCAGAGTGAAGGTTAGAACTGATGTAGGGTCAGCATGGACATTCACTGAAGAAAGGCCAACAGAAAAAAAAGACCACAACCTTCTGCAAATTAAAGTGCTTCCAACTGTTTTAAAGAATGCCTCTGGATGTGTTAGCATGAAAAGCCTTGAGGAAACTGTTCATCCATGAAACGCCACACACACTGGGGCGCATTATCAGCCACCACCAAGGTGTATACTCATTTTGACGTAGCTTACATTACTTTACGCCTCCTGTGCTAATAGTGTAACTTCCCATAAATGTGGAGGTTGAACGTTTTGGTTTATGGGGACTACAACCATTAGTCTACTATATCCTGCAACGCTCAGAACTAGACACATCTGAATTATCCTGCCACAATTACTGCACATGATGAATGAAGAAATGCTAAAAGATTTGTGCTTTCGACCTTTAGTTTGCCTAGCTTTTGGGAGCGTTCAGGAGATCTATCTAGAAAAAGGTTTCCAGTGTTAGACTATTAAAATTCTCAGAGGGCTCATATAGGTGACATCAATCCTAGGACTACATGAGAGTACTTTGAAATAACTATTGCTCTTAAACAAGGTTTTGCTTTGACATCCTACATTAGTAATGCATCATTACAAATACTTCCTATCAAATAGCCCGAAACACGCCTGAAGACAGTATATCTGTTTATATTGTTTTACAAATCTAATCCAAGCTACCCATTATAAAATAATCTTTACCACATCATTTCTAGGAAACGTCAGACTTCGATGTGATATAGCACTGCTACTCTTTACGTCTATCTATATTTCATGTCAAAGGCTGAACTCTGTTGCTTTTGCCCATTTGTACATCCTACTCCACACCTTTCTCATTTACGGTAGAGTAAATAGTTAATGAAATGTCGGGGAACATTTTCATTCCTCTGGTGGAATTAATTAAAGCTAAAATGTTTTACTTTGGGAAGAATTGATTTTTTCGTCAACCACCACCTTTGGTGACATTTCTCATGCTAAGTCTCTTTCCTTGAATGTTTTCCGACAGAAATTGGATCTGGGAATTTTGTTTCCACCAAATACGTGAAACAACTTTATTTATTTTGCTCAAAAAGAAATATGCAAAATGCACAATTTGTTGGCCATTAAATTCTTCTGACAATATGTTTCTACTGTATTATAAAAAGATATGCACATTTTGAGAATTTTCACAAACGAGGCCACGCTTCCCATCCAATATAAAGAATTTTATAGAAGCTAACTTGCAGATCTTCAAACAACCTTTTTTCCTTTTTAAATGTTACTAAAGTTGCATTACGCTGCGGCTAAATATGTAACTGCATAGCTGGTAGGTCGTGGTATGTACCATGGCTTTATGTGTCGGCGGAAGCAAAGCAATAATACCTTCAGGTGTTTCTCGTTTTGTTTTTGGCAAATCCAGGTGCACCAAAATGGTATATATATATTTATTTTAAAGTGAACACAGTTTTGCAAAGACAAAAGAAGGTGTCGACTGGACTTAGCTAGAGAAAAAAAATTATCGTTCTCCATCACCTCGGAAGTACCCTTTTTCAAATAACTACCGTTACCAATGCTTTGTTCCAAAACAATTGCCTACTCTCTTGTGGATGTCAACAATATTGGATTTATTATGATTATGTGTAGGTGCTCTCTTTTCCACTACCGGGCACCACTGGTCAGGTGTTTCAACTCAGAACAGTTCCCGCAAAAAGCCACTTCATTTAAAGATATAAAGAGTTAAAGTTGGAGAAGCACAATTAGCACAGTTACCAACTCTGAAAAAGCGTAAAATGAAACCTAAAACACATGCAGAGAAAGAAAAAATGAAAAGGGTAAACACTCCGTTTCCTCTTGCTGAAAAACAAGACTAAGATGAAAGTCTAAGAATGGTTGAATGATGGAACACGTGGCTAGTACAGGCATATAACACTTTTATCTGAGCTTCTCCCTTCCAGTGTATGATGGGCAGCTGCTAACACCTTTTCACTTGAGAGCTTGGTACATTCCCATACTCTCCCCCCAACCTGCCCAACTAGATGCATTCCAAGAGGTGGGCAGTGGGGGAGTACAAGTGTGGCGAAAAGGAAAAACACGATTTATTCTTTTAAACGCATTAAGAAGTGTTGATAGGTGGCTTATTAAAAAAGCTGCGGATGGTTTTATACCCTGTTTCAGAGCTATGAGCCACAGCTTTTCTTTGTTGGTTTAACCAACAATATTATTTAAATATAATGACTGGCATGAAGAGCGCCCACAATGAGTTGTTGTAGAAGGCATTAATCCACAGGAAACGCCTGCTGTGTTAACTCACGTTTAGTTTCTTGCTCCCACAGAATCGGGAGCAAAGTCTGGCGCAAGAGAAAAACCAATAGACCCTTTTTCTTCATTTGTGTAAACTGCATCTCCTCGCCCATCATAGAATATTTGGTACATAGTAGCAATAATCATATATGGATACAACATCAATTAACCATTAATGGCACAATTAGGATGGGTGCCTTCATTCCCTCGATTTTATTCAAGGCGCCTTCCCCCTAGACATGGCAGGAGATTTCCCTTCGAGGAAGTCGGACACTCACCGGGTAGTTTCTTCAAACAAGCGTGTGCTACAATTGTACGTGGCAGCGACTAGCACGTTTAGAGGACAGATGCAGGCTTTCCCTGAACATGCTTAAAACAGCACTCTGCTTTTGGGATTCTTGCAATGAAAGACAAAACACCATGTCCACAATGGCACGGGTATCAGTCAGTACCTCACTAACCATGTCATGAAAAGATTGCTTTCTTTTCACTGCAGTTGTGAATTTGCTGTGGAGGGCAGTACTCGATTATTGCTGCCAACAGTAAAGCCTACAGCTTGATTCAAGGCTAAATTTTAGTTTCACAAAATACAACATTTGACCAAGAATCCAACTAAAAGTGTTGTCCATCAGCAAAGCCAGGTTTGATGGGCTGGGACTCTTCCTTCAGCCAGTCACATTTTGGAAACAGCCCCAGCACCGCTCCAGTGTCTGACCTGTGCTTGCCCTTTCTCTGACATCTTCAGAAAGCACCTTTGTTACCAATAAGTTGCAATAGATCTTTGCTTAAAGAGGCAGCGCAGTTTTCCCCTTGGTCAGACCATGTAGCCTTTTTGCCAAGTTTCTTTTCGATTTTTTTCCTTTTCAAGAAATTAAAACAATTCTAATGTATGTGATTTTTTTACTGTAAAAAGAAGACTTCATGTGCGAGGTCAGAAGTTTTGCATTTAGCTCATATATATCTTTTATGTAAAAGTGTTCTGGAATCTCCTGCAAAGGCTCAGATTATTAATTCATAGACAATAGCCATGATGGAGAAGTGGGAGCAAGTTGTGTGCCTTATGCTTCTTTTCAACTACATCAAAACCTGGCATCAATTTTATTAATTAGACCTCTGATAACCATTGGGACCAATGTTAAAATATTCCACTGTTGCTGCCCAGCAAAGAGTTCTTCTTTCTTCAAGATCACTTGAAAAAAACACTACAACTTATTCCAGCACTCTTCATTTAACAGGGCGTGGGTCTCTTCTTGCATTCTCTTAATGTTTAACTTCATGACACATGGGAGGTAAACGCAAATGTTGGTTCTGTAAGACATTTTGGACTGGATTAAAGAGTGAAAAGCTGAGAAAATGTAGTCATATTAATACGTGTTGCCTTAAGCAAACCTACCGGGACTATCAATAAGAAACACAATCCAAGGATTGTGATGGGTAAAAGAGTGTCTTTAAGAGCAGCACAGATTACAGGCACTGCACTATTGTCAAGATGTGGGACAGATGACACCAGGCACAAGGTTGAGGCTTTCTCACTTTGTCCAGAAATACTGCAGCATAAGATCGGTAACTACGGTGGACCCCAAAGCAGGTTTATTCAGTACCTGGTACGAGGAAATAAGCATTTCGCTGCACACGATTTCACAAGTATGTTAGTTACTAACTGATGCTTGTTCAACTTAATGCATTCAGATGTGCAGCTCTAACTTGCAACCTCATCAGTTGTGGAGAACTCTATAGTTAGGTCGCAACAGCATATAGTAATGGTTCATCTAAAAATAGTTCTAAAATGTGTTTTAGGCAAGTTCTAACTTGCTCAAGGTCTTCTGGTGTCATTTCTTTCTGACTCTTCAAATACCAGAGTACCCTTATTGAGAAATATTGTGCTCCAATTGGTCCTCATTAGCGTACTCATGTTTAGAAACATAGTGTATCAAATTAGGAACGGAAGCAGGTTACAACAAGCAAAGAGTAACCAGTACGGCGTCTCTATAGCAGCAGCAGGCTCGTCGCTTGTGCAACAGTTCTAGTGAAAATTTTAATATATTCTAAAATGGACATCATGGGGCTGAGTCAGCAAAGTGTTAAAATATCATCTTTGGCATTTCACTGAAGAGTTCCAATTATTATTTCTAAATTTCATAATTGAACCTCCAAGTTTAAATCATATGCTGGATAAAAGCCCTTATGGAAATACCGTGCAAGCAAAAGATTTTCTTTGGACTTAAGTATAAAAAGAATATTTTAAGATCTCAAACATGGCACACTACCAGGTTTCCTGACAGTTAGAATCCAGGTGTTTACAAGGTTCTTTGAGAAGATGTCAGTAAAAGGACATGCTGGGCTTCCTCAAGCTGCTGTTTCTTCCAACTGGTGAGCGTAAAGTCTATCTCCCATGTCAGAGCCATTCCAGGTAACAATGTTTTTCGATTAAACAAGGAAAAATAACACAGAACATGGATAGGGTGTTCTTCGATATTGCAGCTGAAATGATGCTTAATGGATGTACTGCCTCAAAGTTTCGATTTTTTTTGTATTTTGTACCATTTTTATAAACAATTATTTTTTTTATATAAAGCACACTTTAGTTTACAATCTTTCTTCATATTTGTTATAAATTTTTTAAACAACCCCAAAGCGTTCCATATAAAGAAATGGCAAGGTAATTAGCTATCGAGATTTTACATGTAGTTTTCTCTTCATTTTTGTACAATTGCATAGACGTGTAAAACCTGCCATTGTTACCAAAACAATAACAGACTTAGGAAACTACTGAAATCTACAGTATAGTACCACTACCCTTCACAAAAATATAGATTTTTTTTTCTTGTAAACTCTTACAGTCTAATCTTCTCTGATGTATGAATATTATATAAAATAACATGCGGGCCATTTTGAAGTTGTAAAACAGATCTCTTCATTCTAACGTCTCGTCGTCCGTCATCACCGTAACTAAGGTTTCCATCGCTCGCCCCAAATCGTCTGCCATGTGGAACAGGTTTCCTACATTGTTGCCTGAAAAGCAGAACAGAAGAGAGAGTCAGCACATGGAGCCTTGTGCCAAATAACCGAGCTGGTGTGCCCAATAACTCAACTTCAATCGCAATGCTTTGGGGGACAGACAGCAGGAACGAGCGGGAAAGCTTGCTTCACACAAATCATGCCACAGTGTCAGTCACTGCAATCCCTGACATTAGTTCTTTGACAGCATCTACTCAACCTTGGCCTTCACTCCATAGCCAACAATTTAGACACCCTTACCTCAAAGTGTTTTACTGTTAGTCGACACAAACATTACAAAAACAGAAGCTAATTAAAATGATTTTCATAACCCTTGACATGTAAACATTGCTCCCATAAACTGAATCATTAAGAATTCTGTTCGTTTAGTGGTTACATACTAGGATTTACTGTTACAGAAAACTCTGCATATTTATATGTCCTTGTTGAGGTGGCTTTCGATACCCATATTATAGAAATTACAGTCTTGGACATGTAAAAGGCTATAAAAACAGAATAAGGTACGCTGGCTTTATACAGCAGCGGCCTGTACGATGTTCCATTACCAGGGCTTGAGTCGGGGTACCACCCGGATGGACGGAGTCCCCCCATTTATTTTACCGGGGGGAAGCCGTCCCCCCTGCCAAACAGCTGGACTTCACTCTTTGGCCTCTCTGGGACGAGGAACTCGGCACCTTTCGTGACTTCACTTCCTGTCGTGACGTCACTTCCGGTGACAGCGTCCCCCCACTTCTTTTTTTATGACTTGTGCCCTGTCCATTACCCGTTTCTATTCTGTAAGCAAATATTTGTTGTTATTTCGACAGGAACTAAAACAAGTCTCCAAAATACACCTCAGAATTCCCTGTATCTTTTGTGATGCATTAAATGTTGTCTCAGCACGCAGCACATAGGTTTAGGTTTAGGGATTTATAGAGCGCATGGGTAACTGCAGGCATCCCAGCACATAGACTTTCCTGCTGGATTTGCCTTTAACGAAGCGAATAGAAAAAGTGCACTAGAGAGAACATGCATATTCCCCTGACTGCCATTAGATGTCAAATTGTTACAGTTCTCACTATAAAAGGTGTCACAATAAATTGGAGTGAGTATGAAAAATAAAATACTTTGACAAAGAAGAAAAATGTAGCACTTGTCCCTGTAACATTAAAATGTTTACCCTCTCGCAACAAATCTACATACACTTAACTTAGATACGCCTTTTCAAGGTCAACCAAGATGCAAGGGAAACTTAACATAAACCAGCTTGGCCACTTATCACTTCACCTTAAACAGCACAAAGCAAGTTGACAAAGTAAATAGAAAATATAATTGCTTGAGTCCAGAGGTCTACTCCACACCCCGATGATAAGTTGAAGAGCTGAAACTACTTGAGCTAGTTCCTTCCATGGTCTTTTTTATAAGCATATGTTGTACCTGGTGCCTACCAAGAATTAGCCACGATCTAAGCCAACATACTGTTGTGTATTTTGTCATTTTATATTGTGATACTAGAATTTCTGTGACTTGTTGATACATATCTCTGTATCCCAATATGATAAGATGAGACCATATATCTAGTTTACTCATAGAATAGGACACATTTTATTGAGTCATTAGTAATTTGTTTTGATTTGTAAATCTATATTTTTGAAAAGAAAAAGTAATGGTAAATCTTATTTGTATTGCTTGGCTCTCCTTGTGTTAAATATTTTTGAAAGTAAAATAGGCTGCCTAAGGCCTTTATATACGATGTACCTGGTGCCTCTGTCCAGGATCTCATGCCTCAACCTAAGTGACTTGGACCTCACTGAGAATCACAAATCATGTCCTCATAACCGAGCGGTTGTCGATCAAAATAGACCAAAATCTACAAAGGAAACAAAAGCTTGAACTCCCACTCTGGAAAAAAGGTTGTGCGTTTCGAAATCTAAAGATGCAACTTCCAGCCAAAACCACACTACTTGAATAAGATAACGATGGTCGCAAAGAAAATACTGAAATTTTATCTAGACGACATGGCAGTAATAGGAGTAGCTAAGTTCTTGAGTTGGGCTTGGGTTTTACGGGAGAAACACGGGGAGGGGGTGAAATAGTCATGTTAGCTTAATGTTGGGCTATTGAATTTAGTGTGTGGAGCTGGACAATTTTTAAAGGCCTTTTAACTGTGATAGGTCTTAAGTCTTTGTGCGTGCTACACATTTAATCCTTTTTAAAAATTGATTTTAAATTGTAAATATATGTATTTAATTAATTTATTTTGAAGATATATTCTGTTAATTTAGACTCCCTGAAAATTTATGGTGTATTTATGGTTGTAACCTGTTGTAATTGATTAATTGTTCTGGCTTTTAAGATGAATAATCGCAATAAAGACTTTTTTGATTGATTGATTGATTGAATAAGATAACACATTATGTCAGCACTGGCAGAGGTGTGGTCATCCGAGAAGGGTGTCGACACAAACATCCAGAATGCAAAACAGTTTACCGAATAAGGCTCGATGTAAGAGGCACACAATTAGAGATCAGTTTCTCTTACACAAACAAACACAGGGGAATCACACTTTAGTTTAAACTATTTTAGTTTTAAAATCTGATGCAATTTTGATTAGAACATTAAGTTGGCCCAGTTATATGTATATAAAAGGATCAGATTGAATAACCAGTTTTTAAAGAGAACACCCAGTTGCCAGTGCTCCAAAGTTAAGTTTTTCGATGGTCATTGGCAAAGGCCAGTCCTCATAAGTGAAGCATTTTTCAGGGAAATTTGGACGGTATCTCAATTTTTGAAGCCGGCAGAAGGAGAAGATGATAGAGGTCTGCCCAAAAGCAGTCAGAGAACATAGACCAGAGGTCAAAGTTATGAGTCAGATTTTACACGCTACATATAGGTTTAAGTCTAGCTTAATATTTGTTCGCAGTAAACACTATGGGGCTTATTTACAAGCCCCTTGCGCCACTTCTGCTTCATTTTTAACATGAGAAAAGTGACTCAAAAGTGGCACACAGGCTTGTAAATCATCCCCCATTTCTTTCAGGGCCCAAAAAGCAGCATATAGTGTGTAAATAAATGTTCAAGTATAAGGACAAGGAGGTATGAATTAAATCTGGAAAGTCTTGCATTATTTTTCGTAGTTAGAGGAGATCTTTTTACAGGTCTCATTTTTGTATTCTTTACTTAAAATCAAAGACGGTCTCTAGAAAGATTTGGTGAGAAAAACTTGCATTGAAACTGGCGATGGTTTTCTGCAATAACAAATGTTGCTCTCCTGTGAGGTTCTAGAGTAACCATTGTGTATGTACCGAATCAAACAGTACACTAGTCTGCTCTTTATTTACAACTGTATTTCATTTTCAGAAGCTTTTTAATTACTGAAGTGTGTTTGGTTCAGCAGTTTAATGCACTGCCCTGGAAATGGGGATAGGGTAAATAAATCTTTTCCCTGGGCACAGAATTAATGAAGATTCATGGATTTTAAATTGGGATTACTGGAATTAACCAATCCATTTGAGCAAAGGTTGATCTGGAACAAATTAGTTTCACGTTGATATACAAACTTATCTTACGAATGGATTCCTTTGTGCTTGGTGAATGACTGACAGCAAAAACATGCTTTTGCCAGTGTTACCATGGCACTATCAGCTAAATGATCAGTAGTTCCTTAATGTTCAGTAGTTCCTAACTAATGAATCAATGGCTCACTCCCACTTCTAGCCCCCTGGCTCCTTTCCAAGTCCATAAGAAAGCAAAAGGACATATTAGATTGAACACTGTTATTCTTTTCGTGGTCCCTTCCATTCTGACAGGCTTCTGTTGAATGAAATTACACGGCAGTAAATGTACTTGTTAAGTTCTCTGAAGCATGATCTGATTGACTATATGGAGGAATTTGCAGCTTAAAAAAATTGTTTGCAATACAGCTTTACAAATGGTAAAGCTTCAGAGGATTCTGGAAGAAGACTCAAACTCTGGGTAGTGTCAAAGGACAAGGAGAATCTTGGCCTGCTTGTTACCAAGCAGTAGGTAAGTAATTCGATCAGCTCACTAGGAACGGATGAATTGCCTGGTGGAATGATAGTCCGATTCAATGTGGTCTCTGAAGATTTGCTGATCCCTCACTTTCTCGCAAAGTACATTGAGGCATTTGAGAAATGTGAGCTGCCTCCTTTCCACCTGAGAAGCAAGAGTTGTGGTTCTACTTTGGAATAGAAGGAGACCACTGAATTCAACAGCTTAGGGCTGCTGCCAATCTGTGAGGAAATTCTGGAAGGCTTACGGGTGGATATTGTGTTTTACCTAATGCAAGACGACTAGATGTGGTTTACTGTCCAATGTAATACTACCTTAAACATGAGGCCAATTTGTTTTTGAAAGAGGTCAGACTCATTCTAAGAATATAGGCCATGCTAGGCACAGGTAGAGGGAAAAAGACATTTGATTCTACTGGCTCAATACTTAGCAACACTGAAGAGATTTGATGTCGGTCCTAAATTCATGGGGTGGATTGATGATTTATATACTAACATGGAAGATGGGATTGAGAACAAAGGGATGATATCTGAGATCAAGTATGCACAAAGACAGAGCTTATGGGGATGCTTTTCGTCACCATTAGTTTCAAGCAAAGGAGCCTCTCAGAAATGTGTTAGGATGAAGACAATATGGTTGTGGCATCATAGCTAGAGGATGTACTTCACCATGTGTCGTGATCTCTGGTCTTATGGAGATGAGCGAGGTGTTTCAGTTGGCATGGACCTCAGACTTAATCTAGAGAGCCGATTCTCTTTCACATACTAGGTTTGGTATTTGATGACCTGTTTGAAGTAAGCACCCCCAAGGAAGACCTATTTATTGAGGTACAAAGGAGTTCATGTGCACTAGAATGATGAGAAGGGGATTCATCAACATACTTATCTCAAAGCTAGAGAGGAATATTGAGGTCTGGGCAAAATGTCTACTCTTTTATGGCAAAACACACAAGGTGATGGACGGAATGTTGCACATTGGTAAAACATTCACCCCCAGTCACAGATCTGGGTTTAATCCATCATTATTTTGCTCACCACACCACCCCAGTTCAGACATGGCCATATGCAAATCAGTCTTGACCCTGTGCTTCATTGGAACAGTCCAGCCCGATCTGCCAAGCCATGTCTTCCCTGGACCGGAATCAAGCATCCTAGGACCGGTTTCTGGATATCGTCCGTCATCAGCCAAGATAGCTTGACTCCAGTGGCGTAGTGAGCACGGGACCCACGTCTGGACATACCCTTCCCACATAGGGCGAACTAGGGGGACCTGGCTTGGCAGTTTGGGCTGTACTGTTCCCATGGGGGACGGGTATGCTCAGACGTGAGTCTCGTGCTCTCCATGCCACTGGAATCAAGCTATCTTGGCTGAGGAGGGCTGAAAGCCCAAAACCGGTCCTCGGATGCTTGTTTCCAGTCCAGGAAGGACCTGGCTTTGCAGTTCGGGCTGGACTGTTCCCATGGGGCACAGGGTCAAGACTGATTTGCATATGGCTGGGTTCAAACTGGAATGGCACGGTGAGCAAAAGAACGATGGATTTAGGCCCAGATCTCTGTACTGGGGTGAATGTATGACATTGTTCTGCATTCTGTCCATTAAATGTTGTTTTTACTCTTTTATGGGTCTGCTGGCTTTTATTACAATTTGTTTTTCCTAGAAAGCTTGATTTTCTCAGCGTTATAAGAGATCCTATTCTTGACTCGTGCTTTTCAAAGCTTGATGCAATGGTGTCTGGACTATATTCAAATTCAGGACAGCTTAGTTTACGCTAATGCTACATACAAGTAGTGAGGGGGAATAGGTACTTGTTACTTTCAATGATGCTTTTAAACTGGGCATCCGAAATGTGGCACTGTTGTGTCACATGAATCCTAGCATTTCGACTATATTGCTCAAAATGTTCTTACAATTATGATTATTACTGCTGTTTCTGGCTCAGTAAGGTGTCCTGGGCTGGTCAAATTAATATGCTCAATCAGGTGTAAGTTTGCTCATACTCAAGGAGATAAAGCTAGCTACTATGATAGAAAACAGGCTTTTAAGGAATACTTGTGTAACTAGCGGCAAAAGAGAATGGGTAGTAAAGGGATGTTCGATAATTAAAGGCTGATTTTTGGGATTGGACTGTGGAGAGTAGCACCCATGAATTTGAGATGTTTCTAGAGCTACAGCTATTGTCTCATCTGATGGATCAGACAGGATTTCTGCCTCAGCCGTCCAAGTTGGTAACAATTCTGACTTTACTTGAATTAGTGGTGTGCAGCTGAAAGTTTACCCACTTTCACAATGCTCTCTGCAATCCTAAACGTGGAAATGAAGGCATTATTGAGGACAGATGCTAGTCCACTGTTAAAATATTTTTTTAAATATTAAACAAGCTTGCAATAACATCGCCTTAACCACCACCAATTTTCAAAGTTCTGACACAGAGGACATGTTTGCATGTGTAAGGGTGTAACTGGGATATGATGCAGGTGAATTTACTTTTCACAACCGTCTTCTAATGCTTGGGAAGGAAGAAGGGATGGTTGGCCACAATAAGCACTTCAAACATGAGAACTCTTCTGGTAGTAGCATTGTGTCACTGGTGTGGTGTGAAATGTTGCCTAGCTCAAAACGAAACTAGAAATAGACCATAGTATACACATTGCAATTGATACAAACCTGGATTTTACGTATTCTCGACACGAAGGTGTAATGCAATCACATTCAACCAATATAGCATGCACGCTACAAGCAACAGACATTTTTAATGAGCTTTTACTGTATTAATAGATGTGAACGAAACAATTGACAGCTAATGTAGTTTAAAAGTGACTCTGCACCCATTCCATTAACTGCGAGTCTACAGACCACTGCAACAAAGTTAGAGTACACACTGCAAAATGGACGGACTCAGCTACGCACAGACATAGAAAGCAGGATGTGACAGAACGAAAGTTAGCGGACTGTGAGCAGGGGTCTTACTAACCTCTCTCATTTCATTTCCCGGGACATTTCTTCCTTTAGTGACACAAAGGAGGAAGAGCAATAGCGTCAGAAAAGAGAGGAAAACCAGCGTGAACATATCGCTAAAGTTTAAAGCAATAGAAAGTCGACTCGTTTTGCGTGCACAACACACGAAGGAACATAATGAGAAACAGATGAGTTTCTACATTCTGCCTCCCTTCTAACATACCATAGCCACCCAAAGGAGATTATTGAAGAATGAGGAATTGTGATAGGTACGGTTGTTGTTTTTCCCAATCACAGTAAACGGTAACAATGTATTAAGGTTCTTAGCACTCAGGACATAGTTACTTTGGGCGTGAGATGCTTTAAAAGACATGCAAATAGTGAGGAGAACCAGAGGTAATAATTTGTTAGGAAAAAATATATTTTTCTTAGCTTGTTTCACAGTTTCGTCCGATAGGTTATTTTACTTTGTTCTCTTATTGCTGATAAATGTACACTAAAATCAACATTAAACACGCACTATGTTCATATCCAATACATGTTCAGTGCTCTACAAACCAAAAAGAACAAACCATCAACTTTTAGGTCTGGCGTTAGGTAAAGCCTTTTGATTTTATTAAATAATACATGCATAATATTATTAAATATAGGAGCTTTCTGCCAGCTCTCTCTAGGTTTGGTAGTGTGTCATTCACATTTTTCTTCCACTGCCAACAGTATACATCTGGGTGTTGGACCTGACATCAATAGTTTGGTTTTAACCAACATTTTGCCTTCAATCCTCCAGTTTTTTCTGCCTTAAGACTCTACACACTACCACAGCTAACCAGTGCTTGGGCTTTCTCCTTTAAACATGGTAACATTGGCTTCCACTCAACTGATATATTTAATTTACTTGCAAGTCATATAGTAAGGTGGTACTACCTGTACCCAGGGCCTATAAATTAAATGCTACTAGTGATACTGCAGCACTAATTGTGCGACCCATTTAAGTAGCCTTTTAAACATGTCTCAGACTTGTAATTGCAGCATGTGTGTGCAGTTTTAAACTGCCATTTCGACATAGCAAAATAAGCCTTTTGCCAGGCCCAATCCTTTCTTTATAATGCAAATAAATTACCCTTCTTTAGGTCCTAAACAGCCCATACGGCAGGGTGCAGAGTATTTAAAAAGTTGGCCATGTGCTTTTAACTTTTACATGTCCTAGTAGTGAAAAACACCTACATTTGTTTCCCACTACTGCAAGGCCTGCCTTTCCCACAGGATAACATTGGATTACCTTATTACATTTAATGATTGATAACTAATAACTGGAGCAAGTAGGAATGTCAAGTTTGGTTTCTAAAGAATTGCAATTTAAAACCCACTTTAACTGCGAAGTTGGATTTTTAAGTCACAATTCTGAAAATGCTGCTTTTAGAAACTTGACATTTTTTGGCCCTCTGAACTCGGTTCAGAGGGCTGTTCATGTTTATAAACGGGTGCCTGGCGTCGTGGGCGATGTGCCAAATACGCCATCACCCCCCTCCCGTGGTCTATGGGGTGAAACGTCATCTCCTTTTAAGTGCATCTAATTTTTGAAGTCTCTGATCGAGAGACTAGTAGGGTGTGTGCCTCCCGGTTTTTTGTTCGGTGAGGCCCCCTGTACATTGCACTTTTATAGACATTTTTTTACTTTCACGTCCCTTGGTTGGGTGGGCCTTAGCCTGCCCATACCGCCGAGGGTTAGTCACTTTAGGTCCTGACGAATGCCAGGTTAATTACACCATCTTTGGCAGAAACATGTTGACCATCCATCACCACATAATGATATTGGAAACAGACCATCCAATTTAGTTGGCCGTGTTTACCAACACATTTTTTAATATGCCCTTGGTGATCAGTCATGAAATTAATTTTTGATACATGCAAGGCATTTTTAATTCACCACACCACTCTCTTCACGTAACTCATTATCTAGCCTTCACTTCTTCACATTACCCGCTCCGCAGTAAATCTGGCGTTGAAGCACACTGGGGTGACATTCGGTCACACCCAGTGGGGCCCGATGATGAAGCAGGTCACCGACCAGGTCGGTGAGTGAGGGCTTTATAAACAAACCTAATTGGTGCTCGATTACTTGTGTTTTTTTCAATCAAGTAACACTCTTTTGTTGTTATTTTTCCCAATCATTTGGTGCCTGCAGTCTGTTTCCTGGGTCACATGACTATATGCACCAGCAACCAAAAGCCTTGTCAGGGTGAAATCACAAGCTAACCCCAAATTAACCTGTGCTCAATCCTCTGGAAGCTTGGCACCGAGCAGTCAGGCTTAACTGAGAGGCAATGTGTAAAGTATGTATGCAGCACTTCAAACAGTAATAAAGTGAAAATACCACATAAGAAAAATCCAATACCAATTATGAAATATAGAGTAACTTTTAATAAAGAAATCAAGACCAAAATGACAAAAATCCAACCAGTAGAACCGGTGCAGTTTTAAAGATTTCAGTGAAAATAGCACCAAAAAGCACAAAGGGCCAACTATGGTTATCTGGTAGCGTCAGACTGGAACAAAGCCACAAGTTCATTCTGACAGCAATGGGGAGCTGGCCGGCTACAGGGACCCAGTTGAGCCAGGTGAACTTAAATGCAGGTTGCGGAGAGTTGTGGAGTCCCGCGTCAAGGTTATGTCATGCTGTGGTAATTCCTAGGAGCTGCTTAGCTGTAATTCAAGGTTCTGCATCTTCATCGAGGCTGCTGTTAGTGAGGGACTTGTGATGCGCAGTCCTGCGTCGAGATGCATCAGGCACCGGCTGGTTCGGAAGACGCTGCGGGGCTTATGTTGTGAAGTCCTGTGTCGTAGTAGAGTATGCTGCAACAAAGGGCTTTCAATGCGGAGGACTGCGTCGCGGATGTGCCATGCAGCAAAGGTTTCTGGAAGGTTGAAGGTGATGATGTAAAGTCCTTACATCTGGGAAATCCATTCAGCAGAAGCGGTGTGTTGGTTGTGATCGGGTTGCATCATACAGTAGAGGACATCTGTCGGTTCTGCTGAAACCACAGATGGGCTGGCAGAACACCTTCAGACCCACTTCCAAGTGCCCAGGACTGAGATGGGCAAACTCACAGATGGCAGATCCCAGGACTGGGTTTGAGGTGGTTGGAGCTTTCTGTCCCTTAAGTCCTATTCAGGAGCCAGCCAACGAGCCCTCGGAGTCACTGGTGGTCCGGGGTTCAACAGATGCAGGTTCAGTCCTTTTCACCCAGGCAAGAGGGCTGCTGGCAGCAGGTCAGCACAGTGGGGCAGCAGTCCTTTGGGGCAGCAGTTCTTCAGGGCAGCAGTCTATTCAGCAGCACAGTAGTCCTCCTACCTGCCAGAGTCTTCCAGGGGCCCAGAACTGCACTGAAGAATTGGTGCCTGAGATCCAAAATGTATACCTAATGCCTTCTTTGAAGCGGTAGAAGCTTCTAGAGGATTCCCTTTGAAGTGCTAAAGTTTCCTGCTGCACCTGCCTTGGCTCCAGATTAACTTCAAGTGGTATGCAAGCCTTTGTGTAAAGGTAGGACACAGCCTATTCAGGTGTAAATGAGGCTGTGTGTAGCTCCGCCCCTATCCTGCCAGTGATGGCCCATTCAGGTACACTTCAGTTCTCTATTGCCTGTAGCTGTCTGGGAGGAATACATAAGTACCAATTGCCAACTACACCTACTCATGTGATCCAGAGACAGGCTGTAGACACTAAATGGCTAAGGACAGAAAATGCCAACTTTCGAAAAGTGGCATTTTCAAAACTGTAATTTGACTTTACCATAACATTACGATTCCAAAGAAACCAAACAAACCGTTTACTTGTTCCCATTTGGAAGTTACCCTTATTAAATGTAATAAGGTAACTCCAATGCTATCCTATGATAAAGATATGCCTTGCAAAAGTAAAAAAAAACGTTTTTTCCAATATGAGGGCATGTAAACCTTAAAAATGTCCTACTTTTTAAATACCCTAGGGGTAACAGGTTTTAAAAAGGAAGATTTTGACCTGGCAAAAGGTTGACTTTGACAGGTCCAAATGGCAGTTTAAAAGTGGGCGCAATGGCAGACCTGAGACAGGTTTGCAAGGCTACTTAAGTGGGTGGCAACCCAAGGGCTGCAGGCCCACCAGTAGCATTACACTTACAGGCCATAGTTACATGTAGTACCAGTTTACTAGGGAATTCTAAGTAAATTAAATATGTCAATTGGGGATAAACCAAGGAGTAAGCACACACACTTTATCACTCGTAAAAATGCACAGAGTACTAAGCCCAACAAAAATACGATCAGAAAACTGTGGAGGAATAAGGCAAAACTTTTGGGGGAAGACCACCATAAGGCTGATAATTCTAAGAGACATGTTTATATCTGTAACCATAATCTTGTGTAAAAAAACTAATTCTTAACTTAGTTATCATTCGTATAAGGAAATACAAAATGTTAAAAAACATTCGTTTTAGTTTTGTTTTCTCCTGCAAATTCCAGAAATCCTGCCTGAAACACCTCTCTACATAAATGTGCTATGTTTTAAATTAATTGGCACTCTTCATCCCAGTTATGCCTGTTTCACTTAGGGGTAAATTGGGTGTAGCCAGTGCAGTTCAAAACGTTTGGTTATGTGACTAATGTATACTACACTTCATGAATGTTCACAAAATATGTACAGAATGTGCTTGGCCACTCCTCTATGGCTACATTCTTTAGACATCCCAGCGCTCACATCTTAAATTAAGCAATACGTGCCTACATAATCCAGAAGTAAGTTAGAATCATTGAGTTTCCTCATGAGCTAAATAAACAGTTCTTGCTTTGTGAATCACGCCTCTGTTGTGCATGTCTATTTAACAATATTTTTGGGGAATTAGCTATAGATGCTATCCACAGTAAGCTTGCAATTGGGTCCATGGCACATTGTTACAGTAATGTGTAACAAAAGAACATTTTCTTCTATGCCTGCCAGATGGCTTTTCTTTCTCCAGCTGATTATATGACTCAAGTGTAAAAATGCATCCAGTTAGCCCATTTTCTGGCCGGCTCTTGAAACAATCATCCTGCATGAAGTAATTTTTTACCCTCCATTACCTGGGTCAGTTCTGCTTTTGAGCCTCGTCCAGCCACTTTTGGTCTCACTTACAGGTAGCTTTAGCGGTCTATCGTTGGCAGACCTATTGTATCTAATACTTTACTAAATACTTAAAGCAAGTTTTATGTCAGAACACTTCAAACCATTTGATTTTTGTCTTCTTACAGCCATGAATTTGAAGTATTGGCAGTCAGATCTTAGCAGCCCACACGCAACTGACTCTCTCACAGGGGTGGCTCCTCCGCAAAGGTGCAGGAGCGTCGCCCCACTGCTTTAAGGCAGAAAATTAAAATTAAAATTATAACAAAACATTTTTATTATCATATTATTTTTCATTGACTCTGCCAGGTTGCAGTGTCACCAGCCGGGGAGGAGGAGTAGTGCGCACTTAAAGTACGCTTGTCGAATTGGCCGCTGTTCACGGACATCCAAACAGACATGAATACTTTGATATCTCCAGGCTATTCCTTAGAGACATCTGTGGGGCTCAGGAACACAGGCTTCCATTCAATGCTGGAGGGTGAAACCGTCCCACTATGCTCAACCCCAGCGCTTCTCTCATGCTGGGAGTAATAGCATGAGAGAAGAGCTGGGATTGCGTGGTGAGCTGGGAGCATGTGCTCATGGGAACTGCAGTGCCGGGAGCACAGGAGCAAGGAGGCATGGGAGCAGAAAGTAAGTATATATTAATTTCTTTTTCCGTCTCGGCCCATTCTACTGGCTGTTTCTGAATCTTTCCACGTACAATGGAACCTTGCATTTCATTGCATGAGAAACTATTTGCCCCCTGCCCCTCTGATCACTGCTGGCCCCCACCCCCAACTCTCTCTTCCTAATTCTCTACCAAATGATCATGAAGTGTGCTTTCCTCCCTTTCCCCCCCCTGTGCTATCTGATTTTTATTCTAATAAGCTTTTGTGAGGATTTGATATCTGCACAGTGCTACCTGGTGGCTCACTTGGATGGATGTGAATGTCATCCCAAGCATACATTTAGTTTTAGCATAGTGCTTGAAAATGTCCACTGTCCAGCTTGGAAAAGTAAATTAATAATACAGAATAAATAGGGCTGCCCATGCACGCACATGCTAGATGGCCATCTTTCAACAGGTTTTCTATAATTTATCACATAAATTAGAGCTATCAAATCGGGTTCACCGTCAGATCCCTGTCCCCGCAAAATCTTACACCTATCGCCTGAGACCTTTGCACCTCTCTTGGCAGCGATTTTCAATGCCATGATCATTTCCGGGAGTTTTTCTTTAGAATGGAAAAAAGCCTCCATATTCCCTTTATTAATAAAACCTCACTAGACCTATTTCCAGACTCCCCTTCCCTTCTAAAGTGGTGGGAAAGGTCATTAATTCAGAACTGTCTGCCTTCATGAAGCAAAACAAAATTTTGGATCCCTTTCAGTTCGGCACAATTTAGGACAGAACTGGCCCTAATCACAGCGCCCCCCTCCGTATCACAGCGGAGGGGGGCACTTGAGGTGGTAATGTTTCCCATGCACCAGAAACTATGACGTGCGAGGTAAACCCTGTGTAAGTATTTAAATTGTATCAAATGAAGCCTACATGCAATGGTTGCTTCTCATGGGGAACCCAGAATCTCTGTCCCAGTCCTCGTTCTCCAGCTCCCCTACATCCATTTCTCAAGCTCTGCAGAGGGCACCAAACCTATCCGACTCGTTAGATATGAGGGTCTGGTAGACTTTGGCTACTTTGTGGTCATCTAGGTCTTCCATAAGAATCTTGCCCTTAAGAGGATTGAATTCTGGGAGCTCCAATAGGGAGGCTATGCATTGGGGCAGGGGATAATGCAGCTGAAGCTATCTATAGAATTGACTATGGTGTAGGTGGAATCCCTCTGAAGATCTTGAAAGGATTTAAGGTCCTTGCCTGCATAACCTCCCCCAAAGTAGAGATCCCGATGAGATCGTACTTCCAGAATCCTGACATCTCTGCCACCCGTGAAAATAAGCCCCCATATCACAGTGGCATCTGCCCAGTCAATCTGCCCCACCATTTCATCCAGTGTAGCCTTGAACACCAGGATTTAAGAACCGTTTTCGGGGTCGGAGGAAGGTCAGTATGTCTACCTGCACTGTAGAGGTAAGTCACTAGAGAAGTGTTGCCCATTGCCCGTTTGTCTAGAGCATTTGCTGGGGCCCGTGTCTATCATACCACCAGTCGTTTATGTTAAGGAGATGGGCTGTCAGATAACAGGATTCTACATTGGCTACTGCAATGCACCCACAGTAGGTAGACTCAAAACATTTGGCAAGAGCCACCCTGGAAATACCCCCATACCACAGGGACGCATTAAGGATGCTATTCAGCCTATGAAACAAAGATCACGGGATCTCATATGGATAATTCTGTAATTGAAAGAGGAGTCTGAGACCAATTTAAAAATTGCTGACTGCCTAGAAGTAAAGGTCACATTTTTAACTCTGGTCTCTGAATATAGTTTTGTTACATGCATTTATTAAACTTTCCATGAAAAACATTTCCTTGTTTCCTTCCTGCTCTGTTTTTTCCTGATCTGCGAGTGGGTGCTTGAGTGGGTCTGTCAGTGGGTGTGAGGTAAAAAAAAGTAGGGGGCACACATGAGCAGGTATTTGTGCCAGCTCCCCCTGTGATGGTCCTCCTGTCCAGCTTGTTTGTAGTCCGTTACCCTTTGCTGCATTCAGTTTTGTGCCTCCTACGCTCATTTTATGCTCATTTTTCTGCCTCTTCTATCCTGCCCTCTATTTTGCCTCTTTCTGCCCATTATTATGCCTCTTTCTGCTCACTCCTGACCTATTTACCCTTGCTGCTTATTTCGGACTTCTATTTTGCCTCTTGCTGCTGGTTCCTTTTTTTTTCTCAACATATTTTATTGAAATTTTCATCCTAAGCAGGAAAATACTTTTTCCCAAACCGTTTCCAATAAATCTATTGAAGTGAGACTGCATCCTGATAAACCACTGTATGCGAAAATAAACTGCGGAGTACTTCCTATGCTAAAAGTGCACGCTGTGTATGAGTTACGATACACATATATTTCATATTATATCACTTTAAAAATAGCATTTGCAATTACTGCATTTGCAATCTTAAAAAAAATAGTGTCTCGAGTTAAACCAAAAGAATGAAATAAAAAGGAAATGTAGATGAACATCCCATTACGACCAAGCACCCATAGGAATGTGAATTTGGAGACATTAAAACAAACACAAGTGCTGGAGATTTATGTGGGCATATATTATTCATGTAGTGGGATGCTGCTGTTTGGGTAATATGACTTTTTATGTGTTCTGATTTGCTAATGAAGAGCTACACTTGCTTGCTTACACCCCAATGAATCTACAGAGTCTAATTTCATATGCAAAAAAAATTTATAAAAACCCTAGATGTTGAGGGTGAGGCAGATGACTCTCCTGTTCTACTAGGCTTGCTGAATGTTGCTCTCTTGATTTTCTGGCCACTTAGGACTTCTAATAATTTCATATTTTTGCATTCTCTGTATCATTTTCATTTAGAGCCTTCATGGTACTGCTCTGTACTGCTTACTTTTTTAATTCTGTAACAAAACCTACAAATGTTTTCATTGATCTAAAACTCAGTCATTGAGTGGGGACGTTTCTTAACCGCATGCGCGCTAGCGGTTTTGCCGCTGCGCGCTGCGATTTCAAAAATCCCGCGTTACGTGACAAGGTCAGCTCGTCATCTGCGTAGCGCAGGTTACGCCCATGACGAGCTGACCTTGTCATGAGCGCCGAAGGGGTTAAACAGATTGTATTTTCTTGATTATGATGTTGTGTTAACACAGGGAAATCTCATGAAATGAAGGTTTAACACCGTCTCTGATCCAGTGAACTCTGGGTATTCTAATTAAGGTAACATTTCAGGGTACCTCGCGCCAACACCAGCAGCACACCTGTTCAGAAATCAAAGGTGGTGCTGAGCTCTGGTGTAAGGTGATTCGCTGTGCCGCAACAAGGCATTAGCTGCCATTTGCAGTGCACTTGGGAGTATCAATATGAAAAAACGTTGTATTTCTTTGTTAATATTTAAAAATAAACAGCTACCTTGGAAAAGTGATATTTTTATTCTTAGAAACCGATCTCTCACTTAAAAAGTTGGAAATGTTTAGGATTCCAAGATTAGCCATGGACAAATAAGACAATTAACGTGTACTAGTTTGTGGATGTTTAAAATGTTTTTTTTAAACTCAATATTCAAATTGCAGAAGAAGAGCATTACAAACAAATCGTCTCGAGTATTTATTTAACTCAAATTGTTGACATTTATCAATCACAATAGAATTTTAGTTGAATGGCACAATCCTAGATGCGCTCTACAAGTTTTAGGTAGGTGTACAGGTATGTCACCAAAATCCCTGCCCGGTGCATGTCAATCAAAGGTCTACCTGACATAGGAAATGAAAATTGTCTTGTGTTTAGTATTTTTACAATGTTATTCCTTCAAACTGCCTTCCTATGTTTTTGCATTTATTTTTGCTTTAGGATGCTCCTCATTTACTGTGCATGAGGAAATTCAATTTGTGAATACATTTGGTGTGAACAACATTGTCCTCTGTGGCTCATTCTGGGGCAGGGTTAAGTACAGAATGAGGTGCCATGTAACAGAGTATTTCCACGGACTGTCAGATGTCTGGCATCGACATCTGCTCTGGGTTAGCAGAACAGCTGTCCCAGTCAGCTGGAACAGCTGTGCCTTTGCTGCACACAGAAGGCCAATGGCAACATGAATGGGATCGGCACAGATGAAAGACAGGTAAACTCCTCCAGGACGACAACCACCAAGTACAAAGCAGAGCGTTACACCACTGACATTAAAAGCTTTGCACTCAAATGTGTGCCTGAAGCCTATAATAATACAGCTTTAAAGTTTCACAGAATAATGTCTTCATTTGATAAACACGGCTTAAGAATCTTTATTTTACACTTTGGTATCTAGAAAGCGTAACTTTTATTTTACTATATTTATAAGGCTCAGAGCCGAAGGAGGTGTGGTACGATATGTCCTCTGGTTAGGTGCTAGCACACGTTATTGCTGACTCGGAGAGTTGCAACAGGGAAACACACTCTTTGGAAGGAGAAGGTCGTTTTTTGTCAAGGGAAACATATTGACTTGGAATAGTAGCCATACAATCCCTTAGGATCTCTCTATTTAGATCAGTCTCCTTGTTCATCCAGACTTTAAGCCAATGAAAAAGCGGGCGAAACGACAACATATCAGTCAGGTAAGGCATACCCAGCTCCTCGTGTATGATGAATGCAGGGGTTCCCTTCTGGACATAGTTAGATTGAACTCATCTAACAAATAATTCAACATGTCTCCCTGCAATGTGTGTTCAACATGCATGCCCGAGATACGTGGACAGCCTGTTTCAGTTAAAATTCCAGTTAGGCTTAGATCTAGCTGCGACTAAATTTTATTTATAATAGCCCTGAAAGTGTGATAGTTTAAGCTTTTTATATATATAATGCGGATATGTTTTACGTCCTTTGTTTTTGTACTTTATAATGAATTGTTACCATTGATCAATTGATACTTATGGATGGGATACTTCAACGTTATAATGTAACTTGGACTTTCTTGGTTTGTTATACAAAAGCTGAATAAAGTATTTTGATTTGATTTGACTGGGAATAGTAATATAACGTATGCAATAGCTTAGTATATATCTTTAACTCTCTAAAACATTTATGAAATGCTTAAACTCACAAGACAATGTCATCAGAGATGACATCAGTGATGTCATTTTATTTATTTATTTATTTATTTAGTAGCTTGTAGAGCGCACAGCTACCTCCAACGGAGGTGTCCCGGCGCTAAAGAAATACCCTCTACAGGGAGGAGGAGGGGAAGTACTGTGAATTGAGAAGTTATTTAGATAAGGGAGAAGAGCCAGGTTTTGAGTTTTTTTCGAAAGAGGGGTTCTGATGTCAAGAATCTTATGTCAATTGGCAGTTGATTCCAAAGTTTGGAGGTGGTCACTGCAAAGCCTCTACCACCCGTACGGGCCAGTCGAAAGCGGGGGCAGGTCATAAGACGGAGATGGTTGGATCGGAGGTTCCGGGCGGCTTGTGAATGTTTGATTCTGTGGCGTAGGTAAAGAGGACCTCGATCGTTCATTGCTCTGAAGGCCAGAGTGAGGGCTTTGAATTGGATGCGGAGTCTTATCGGAAGCCAGTGAAGTTTAATCAGATGGGGAGTGATAGGGTGGCGGAATGGGATGTTGCAGATCAGCCTAGCCGCTGCGTTCTGTACTCTCTGTAATTGGTTGATGAGGTAGGCTGGGGCCCCTACGTATAGGCTGTTTGCATAGTCCAGGTGAGCTGTAATGAGAGAGTGGAAAACTGTTTTTCGGGAGTCAGGAGGAAGGTAAGGGATTATTTTTTTTATCATACATAATTTGCTGAAGCACGCTGAAGTAACTTTATTAATTTGTGCTTTGTTGGAGAGAACAGTGTCGAATTGAATGCCCAGGTTACGGACTGTTTGAACAGGTTCAGGGGGAGGGTCCAATTCAGTTGGCCACCAGAGGGTGGAGGGGATAGGAGATTTTTGGTTAAAGAATAGGACCTCGGTCTTGTCCGTATTCAGCTTCAAGTTGTTCGCTGACATCCAGGAGGCGATGTTCATCATGCATTGGCGAAATTTATGAAAAGCTGTTTCGGTGTGATCTTTGAAGGAGAACACCAATTGCGTGTCGTCGGCGTAAAAGGTAGCTTTGACGCTCCACTGTTCGATTGCTTTGGCCAGTTATAATGTAACTTGGACTTTCTTGGTTTGTTATACAAAAGCTGAATAAAGTATTTTGATTTGACTGGGAATAGTAATATAACGTATGCAATAGCTTAGTATATATCTTTAACTCTCTAAAACATTTATGAAATGCTTAAACTCACAAGACAATGTCATCAGAGATTTGAGGTGTCATCAGTTATGTCATCAGTGATGTCAATGACCATGTCATTAGTGATCTAATATGTGAGGTCATAAGCAGTGTACTGCAGGGGCGTAAGTTATAATTAGCACAGGGAACTATAGCTGCTGAATTTCTATGGTTTTGTAAGATGAAATCTGAGCCTAACCATATCGTCCCTTCAACCTTTGTATTTTATAGGGAATTTCTATGTTTTTTTAAGTGCATTTCCTAACTCTAACTTCCCTGTACCCATCGTTTTTTTCAATGAATTTCTACGTTTTCTTTCAATTTTATTTCCTAACTATAATGCCCCTGTAACCTTTGTTTTCTTTTCAGTGAACTTCAAAGTTTTTTAAAATGTAATTTCCTAACTGTAATCTGTAACCTTTGAGCGTGGGAGTTTGAGTACGTATGCGAGTGGATGTGTGAGTTTCCGAATGGGTGTGTGAGCAGTGCATGTGTATTTGAGTTGGTGGAGGAGTGTCTGAGTGAGTCTGAGAAAGCGTGCAACATTCCGAGTGGATCTGTGAGTGGGTGCATGAGTATGTGAGAGGGTGTGAGTCTCTAAATGGTTCTGTGAGTGTGTGTGTCTCTCAGTGGATCTGTGAGTGGGTGCTTAAGTAGGTCTGTCAGTGGGTGTGAGGTAAAAACAAGTAGAGGCGACACAGGAGCAGGTCCTTGTGCCAGCTCCCCCTGTGATGGTCCTCCTGTCCAGCTTGCTTGTAGTCCGCTACCCTTGGCTGCCTTCAGTTTTGTGCCTCCTCTGCTCATTTTATGCTCATTTTACTGCCTCTTCTATTCTACCCTCTATTTTGCCTCTTTCTGCCCATTATTTTGCCTCTTCTGCTTGCTCCTGACCTTTATTCTGCCTTTTGCTGCTCATTTCTGACGCCGATTTTGCCTCTTGCTGCTGGTTCCTTTTTTTTTCTCAGCATATTTTATTGAATTTTTGTACCATACAGACCGTAATAATTTGGACAAAGTGAGACATACATATCCATTTTGAGAGACCGCAGTAATTCCAATTTTTCCACCAACTATGACTTCAGTATGTATGGAGAAACAAAAACGTAAAGTAATGAAACTGTATAAAACATTGCACATCCATACACTGCATTTCATACCCTGTTCCCTCCCGATATCTCCTTTAGTTAGAATCCCTAACCTGCTTTGCAATATTTTAATTTTGCCTGCATTACATTATTTCATCTTCTAGTCATTGGCCCAATGTGGTGTGAGGCTCACTTGATAAGCCTCTAAAATCAGCCCATCTTTGCCATATTTTGCTGTACTTCTGTGGACATCAACGTGCCGTGAAAACCGGGAGTTACAGACCCATATTGAAGTCCATGCCCTTTTTCCAGGCACCTATGCGAGGTGGAGTGTCTGCTTTCCATTGTCTAGCAGTGTCCCGTTTGAATAGTGTGAGGCCTAGAAACAGTAGGTGTAGTTCTTATCTAATTCCCCCTATTCCCTTTATGCAGTATAATAGTAGGAGTTGTGGGAATCTGTTGTGGAGATCCCATGCCAACACTTCTGACAGGCAATTCGTCAAGCCGAGCCAGAAGCAATCTAATTCCGAGCAAGACCAAATCGTGTATATAAGAATGTATCTTTGTCTTTTTGACAACGTAGTCACTGTGGGGATACAATGAGCCTCAACCCTCCATTGTCTATATCTGGTGAAGTATACCCTGTGCAGATACTTGAACTGTATGAGCCTCAGGAGGGTGGAGATCGCTGCCCCTCTGAAGACTCTAGCACTTCTTCTGTCCAGTGATCATCGTTGATTGGGCCCAAGCCAGTTGCCCATGTTGCCCTCGGGGTATCTAGGGTACTGGGGTTGTTTGTTTTCAAGGATTGGTAGACTTTTGTTATTTTGTGCGCTCCGAGATCACCCATCAGGAGTTTACCCTCTAGCTGGCTAAATTTGTGTAGGAAGGTGGATACCTGACTATGGTTACCCCAGATTTTTGCCTTGTGTTTAGCTGGTTTTCGACTTAGTTGGCCTGGGATCCTGCTAATCAGGGTCCCAGGCTACCTGCTCTCTCTTTAAATGGACTCCATGTACCCTAGGTACATCACCAATTTGGTACTGGACACCTTGTCAGCCCCTGTACCATGCACTATAGGTGCTCAGGGCATAGGTGCATCCAAGGCCTACCAGGGGCTGCAGCATATCTTTTGCCACCCCTGGCTGTTACTTAAATCGACACAACTGGCTGTTCACACAGCTGGGGCAAGGTGGTGTAATCACCCCTTGCTTAGATATGGTATACCTATATCTAAACCTATATCTGGACACATATATACCTATAAGTCACTCCTATGGCAGGCCTTTACAATCCTGGAGGCAGAGTGCTTGGTTTTATGTGAGATGGTGCTCTAGCATGAGCTGAGCCTGTCTGCAGTGTTCGGAACCATTTCCTTACTGCTGTTCCAGTGATACTGCCATACCATATACTCTTAAGTGCATTAAAATCCTCGCGGTTAATGCTAACTTTGGTTTGGCTTTATCAAAACATGTCGTGTTTGGTGTCATACACTTTGAAATACTACCCCCTCGCCAGTTCTGGCGACGGGGGTAGCTTTCCACCCTTCTAGAGGGAGAAGACATGTTACTTACTGCAAATGCGGTTAATCCTAACCAGAGCCCAAGCATCACAAAATGGATGCTGCTGCCACAGACACTTGTCTGGCCTCCTGCTGCTGACCGAAACTCGACAGAGGAGGCTTGATCAAAGGATCTCCTGTCACAGGGAGGTGTCACACCACCCCAGACAGGAGATAGTGGATTGTAGCAGGGAGGGTTCAAAGAAACTAGACACTGCCTGGGGCACACAAGGTGTCACTGGGCAGATTCCAGTCAAACCGGTTCTGGGGCACTCCAGACCCAGTCTTGGCGGCAAACTGGACAAAGGAAAGGGGTGTAACCACCCCCTTTCTGGGTCCCACCCATAGGGGGGACCTAGCAGGTAATCCAGCCCCCAGATTTGGAATATAGGTGGGAGCAGTGCCAATGCACATCAGATTATCCTGACTGAAACTTATGAAACGAAACTCTGGACCCTTCGACATCCTACTCGACGTAGAAGACTGAAGAATCTCCCTTGTGGTCAAGGAGTGACCACCCTGTGCAAACAGGCACCATCCAGCACCTCGACGTTTGCTTTGTTGCAGTTCCCGCCGGAACTCGAGCAACAGAGATCGACAAGACCCAGCGTGCCTGACTTCTAACAGCCCGATCCACAGTCCCTGCAAAGCTGAGACCCGTGGAGGCGACCTGAAGCGAGGGAGCGGCCATCTTGGAGGAACAACGAAGCACTGACCTGTAGCATCCGAGGCTCCCTCGAAGCTGTGCATTGGAGTTTGAGAAGCTCCAGCCCCGAGCAGCTTGTGTACCGAAGCTCACCCCTCCACACTCGACGAGTGCTGCGTGGGGCCCTTTTGCATCTTCCTGCTCGACGCGTTGGTCCGGTCGCTTGCCCGTTGGCTAGTGGCCCCAGAACCAACGAACCTAAGAATTTACACAGCTGGTCTGGTTGCTCCAGACTGGCCCTCGCTCCCCTGAAAAGGAGCACCCGCTCTGACCTTGCTGGTCCGAGTGTTAAGCCTTCTTCGAATCCTGCGTGGGTTGCCTTTGCCAAGGCTTGTTGACTCCGATCCGGAAGCCGACACCGCCGACAGCGAGAGCCTTTGTGGGACAGCTCGTGATCCACTCCAAGACATCCTCGGTGCCCCAGAGTCTACGTGGCAGCGGAGACAAGGCACCCGTCATCAACCTGATTGCGCCCGACATCGCCTGGTTCCTTCCTGGTTCCTTCCTGGTCACTGGCTAGTGACCCAGACTCTGTCCCCTCTGCTTTCAGGTACCCATCAACTTCGATCCACCCTTGGATCGCACCGGACACTTCTCTCCTGGAGGCCTGCAGCATCTTCATCCTCAGGCACCATCGAACTGCGTGAGGAAACCCGACACACATTGGTACCTGTGCACCCGCTTCCTGTGGGCGAGGTAACTTACTAGCGCCGGTGTTCCCACACTGGTACACACCTCTAGTGCCTAAGTCTAAAGTTTGGTAGTCCTAGTCCAGTCGGAAGACTCCTTTTGCAATAACTTTGTAACTTTTACGCACCATTGACTTTACATTGGTGCAAGCCGTGCTTCCCGCACTGCACCCGAATCCCGCGGGCTACTCTCGTCCTAACTGCTGTTAGTCCAGTGTAGTCCCAGCGATTCACAAGGCCCTAGGCCTTATCCCCCATCGATTAGTGATTGTTATACCACTTTATTGATATATGGTTTGAGTGGCCACCGGCCTCATCCAAAACGTGCAACTTGTTTATGTTATACTGTGCTTTTATTTAAACACTTGTGCTTCATTGCTCATAAAGAGTAGTGGGGATTATTCTAAGAATAAATACATATATTTTGATAATATATAACGTGTGTGGTGTCCTTTCATTTGATATTACAGGATTGCATATGGTAAAACAGCTGGCTTCACATGTCCTCTTGAGTTAAGCCTTTAGGCTGCCTAGTCCATGCTACCCCTAGGATAGCTTGTCTTTAAGGTTGACTTACAACCACCACCATAAGGGATACAAGGTGCCCACAGAACTGTGGACATCATATACCAGGCCAACTTCTCACAATTTGGGAATAATGGTTACGTCTTGAATGAATGGGTGTAAAGCATGTCTTAATAGTAGATACTTATAGAACTGATTATGGGGCATTTGCTGCTGGTTTCTGACCTCTGTTTTGCCTCTTTCTGCTCGCCACTGACCTTTATTCTGCTTCTTGCTGCTTGTTTCTGATCTCTATTTTGCCTCTTGCTGCTCATTTCTGACCTCTATTATTGTATCTTTCTGATCGCTCCTGACCTTTATTTTGCCTCTTTTTGCTCCCTTCTGACCTTTATTTTGCCTCTTTCATTCTGACCTTTACTTAGCCTTTATGCTACCTTCTGATCTTTATTCTGCCTCTTTCTGCTCATTTCTCACCTTTATTTTGCCTCTTTCTGCTCTTTGCAGTCTTTTTTTTTGCCTCTTTCTGCTAGTTTTTCACCTTTATTTTACCTCTTTCTGTTCGTTTCCGACCTTTATTCTGCCTCTTGCTGCAGGTTTCTGACCTTTATTCTGCCTCTTCCTGCTCATTTTTTACCTTTATTCTGCCTCTTTCTGCTTGCTTCTGACCTTTATTTTGCCTTTTTCTACTCACTTCTGATCTTTATTTTGCCTCGTTCTGCTTCTTTCCCCCAGGGCAGAGGGGGGAGCCTCAAGGCCTCAGCGGTCCCAGATGGCTTCCTGCCTCCTGCGGGAGCTGGCATTACTCTTGCATGAAGAGAGCTGCTGAAAATGCATCTCCCTGCATATGAGAACAAAGGTTTCATCTGTTTCCCTGCCTGCAAGTCTGTGGGCAGGGAAAGAGATGAAACCTCCGCTTCCAGCAGGCAGATGCACTTTGACTGATTGCGCAGACTGGAGTGTTTGCTTTGGCTTCACGGGAGCTGTCACAGCAAAAGTAAACAGCTTACAGGAGCCGGCCCTGGGAGGTGGCCATCCCCAGGCCCTTATTAGCTCTAGGCTGGGGGCTGTGTGGCCCCCCTCTTTAATGTTAATTGTAGCCCGATGGTGGTGGGCCCCACGCTGACCCCCAATTCATTTCATTTATAGCCTCGGGGAGGTGGTGGTTGTCATCCCCGGGGGGGGGGGGGGTCCTCGCGACCCCCACATTCAATTTAAAATAAGCCCCGGGAAGGTTCCTCATAAAGGAGGTATGCCCCCAGGACATGGCCCATCCTGGAGGCTTAATTCAAAACAAGCGTGGGAGACCACACATCATTTTTTTTTATTTTGCTGCAAATTTGAGGATTCACCTGTGATTTTGTGGCAATTTGAAGAAGAAAATTGTGTTTCCCCCCCCAGCAGGCTCCCTATAGGAACCCACCACCATGCCTAGGGGGTCAGGGCATTGTTACCCTGCTCGATTCTTTAAAAAAAATATTTTCTGTGGGACTCGGCAGAAGCAGAGTCCCAAATTGGCTGCTAACATTTCCTGGTTGAGGTTTTGGCAGCCAATAAGATTTCAGCATGGTTACTGTCTGATCCGCTCCCCTAGATATACAAATTTAGATTTCAGTTAATATCTCTAAAACTACTGAATGGATTTACACCAAACTACCAAACGTCACTACTCTGGAGCAAGATCTAGATTTCTGACAAACTTGGTGTAATTACGTTCAGTGGTTCGGGCTGTAGTCATGTTCATAAACCCTATGGGAATTAACAAGGGGAAATCGCGTTTTGGGACACCCCCTTTTTCGCAGGCCCACTTGAGGGATCACCCTGAAACTTTCTACACAGCAGCTGAAGTGAGCGTCTGATTGTTTTGGAAAATTTTGTGAAGATTCGGTAAACGACATCAAAGTATAGGCAAGTCTTAAAACACATTTCCTATGGAAACTAGGGCCTAACTATAACTACCTACTGGCGATCGCCAATCTGTTTAGCAAAGCCAAGTAGAACTGTTGTATTTCACTGGTTTTGTACGAGTGACATCTGAGCCCTGTAACCTTTGTTTTTTTCAGTTTTTTTCTGGGGCAATTAAAAAAAAAAAAAAATATATATATATATATATATATATATATATATATATATGTATATATATATATATGCAATGACAAGTAAAGCCATTATAACTGAGAAATAGTTGGAAGGAACTCTATTATGAAGCATGCCACCAAAGAGTATCCTTGGTGGGTGAGAGTTCTTTAAAGCAATAGGATTCTCTTTCCTTAGGTCGAGGGGAGGGCTCTTTGACTGATCCAATGGTTTACATCAATGACATTCCACAATATCTGAACATTAGAATTACTTTTGGTGAAAACTTCAACATTTTTTTACTATTTCATGTAACATCTCGGAGAATAATATTGATTGGAAATCTTGTGAACATGTTTTAATTGGAAATGGTAAAAGTCCAATAAAATTGGTTCATAAAAAAAGAGAAAAAATAGACAAAAACAGTGTTAGATTTTCCAAAAAATGTATAGAGAGCAAAGCAATATATAAGGTATGACCACCTAAACAAAAGAAGTTAAATCAGCAAGGAACTATACTTATTATTCAGAAAAAAAATCTTCTGCAGCTGTCTTTTTTATCCGTATATCTGCACCAAAATCTTTGCACATCATTCTTGTCATCACATCATCCCTCATCCAACCATTTTTCACTTCTACCACGCTTGAGGTAACTTACCTCTTGTACTCGGAAATGAATTATTCAGCTGCTCCATTACTTCTTCTAACCCTGTGCTTGTTCCATGTGGAGGGCTCAGCAGGTCATCTTCTGCTGAAGGAAACAGTCACGTTCATGGCAAATTAAAAAAAGAGCTGAAACATGTATGTCCAACACAATACTACGGAAAAGCACCCAATAAACTGCAATGAAACCAATCAATTTACCAGTCATACATTATGCTTCTTACTTCAAAATCAAAAGAAGCATTTTAAAATGAGCAATTAACCCACTGAATCCAAGCAGAAGGACAGCTTCCTAACTCGCCTACAAAACTCCTAGTCGTGAAGTGCTTGCTTGACTTGTAGGGCTGCGTTAAATAGTGTAGCACTTGGCACATGGGCTCTGTAGAAATTCTGTTGATAGAATTGCTTCCTAAAATTATCAAGGGATTTTTTAGCAGTATGTGCTCATTCATAACAAAATATGTCAACTCTCAAACTTTTCTTGAGAACTGGATGACTCAGGGGCATGTCCAAAAAACATTTAGCAATGTCATTCTCAAGCCTAAATGCAAATAATTATGAAATCTAGGGACGAATATGACCTATATATCACACACATAGCCATAAGTCATTTAAGATCTGATTTTTGTATAGGCACAATGGAATAGTTGTTGCAAACGGTTGTTATTCTGTTTCTGAACTTCAAGGAAGTTGCCTAGAAGACTTGTCACTTTCTTTGATTAAAAAAACAGTTAAAAACACTAAGAAATGCAGTGTAGAACAGTAGCTTTTGTATTTGATATGCTCTGACGTAACATCGACCCTAGTCTGAGACATGATCAGTCTGCATCACATACATCAAATTGCACCTCTGAACCTCCTTTTCCCAGTGTTCTCCATGGGGGCATTTCATTGAGGAAATATACTGAGGCATCTCTCAAAATTCCACCAGCCAGTCACCAACATCGCAGAGTCATTACTCAGAATCAGCAACTTTACCCGCGTTATACAGCCATTGAGAGTGCTGTGGTCCTTGTGTGGAATTACAAGCTATAACTTTGGTTTTATTCGAAATCATAGCCGGTTTAGAACCTCCCTTGCTGTTTTTACTTCTTTACAAATCAGCCCTGAGATTGCATCTGTCACTTGTTGCTAGAAGGCCTGTACATGAAACACTCCCTAAGCAAAAGTTTTTATTCTGTTTTATCACTGGAGCATCAGGGGCATCCTTCAAATATTTCTGAGTTCATTTTTTGCAGTGTTGGCTATGGCAGTCCTACCAGTCTTACCAGCGGCAGCCTGCACAGGTAAATGCGGGGGTGGGCCGGTTGGGGGGAAGTCGACCGACGACGTAAAAGGCATAATCAAATAAATAAATAAACAACACCTATTCTGTCTTTTTTCGGCTCCCCGCCCTGCCCCACCCCTGCCATGCCTGCTCGTGCCAGCAGCCTCTGAGTCCTACTTAGGAATTGGATCAACGTCATTATGGGATCTCTACCTTTGGAAGATGTGTATATTCCACTACAATTACTGATTTCCCTTCACTATCCCTTCCTTGTATGTTAACTCTATACCGTTCAATTAATCTTCTCATCCCTACTTCTTTTTGCAACCTGGCTTTCCTACGTATTTCCTCGGTTTGCCTGATCCTTGCCACCAGACGCTTACTGCCACGAGTATGGTCAACCCTGGTTCTCTGGCGGCCCCAAAAAAAAAAGAGGGGTGCAAAGGTTTCTAAATGAGGGGAAATAAGTCAATCAAATCAAGAAGGATTTGATTTGGACACTAACTCTATCCGGACTATTGCCAACACTTTATTGGATGATTGTTGTAAAAGGTTTCTGGCTATTCTTCTAGCGGAACGATCCCGGATAGTGAATTGCCTCAAGGCTATTAAAATCAGTTTGAGTTTCTCTCATTCATAGTGCGGCTGTCTCCAGCGAACCTTTGCCCAGTCCTAATGCAGGACAGTCTTTGGATTTAGGAACCATTTCTGATTACCACTGATGTTGCCACTGCTGCCTTATCATCCAAGCATGCTTGCTGGAGGCCAACCCAGCCAGTTCTTTACTCCCTTTACAGACTCGCCTTTTGGAGGCTGCATAGGGTACCCGGATAAAGACATCTTGCAGTAAGGTTCTATGGCCTTCATCTCAACCATCTACTGCCTGCAAAGGCCAGGTAGATGAAGCTCAGCAGGACCAAGAGAGAGCATCAAGTTCAGGCAGAAGTCTAGAAATGAACCTCCCCCTTTGCTGCTTCTCCCTATGTGGCAGTACTGATAGGGGTCCCCGAAAGTTTGTATGAACAATCAGACTGTCGAATAACTCACCAACAAGGTGTTAGGCTGGTAGGTTAGGAACAAAGGTTTCCAGTTTTCTGCTGCATCTGGGCTCATTATGGTCGGCTGGATTGGTGCAGTCCTAGGAAAAACTGTGAAGGGAAGTGTGTCCTCATCAATCTTAGGCGGCGAGAGATGGCACATAGTTTGTTGACCTATTCTTTTGACCAGGCACATAATGAAAGAAAGATTCTTATGGCCCCGTTGGTTAATTTCTATAAACCTCTGTTGGTTTTGGCCATGTCAACTCTTTGTACAGCCTAGTACCCCCAGGGTCTATTGGCCCTTATAACCTTCACCCAAAACCTGATCAGCTTCTTAACACAGGCAAGTAGGCCAACTCTATGTACTCATCTAAGGGCATCTCTTTAGCTAATCGTATCCTGTTCTTTCGAGTTTTTTTTTTTTGTTTTTTTTTCCGCCGAGTTTTATATAGCGCGAACTAGACCCAAACTGAATCAGGTATCAGAGCGCTTTACATAGCACCAGTTACGTTACATGAGGACACGCATTCATTTTAGGCACGGGGAGATTAAGTGATTTGCCCAGAATCACAGGAGGTTTTTGGCGTCGTTACCGAGACTCGAACCCAGATCCCCAGGTCCGAGGTCGAGCGCCCTAGCCGTTAGGCCAACCCCTCTCCCCTCAAACTCAAACTGATCGACTGTTTATTTCTACTTTAGAGCGCATAGCAAAGCCTGTTCCTGTTACTTCTTCTTGAGTGGTAAATCAAATCAGGCCCAAGAGGCGCCTTAACACCAGGCCACCCTGTTCCTTGATGCCCTTCTCTTTTTTACTGATTAGCTGGAATATAGCAGGAATTAGTTCCAAGATTAACGATCTGGATTGGTTGATGACTATTAATCATTTTGAAATTATTTATTGTCTAAGGGACATGGGGCACTGTTCCTGAATCGTGTGATGGGTTTGCATGCCTCTCAGTTGCCCCCACTTCCTATTCTCATGGTCCAGCTCAGTGTGGTCTTTCAATTAGGATTAATCGGTTGCTTAATATTTCAGTAGCTGAATTGGATACCTGCTGTTCTGCTTTTCAGACTGTGCTGATCAAGGATGCAAGGAGTTCTTTACTTTTATTGGATTCATTTTTAGAACATTGATTTTACTACTGTAGCCTGTGATAATTTTGCTAATTTGTTTTCTTTTATGCAAGTACGTAAGGTCCTGAGAGGTATGGGAGCGAAGCACACCCAAACTTTATTATCTGTGGTGATTTTAACACTAAACTGTGGATCAACACTAAGTTTGGGGGAGGGGATGAGTGCTAATGGCAATGACACGAGCCATAGAGGTTCAGAGAAAGCATCTTGTATAGTACCGTGCGATCTTATTAACATAATCTAGCTTTTTGAGGAAGAGGATTCCCCGGTGCCAACTAGTAGAGGGTGAGGTCGCCCTTCCACTATTGACTATATTTTTTCTATCTGCAGTTTGTCCTTGGTTTTCAACGAGGAACTACATTCTACTAACTGACTGGGTGTGCCAATAATGCACTACTGGTAGCACGGCACTTCCCAATATTGAAAGTGGTTTCCCCAACTAGGCAGCCTGAGTGCCCATCCTCTTCTCATAATGACTGAAGGTCCCTGTTGGCACCTGAATCTTTTCTTGCTTCTCTTATTACTAACAACCTAGGGACCTTCCTCCCCTGTTTATCAGAAGTTGTGAGGGGGGGACAAGATGTTGGATAATTTTGAAAATGTTTGCCTACGTATTAAAGAAAGCCTAATGAAGCCAGCAAAGGATGTACCTGTTCAGCCGAGATGGTTTAATTCTGAATGATCCGCAGCTAAACGCAATCTTAGCAACATTTTGATGGCCAAGCCTATGTTTCAGGTTGAGGCTATACAAGCATGGAAAGTTTATACAAATATGTTATAAAGGAGGAGAAATTACCAGCTAATGGTAGATTGGGAAAAGATCGAGGCTGCAACACGCCAAAAGAATAGTAAAGTGTTCTGTAGGTTTGTAAGCAGAATTCACCAGAGGGACGTCCCAGCCAATATACTGTGATCTAGCATTACTGGCAGTGATTGGGTTTCTTATTTTTAGGCTATTTATTTCATGAATGAGGCTGAGAGGTTCACCCAGTTGCTACTGAGTATGTTGGAGGGTGACACTTATTTGTCATTTACGTTAGCTGAAGTCTCTTTGGCTATTAAGTTAAGTCCATGGGGGCAAGCGTTTTACCCAGGAAATAGTGAGGCACTATCCTGAAAACAAAATCATGTTTTATCGATTGTAAGTTCATTGGATGCCTCTCTGTCTCTTTTGTTATTTAATTTTTCCATTTAGGGTTTTAAACATTAGCTCATCAGGGTCCAGTCGGCACGAGATTTTCAGAATAATCTCAATTTGGTAAATTAATTTGGTTTAGATTTACTACAGGTAAATTGACCTTATGCGGGTATCAGGAAAACAATAAATATGGTTGTGGCCCTCCAGCTACACAGTGGAGTGCCCAAGTATTTCCATGTTGCTGATCTATACGTAGAACCTGGTCTTTCACATGGTTACATTTTTGTGTTATCCTGTATCTAAACACAAACACGAAGATATCATGGATATTCTTGAATTTAACTGTATAAACTCTTGGCTGTTTTTGATTGGTGCTGTGGTTTGGATCTTGAGAGTTTGAGTCTTACGTAAAGCATGGGTTGTAAAATTAATTTTGCACAGTAGAGCACTACATAATTTTATATTTTTTGTCTTACAACACATTAAAGATGTTACAGATGGCGACAATCGTACTTCAGTTTCAGCTACTTCTTCTGAATCATTAGTTATTCTAATGAACAGGCTCTTGGATCTGAAAATGCACTTTTTTAGTGTAAGTCTATGGAAATCCCTGCATCCTTAAATATTAAATAACAATGTCCAGTTCTGAACCTGTAACAATATTCATTCTATTATCAGTATTTTATACCCAGCAGCACAAAGAGTGCTTTGATACACTTTATTTTCAAATACTTAAAATACTTAAAACACCAAAGTACATGTATTAATAATAAATGTATTGCAATGAAAATACAGACACAAAACTAAAAATAAAAGTTTAAAAAATAACCTATATTAGTGCAAATAGTATTATTCATTTGCTCTCTTTTTAATGCTTTACAGTCATTAGCACTTAAACAAAAAGTGAACTGCACAAAACAGAGCCGCTGATTTCGTGTTTTACTAGTTGTAGCTCACCCAAGCTTTTGCATGCAGCAGGTGCACACATTTGTAAATAAATTAAAATACTAGGAATAGGTTTCTTAAGACATATATCCTACTCCTTCAGTAATTTTAATATTTTCCAACTGCAGTAAGAGGCAGCAGAAGTTCCGGAATGTATGCGTCACTCCAGTTCTGAAGCGGCCGCCACTATAGAAGCGCGTCGAGTTCATGCTGTAGATCATTCCCATTCAGCTTAGTTGGCCATGTTGTTTTGTGATGTGAACATCATCCACAGGGAACTAGCTGCCTGGCGATAATGACCTTCAGTCACAACTCATCTGATTCAAGCTGGTGACCCGAATGGTAACATTCTTGTGCAAATCCATAGGGGTGTCATGCACTGTGAAGAGCAACTTCATGTTGTAATATTGTAATAATACATGGATCACACTATTCCTCAAGCAAAAGCACAAGATGGTAATACAGTGCAGAATAAAAGGATATAGTTGAATGAATGTAACTCAGAAAAAGTGTGGCACACTCCAATTCTATTAAGAACCATAAGAAAATTATGCTAAGGCAACGTGTGTGTCATACGGATAGTTTCCAGAAAACGAGAAAATATTTTGTAATACTTAACACCGCACACTAAAGTAATAGTTAGGGGTAGATTTTGCAACTCTAGCTTTCCCATCACCAGTTCTGCTCATTTTTTGGCGGATTTGAACAACTGTAAATGGAGAACAAGAGGAAGGGAGTCAAACGTATGGGCCAGAGTGAGCAAGGATGTTTAATGCTTAAGATACATCCAAAAATAGCTGTCAGAGTAAGAAAGTACACGTGCAATAATCATGGACGGATACCACAATCCATGCACAATATGAACACTAAACCCTAATAACAAAACATATAAAGCACAATATTAGAAATGGGGGTCTCTAATTGGCAGAGGTATGCACCTTTGTCCAGGTAGGGACCCTTCCTTCTAGCCAGGAAGGGGATTACACACTATAGACAACCCCTGCTAACCCTTTGGTAGCTTGGCATGAGTAGACAGTCTTATCCCAAAGGCAATACATAAAGTATTTGTACCCAAACACACAGTGACAGTGACAGTGAAAACACCACAAATTGACACCACACCAGTTTAGAAAAATAAAGTACCTTTATCTAAACCAAACAAGACAAAAACAACAAAAATCTAACATACATATATCACTTTTGAAACAGTTATATCAGAAATAGAACTGTAGAAACAAAATAGCTCCACCTGGGGCTATTGAAACGTTGTGACAGGCACAAATGCAAAGAATGGCGCCACCGGCGAGGTGTGACTCACACGGAGCCCCAAACAACAGTACCATGGAAACAAAATCAACAGGCAATGATTGGTGTAGCGGAGCTCAGGTGTCGATGCCAAGGTGAAATCGGTTTCCATTTGCCATGGAGGAGGCAAGGCATTGAGTCCAGGACAGGGAAGTTAGGTGGCGCAGGCGGTGAAGTGTCGGTTCCAGTGATGTGATTCGAGAAAGACTTCGTGAAGTCACACTCAGCGGTTATTGGCTCAGCAATAACGTGGTGCTGTCAGTGACTGCTTCGGTGCGAGAGTTGGCTTCGGTAAAGCTGATAACTGCAGGCATCGAAGGGCGTTGGAGCAGTGGTGCATGCAGGGTGATGCGTTGTGCACTTCACGAGCGGTGCCCTTGGCGTCTGTGCAGGTCATGGCGTCACTGGCAGCGGCACTGACGGCATAAGAGATTTTGATCTTGCTTTGCAGCACAAACCACACAATTCTCAGGGCCCAGTAACCTAGAATTGGCACCCTTTTGAATACAGGAGTCCATAGAGGAGTCCAGGTGCTGGTCAGTGGATGCAGGTGAAATCTTTGTGACTTCAGTACGGGAGGCAAGCACACACAAGCACTTGGAGTTTCTTCTTCATGCTGGTTCACAACAAAGTTCCATTCTTTGTCCTCTCCCTGGCAGATTCAGCAATTGCAGGCCAACCCAGCAAAGCACACACAGAAAAGGGGCAGTACTCCTCCTTACAGCTTTCCAGATCTTCTCCCTGGCAGAGGTTCCTCTTGAGTCCAGACGTGATTAATTCTCTGGGGTTAAGGTCCAATACTTATACCCCATTTTCTCTTTGTTCTCATTATGACAAGGGTCTCTGAGCCCAGTCCAAACCAGCTCTGTCCTCTGTGGCCAGCTTCCACCCAGGAAAGGCAGAGCACACGTCAACCCCTGTCACTACTTACCCAATCGCCTAGAGAGTGAAGAAGACAGTGAGGAAGCGTTTCCGCCTTACAGTTCTCCTAACCTCTGTTTCAAGTCTCCCCTAGATACGTCTGTGGACAATGTGGGCGATCCCTTTAAGGAGCTCAACTTCCTGGAGACCGAATCACCCCACGTGATGACATCACGTGACCTTATTGGAACGCAGGACAGAACCACAAGAGACCTCATATCCGGTCCCCTTCCTGAAAGAAGGTGTTTAATGAACCAGGAGGAGAGCGTGAGCCAAGTTTAGAAAGAGCCGGCACCCAGAAACCCTGTCGATGGAGATATCTTCATTGCTGCACTGCCTGAGAAGACTCCTGAGGAGAACAGTGAATCCAGCAGCTGTACTGAAGAATCAAGATGGAATCCGGACCCGTTCCGGCAAAATGGGAATTCTAGCCATGGTCCTGGAGGAGCGTGGCTCAGTGAGGTACGTAACCGTCTCCGTGCCTTGTTTCTAGGATGGAACTCGCATACCGAGATGCCAGAACTAAGGGTAGAGAGGGGGTTGAAAGTGGGCATTGCAGGGAAGCTCTTAGCAACGTAGCACCTAAATCCTCAAGATAAACGCTATTATCCCTGTGCAACACTGGTGGTGGTGCAACCAGGTGATTTTGTTCACCCCCTCACACCTACTCCCTATTAAGGCCATACCTTCATGAGGCTATTCGCCTGAAACAATCTGTTTTTTTGTTTTTTCGAGGGACATGCTCATAAACGCTCCTTTAGTTGAGAAGTGAAGAATTCAAGAATCCCCGGGAGATTTCTTCTGGTCTGGAAGGAAGACTTCAAGAATTGACAATACAGGAAGCGCAATATAAGAAGTATAAAAAGCTTGTTTAAGTGTATCTGATGGAGGAATAAACAAAAGTTGTTAGAAATAATACATAGTGTAGTTGTCCTTATATCACCCCCCCCCCATGGAACTGTCTGGAGTGAATGCACATTCCCTGCCCCTGTCACTGCAAAGCCAGACAGTGAATATTTAAACAGCAGAGGTACACAGAAAGGTTAAATAATAAAGGCCTACTTTCTAGTCTTTTTGGTCATCGCACCGACAGGAGAGGACACATTGCAGAAACCCAAGACGTTCTATCCACGCCGATTCAAGCGTACAACGTCCATAATACTGAACTTCTATCCTAGAGAAGAATCCCCCGATCCCTTGTGATCCCATGAAATACCAAGAGCGCCCTCGTGTGCAATAGTTCTGTGCATTTCCTGTAACCGCTATTGGTTAACAAGATTCCGAATTGAACGGACTCGTGGTTAGCTGCCTACTTCACCCTCATCAGGGGTCCCAGACGGGATCCCTGTGAGTTTTTGTTATTTATTTTTCACTCCTCCTCACGGTGCCACGTGTGCTTATTTCCTAGCAGCGCCAGACCATCCTAGGTGGCCCCATATTGACCAGTTCTGAAGAGACCCGACATTCCACTACGGGTCGAAACGTCGTCGACAACCATAAAGAGGCAGACCTTCTGCAATAGTTGCCTATACTTCCAACTACTGTATTTTTTTTCCATTGACAATTAATTAGGTCGCCGCTTTTTGTAACTAATGTAAACTAGAAACCTCCTTTTTCGATACACTATTACATTTTGCACTTTAGTAGTATAGGTTCTCTCTCTCTTACTCACTTGGGTCACACTCGCACGATGTGATTATGTATATGTATTTAATGCTGTTGATATTGTATAAAATGTAAAAATTTATGTTTGAATACTTGGATAAATGATATAAATTGAGGACCATACTCTCCACGTGTATATATAGCGTCCTTCTTATACATCCCACATACTACCCTAAGATTGCCATTGAGCTTAAATCATATTGTAATAATTATATAATTAGCCACAGGAGCCATTGTAGTTTTCTTCAAACCTTATACCCAGGCTCCGTGTGAGTTGGGTTCCCTTGTTTTCTTTCCTAGTACTTTCTAACAGTGGCATTTTTAAACACATAATTTAAAAAACATCTTCAGATGAAGATGTGTTATTAAATTCTGAGTTCAGAGAGCCTAAACAATTTCTTTGTCTTGTCCCAATGGAAAGTTATACTTTTAAGATGTTACAAAGCAACTCCCGTGTTAGCCTTTTCAATAGCGAAAAACGAAATATACAGTATTTCACTATCTGGACATGTAAAACATACCAGTACATGCCCTACCTTTAACCTACAACACACCATGCCCATGAGGGTACCTTGGGCCTACTTGAGGGGTAAGAAAAGGGAAGGTTAGGGCCAAGCAAGTGGGTGCACTTGCTAGTGCAACACGGCAGTTTCCAACCGTGTGCGCTACAGCGGCAAGTCTGAGACACATCTACAGGGCTCCTCCTATGGGTGGTACAATCAATACTTCAAGTCCACAACTAGCATTTGATCTACAAGCCCTGGCACACACAGTGCACTGTGCTAGGGACTTACCAGTAATGTGCCAATCATGGATAACCAATCATAATCATAATTTACACAGAGTGCATAGGCACTTTAGCACTGATCAGCAGTGGTAAAGTCCAGAGAGTCCTAAAGCCAACAAAAAGAGATCACGAAATGTAGGAGAAAGAAGCAAAACGTTTGGGGATAACCCTGCTAAAAGGTCCATTTTCAACACATAACAAGAACCACCGATGCAGCTAGCACAATAGCAAACCCATTTATGTAGGAACATCTCACCAGCATACAAACTTGACTACTTTTCTCTTGAAATAACTACAAATAACACAAAATGAGAAAACTCACAGTGCATGCACCAACACAGGAATACACTGCTACTCAATATGAGTTTCAAAAAAGCATTGGAAAAGCCAATACATCTCACCTTTAAGAACTATTGGGTTTCTCAAAGCTCTTGGTTTATGATGTACAGCATCTGCAAAATACTGTGCAGCATGGCCAAGAGTTAAATAAAAAAAAGCAACAAAAAAAGGGTCTACAAAATGATATGAACACCATTTTCTTAATATACCAATCTGAGCTAGATTAACGTGAACAGGAATTCAGACTCGCCCCCACACACTGACTTCCACCATCTACCCTCACTAGAAGTTGGAATCAAATCTTTAAGCTTTTTTTAATGAATACATTAGATAATGTTTGTGTACCGACAAAAGGCTAAGCCATGGATACTCACCACACGCAGATGCATAAAAGTGCACTGTAAGGAGGTACACTTCAGTTATTAGCAATTTAAGGCATCTGAAGCGGATGAGAATACAGATGTTTACTGATGCTGCAGATGGACAGGATGAGGAGTAAAGGCACCTAGTGGAAACACAAGCTATGTGACGGGCAGGAGACAGGATGAAAAAGAAATCTGCAGCATTGCATAAGGTTTTAAATGTGGGAAATGAGGCATCACTCCAGGTATTCACTGCACACATAACTCATTGACAGTATGATAAAAGTACAACAAAACATCGTGTAGTATTGGTGAAAATGCACAATGATATGCAATCACCATATTTCTTTTGACCAGCCACTTGGGGTGCTGGGAATCCTGGCCAGTCTTGATATTGGCAGTTTCACCCTGGATAATGATGGGGAAGGTAGTAGTAGTGGTGGTCAACCGGTACTACCCTTTCCTTCCTTTCTGGGGAGTACTGCTGGAATTTGCATCGTGCCTGTGTGCCATTTGTTGTGTATTCTTCTGTTTTGTGTGTGTGCCATAACAGATGTCAGCTTCACTGCCATTCCCCTGTACAAAGACCAGTGGCATTCAGAGCAGTCCTTAGCCCTTTCCAACCCTTTCACCAATGGATCTGGCTGTGGGTGGTATAAGTAAGTCTGCTGTGGTGCCAGGAGTCTGTGGTACAAGGTGTTTAGCAGCAGCGAGGAGACTGAGGGTTCCCAGTCCCCACTATAGTCCTGTGAGAGCTCATAGTTTCCTATGCCAGCCTTACATATGTATGTGTCAGCTAGGTATTCCACAGGGTAGTGCCACTATTCTGCACTCAGTGCTTATTCCAGGACAGTAGTTTTGACACAGTTGCTCAATCACCCTCTCTTCCAGTTGTAAAGGTGGCCCTAGAGAGGGTTGGTCTTCGTAGTCCAGAGATAAGAGTCTGTTGATGGTCATGTTGCATAATATCAGGCAGACCTTCAGCATATCTTCTCTTCAGTGTGTTAACGTGGCTCCTCTATATGCTCTGAAGCAGACAGATGATTCTGAACACCACAAGAGCACACTTTATGGTTTGCCTTACCAGGATTCAGCGCTGATTTGCATATCGCCATTGTCTAACCCAGGGTGGTGTGGAGTGGAAAAACGATGGATTTGGGCCCAGATCTTTGGACTGGGGTGAATGTGTGACATTGATCCACATTCTGTCCATCATTGTTGTGTTTGCAGGTACCGCTCTAAGTGTACTGGGGATGCTCAGACGTGAGTCCCAGGCACTCCACACCACTGGAATCAAGCTAGCCGGGCTGATGAGGTGTTACCTCGAAACCGGGCCGGTCCTCAGATGCTTGTTTCCGTTCTGGGAAGGACATGGCTTTTGTAGTTCGGACTGGACTGTTCCCATGGGGCACAGGGTCAGCGCTGATTTGCATATCGCCATTGTCTAACCCAGGGTGGTGTGGAATGGAAAAACGATGGATTTGGGCCCAGATCTTTGGACTGGGGTGAATGTGTGACATTGATCCACATTCTGTCCATCATTGTTGTGTTTGCAGGTACCGCTCTAAGTGTACTGGGGATGCTCAGACGTGAGTCCCAGGCACTCCACACCACTGGAATCAAGCTAGCCGGGCTGATGAGGTGTTACCTCGAAACCGGGCCGGTCCTCGGATGCTTGTTTCCGTTCTGGGAAGGACATGGCTTTTGTAGTTCGGACTGGACTGTTCCCATGGGGCACAGGGTCAGCGCTGATTTGCATATCGCCATTGTCTAACCCAGGGTGGTGTGGAGTGGAAAAACGATGGATTTGGGTCCAGATCTTTGGACTGGGGTGAATGTGTGACATTGATCCACATTCTGTCCATCATTGTTGTGTTTGCAGGTACCGCTCTAAGTGTACTGGGGATGCTCAGACGTGAGTCCCAGGCACTCCACACCACTGGAATCAAGCTAGCCGGGCTGATGAGAGGTGTTACCTCGAAACCGGGCCGGTCCTCGGATGCTTGTTTCCGTTCTGGGAAGGACATGGCTTTTGTAGTTCGGACTGGACTGTTCCCATGGGGCACAGGGTCAGCGCTGATTTGCATATCGCCATTGTCTAACCCAGGGTGGTGTGGAGTGGAAAAACGATGGATTTGGGCCCAGATCTTTGGACTGGGGTGAATGTGTGACATTGATCCACATTCTGTCCATCATTGTTGTGTTTGCAGGTACCGCTCTAAGTGTACTGGGGATGCTCAGACGTGAGTCCCAGACACTCCACACCACTGGAATCAAGCTAGCCGGGCTGATGAGAGGTGTTACCTCGAAACCGGGCCGGTCCTCGGATGCTTGTTTCCGTTCTGGGAAGGACATGGCTTTTGTAGTTCGGACTGGACTGTTCCCATGGGGCACAGGGTCAGCGCTGATTTGCATATCGCCATTGTCTAACCCAGGGTGGTGTGGAGTGGAAAAACGATGGATTTGGGCCCAGATCTTTGGACTGGGGTGAATGTGTGACATTGATCCACATTCTGTCCATCATTGTTGTGTTTGCAGGTACCGCTCTAAGTGTACTGGGGATGCTCAGACGTGAGTCCCAGGCACTCCACACCACTGGAATCAAGCTAGCCGGGCTGATGAGAGGTGTTACCTCGAAACCGGGCCGGTCCTCGGATGCTTGTTTCCGTTCTGGGAAGGACATGGCTTTTGTAGTTCGGACTGGACTGTTCCCATGGGGCACAGGGTCAGCGCTGATTTGCATATCGCCATTGTCTAACCCAGGGTGGTGTGGAGTGGAAAAACGATGGATTTGGGCCCAGATCTTTGGACTGGGGTGAATGTGTGACATTGATCCACATTCTGTCCATCATTGTTGTGTTTGCAGGTACCGCTCTAAGTGTACTGGGGATGCTCAGACGTGAGTCCCAGGCACTCCACACCACTGGAATCAAGCTAGCCGGGCTGATGAGAGGTGTTACCTCGAAACCGGGCCGGTCCTCGGATGCTTGTTTCCGTTCTGGGAAGGACATGGCTTTTGTAGTTCGGACAGGACTGTTCCCATGGGGCACAGGGTCAGCGCTGATTTGCATATCGCCATTGTCTAACCCAGGGTGGTGTGGAGTGGAAAAACGATGGATTTGGGCCCAGATCTTTGGACTGAGGTGAATGTGTGACATTGATCCACATTCTGTCCATCATTGTTGTGTTTGCAGGTACCGCTCTAAGTGTACTGGGGATGCTCAGACGTGAGTCCCAGGCACTCCACACCACTGGAATCAAGCTAGCCGGGCTGATGAGAGGTGTTACCTCGAAACCGGGCCGGTCCTCGGATGCTTGTTTCCGTTCTGGGAAGGACATGGCTTTTGTAGTTCGGACTGGACTGTTCCCATGGGGCACAGGGTCAGCGCTGATTTGCATATCGCCATTGTCTAACCCAGGGTGGTGTGGAGTGAAAAAACGATGGATTTGGGCCCAGATCTTTGGACTGGGGTGAATGTGTGACATTGATCCACATTCTGTCCATCATTGTTGTGTTTGCAGGTACCGCTCTAAGTGTACTGGGGATGCTCAGACGTGAGTCCCAGGCACTCCACACCACTGGAATCAAGCTAGCCGGGCTGATGAGAGGTGTTACCTCGAAACCGGGCCGGTCCTCGGATGCTTTTTTCCGTTCTGGGAAGGACATGGCTTTTGTAGTTTGGACTGGACTGTTCCCATGGGGCACAGGGTCAGCGCTGATTTGCATATCGCCATTGTCTAACCCAGGGTGGTGTGGAGTGGAAAAACGATGGATTTGGGCCCAGATCTTTGGACTGGGGTGAATGTGTGACATTGATCCACATTCTGACCATCATTGTTGTGTTTGCAGTTACCAGGATTCACAGCCTACTGTGTTTCCTCTTTTGCTTGGAAGCTGGGAGAAAGGTGTCACGAATCATGTCTTCAGGGAGCTTCTGCTAACACCCATGGGTGCGGTTGTGCAAGTATGGTCTTCTTACATAACATGATAAAGTTATATTTTGTCTTTTAATTCATACATATATTCTGCCAATCAATCCCTCAGCTCTTTCCCACGATTCTTCAAGGGACAGTTAACTGATATGTCTCTGTTTGATAAATGAATCACTAACTCCCTAGAGCATATGGCCCCCTTGGAAAAGTATGTGGCATAAAGATCTAGGCCTTTGCTCCTTGGCTTTCCCTTGCTCTAAGAGCTGAGAAAAGCCTGTGCAAGAAATTAGAACATCATTGGAGGAAATCTTCTGATTCCAATGCTAAGAACATCTATAAAGTGCTCTTAGAATCTTCTGCAAGAAAACATGCAATGAAAATCAACTTTGTACATCATAATGAGACATCTGCTAACTCTTCTAGTGAAGTGTTTTAATTTGTGAATTATATTATCTCACCAGAAGTGGCCAAAACTGGCATCATCCCTTCAGCCAAACTTTGTTAAAAACGCTTGGTCTTCTTTGACAAGAAGATTCAGAATCTGTACTCCACCTTCCCGGACATACCTAATGGGCACAAAGCTCTCATTCCGGTTTATGTGGGGAACGCCCTCCGCAGTGCACCCCCTTGCCCCAAGCCATTTTTCTTAGAATATGCTCCTATATCTGAAGAAATCTCCCTAAATAAGCTAAAACAAAATCTCCCCTGATGCCCCTGAGTCTGAACTTTTTATGACTAATGGACCAGCCCGTTAATCAACAAGGAGGGATGAGGATTTTGTGTGTCCGTTTCTTTCCCCAAAGTGATATATTTTTCAATCAACAAAATTGGACACTTGTAACACTGCTCAACCTTTGGTTCAGTGTGGATAAGGAAACCCTCAGAGAAGTCAATGTATAGATGGAATTGCGGTATATTTGTTTCATCCGCCCCACATTGACATTCACGCAGTTATCATAGGGTTATTCCTATTTGTGTGTACTGCTTGTCTCATCCAGAGGCACCTCCAGTCTCGAGTGCAGTGTCCAGAGACAGATTCTCATAATAATTATATGAGAAGTGTGCTCTTCACGATCTGCCGTTACACGGCAGATCGTGAAGAGCACACTTCTCATATAATTATTATGAGAAAGGGATTACCGCACAAGTTGTGTGAATAGTATTATATGTGTATATAAATTTATGTTTATTTTTGTTTTTGTAAGTCCTGACGAAAGCTCTACAGACCTTCTGGCCCAAAGAGCTGAAACATGTCGACAACTTTTTCTTTACAATACAGCTTGGCCCAGTAACTCGGCCACAACCTAGTATATATAAACTTTTTAACCAATGGAAATTTGCCTTGTAATAAATCTATTTGGCATATTTTTCATTTTTTAAACAATTGTTTCCATTTTTCTTCTTTCTTTTTTCTTTTTGTGGGAAAATCCTTTTTGTCTCTGGACACTGCACTCGAGACTGGAGGTGCCTCTGGATGAGGCAAGCAGTACACACAAATAGGAATAACCCTATGATAACTGCGTGAATGTCAATGTGGGGCGGATGAAACAAATATACCGCAATTTCATCTATACATTGACTTCTCTGAGGGTTTCCTTATCCACACTGAACCAAAGGTTGAGCAGTGTTACAAGTGTCCAATTTTGTTGATTAAAAAATATAATGGACCAGCCCTTCAACCTTTTTCTTAATAAACTCTGGAATGCTTTTTTGACTTAGTGTTTTTCACACGCATTAAAAATAGACGTCGCTTCTGCTGCTCCTAAAAAAGCTGAATGCAGACCCTGGTGTCTTGAGTAAATATAGGCCCATTTCTCTTCTCCCATCCCCATCAAAATCGTGGAGAAATTGTTCAATCAACTGTCCACATTTATGGAAGCTTATTCCATCGTTCTCAACTCTCAATCGGGCTTCTGTGCAGGATATAGCATGTAGACACTCTCCTGCAGGTGGCAGAGTTTGTTAGAGAGAATCTTAATGCTAGCACACCTGTCGTGGTGCTGCTTCTTGATCTTTCATTGACTTTCAACACAGTGACCCATTCCATATTGTGGAACAGACTCAATCATTCCAGCATTCAGGGCAAGGCTCTTTCATGGGTTAGATCGTTCCTGGAGGGCAGATCCCAATAGTTGTATCTACAGCATTTTACTTCATCACCCAAACCAATGCTGTGTAGAGTCCTGCAGCGATCATCCCTGAGTCCGCTCTTGTACAACCTTTATTTTTCTCCCTTGTGGATCTGATTGAAACTTGGGCTGTAAAGGAAGTGTCATATGCTGACGACACTCAACTGCTTTTTTCTATTTAAGACAACTCAGAGGCAGCCTTTTACAAACTTAAAGTGTGCCTAAAAGAGTTGCGGCCTGGATGAAGGCAAATTGCCTGAAAATAAATTACCCACTGGTTTTCAGTTAAAAGGGACTGCCGGCGTCCACCCTCTATGGCGTGCTGAACTTAATCCTCCCCCAACACGGACACCTTTGGCTAGAAACCTTGGTATCATATTTGACTCCACACACTCCTTCGCCACTCAAACAAACAAATCTCGATCTCCTTCATGAAAATGAAAACCTTGAAGAAGTTCATCATTTCGTTTATGAGTAGAGCTGAAAAACTGTACCCATTCATTGGTAACTTCTCGTCTGGACTACGCAAACAGTCTCCACCTTGGCCTTCCTGTAAATCTGATATGTAGACTACAGATAATCTAGAAATCAGCGGCCAGACCTATTAGGAGAGTACTTCATCACAAATATCTATCTTCCCATCAGAGACATCTACATTAGCTTCCGGTCGCACAGTCCAACTACACAGAGTCACCCTTCACTGCCAAAAGTGTCACAGCGCATTAAATGTAAAGCCTTGACGCTGGCATTCAGAGCTTTCCAATGAAAAGCCTCTCACTACCCGAAGAATAGATTGACTCCCTATATACTCAAGAGAGAGTACTCAGGTCTAAAAACAGCAGCTGGCTACAGATTTCAAAATACTTAAAAACACTGCGGAGGATGCTGATTCACTGTTCTTACAGCTAAATTATGGATCAGCTTGCACTTTAATTTGTGATGGGCTGAGTCACAGGCACCTTTAAAAGGAAACTCGAAGCCTGGCTGTTTGATTTTGTCTATGTTCTAAAGATTTCACAGCTAGCTTTCTGTTGTCTCATCTGAGTACTGTGATGCTTCTGCTTGAAGCAGCTCTGAGCTTTATCAAATGTTGATTGATTAATATTGAAAATGTTTATCTTGTGTGATAAGACATGGACAGGTATTGCATAATGAGTAGATGTTGACCTGGTTTAACCTTTGCAGTTAAAGCACACGAAGAGGTGCCTGTGAGGCATCTTGATGGCTATGTGTGTACCACTGATAGACTTTCTGGTAAAGAGTAGGTAATTTTTAGAAATAGGGGTCTCTAGCTGGCAGTGGTTTGCACCTTTATCCAAGTAGGGACCCTTGCTTCTAGTCAGGGTAAGAGAGTTAGGTAGTTAGACAATCCCTGCTCACACCCTTGGTAGCTTGGCACGAGCAGGCAGGCTTATGTCAGAAGCAGTGTGTAAAGCATCTGTGCACACATACAGTAATGCAGTGAAAACAATACAAATGGACACCACACCAGTTTAGGAAAATAGGAAATCTTTAGCTAAACAAAAGACCAAAATGACAAGAATCCACCATACATATACCAAGATATCATAAAAATAGATTATTCACTAAAATAAAGCCTGTTGCAACAAATAGCTCCACCTGGGGCTATTAAGACATATTGACAGATGAAAATCCCAAAGTACGGTGCCAACCACATAGTGCGCAACGTCAGGCTCAAAGTCACAAGGACCCCAAAGAACAGTACCTCGGCAAACAATGAAAACAAAGACGGTGCACGGCGTCGGGGAGGTGATGCTCTGTTGGCACCGAGCGGCGTTGATTCCTTACGACCACATGGGAGGTGTGGGGTTGGTTCCTTACTGCAATGCAGGGGAGCTGAGGTGTTGGTTCCTTAGTGTTGCTGGGGAGGTGACAACACAGTGGCGTTGAGGTGTTGGTTCCTTACGACAATGCGGAGGTCAATAGATTCGGGAGGTCACCCACATCAGGTATCGGTTCCCCAATGATGAAGCACTGGCATCGGTGAAGTCGGGGCTGCGGTGCGAGTTGAGGCAGTGCGTCGTGAGTGGTACTCTCGGCTCCGGTGCAGGTAGCAGCCTTGGTGACGGCATCAGTCAGCACGGTGCAGCGTTGTCAGGCATTGGGACTGCGGTGTAGGGCGGGCGGAGAGTTGTGCACTTCACGAGCGGGGACCACAGCTTTGTTGCAGGTCGTGGCATCGCTGTCATCAGTGTAGCAATTTCCTGCTGTGGCAGCTGAATCAGCAGGTGCAGGAGGACAGAGGAAATGAAGTCTTTGTGTCCCCGAGACTTCAGAACAGGAGGCAAGCTTACACCAAGCACATGGAGATTTTCTTCAAGCAGGATGCAGCGGCACACAGCAGAGTCTTGGTCCTCTCCTTGGCAGAAACAGCAACTGCAGGCCAAACTCACACAGCACAGCAGCAGTACTTCTCCTTCAGTTTTTCCATCTCTTTTCCTTGGCAGAGGTTCCTCTTCTGTATAGAAGTAATTTAAAGTCCTGGGGTCTGGGCCCCAATATTTATACTGAATTTCTCTTTGTTCTCTTGTGGCAGAGAGGCTCTGTCTCAATCAAAACCAGTTCTGTCCTCTTTGGCCCAGCTTCCCTGCAGGAGGTGGAGGCAGCATTGTTCAAGGAAGACCTGGTCTATGCAGGTGCCGGGAAATCTCCTCCCACTACTCTAAATGCAACTAGGTCTGTCCAGTTCAGCCCTGACTCATCCAGGAAAGGCAGGATACACTTCCACCTTCCCAGTAGCTGTCTGAAGAGAATGCACATCCCCAGCCCCTGTCACTCCAAAACCAGACAGTCAATCCACAAACCAGCAGAGGCACACAGGATGGCTAAGCAAGAAAATAGCCACTTTCTAAAAAGTGGAATTTTGCAAACGCACAATATAAAAATCACCATGACTAAAATAAGCATTTTTATATTCTGAGTTCAGGAATACTAAACTCCATCTTTCTACCTTGTCCCCAGGGAAAGTTCTACTTGTAAGATGTTACAACGTATTCCCTATTCTATCCTATGGGACAGATAGCATTTCAATAGTGAAAAATGAAATACACCGTATTTCACTATCAGGACATGTCACACACATCTATTACATGACCAACCTTTCACATCCACTGCACCCTGACCATGGGGGTACCTTGGGCCTACCATAGGGGTGACTCACATGTAAGAAAAGGGAAGGTTAGGGCCTGGCAAGTGGGTGCACTTGCGAGTTCGACATGGCAGTAAAAACTGCACACAGTAACTGCAGTGGTAGGTCTGAGAACCTTTTGAAAGGCTGCTTGTGTGAGTAGCACAATCAGTGCTACAGGCCCACTAGTAGCATTTGATTTACAAGCCCTGAGCATGCACAGTGCACTGTACTAGGGAATTAGTAGTAAATCAAATAAGCCAATCATGGAAACGCCAATCCATAAACACAATTTACAGGAAGAGCATATGTACTTTAGCACGGATTGGCAGTGTGAAAGTGCCCAGAGTCATAAAACTAACAAAACAGGTCAGAAACTGAAGGCCAAAAAGCATAAAATCTGTTGATAAACCCACTAAAAAAGTCAGGTCTAACAGTCATTGATGCTTAAATCCTCCAGCAAAATATGAAAAGATGTGCACCCTGAGGCTTGAGGGCATTGGCAACTGATCATACAGCCTAGGGAGCACAGTCACTTAGTTTCCATAGTAACCATACAAGGCAGGGCTTATTGTGACAAAGGGAGTCACTGACTGTGTCCTTGCTGAGTTTCAATCGATGAAGGCATAACTAGTGACTGTAGTCCCAGTGGTGTAACGAAACTTGGGGGGCCCCTCCTGAAAAGTCCCTCCAGATTCCCTCAGGAGGTCTCGGGCTAGGATACTGCGCTTAGGGGGCCCCCTGGAGCGTGTGCCCTCCGCACTGTCGGGGATGATGGGGCCATGGTTATGCCATTGGGTAGTCCTAGAGTACAGTCCTTTGCCAGAAGCTCCTTTTTCTGAGGTCTCCCCATCTTTATGTAGAGGAAGGTAGGGATTTGCCAATCAGGGCCTATGTGCACTTTAATAATACTGAAAGGTAATGATTTCCCAGAGGACAAATCAAATATAACCAAATTCTTCTTCTACATTTCAAGGTGTGTTCCAGAAAGCATTGTAAATGATGAAGAACCATCCATGTGGATAACACTTCAACTTTGCTTTGGCATATTCTGTCAAACCTACACAGCAACTGGATCCCACTAATTGCTTAGCATTATGACATTATTGCCTTCTCCTATATTATTAAGACCATTCCTATGGCCTAATTCTTACTCTGCCTTCTCATACTCTGTTTCGAAGGGACTATGTTAAGCTTATTAGATCAAGTCACCAGTGATCTTCCTAGTTAATCCTTTCCTAAGTTTCTAGACTCCAATTTTTAGAAGCAAATACATTCTTCGCTTTTTTGACCAAGCACAGCCCTAGAATGGACTGACTATAGCCTGGAAGAACTACACAATAATATGACCTATTTTTGCCTAAGATCCAGAATCTAAGCACAGACATTAATTCTTGAGATTGTGATTTTCATGCGACAAGAAGTCCTTTCTCGTTGGAAAACAACAGTAACAGTAATGTTAATCCTTGATTATGACATGCCAAATCCCGGCCTTGCTTTGTGTATTCAATGTAACTCTCCATTAACTCATAGGTATCCTTAGATAGTTCAGGCTGTCTCTTTGGTGAGCTACTGACTAATGTTGTTAGAGTGTCTACGTGAAGGGGCGTGGCTTACACGCCGGACGGAGAAGACGCTCTTCCCGTGAGCTCCGCGACTGACTTTTCTCCCGGATGTCGTGAGAGCGGTGTATGCTGTTCTTCGGTCTTCTGACACACTCCCATTGACGGCGAAAGGCACAGCGATCCTGATGTTGCCGTCGGAGCGGATTTTCGAGCAGGGAGGACTCTAGAATTGATGCGGTAAACTTTCCTTCAGACGCATCGCGGGCGGCCGCCATTTTGTGCGCTGAGCCCGTGGTGCCGTTTTTAACTCCTGCTGCATCTCTCTTCTGCATAATGGGCGTTTTTCTTCAGCGCTGCCCATATTTTCTATCACCATGACGTCTTTTTTGCTGGTCATGATCATTTTGGATGCCTCCTGGGTATACCTTTGACTACCGCTGTCCTCTCTCTCAGGAACCTGCTGCCGCCATTTTCCTCATGGCGCATTAGACTTGACTATCTTTCCTCTTTCTATTATGCTCCGAGCTCTGTCGTTTTGGCCACATTGCTTTGCTCTCCTCATGGTCTACGCATTTTTTATTACTATTTATGAGGATGGTTATCTTTTTTGAACTTTAATGCTGTATTTGGATGCCATTTCCTCCTGCCTCAGTTCTACCATTCTTTCAGTGTACTGCGATTTTCCTCTACCTGGCTTAGGGCATACGCTCCTACTCCTTGGCATTATCTGCGGTGTAGTATCTTTCTTGCTGTTCAGTGTTGGCCATACCTCCTGCTTGCATTCTCATTATGGCCAATGACTCTAAGCTGTCTCAAACTGGTACCAAACCAAAAAGGCTTAAAAATGACCCGCCTTCGCCTATTAAGTCCTCCTCTAATCCTGTTCTGGACTCAATCCTCGAAGAGGTTCGTGGCCTTCAACCATTTATGAGTGCTACCAATGATAGGCTCAAACAGATTGAAGATCGTTGGGTCCTTATGGAGGGCAAGGTATTGAATTTGGAGCAAAGGGTCAGTGATATTCAAGATGCCTCTAATAAAATCCCTCTCCTGGAGCAAGAAATCCACAAACTTAAGCTGCACACTGAGGATTTGGAAAATCGCAATCGGAGAAATAACCTCCGCGTTTATGGTGTTCCGGAAAATTTGGAAGGCTCTGATATGGTGTCTTTTTTGCAAAAATTTCTACGAGAACTGTTGGATCTCCAACCTACGTCACACCCTCTGAACATTCAAAGAGCTCACCGCCTTGGCCGTCTCGCATCTGCTTCAAATAAACCTCGTGGCATTATCATGCTTTTTCTAGAATTTACAGAGCTGATGTCTGTCTTAAAAGCTGCCAGGCTGAAACATCGCCTTCAGTGGTCCGGCCATAATATTTTCATTTCCCAGGACCTCTCGACTGCGACTAATGCCAGACGTAAAGAGTTCTTGAATCTACGGCCTATGATGCGACAACTTAACATTCAATATGGCATTCTTCACCCTTGTTTCTGCAAGATCACACACAATGGCCGTACCCGTTCCTTTGATGATCCTCAAAAACTCCAGGGCTATCTTCAAGCTGCGTCTTCGTCGACGATGGATACTGTGCCTTAATCATTTTTGCTTCTTTTCTTTTCTCATTGTCCTAGCAAATTCCTTCCTGTTTCTCTTTTTCTATTAATGTGGCCTTCTCTCCGTTGTTTCTGTATGTACCTTTTTACGTTTATGTTTCATATTTAGTGCTCACTTCTATTATCCTATCATTCGCTCTTACAATTCTCTTTTCATAGTTTTCTTATGTCCTATCTCTCGGTTGCTCATGGGGTTGTCTCCTCTACTGGCGTATCCTCGCCCCTGATGCTTTTGCTATTTGCTTTCTTTCCGATCAGGCATTCGTGCCTTGATCTGTTTACTTTCTTCTACCTTTTCTCTGGTCTCTTTTCTACCTTTCCACGTCTTTCTTCTTTCTCCTCTCCATTTTCTTCTTTCCCTTTCCTCTTCTTCACTGTTCCATGTATTTCGTTACACTGGCAGTCTCTTTTCCGATTATTTTCCTTTGTGATGTACTTTGTTCTTCTGACCGGATTTTCCGTTTCTGTTCTGAGTTTATTGAGAGTGTTCCTTACTTGTTCTTTTTGTTTATGTCACTGTTATCTCCATTTTTGTAGTGCATCCCGTACCATGTGTTCTCTTCACGTGTCACCCATCATCCCTCTCCTCAATGGTGTGTAATTTTGTCTCGTGGAATGTGCGAGGTCTTGGTCACCCTGTCAAGCGTCAAAAGGTATTGTCTCATTTATCCAAAATTGGCTCTCAAGTTGTTTTTCTTCAAGAAACACATTGTTCTGATGTTGAATCTATCAAATTGAAAAGACAGTGGGTGGGTCAGGTTGTATTTTCTCCAGCCTGTCTCAAAAAGGGAGGGGTTGCTATTTTATTTCATAAGGCTTTGAATGTACAGATTATATCATCTCAACATGATGACGAAGGATGTTGGGCAATGGCTAAGGTTGTTATCCACAATAAGACAATGGTTTGCTTAATATTTATGGCCCAGTACGTCCTGACCCTAAATTTTGGACTGCTATTAAAACCCTGATTTCTTCTATAGATTGCCCTGATTTTATCGTTGCAGGTGATTTGAACCAATGGTTGGATCCGTTTTCTGACCGATTATCCTCCAGTAAATTTCAGCCTGACAAGACCCATAAAAGTTTTCAGTCTGCCATTGCCACACGTCCTTTATATGATTCTTGGAAGATATGTAATCCAGATGTGTTGGAATATACATTTTTCTCCCCTGTACATCACACCCGTTCTAGAATTGATTACATTTTGATTAGTAAATCCCTACTACCCTGTATTCAAAAGTCTACCATAGGTTCCATTTTTATCTCTGACCATGCCCCTGTCTCTACCTCACTTGATTTGTCCCTTATATCCTCTAAATTTAGTCGCTGGAAATTTAATACCTTTCTTTTATCTGATGCTGTTTTTATGAAGGAAAGTGCTGAATTTTTCACTGAATTTTTTACCTTTAACGATCCATCTGATACTTCCATTCCCAATAACTGGGATGCTTTTAAAGCTGCGTTCCGAACATTTACCATATCCTATGTTGCTAAAAAAAAGAAATTGCATAGAGATAAGTATGATGCCCAACTCCGTAAGATTAAACTCCTGGAGCATTTATATTTTTCCTCTAAATCCCCCTCCTCCCTTCATGATTTGATTCTAGCCAAATCAGATCTCAATAAGATTGTTACCAATGAGGCTTGTAACACCCTTCTCAAAATAAAATCCAAATTTCATGGTGGCCAAAATAAGGCGGGGAAAATGTTGCAAACTATTTGAAAATTAAATCTGAACGTAAGAATATTGGCCCCATCTTCAATGATTCTCTAAACAAATTGGTTACAGCTGATGAGGATATAGCTGATGTATTCCATTCCTATTATCACTCCCTATATATTGATGACACCCATCCCTCTGATGTAAATCTTTCTTCCTTTTTTGAGAGCCTTCCCCCTCCCCCATCCCTTCCCGAGGAGTTTGCGCTCCTGGAAGAGGAAGTTTCCATACAGGAGGTAACTCGAGCCATTCACTCCCTCAAACGCTCAAAAGCTCCTGGTCCAGATGGCCTTCCTGTAGAATTTTATTCTTCCTTTCATGCCTTTTTTGCCCCTAAACTCCTCCAACTCTTCAACTCCTTTATCAGTAGTGCGAAGGCTTCTGGGTCATTTTTGGATGCACTAATTATCATCATTCCCAAACCTGATAAAGATCACACCCAGTGCAAAAATTATCGCCCTATTTCCCTAATAAATTATGATTGCAAAATTTTTGCTAAAATACTTGCTTCTCGCCTTGATTCCCTTATCCCCCGCCTTATTAAGACGGACCAGGTGGGTTTTGTGAAGGGGAGGCTTGCTGCGGACAATGCTCGTTTATTCTCTAATGTCATTGCACACAGCAAACATCTTAAGGTTCCTTTAGCAGCACTGTCCTTAGATGCTGAGAAGGCTTTTGACCGCATCAATTGGCAATATCTCCTGCGCACCCTACATTGGTTTGGGTTTGGTCCTTCCTTTATTTCCATGGTTAAACTCCTTTATTCCTCTCCCCGTGCCAATATTTTTGTCAATAACCAATTCTCCAAATCATTCTCCTTATCTAGAGGTACTCGTCAGGGATGTCCCCTTTCTCCCCTGTTATTTATTCTTTGTCTTGAGCCCTTCTTAGAGAGAATTCGCTCTAATCCTACCATCGCTGGTTTTAAATTGGCTTCTACAGAACTTAAATTATCCGCCTATGCAGATGATGTGCTGGTGTACATGTCTAATCCTGAGACCTCCCTCCCTCCTTTCCTGGATGAGGTCCGTTTATATTCCTCTGTTTCGGGATATAAATTGAATCTATCCAAAACTGAAGTTCTCCCGCTTAATTCTCTTTGCTACCAATACATGTTTAATAACACTGATTTTGCTTGGTGTCCCTCTAAAATTAAATACCTTGGCATTTGGTTCGCTCCCTCCTTGAAGGATACTCTTAAATTTACATTTGATTCTCTTATAAAGAAAATCTCCTCCCTTCTTCTACTCTGGTCCCCATTATTTCTTTCCTGGTGGGGTAGACTAGACAATTAAAATGATGATTACTCCTCATGTTTTATATACGGTGTCTATGCTTCCCTTCAAAATTCCTATGTCCTATTTTTCCCGTATAACCTCTATTTGTACTAAATTTTTGTGGAATGATAAGCATCCCCGAATAGCACTACGTAAATTGACTCGTCCTAAATCTGAAGGTGGAGTTCGATTTCCCAATTTTAAATTGTACCATTCTGCTTTCATGATCAAACAATCCTTTTCTTTAGCATATGATTTTGATGACACTCCTGTACCTACCTGGGTCCTTCTAGAACGTTCTCTGTTGAAGGACCTTTCCTTTCAGCATGTTGTATTTATGTCGAACTGTTCTTTTTTGACTAAATACCCTATCTTAAAATTTTCCCAAACAGTTTTACACAATGTCTTCTCTTCTAATCTTTCTCCGTTGCTAAGCTTTCTATTATCTGCTGTATGGTATAACAAACATCTTCGCTATAAAGGTAAATCATTTTATTTTAAGCACTGGAAAGAGAAGAATGTTGTTTTTATTCATCAGTTTTTTGATAATAATTCTATCATTCCTTTTTTAAAATTACAAAGTTTGTTTGATTTGCCTTCATCATTTCTCTCTGAGTATACCATTATTACGGCTGCCATTCAGTCGTATTTAGCCTCTCTTACAATTCCAGATGTCTTCCCTTCTGTAGTCCCTACCTCTACCCTTTATCCTTTATTTTCCTCCCACCAACCTAAGGCTGCTCTCGTTTATACTCTGTTACTGTCACCTAGTTCAGAACGTTCTAAATCAGCTGTTGAGATTGCATGGGAAACGGACCTTACTATGTCTCTCTCTATTTTGATGTGGGATCGTGTATGGTCCAAATCGTTTAAAGTTTCTCCTGCTGCTCGTATTACTCAATCGTTGTTGTTCATTTATCATAGAGTCCTTATTACTCCTGTGACTGTTCATAAATTCTCCCCTGCTTCCTCTTTGCTGTGTTGGTCCTGTTCTAAAGAAACTGGGTCCCTTAACCGCATGCGTGCGGTAGGATTTCCGCCCGTACGCTGGGTTTTAGGGATTCGCACTTTACATGACGAGCCCAGCTCGTCATGAGCGTCGAAGGGGTTAAACATTTACTGTTTGAATGTTGTCACGTTCTGTCATTTTGGCACAAAGTTTGGAAAACATGTATGCGAGTATTTAATTGTTCTACCCAGTTCTCTGTACAGACTCTTTTCCTAGGATCATTGTCATCTGATATAGATATTATCTCTTCTTCTGCGAAATTGTTGGACCTGTTTATTTCTCTTGCTTTTAAAGTTATCTTGTCATGTTGGAAAGATAATTCCAAAATTTCTACTCACACTTGGTGGAACTTTGTTTGTGATGAACATAGGATTGCTATTGCTTCGTCCTATTCTGTCCCCTTGAAGATCAAATCTGATCTCCTCTGGCTTCCCTTTACCACTTATCTTTCCTCCACATCTCTTCTTGATTGATTCTCAGTTTTCCCACTTCTCTTTCCCTACTCGTTCTTCTCTCTTCCCTTTCCTTCTCTTGCCTCTTTCTTTCCTTTTGTTCTTTCCTCTATCCTCTCTTCTTTTCCTCTTCTCTCTCCCCTTTCTCCTTTCTGTCTTCTTTCTCGGTTCCTTTCATTCTTTATTTTATTACTCATTGCATATGTTTTAGTACTTCTTTTTTTGATATTATCTTATTTCACCTTTCGTATGACATATGTATTGTATTTCTTCTAAAATGCTAATAAAAATTTCTTAAACAAAAAAAAGAGTGTCTACGTGAAGTCTGTGAATAATATGTGTTCCATTTACAGTTTCCTATCCAGGGGAATAGTGGATTTGGCCATGAACCAGGTCAACCTCAAATTACAGGCATGAGGCTAGTCAACACACCTGCTTTCTTGAACCGTTACACACCACACTGCCAACAAATCATACAAAGGCCTATTGACACATGGAACATCAACTGAAATATTTAATCAGCTACTAATATATTTTGCTTAGCCTATACTTAGTTGTTAGCGATTAGCAATATATAGGGAGCCTGGTCTTCCTTTTGGACACCGACTTGCAACCACATTAGAGGAGGCACTGCACACACACACACTTTGGGCCTTCCTCCAATCCACAAAGACAAAACCTTCAGCCAAACACGTTTGTACCCACTCACTGACTCTACAATAAAAAAGGTCAAATAAAGCAATATAACTTTGGAGAACATGTGTAGGGGAGGCTCAATGCCTCACTGTTTGCTCTAACCTCTGGGCACAATGACTGGTGTTAAACCCTTTACTGTAGCTCAGCTCTCATGCTCATCAATGGAATAGAATTAAAAATTAAGAATGAATAATAATAGATCTAGTATTTTTAACTCTGAAACATCCAGCAGCAACACTGCATTCTACTCTCTCTTTATTTTCAATTGAAAAAAGATGAAGGGCTAGCTTTTTTTTTTTTTTTTTAAATTAGTGAATGCATTTATTAACTGTTCGATTAATTAAAATCATTACAGTAAAAGGCAACACCATTGTTAAAAAAGCAGCTAAAAGGCAGTTCCCCCTACCCCCTACCCTCCCCTTTAATGTCCTTGACTTCTAAATGTCCATTGACCTTTGGCACATTTGTACAAATACTGGGAATTACTTACATTTCCGTATTGGAATAAAACAAATAAAAACTAGAACTTCTGAAAAACTAGGACTTTAAAAAGTATGGTTTGCATGTTGGCTTTTAAGTAAGGAGGGGGGGAACCCTTTGGTACCTGTCGAGGTCCACCCTGCCTCCTTCAGAGTGTTATAAGATGTGGCATAGCAGTCACAGGCGCAAGAATATCGTTTGGCGCCTTGTTTAAGGCGATCCTAATCAGATGCATAAATTTCCCCAGTCTTGCTAGGTTCATTGTCTTTTGCTTCATGAAGCATAAGGCAGAGGCCTCTCTACAGGACTTTGTCCCATTCGCAATAAATATCGGGCGGAGAATGCGCTGACATTCTTTATTCAGTTTAGGGCAGCAGCACAGGAGGTGCAGCCAAGATTCCTTGTGGAAGGCACATAGCCGTGTTCAATGTTTTCCCCCTGGCGTGCCCATGCTGGGTTGAAGTCAGTGATGCCTAACGTAATAAGTCTAATAGTGAGAATTTTCCTGCGGACTTGTGACGTCAAAGCCTCATTTAGGAAGTGTTGGGTTTTTCTGGAATGTATGATTTGTCCAGTGGGTCTAGGATAGAGCTTGGGCGGAGGACTTTGGTGTCTTGAGCAAAAGAGCAAGAGCTTGCTGCTACCCTAGCGAATGATCATGAAAAAAAAACATCAAAGTTTGGTTGTTCTGGTACGAGTATGATCGCCTCTTGCCAGTCAGTAAGCAGCTACCTAAATGAAGAGGACACAGCTTTAAAATTGCCAGCTACTCTCATGAGATGGAGCTCAGACCTGTGGGTTAGAGTAACAAAGACATTCATTCACTGTGAGCGTTTTCAATCACACGTCAGGGTTCAGATGGATGCAACTTGATCTCGATAAGCATCGGCAGTCCCAAATGAGATCTTTTTCAGTTTTTTCTCCTCAGCCAATACATACGTCTTAGTTTCTTGTCAGGAGCTTCTCTCCGTCACGCTTTACATCTAAGTTGGCTAGTGTTCCACCTCCAGTTCGTGTTGTGCACTTTACCAGGTGAGATAAGATGGAGTCACTTGAAGCTTATCTAATGCCCACAAAAGAACTCTTTGATCAGATCAATGGCAATGAATTGAAGTCTTGACACAGATGTCTATGCTCCATTATCTTTCATTTTTATGTTTCATTCTGTTTTTATTGCACGTCTCGCATCCTCGTGTTGAATCTTATTTTCATAGAAAAAGCATTGAAATCAGTACAATCAAAAGTGTGTCGGGGTAAGGAGAGAAGGCAATAGCAGCCTACCGCCTGGTTCACTAAATCAGAAGCTGCTAAAATACTCATCGGCATCAGTGTTAATATTTCTGACAGTTTAATTGCATCAGATTGGAGCACCAGTAACATTTAATCGCTCTGTGCAATGATTTAGCAGATGCCTAACAAAGCAATATGCATTCTATCCTCTAATAACTCCAATCGTCGGCATCCCAGGAAGCAGCTTAATGGGAGGCTCGATATATGGCCCTCGATGCAGTTCCAGATATATTTTCCTTTTTTTAATGAACAGATATTTCAACCCGTGAAGTAGGGTTTTTATTTCATTATATTCCGTGCATCCTTTATAAATATGGTTAACACACAAATCTGAAATATTGGAGTATGTTGAAAGGGTGGAATCTGTACGCCCTAAATTAAAATCTTAGCCTCTTTTTAACTTTATGTAATTTTTTCCCCTCCCTAGCACTAGCTGCTGACAACACATTTCCTTTACCGTTTTTGCTTCTTCAGCAGAAAGTGAACTACTCACACAGCATCACCGATTTGATTTTCTTGTACGAAATAAGTGAGTCAAAAGCAATGTCTTCTAATTATTCCGTCCTTTCAATTAATGTAAGGGTACTTCTTGTTACTTCTTTAGTTAAAGCGAGATCTCTTATACTGCCCATTTGTGAAGTCTCTTCTGCTTCGTATATAATACCACTTTCCTCTGTTATGCTCATAGGGGCACATGCATCATTATTTTATGCAGTCGCAAAGGGGCATCATCCCAAATGCAAAAATTGCTATTTAAGTAATCGCAAAATTTGAGATTACTTAAATTGCGATTGCATTTGATGCAACAAAAACAAAAAATAGTGATTTTGCTTTTAAGAAACGTAAATTACTGTCAACTCAAAGTTGATGGTAATTTGCAAAAACTTTGAAAAATGCACAATAGTTCAAAGTTCTATGTTGCACACAAACATGCCCTTGGGGCATGTGTGTATGCAACCTGTTTTTTAATTGCACTGTCAGGGGTGCCTCAGGGTGTCCTTTTGGCACCCCTGCAATTGCATGCGCAATTTGCGAGTACCCATTTGGTACACGCAAATTGCACATGCAATTCCCATTGAAAGGCCCATGGGAAGGAATGGGAAGCCATTCCTTATTTGCGATTCGCAATTTGCATGTCTCAAATAAGGAATGTGTAGGAATCGCAATTTATTTTACGATTCCTACATGCATAAGGATTTGTGATTCCCAAACAGCGATTCCTTAAAAATCGCTATTTAGGAATCGCAAATCCAAATGTTGATGCAGGTGGCCCTTAGTCCTTTAGGCAACGCCTGGCCAACATCAATTCAACCCATTCACATAGAGGAGCTGCTAGTCAGTGATGACAGCATTTTAAATTGTCTCTTGTGGCCTTGAAAAAGGTAAGCATATGTGTCAGAAGCGTCAGAGAATTCAACAGCCACTATAATGTCTGGTGTGGTATTAATTGGTCTTTGATTACTGAATCATGCCAATGTGTTGGTTCTACCGTGTACCAGTGATTCTCTCCCAGAAACTACAGATCAACTGAATTTGGGCATTCCTGTTTCGTTTCTGAGGACTGCTTTTTGGGTGGAGATTGCCATCACAGAAGGCGGTGGTGAATACCATAGAGCTGGGGTTCTTAATCTTTCGACTTCTCCTGACCCCACTGAATCACAACTGGAAGCACACAGTATATGACCGCAGCACATCCACTTTCCTCTGAAAATAAATGTTTAAATATGAGCGGGACTACACACCGGTGTAGGACCGAGGTTATATTTACAAATCAAGAGGCAGCCGTGTGGAATCAGGGCTCTCAGCAGATGTGGTGGGACAAATATAGTAACTGGATGGAACTACAATCAAACTTTGTATTGATAAAACTAGAGACCACGCATGATCTTTGTGTCAAGAAGGGACAACGATAGCGATTGCGTAGATGGAAGAATACTACATGCTCATTATGCGAGAGTGCATGCTGCCTACTGGGAAGTGGGATGATTCATGTGGAATTAATTCAGCTATGCCAAGGTGACAAAATCCCCCTTTCCAATACAAGAAGTGTAGGTGCCTGGAGTCTGCAATGGCCTTTTGGGAAGTCTACCTGTTGATACATGGGTAGATTAGTGAACGATTAGAACAGAGGCACACTGTCTCTTCAAGTGTGCAGATTTGTATGCTGTATTATTTTACTTTATTTCGGCCGATGGCCATAAAAGTAATGCGATTAAAATATTTTACAAAGGAAGCACAATACAATGTCAGCTAAAAAATATAAAAATACCATGCATAAAATATTCTTAGAAATATCCACTCTAGGCCTATGGACACAAAACACATGCATAAACACTTGATCACAGACAAAAAACTGGTGTGGTTCGTCATGCCTAAAAGAACAGTTTATACATGTCATGCTGAAATGAATAAGTTTGTAAGAGCATCAGACCAGAATAACACATTTTATAAGCAGATACTCTAATACAGTGCATTACTGAATGCTTACATACTACATTTAACACCTAAAAACACCTTGAGGTCAACAAAGGAGACAGAGGCTACGCTACCCCTTTTTAAGCCTACTTCTTTCCACCTTATTAACTGGAACCAAAAACTGTGATCGACTGTGCTAATTTTGGGACGAAATCCAGCCTCAAACTGTGTTAAAATGTAATTGTCATCAGCACAGGTCCTGAGTTGATCTAATAAAAGCTTACTAAACTTTTTCTTAGCTAGAATCAATAAGACTAATTGGTATGTAGTTAGCTGGGTCAGACGTTGAGACTTTTGTATGTGTAGGAATAAGCTCCACCCCTTTCCAAGAAGTTGGGACCTCAGCTCCTACTAAAATGGAATTAATAACATGTGTAAGGGAAGGTGCCTAAATTACTGATTCAGACTTTAAGAGGTCGGCCAGTATTCAATCTAGCACGGGCGCCTTTCCTGCCTTCTGAGATCTGATGGCCGCAGTCACTTCTGACACAGAGTGCCCATCCATCGGGTTTTAAAGAAGTCTTGCAAGATACGGGGGCAACATTAATCCAGTAATATCAGGGTTCACAAAGGACAGAGGGGAAGTACTATATAAGGATTTAAAATGGTTCACCCAATCTTGTGGAAGCAGGTGCGAGTCTGGCTACATCCTATTCGTCTTGGAGCTGTGTGCTATTATAGGCCAGAAAGCTACCTAGTCACCTGAGTGCGTTGCAGACAGAACATCACTGCAAATTGCTGTATCCCAAGTTGATTTAGCTCATTTTAACGCGATTTGCAGTCTGCTCTTGCTGACTTTACGGCCTGCAGGAACCCTCCATTAAGAGCATTAAGGAGATTGATCTTGGCTGACCTACAAGCCTGTTAGAAATGGGGTCTCTAGTTGGCAATGGCTTGCACCCTGTCCATGTAGGGACCCTTATTCTAGGCAGGGTAAGGGGATTACACAGCCAAGATAACCCCTGTGCACCCCCTTGGCAGCTTGGCACGAGCAGTCAGGCTTATCGCAGAGGCAGTGTGTTAAGTATTTGTACCAAACACCCACAGTAACACAGTGAAAACACTGCAAATGGACACCACACCAATTTAGAAAAATAACAAATCTTTATCTGAATAAAACAAGACAAGAATGCGACATACATAAGTGAAGATATGAATTTCTTAAGAATAAAGCAAAATTACAGTTCCTTGAAGTCGATAGCGCTAAGGGGGGGGGGGGCATTATAGACTTTTCTTCTCAACCAATACCGAGGTAACTCCAAAAAGGGGCCAACTCACAAAAAAAAAAAACAATGGAAAAGGAATTCACACAATATCAACCCCATCGACCTGGTAAACCGATGCAACTCCGCCCTGATCTCCATGATAGACATGGCGGACGTCCATGACCTCACCATCTTTTAGAATTCCACTATGCTTCAAATTCATGACTCTGCAGTGCCCCTCCAAGAAAAAAAAGTTTCTTCCAAAATCTCCAAACCATGGTTCAATGAGAACCTGAACTCGGATCGGTGTAAAGCTAAGATCAGCGGAGCGACTATGGAAATCAGCACCCTCCATTGATCACCTAGATCAACTTAGAGTGCTGAGGAATTCATACAACAGGAAGATCCTAAAGGCTAAGGCAGACTTTTTCAAAATCCAGCTGAACCTAGCCATCAACCGTCCCAAAAAACTATTCGAAATCGTCAAACAACAAGCGCGCAACACGCCTAACTCCATGGAACCAAGCGATTCGGCTACACCTAACTACGATGAGCCTGACAATTTCTTCCCAGAAAAAACAAAATCCTTTGAACTCGACATCCAATCTAAGAATGCCCTCCCACATACTATTGCTCTGGATACTAAATTTCACTCTCAGATCAAGGTCCATTTTAGTATTCTGACGGAAATCCCAAAAAACAATGCCTTTTGGTACACCTTCTCGCCCATCCCTGAACAAGAAATCTATAACACTCTCATGATTAACCCCTCCAATCACTTCTTGGACCCCTTACCTCCTTTATTCAAAATGATAAAATCCTCTATTCTACCCCTATGGTCAAAGACTGTAAACGCCTCTCTGAGACAAGGGTCTATACCGGACTGTCTTAAAATAGGGCAGGTCACACGTATACTAAAGAAATCCGATTCCCTCTCCGCAGATCTCAACAACTACAGCCCTATATCCAACATCCCCACTTTGGCGAAATTGCTGGAAAAATGTGAACAAATACAACTATGCAACCACATCGAGAATTACAACCTCCTAGACAAACACCATTCCGGCTTCTGTCAAGGTCACAGCACTGAATCTGTACTCACCCACATAATGGATGACATACTAATAATGCTAGACCACAACAAATCATGCCTATTGATACTTCTTGACTTATTCTCCGCTTTCGATATGGTTAGCATGACAACCTACTCTCCCTACTGGAACAAAGGATGGCTCAGTGCTACAATGGTACACCTTCTTCCTAAATAACAGAACACAAAGAATTAAGACAAAGCATTCACTCTCTCAACCGTCCATGGTCACCATAGGGGTTCTACAGGGCTCAGCACTCTCACCCATTCTTTTAAATCTACTCATGGAACCCCTGGCAAACGCACTAAACTCTGCGAACATGCTATATCACCTGTATTTGGGCAACACTCAACTGTATATGAAAATCTCCCAACCAGAAGACTTCCTCTCCCTCAAAGCTATTCTACAGTATCTTCAAAGTTGGCTCACTGGCAACCACCTCATGCTTAACACCCAAAAAAACGGAATTCCTTCTCCTCTCCCCTCCCAATCAAACACCCAAGATGACTTATGGTTGAAGCATCTAAACTTCCTTTGACTGTGCTCCCCACATCATTGACTCCGTGAAATTCTTGGGAGCCACCATACACAAACACTTGAACATGCAGGCGCAAATCAATATTGCCTCCAAGAGAGCTAATCATAACACTGCGGCCAGACTGGTCTCAGGAACTAAAAGAAATACCAACATTTCTCCGACCTTGAAAGCTCTGAACTGGCTACCCTACGTGGCAAGAATACACCTAAAGATCGCCTGCATGACCCACAAAGCCCTGCATAGCAATACCCCCAGTTACTTAGCACAAAAACTAGAGCGATAAGGAGGATGCAGACAATTGCAAAGTGCGAGTTCACTACTACTGAAACCACAATCCTTACACAAAAAGAGAACTGGTTGCAGAGCATTCGCAGGGATCGCTCCGTAGATTTGGAACTCCCTACCTCCAGTGGTACGCGGAATCTCTTCCTTTACCTCCTTCAAAAAAGAAGTAACACTGCTTCTAATGAACAAAATCACATCTTAAGACTTTAACTCTATGATGACTACCAGTCACCTATGCTACCCTTATACTACTGTCTACCTCATTTGTATTGAAAAACTAATAACAAATGTATGTATACTGCCTCAACCACCTAATGTCTAATAACTGTGTATTGTAAAGCACTCAAATTCCCTCGTGGATCATTCCTTGATGACAACTAGTCACCTATGCTACCCATATACTTCTATCTACCGCTTTTGTATTGAATGGTGAATACTGAATCTATGTATACTACCTCAAACATCTAACGCTCAACAACTATATATTGCAAAGCACTCTGATACCCCCGTGGGTCATGTTCGAGCTATATAAAACTATATGAATAAAAAAACAACAAAAAAAACAATTAGTGACGTGACCAAAAAACCCAACTGGTCAGTCTGAGCCCAATAGAGTTGAGGGCTGGCTGCGGCATCAGGGAAGACCAGCAAACAGTACCCTGGAGTTGAAGAGGCCTCAGGGACCTTGCAGTGAAGTGTAGCATTGAGGGGTCGATGGAGTCTTGAGGCATTGGTGCAGCACGTCTGTTCAACAGTCGGAGAGTCCTTGGAGTCACGCATGTTGCAGATCGAACTCCGTGAGATCGAAGTCAGGAGTGCTGATGTCAGCAGACCAGGGGCTGCAGGATCATCGCGAGCGGTGCATCGGGCACTTCATGATGCGGCGTCCGTGGCTTCGGCGCAGGCAGCGGCGTGGTGTCAGTGTGGAGTACTTGCATCGGAGTCGATAAAGCTGCTGTCTACATACCTTCAAGAAAAATTTAACTACCTCTGCCGCCACACCAGTAAGAATCCTCATCAACAATTCTTTAACTAAGGGAAAATTTCCAGAAGATGTAAAAAAAAAAAGTCATACATATGACCATTACTAAAGAAAACAAATCTGGACCCGCTTAACCCCGACAACTACAGACCAATAACAAATGGACCTTTCCTGGGCAAACTGATAAAAAAGAGCAGTATTCGCTCAGATGTGTCAATTCATTGAAGATAATTCCATACTTTCCGACTTCCAAACAGGGTTCTGTCCAGGAAGAGGCCCAGAATCTGCCCTCATTACCATCTGGGATGACCCTAAGAACACAGTTGACCGTAATGGGGTTGCTGCACTACTTCTTTGGAACTGCCTTTGACATGGTTGACTATGATACCCAATACAAAGACTCTACGAAGCCAGCATAGAGGAGATTGCTTTTGACTGGATTGCATCCTACCTTCAAAACAGGTTATAATTATATAGATGACACACAAATACTCCTTAAACTGGGAAGCCCCAAAGACAGTGGAAACTCACAAATGTTTAGTAGCCTCAGAGCCGTTGGTCAGAGGATGACATGGAGCCATCTCAAATTGAATGCTTGCAAAACGGAAATACTCACATGTGGCGATTGGAAAAATAATGACCCACTCGCCGCCTGCCCTGACGATCTGGAAACACCACCTAAAGTATCAAAGGAAGTAAAACACCTGGGAATTACCAAGCTATCAATGAATGCCTAAGTGGATAAACTAGTAAGCTCAAGCTTCATTACTATAACAACTCTGCGACGCATCTTCCCCAACTGGGATTTCCACACAAGGTCCACAATACTATCTCTCTTGTCCTGTCTAAACTCCTTTACGCCAATATCCTCTACCATGGATCATCTTTAACAACTATGAAAAGACTACAACGGATTCAGAAATCTTCTGCCAGCCTACTCTTACATATAAAGCCACAAGCCCACATCTCCCCTGCCTTGAAGGCACTACATTGATTACCAGTTGTAAATGTAAATGTAAATGTACAGGAATTTATATAGCGCAAATCACCAAGCGGTTTCTAAGCGCTTGCTTAGGGAACCCGTCCTGGTATTCCCCTGTGAGATAACCCCGGCAGGGTATCCGCAAGGTGATAGCCAGGCATCCCGCCGCGAGGGGCCGTTGTGGAGATTAAGCAAGCTATTGCCCAGAGTCGCAGAGTGTGAACCTGTGAATCGAGTAGGCACCGGAGCGAGAATTGTCAAGTCCATGTACATTTTAGGACTCAAGACCCCGCCGAGCCGGGAATTGAACCCTGGTCCCGGGCTGACCTCTGCTTCCAGGTCTGCCTCCTCTAACCAGTGAGCCACACTTCTCCAATTCTCCAGTTGCCGGAAGATCCACATTCAAGCTGCTTTATATCACCCACAAAGCGATACAAGGAAAAGGACCACTCTTCATCAGGAATAAAATCACTGTATACATTCAACAAAGGAACCGCCGCCCTAGATTTGTACCTCGCCTCAAAAACCCACTATACAAGAAAAGAAACGTAGGTAGCACATCCTATGTTCAAGCAGCCAAATTATGGAACTCTTTACACCCAATCATAAGATCCACTGATAACCTTTCAGGAGACTACTCAAGAATTGGTTCTTCCCCACATAATAACCATACTCAAAAATAACTATAGAGCATATCCCTGTGTATATAAGCATTTATTTAGACTATATATGTGTACCTACATATCTGTATTCCTTTGTATAAACATGTATAATAATTATGAACATAAATATATAGATATTTGTTAATTCTGCTTAACAAATGTACAAGTTACCTATGGTTATATTATTCTATGTTTAACACGTATTTAGGTCACTGGATAAATAAGTACATTTTGATCAATTTATAAAAACAAATAAATTATCTGAAAGTACAGCAACACTTGAAAGTCTGAGTTTATTAAATACAATGTAAACATACATATATTACTTTCCTTATACATGTATACCTTTCATGTACTTGTGTATCTTTATATTTATTACTTTACTTCTAATTCAGCATCTCCAGTGGAATATCCTATTTCTCACCCTATGCCTCTCTCAATAGATCCTCTACCTCCACTCTCTGTCTTATCCCAAACCCCATTCTACTACTATGATCCAGAAAATTATTTCTAGACTCTTCCCTCCTCTACCTCCCCTTGCATCATCTCAAACCTCTTTTAATGTTTAGATCTCCCACATAAGGCTTTCTAAACACTTCCCGAGGAATCTCCCCTCCTCCACGTCCCCTTTATTTATCTCAAACCTCCTCCTAATGCTATGCTCTCCAAAAAATCACTTTCTAGACCCTTCCCTCTTCTAGCCCTCCACTGTCCTTTTCAATCCATCTAACAGACTAACATGTCCACAACTCAATTTAATAGTTCCCTCTACTAATTCCCCACTAATCCTGTTTAGGTTCCATAGTAGCGTGCTACCTGCCAAAAAGGTCTTTGACACCTCATCAGGGGTAGCAAGTGCTTCCCTCTTCTATCCCTGCACTATCCCTTTTCAATCCAAATAACAAACTCACATGTCCACCGCTCAAATTAATTTGATTTCTCCTCATACAAATTCACTACTAATCCTTTTTTGGAGTAGCATGCTACTCGCCGAAAAGTGCTTCAACGCCTCACCAGGGGTATTAAGCACTATATTAAAGCAATTACAATACGGTCACCTTTTCTACACATTAAGCCATCAAACCTAGTAGAAAATCTTTCTTCAGCTTTGCTAAACAGCCCTCTATCACCATACAGTCTGAAAACAAATAAGTAAGAAGAAAAGATACCTGCGGCTGTAGTGAGCAAGTCAGTGTGCCAGGCATCAAATATTCACAGCCATGCATGTTTAAAGGTAAGGTAATCAACCAGAGAACGAGTGAAGCTATGCATTTTTAAGAGGAGGTTGGTGAGGAATTAATAGAGATGCCAATAATAAGGAAGAAAGGAAAGAAAGAAAGAGCCTGTTTTAGGAAATATATTACCCAAACGTCTTCATAGGTACGAGGTTTAGAGGCCAAACTCAAGTGTACGCACTATCTACTTTCAATTTCCCTACTCCCTCCAGATGTGAAAATCACATGACTTCTTCTCTAATGCTGAGGAAGAAGAGACACTCTCCTTTTAATGCTTCCATTGGTGAGTCCAACAATGGAGGGCGGGGGTCACAGATTTCAGACCACCATTGCACTCAGGCAATATTGCCGGCAAATGACAATATCATAGAAGTCTTTATGTCTTCGTCTCAAGTTACCGCTAATTATGTTGCAGGACGTCTAGAATTTGTTTTGCAATTTATAAAAAGTTCTCTAAATGGGACTGGTGCCGTGGCAACAGAACCACAAACCTGCTTCTTTAAAAAATGATTGCTTATATTTAATATATTATTGTGCCTTTTTATTAAAATATTCATTGTAGGATGTATTATGATGAAACTCATATTTGATCTTCTGGCAAGCAATACTCATTTCATAAAATGAGTAGAGCTTCTACTTCAATTGCATATATTAATTCACCGAATACATGATTAAACCAATAGATATTTTACGACTGCACATGAAAAAATTAAATGTGTCTGGAATTGATTAGACGACTAAATTGAATTTCCGTAGCTCACTGAGCAAATTCATACACTATCATGTTCCTAATCCACTTTCTACATTATACTTTGTGTCGGTGATGCATTAAGACAAATACATAATGAGAACTATGTGGAATATGCTACTATTGTGGTTCCTTATGAGAATTTTGTTTTCTTCAAACACTTTAAGATCGCTTTTCGATTTTCAGGGCAAACTGCATTTGTTAGTCACTTTTATGATGCGATGAAATTAACTATATTATCTTAATGCTGTGCACATAAAGACACCAGTCAAAGTCATGGGTGTATGTAGAGTAGCACACTTTTTCAAATACCAAAGTAGTGCAAATGATGGTCGATGCCCCAGTTGAACAGTGGTAAAGCAGAAATTGACAATGGACACGTTGTACACACTATCACTGGCATTTGAAGGTTAATGAATAGCCATTCATGTTTTCACGTTCGTTTTGTAAGAAAAGTATGGTTTGGAAGAAAAAAATCAATCAACATTTTACTACAGTGCTGCCCTCCCAAAGACATCAGAATGCTGCATGTCAAGGAAGAACAGTCAGCAATAGTGCAGTTTGTTCAACATATAAGGATACGGGTAAACAAACCGATCTCCAGACACAGCTCTTTCTACTTTTGGTGGTCTTAGTAAATTCCTATCACAAATCTAGGTGCATTTAGATGAGCACACAATAGTTTGCAAGATAACATGGAATAAATGACTTGGTCTCATTCTCTATGCATCTTGTGAGCCATTTTATAATGCTTTAAAGAATACACCCTTACTTAGGTGTAAAGTCTGTTTGGCCTTAAACTCTCTATAGACTCTACTGAGTCTCCATTGCAAGCAGTTTATTACAGCTGTGGGTGACTTTTCGATATGCGGTAAAAAAAAAACTTAAATAGGCATTTAATGCTTTCTGCCCAGCAGTTTAACTTTCACACTTTGTTCAGTAACTGTAGTACAAGGCATCCTAATTAACAACATGTCTACTATACACTCAGTCAAGTATTACTTCAGTATTAGCCTAAACAGAATCATGTCAAGGACACATATATAGGTTAATCACAAATGTTTTTGTGCACCTGAATGTGATTCTAGATGCTATACCCTAATTCACAGAATCCGGAAATATGGATCTTTTAAAGTACTATTATGACAGCTTCATCGTAACAATTATGGTGCATTTTCCACTGTGAATGGCAGTACGGTGGCTAGGTTGGAATACCGGAGTAGCCAAAAGTTTTCTTAGTATTTTGCATGAACATTCATACTCTACAACCTATCATAAAGTTACACCCAAAAATAATTGGGACTTTTTTGACTCATGATAAAGTTGGAAATCTACTCCAAACAAAGGACAACCCCTATGGCAGTAAAAAGAAGGTTTTGAGAACATTCATAGTTTTGTAAAACTGTCCAAATACTCTATCCAAAGTTACTTAAAAGGTTATCTGAATTGATAAAACAATTTCATCAATCTGTATTTGTAAATGAATCAGCAATATCTTAGCTTCATCAAATTATGTATGCACTTTCTTAGGGCAAGTGATGTTCAGGCCAGCCAAATCACTACAAGTAATGCCATCTAAGAGAAACCTTTCCTAAAGACTAAGGGCACTGTCTGAAGAAAATATATGAAATCTGGCCAACATGTGGCATGTTCAGCTTAGTTCCTTAATTTAATATATCAAACTTGCCAGTCAAGGGAATAGTGGGAGGTTTAGTTATTTAGGGTGTTCTCAAAGTCACCCTTCTCATGTCAAGTCTGATATGAATGTTTGCTTTCGGCAACAGCAAAAACTGTTCATCTGTTTTTAAAACAAACTTGTTATGAAGGCAGAATTGTCCTCAGAAATGACTGTTGTAGCTAGGTGCATTTCTTCTCAATAGTGTGAGGTATTTGCACTATAGAAAGATACCAGGCTTGTTTCTACGGGCTAATCTTCAGTATATTTGCAATGCTAATTATCTGCAGGTCAGCAGAAGATTCAAGCGTAACATTAAAAAAAATATTCATATTTGATGACATGCAATCTGATTGACTGAAAATGACGGGAAAATGTTTTTTGGGCGGCCATTAAGCAAAAGTAAGGGATAGGTGGCGGACTGTGGATCCAGTGTTGTAGGACAAACTGGGGAGGCTTAAAGGTGTCCTGCAATTTTCATTTGAATATCTGGTGTCTCAATAATAGCTGTACTATGAAGATGATATAAAAGGCCAAGTGGATCATAACTAGCCCCTGGGGAAAATGTGTGATGCAAGAACCTTTATTAAAAACAAATATTTGGTGTTGAGAAATCTATAGATCCAAACGGGGGCGCTTAATTCCAATGTTAGTGGATGACATTTCTAATCCCCAAAGTGCTTTTTGGGTCCAAGATCTGCAATCTGCAGACACTTTAAAACAATTAAATTAACTGGGCAGGGGGGTTGAAAAGTATGTACTGAACCAACAACTAGCCAAACATGGCTATGAATTTTTATGTGTGAAATGGGTTCAGAATGCACAGATGTATTGTGGAAGCATTGGAAAAAGAATCCATCCTATGGCTGCCGCCTGCTATGCCTGCCACAGGCTATGTGCAGTGGGTTTTTGCGGTGGGTGAAAGTTCAAGAGGCTGACCAAAACACTCACCATCCATTCACATCCCGAAAACAATGTAAAACACTTCACATACATGCTCACAGCATACATCATAAAACTATGAACGAGAGTAATAACCAGAAGGAAACAAATTGCATGGAGTAAACTGACACAAAGCAAAATACTCAACTGCTTGCATTTTACCTGAAAAAAAACATTAAAGGGGAGTTACCTTTTGCATTCGACAGAGAACCTACTGCTACCTCATTATGTGAGATATCTTTAACCTCTCATACAAACATGTTATGATAAGTGGTGCATTCTCTGAAACATTACTCAGTTAAGCATATGCGTATATTTTTTAACATACGCTTTGGTTTGAACATTCTGTAAACTTAACTTACCCATAGATTCTGAAGTCTGACTGCCGACTACACGAAGCACCATTGGCTGTCTGCTGTCTGACCTCTGTAGGGAGGTAGAAGGGGAGGGCAGTGTTGTACCATTCACCTTGGCTTCTCCTTGAGGCTACAAAAAGTTACAAACATTCATTTGATATCAATTAAGCATGTGACCAAATTCCAGTGTTGATTACTCATTACAAAACACGTGACTAAATTCCATGAAGTCAATGTTGATTACTCATTACAAAACACAAAACACTAAGCTTCAACTGATTTCTTTATTGCACATGAATGTTAAGATTATAACCAAGATTTATCCAGCAAGCTTAAATGTTGTTATAAGGAAGTTGATGAATCCTTCAACGTGTGGCTGTGTTAAGTGAAAGTTTGCTTTTGGCAAAGTTAGCTTCTTGATTATGTATCTAGAAACCAGGATGAACCTGCTGCAACTATCTCACTTCACTAAGATAGGGGCCTTCATCTGGGTAAATTGGAAGCACTTGGATGAGGTGTTCAGTAGGTTTGGAGAGCTCTTTTGTTACACTAATTATGACAATTCGTAGGCATTTCGCCACATGGAAAACACTGATACACTTTTGACATAGGTGTTTGCCCTGATGTAATTGCCTTGTATTCTAGGTCTCTGCTCTAGACGGCGTGCATGCTCTGTCTCGAAAATAGACCTGTTGTAAGTACTTTGGAGGCTTGAGCCTGCTTATAGGCTTGCTATTTGTTGGCTCCCTCATCACTCCATTACTCCATTACTTGTTCTCACCATTCGCTCCTGGCATGTATGTGTCAGGCCTCTTTCAGTCGTTAGTATTCCCCAGGAGCAGCAACCAATTATTACACAGAGGCAGCGGCCATTTCTAAGGCACTGAATCAGGACTACTTTTTTATTACTTTAAAAGTGTTTTTCACAAGCGCTGCTGTCAGCTCGTGCCACTTCGTTATTTCTCTTTCGCCTGCTCGAACATTAACTTATGTTAGGGTAAGCTACTGCACGTGAAAGTAGGGGCAGGCACTATACTCACACATTAGTTGGAAACACTCCGTACCTAAGCTACGGGGTGACATCAGAAGCTCATATTACAGCAGGCACTATATGCTCACGTTAAGCACAGCTACAACACTCATTTTAACAAGCATTTGCAATGCAATAGGTCTCGCATTTGCAAGAGATTAAGCTATTGGCATTGTAAATGACAATGCCTTTCATTTATCTGTTTTGATGATTAAAACATAAATAAAAGCCATTGTCATTGACAATGCCAATTGCTCAAAACTCTTGTAAATTGGAGACCTATTAAATTTCAAAGAAGCAGCTGCCATTGTCTCGGGCTGCTTGGAAAGCTAAATGTGCATGGTGCGCTGAATGTTGCAGGAAAGCATGTTGTGCATGCAGTAGGAGAAACTCATTAAAGAAAATAGTGCTTACAGACTAAATAAGACATACCGTGTAACAACAGAAGTAAAAGGGCCAGTCCTCCTGGGAGGTTACAAATGAGGACAAGGTGGTACTAGGGAGGGACTACCCAGCCTATCAACGAATCAGAAGCCAGCATTTACGAAGGACAATGACACAAGCCAATGACGAATATGGGTGGAGAGTGGGCGGGGCTTCAAGTACATACGCAAATTCAGCATGCCTCGCAGAGCAGCACAGGCACTGCCCAGGTTCAACCTAAAAATGTTGGTCCCTTTAGAAGCAGACACTCATAAATTGACACTACATGATCAGATTTGGGGCAAGGCAATACACAATTAATTTATTGGGCGACTACATGCTCAAGTCAACCAGAGGCTGAGACTAAGGGCTCAGACCTCATATAGTATGGTACAATATGCGCAGATCTGTGCTATGATATGCACATTAATAAAAGGGTCATTATCTACTCCTCATTTCTTACCTACCCTACCTTTCTGAAGCACCACAGATAGGTAGAGATGGTGCACAAAGATCAAAGGAAACCCCACACCTCTAAACGAACGAGAGCTGAGACGTGACATCACTTCCGGTGCACTGATGGAACCTCTGAAGAACTGCCAAGGCGAGGCTTGAAACGCAAGTGCAATAACATCTTCAAAGAGCAGCACCTGGGTACACGCAGACTGGGTCTTCTTTGTAGCATCCAAATGCTTTATTGGTGCTTGCTACAACCAAATTCAACATTTGGGTTACTACACTACCGAAGTGAACCATAACACATTCTACATCTGCCTAAGAGAGAGTCTTGGAATGGAGAGCTCTGCACTAGTTTTGAGAATGGCCCGGTCACTGGACTCAGCTTGGTTCTGAACTCAGGCAGCGATAGATGTGAACAGAAACGTGTGTCACTCTCTTCCAGAGAAAGTAGTCCTGAAACACAGATTTCTTTATGCAGTTTTATACAGCATGAACTACACCCAAATGTATTGGAGTGCTTTACATGAGCGCCAGTTACATTACAAAAGGACACATTCATTTTCAGTGCCTCGCCCACTGTCAATCTCAGCTAAGGCTATGAGTGACAGGTGCATTGTGTTTTACTCACTGCTAATTTCTCTGCTATACAAACCTTGCTGCAGCAAACTTAAATGCCCAGCCAAAACACGTGAAAGGCACTCAGGTCAAGTGCTCATCCTGGAAGACACACACACCCTAGACACTTCTAGTGGCACAGTCTAGACAGGTGTGCTATGCATTCTCTCTGCACTGAAGATCACCCAACTCTGCAGAAGGTGCATAAAGCTACTAGACTGTGCTTCTAGTTTCAGCTATACACGGTACTGAAAACCAGACGCAAGTTATTCTTAAATAGATTTTATTCTAAGACACACTGGTCTCCACAGCTAACTTGGTGCCTATTAAATAGTGTCGATCCACAATTGATGTCTTGTCAAGCTAAGGATATGGCTCATCAGGCCCCCTGCGTACTTCCTCATAGTGTATCTTAATTGCGATGAATGATGATGCCACAACTGTTTTACCAACAGTCGTCTTAGAAAGATGCTGTAAGTTAGGGACCTACCTTTTTAGGAGTTTTGCAAATGTTTCAAGATAGTTTTTGAGCTTCTCGTTGCTCAAAAGTTTGCAATTTGCCCCTGCAGTTGATGCTCTATGGACAAATGCTTCTTTCCTCCTCCCACTCACCCACCAAAGCTAGATTCTGTTCATTGGAGTATTATAGCTCTCCGCTATGATAAATAATTATAACCTTACTTCTTTTTTCCTTAGTACCAAATGTGTGCTGGTTAGTATCTTTGCCTGCCACATTAAAGCTTGCCTCAGAAACCCTACAGGCTACTACAGGAAACGATGTAAAAGACATTCACATTGACAATTATCATAGCTCGGGCATTGGCAACACCTAGTGGCTTTGCCAATGCTTGCTTTTTTAACGGGCGTGTGGACGTCTACTTCCCTCCCCAGAGCTATTTGCCAGCTCTAATTGAAGTGCTGTTTAATTAGGTGCTGTAGAGCAGGAGGTGAAATGTCCATCCCAAAATAAATGTGGCACACAGTGTGCATACTGATTGTGACACTATACCTGGAGCCTGAAGCACAAATGATGACAAATATTTAGCATTACAAATTGGTGAGACAAAAATGTTGTGCTTTGAAAACGTGCACTTATGCCAAAAATACTTTATATGTACCAAAATACCAACTTCCAAAAAGAATTCTAAAAACTGAATACGTTGGTTAAAGAAATGACATGGGGTGAAAAAGAAGAAAGCCTAAATCCACAATGCTGTCCTTCATAAGTCTGTTTCTATAGCCTACCCTATCTGACAGGTATCATGGATTTTACTTTATGTTCTACACATTCATGGTTTCAAGTTACAGTGATTTTTATTGAGAGTTTTGCAGTTAAACCACTACAACTTTCTTCTCTTACTACAACTAATAACGGCTTGAATAATACAACTGTGCAGTTTTCTGCTATCTGTTCTCTCCTGGAATGGAAGAAATTCCTTGCTGGTCATTATGCGTTTATAAATTAGCTCTCAATGTGTAATATTTAGATATACAAATTAACAATTAGCAACTTTCGTTGCATTCTTTGACTTTAACTACATTGCTTCTGTTTAAATATGTTGGCCCCAAGGATTAAAGGTTTTTGTCCACTAAATACGAATGAACATTCCTGCCTTAGTCTGTCGCATTCCGTGCTGAAACCATGGATACATTTGCTCTATCTAAAAAAATATCCGTATTGCCAAAATTGTGTTTATTGCTAACCAATTATTTCCTTCCTGTAATATTTGACTTGGTCTTTTACATAATTGTTGAAAGGATAAGATTAGGTTGTTTCTTTCAAAGTAAAGGAAGGACGGTGAGCTAAACGGTCAGAATATTATGAATGCATGCAGCCCAAGGCATTTTACCTTTGGTTAAGATAAAACTGGAGTGGAGTATTGACATAGGCTAAAATGATTCATTTAAATGGCTGGATTCTGAAACATGTTCAGTTTGTAAGTTGTGAATTGGCACCTGGGTACTATGAGTCATTTCTGCACTTGGGTTCTAACAGATAGGTTAGAGGTATTTGACGGAACATACCTTACTTTAAATCGAATTGTTCAATGATTTCCCATAATTAATATTCTGGACGTGTTTATGAAATATAAAAAAGGATTTTGTCGCCTTTTTGAAAAAACATAGTTATGTATAAATCCAACTGTAGCTGTTAACATGATTTTGTGAAAACGTAAATAATGCGTATCAGCTTCTTTTTTGATTTGTGGATCCAGCACTATTTTGAAAGTATCAAAAAATCATGTTTATATGTAATAAATGAGTAGGATGTATTTGAAGAGGTCAGGGATACTTTATTTTGGGAGGATACTATTTGAGAACACAGCAGTTCTTATATCACCCTAGTTTCGACCTTTTGGGTTCAGCTTTCTGCATGATGTAGTGCTGACTAATTATATGCATGGTAAAGTGTTCTTGAGAATTTACTCATATTGTAGTATTCTTTATGTTTTAATTGCACCTGAAAAGGCGGTCTCTACTGTTGTCAGCTTTTTCATGAAATAACATTTACAAAAAAATATAATATGAAGTTCTCCTTATTAAGAGTGCAATATAGAGTTTATAAACACTCTCAACAAACATTTTTTGGTTTTAAACATTTTAGACCCACCCACAGATCTATTTTATGGGGTACTCATTTTTTTCGGTCTTCTTTCCAAATATGTCTCCATCAGCACACTGCTTGCCCCCAAAGTCCTGGCAGGCTCTTTCAGAAGTAGTCTAGTCATCTTTGCTCTCACCTGTTCCAGAAGCTGCCTCAGTCTGTGTAGCTGGGACTCCAGTTGTTTGTTGTGATCCTCCAAGATTTGCATCCTGGCTTCCAGACGTCCCTTGTGCTGGCGCAGTAACTTGGCTTCCGCAATGAGTTCTGCATCTCGAGGACTTTGTGGAGAGATGGGAATCATCTCTGGAGGGGATGGCAGTGGAGACAATCCTTTGTGATCATGCTGTTCCTTCAGCTTATCATACTCTGATTGCAAGTTCCTGTTGGAACGGAAGTGAAGTTTTAGTTTACTTTAGTCTTTGCATAACTAATGTATAATCTTTGTATTGTACTTCTAGTATTTGAAGATAGCTAACATGAAAAAAGCTGATTAATTCTCTCACCCAACTATCATTGGTACATACTTTGAAAACGAATAACATTAAATGAAATGCGTTTGCCCTAGAAACCAGGATCCGCCCGCCTTGTTTGTCATTGCTAGCAGGAAATTTGTAAAAAGTCAATTTATACTTTCAAGTTGCAGAATCCTTATGACGTTCCCTCAAAACCATAAGGTACCAGGAAAATGAGGGATGTTGTGTTAAAGTGCAAATGTGAATCTTAGACATTTAAATCTAGTGCTGTTCTAGAGGACTGGAACATAAAATACATGTTTATTATACTAGACTTATATCTGCTTCACAGTAAAGAAGCGTGGTTTGAAAAAATGCTACTTTTTAGATTAAATAAAAGAGGGGACAATGGGCCAATTCACAAATGTAATAAAACTTCTGACAGACTTTAGAATGTAGCAATCACTGAAACAGAAGGGACCAGACAACAGAAGCCTCGTAACACAAATTAAGTAACACTGCAAAATTGTAACCCCCGATCTTTGAGACAAACAAGACTGGGAGTGAGAGGAAGACTGAGGTTTTCACGTTCCACTGGATCTTTCCTGAGTGACTATCCCTCTGCACGGCTAGCCAAGAGACCATAATATGTATCATCAGAATCTTTTGATTAATTGGCAAATTGATAAAACTGCTTACAATCATCTCTCAGATTACAATGTTCTCTACAATTTTGGACACTATATGTGAAAGGATAGATCAGTAAACTGATCAAATCAAAATAACTAACATAAAATTATTCGAGATGTAGGACTTAAATTCTTACGAGGAATCCCAGAAAGGTGGGGATAGTTTCTTTACCAACTATGAGGATGTGAATTATATAAATTACCCTATATCAAGTAAATTTCAGTGGTATTATACCATATTACTTTCTAGCACATTCCATCTTGGCAGAGATGCCGATGCACCTATTGCATGGGTTTAAGTGGCTCACATCAAGACGTTAGCAGGTAAAGTTCTGAGCCAAAGATGATTGAACAGAAAATGTCACCAACCCACTAATAAAAGGGAAGATCTATTCAACTATACATAAAATGATTAGTCCAACCCATTACAATGCGAATTAATCATACTACTTGACACAGATACAAATATATTCTTTCTACTGTAATCACTTAGTGCATGGGTAGAACAACATAATTGTCTTCCCATACACCTATCCAAATTCAGGCAAAACAATGGTTTGTATATGACAGAAAACACTTCACAGCAAGGACCCGAACCTACAAATGTTTTGCCAGCTACATTTAACAAAGACTAGTCATCCTTGGATGAATTAGGCAAACTGGGGCATTCACAAATCTCTTCCGACAATACAAATTCAACTGCATGCAGATACTTGTATTTTGTTTTAAACTGTGCTTTGGATGCTGCCTATTACTCAAGATTTACACTAACAGACCAGTAGGGGTCTACACTCAAATCTCAGAGCGACAAAATATTGTTTGCTTTTTCCTAAAAATTGAGAGGAAAACATATTTGTTGCATTGTGATGAAACAGTAACAAAGGCACAGACAAAGGTAGGACTTTGGGAACTCATGAACAACCTACATCCATACAATGAGGACCAAATATGTTTAGCCAATTCATCAAAAACATAGATTGTGATAGTCTGTAAAACAAGAACTAAGCTTAAAGATAAATGATGCATGGGTGACAAGTTGTTTGTTAGCATGCTTGAAAATAAATTCTATCATATGCAGATATACAAAAAAGAAGAAAAGACCAAATACATTACATTTTAAAAACACAAGATTAAAATAAATGTCCACACTTATTTTTTTTAAATCACAGTATTTCAGTCCACATAACCCACTAATCTTTCTGGACATCTTTCCTATTAGAAAAAAAAATTCTTATGCACCAAATGGCAATATTTGTGACAGGATTTCTTTGGCAGAATCCACAAAAGCTGTGGTTAGTCAACATGAGAGTTAAACCCCACTGTTGTTTAAGGTAACCATCTTGCATAAATAAAAAGTTGCACAGATGCCATATTACATATACTGCCTTTATGAGGATATCCTAGTTGTACTTTAACAGGGCGTTAAAAAAGTTTACTGTTTCGGAGACAAGTTTTACCACTCTGTGTACTATTTTCACTTTTAGGCCTCCTCAGTATATTTTCAAGGCATCAGAACTAATGTTCATAAAAACTCTTCTCAGATAGTGCTTACGAAAATGTATGGGGCCTGGGAAAACCATAATATGCGCAAGTGGGTTCATCGTCTCGCTGACATATTCTATATAAGAAACCAGATGTATGCCTCTACAAGCCTGCATAACTCAAAAGTAGGACCTAATAGAAATACATTTTCGTATAAGATCTACATATAAAGGATTAAGGCCACAGTACAAATATCTTTGAGAAGCCATGAAGTAGAATATTCACTCCAGCTTATACCAGTTTTGAGTTTCACAAGGGAGGTTAAATCATCCCTTGAACTGAATGCCAAGATCATTTGCAGACCACTTATTTCATCAGACATTGTACTGCTTCCGAAGTTCTACAGCATGGGCAGCTTACGTATAAGGGAAGTTTGTTGACCTACTCAATTAGCGTTATACCTCACTGATTGGAAACTGCAGGAATCCACAATTTAAGCTAGATCGCATACTGCGGTATGGATGGACTTATGGGGAACATTTTATGAAGATATTTGCAATCAATGATATCTGATTACTTAGTGAGATAAGGAAAGGAATGCATACTGTCTTTAATTCATACACTTTCAGTAGGGGAGCAAATCATGATTTACCACCAATTTTGCTATTACAATGGGAAATGTCAGCACTTATTCTTGCTGTTAGATTCTCAAAATGGCAGGGAGAGACAAACAGTACAGTAGTATGTATACTATCTTTGGCTCATACACTTTCAGTAGGGATGCAAGTTATGATGCATCACCAATTGTGTTATTACAACAAGAAATTCCAGCACTTATTCTTGCTGTGCAAGTTGTTAGATCCTACCTTTAACTTTTCAAGTTGTTAGTTCCATTTTAAACTGCTATCAAGAATGACACTTAAGCACTGTTCCCAATAAGCTGCGCGTGTGAGCGCGCGCGCACAGAAGTCACCCTGAGCGCGCAGTGTGCTGTATTTAGCGCGCACTCCTGCGACACCATTTGCGCCGCCGCTTTTAAAATGCGAGTGGCGCGAAACACTGCCATTTGCTGAAGACGCCGATTCTTACAGTGCACAGCTGCAGGGTTGATTGTGGTCCGTTGAATTAGTATTCGTGCAATTAACGTGAATACTAACTCAAAGGGTCACAATGAACCCCGCATCTGTGCACTGTAGGAAAAGGAATGAAGAGTGTCAAACACGGCGTGTGCTAAAGCACACGTCGTGTTTGACTTTGCTTTTCTTTTCTTAATTGCGCACAATTGCTGGGCTGCTTGTGATCATTCATGTTTCCTTCCTCCAGCTGTCCTTTAAAGGAGAGATGAACGGTCACCCATAGCAATCAGCAGCTGCATAAATGCGACACTGTCCACTCTCTGGAAAACCAGTGACTTTTGGAATGCATTTCCTCAGTTAAGCACTGTAGAAATTATCCCTGAAAGAATAATCTTTAAACAGCCGATTGCAGCTCACACGGACAGAAAAAGTTAAATCCCTTCTTAAGTACAGTAAGGAAAGGTTCGGCATCATCAACTCCAACAAAAACATATGGCTGTATAACACTACAAAATAACTATCTAAAGATGTACAGGCAGACACATTCTTCGCAATAAAGCATTCTCAGTAGATCCTGGGTGACTAACTGCTTTAAAAATCTACATAATCGAAATCAGCAACCAATCACATTCAGCCTGCCTTTTCCGGACACACACTGATTCCCTGCTCTCTGCTCCCGAAACATGCAGAGGGCTACAGTGTGAGAGTTAAAGATCAAAGAGGTAAACAGAGCGTAGCCATAGTTTTGTTTCGTGCTTTGACCCCCAACAACAAACAAATTTTTACTTATTGAAAAATTAAGAGAACCAGTTGGTAAACTCACAGCAAAGACTATCTAGCGTTACTTCCACAGTTTTCTGCACTGCACTAAATGAGCACTATTACCATTTCAAGATGGCTATGCATAGTCAGACTGTGCGAAAAGTGTTTTATTACAGATCAGACTGAATCACCAGAGCACTTACTCTGTCGAAGCAAAGCCGCACCTGCGCTCTGATTTCACATCATACTTTGCAAAAACTGTAGGAGGTCTAGGAACTATTCTTGTTCACTGCCTTGATTTTGATGCTCGAGCTAGCTGTCACAATCATTTCCAGGATGGTGTCAATATCAGTGCAAACAAGAAAGTTATCCTAATTATCCTTCACCACTGAAACCTCATCGATACCTGTCCTTTTAAGAGTCATGCCATTGTTTCTTGCTACAGCAATATTTGTTGCCAAGGGTATAGTTTCACTTTCCTGTATTTTAATTTTCAAACCAAATGTAAGTATGTAATGGCCCTTAAAACTGCTAGGTTCCACAGAAAATGTGTTAAAAAACTTCAAGCCATTCGTTGACATTATTATGTGATCTATGCAAGATGAGTTTCAACTTCCTTGATAGGCAAATTGGGATAAGTTTCTTTTTTCTACCTTCCTGTTCCAATAGTTCAAGGTTATTTTTACACAACAATTAATTTAATGTTTCCCCATGTCTATCATGAGGGAAATTATCCTGATTGGTTCCGAAGTCATCATTATAACCACAAATGTCTAAACCTGAATATGGACATTTATTAATATTAAAATCCCCCATCCAAACAAAAATACACTTTGGCTCATATCCTTTACAGAATTCTGAAAACAGCAACAAGGTCTCCTATGACTCTGTACCTTGTACTATTAAAAACATTATCATAAAAGTTTATCAATACAAATGTTTGCTTCATATCCATCTGCAAAAGAGCCGGTTGAAAGAATGGGGAATTTGTATAGGTTTTCTTTACAGTTACTAGGGCAGTAGTGGATATCAATTTTGCCAAGCTGTCTTTGGCCCTCCCGTGGAGTGAGGGTTTTGCAGGGGAATTTATTGTGACACAACCATCAATATTAAAATTCTGTGCGTGCCACATTTCTTGTAGAAACAGCAGCTGCACGGAGTAAATATAAATTTGCCATTACTTGTTATCAATTTTGTTTTTGATCCCTGCTACATTCCAAGATCTCATGTTTAGAATCTTATCAAGACATCTTTCACTTGGTTTCTTACATTGCTGCGTACCCCTTGTATCTTTATCCCTTATCCAACTAGATTTCTCAAGGATACCAGTGTCCACCTGCTGTCAGTCTTGTTTACCGAGGCTTGAGAGAAAAGCAAATCGTTTTGAACAGGGTATAGATAAGCTCTGTCTTTGATTTCTTTGTTGGAAGAATTGTTGGTGGCCCGGTTTCCAAAAAAGGATTGGTACTGGAGGTACATAAGGGAAGCCTAGGGGGGCAGCTGTAATCCTATCCTCAAAATCATTAAGGTGTTGATGGCTGGCCTGAATGGTAAAAAGGCGGGCCTTTACCATATTTGGATGGTGAAAAATGGCAATAATACAGTCTCCATTTCCTATTTTATTTAAGGGACCAATCCAGTTCACCCTTCTAACCCTGAAATGATTTCCAGAGCACCACATAATTGGAGTGTTTTGGTCCATCAATCTGACAGGTCCAATGGTATTGTTCAGAAAGACGTGAGTTGATAGTATATAAATTGGGAGTGCAATATATGATGACACTGTATAGGTCTAACTTTGGTTCCAAAATGCTTTTTATTTCTTAACAACCATTGACAAAGCCAATAGACTTGGCTGCTTGTAGGTGTAATGTTACTTGTATTATATATATGGATGCAATGACAGAAGGAGCAAAATATCAGTAGGGTGGCACACTATGCGATGCACATATTTTTAGCGTAATTGCTTTTAAGCCACACCCTTAATTGCATCGGTTACACCCCTTTGAAAGGTCACAGAGTATTTTCATCCCACTGAAAGCCCTGGTCTACACATGCGGTCAGGTCTTGGCGCACATAGCCTTGGATGCAGCGCACACAGACCTTACTCTGCTGCACACAGAGGAAAATAATTAGAGGGAACATTGCACTTAAGTGCTTTTATTCTTATTCCACCTATAGTTTAGATTCTTTTACAAATTATACAGTGTGTGTGCCTTTACAAAATGTCACCACTTTCTTTTAAGACTTTTTCAACAAAAAAGGTTAAAACAGTACACAGTTATAAACATCTAACACATCAAGTAATTTTAAGTTCAATGGGCTTTTGGTCAATTAGAATTAAATTATCAGCATAGGCTATGAGCGAAACATGGATGACTGAGGTAATGGGGAAAACATCTAGATGCTGAAAGGTGATCTGACAAGTCTGAAACCTAAGGATTAAATACGCGTGGACCACTGATGCATCCTTGTGTAACTACATTGGTTGACTTGAGTTTAGACATGATATTTCCTGAGCAATCAAGTTGCACCAGCATACAGGTGTTTGAATGTAGGGTGCAAATTAATGTCTCTGGCAAGATTTGATTGCTAATTTTGTCAGCTTTTTCCACAGCATATGCCTATCTACCCAGTCAAAGCCACACTATAGTAAACAGCACCACTATACAGCTTACAGTGAGAAAACAGACCATCAAAAGCCAAATAATGTAAGCACATTCTGAGCAATTGATATATCATTGAGAAACCCTATCTGAAGGGGGGAATTATAGCTTTTATTTCTATCTAATAAGTTAAATCCAACAGATGAGCTTTAGCTAAAGGTTTGCTCTCTGCATCAAGCAGACCAAATCATCAAAAGTACTATCTCTTTTTAATGAATGGGCAGTAGGATGAATCCACCACTCCATAAATAAGGCAGTCTGTCTTGTCCAAAATGCAGCTTCTAGATTACTTTTTTCTCCCCACAAACATTGCTTGGCTACTCAGCTCCTCGGCAATCTTCACTGTCTGTCTATTGAGAACCGTAATCCATTCAAAAGCTCTACGTATCTAACAATTTGTTTTACAAGCCTTGATGCAACCATATCTGCCTACAAGAGCATTACGCTCGACAGATCTGAACCTGGCACTTATACCCCGTGTCAGAGGATTCAGAATGGAAAGACGTTCTTTTCAAGTCCTAGCTCTGACCTTATGGATTCCATACCACTTAAGCTAAGAAAGATCCAGAATCATCAGATTTTTTGGAAACAGTTAAATACCTAGCTGTCCTCAGTCTAAGCTGTATTTGGTCTTTTCTTTGGTGGCTTTGGCTCTTTTCTGCTATTTTTGTCACCTCAGTGATTAGCACCAGGAAGCCCCTTCATGGGGAAGCTGTACCCTTTAGAACTCTTTTTAACATAACAGATTTTCAGCTTGCGCTGTGCTTGAAAAAAGATCTAAAGTCCTTATACTCAGAAATTGGGGTTCAGTCTAATGCATCGAAACAGCTGGGGTCAGTTGCCCATGTATTTTTGCTTGTTTTATTATAGTTAAAATATTGTCTACAACCCAGTTCTTCATGTACCTACTACAATAAAAAAATTATTCATTGTTATTTGCAAGTTTACCTTGATATAACGAAGTCCCAAGTTTTTGCATGGCTTTGTATGGATCTGTTGTTCTCAATTGATTTTAAGGACTTGCATGAATACTCAACACTAACCAAGGGTCACAATCTGCAGGAATCTTTACGTTTTAGCACTAACCCCATGACAGTCTACAGGTGCTATTTGCGTCATTTTTTTATCTGACAACATTGTCTTCCAATAGGCTTTTCTGCACACCTCCACTCTTTTTCTGGTGTAGGGCTAAAGCATTTTAGCGACAGTCCGGATAACCTTCATAAGATCTTTCCTCTTTACTGTACATTCAGTGCCATACCATAATTCGTGTTTCACTACAGTCCTGCAACTCCTCTGGGTAATTGAGGTAGTAAACCTTTCATATGATTTGGCAAATTAGCTTCATCGGGAGACTCAATGAGTCGATGCAGTGGGCATCCCACACTCCACTCTACACCAGCGTGAAAGGCTGGCAGTCTATCTCTTCCTTTTTGCACCTTCAAATGTTTATTCCCGACAATAGTTGATCACATTACATTGGGATCTGTCTGCAGCAGCAAACAACAGTATTATTGGTACAGTCATACATCATACATATCACACAGGCTGGACAATGAATAGTGAAATGGCCAATAAGCTTTCTAATTTTTAAAGCTAGCATGCTTTCCCTCAAGTCTTTGCTGCTTAGATTAATGGGTCACTTAACACATTTACAGACTGGTGACCCTTAACGTGAATCATAGATTACGAAACAGGAATCTTTTGCCCCAAATCACATATTGCTGTTACGATCCCCTGCTACTAATATTGGTAGATATCGGACAGGTTTGTCCACATATGAATAAAACCTTCAGCATTAGATCTGCTTTTTAAAAAAACTTTATTGGGTTTTTCGGTGTTATAGTAGCATTACAAGTTATAGCAATAAGCCTCAAAGTACATTACATAGGAAATACCATTGTAGTCCAGAGGCATAACATGTCATTCAGATTTATGCATTAAACATCAGGTAGTGATAAGAAATAAACCTAGGAGCTTTAATCTATCACTGTGTTAAGTGCTGCATTGTTTTATCTCAATCCAGAGGGAAACAAACTATTAACTTGGGGAGCAAAGACTGGGAGGTGCGACAAGGGGGGGCAGGTGTGTTCTGGTTCTGTGATGGCAGTAGGGAACGCAGGTCCAGGTGCAGGAAATTGCACTATAGTAAACCAGTGTGCTAGACAGGGGTGAGAGTAATTATGGGCTTGGGAAGGGCAGCCCTTGTAGGCGAGGTTGGCCAATTCCTCAAAGAAGAGTGCCAAAATAGATACCACGGATGGGCCCTATGAATGCAGGGATTCGAGATCTTTGTCAGTTGTTTGCCGGAAGGACATGCACAAGATGGCCCACTGCAGGGAGATGGGGAGTTGGTGCACCTGACGCACCTCTTCATATTAATGTACTTCTTCCTCTGCAGTGCCTCATTTGTGCTCTGCACTCATCCTTGCCTCCACTGGAGAGCCTGTAGGTGCTTGCCAGTGTAGTGAGATTGCTCGCTTGGCTAAAAGGAAGGCCAGGACTGCGAAGTGTGTTGGCAGCTTGTGTTGCTTCCTGCGCTTGAAGCAAGCAGGCTTCAAGCGCAGGAAGGTCCCAGAGAGATGCTGGCAGGTGTGTATGAGTTGCCTGTGGAGGGAGCCCACTCTGCTTGGTCAGTTGAGCAAACGGGAGAAGCTGACCCTCAGAGAATAAGGCTTCCACCTCAAGAAGTGAGTGACTCGTCAGGCACGCAATTCCCCGTCTGTGTAATTGCCCGACCTCAAAGCAAACTGACCTGGGGCAGCATGGGGGATAGAGCGGAGTGCTCCGGGAGAGGTGATGTATACTAGCTATACATCACCTTTCACTATCGACATTTGTATGGGATAGGTCATGACAGGCCACCTTGAGATAGCACTCAGCTGTCCAGTGGGTCAGCCACTGGAGCCGCGATGCTAGGAAGTGAGCCTCAAAGGATGGGGCCCCAGGGCCTCCCCGGTTCGTCAGCAGCTACAGCTTCGCCAAGGCGACTCACCAGCATCCAGTTCCCCAAATGAGTGAGCAGAGAAGTGGTATTAATTTAGCTTTATATTTTCTAGGTGGCAAATAGAGGTTACAGACAATGACCTCAATTTAAGGCCTTGTGCAATCGGACTCATCAGATGAACCACAATGCTCGTCTCCTCTGGCACCTTTAATTGGTGGCCTCTTAGGGCACAGGTGGGAGAAATTAAGGTTCTAAAAACATCCTTGGTCATCTCCGAAGAGGTGTAACAATCCTCTGTTCATAAATGTCCAATCTTTTCTTGTTACTATCGCAACTGCGGTAGTTTCCTGTAGACAATCTTAATTTTCCTCGGTTAGGGCATCCAAGAATTCATTACTGGTGAATAGTCTATTAAACCCTGTGACATTCCAAGACATTATGGATCACCACCTTGGTTACTCTCATACTCATTGGGGGGAGGAGTCATAATAAGGGTACCATTGCTTTGATTATTTAAATTTTCTCACACTTGGAACATGTTTTACTATAAACAGAGCTGAAGTTACTAAGTAATGATACTCTTATCCATTGCCAGTTGTTGCAGTTTTCACCACTTCCCACATCGGCCACAAAAGGATGTATCATATTTACTTGAATATGTGGGGAGTATCTGCTCCGAAAAGTCCACCCACATCATTATATCCATTAACGCTAAGTATTGTTCAAGCTACTAAACTTTAGACAAAGCAGGCTGGTTTAGTTCTTAGTTACATCAGAAGATATTCAGGTTTTTTTCTAATATGATTCTCACGATAGAGAGATAACCTACGTTCCAAGGTTGAGTTTGTTTTATTCCCATTGACAGTAATGTTTTAATCAAAATCTGCTGGTAGAGATAAGCGCTGGCAAAGGTAACTTAAGACGTTTCAAGTTGAGAAGCTTCTTTTTAAGACACACATTGAAGAGAGTCTGCATTTGAAGTAGTGACTTTAGGTAGATCTTTTAGTTCTGTCAAGATTTTCAGGAGGTTACCTCACTTCAGAAAATTGTAGTTCTCTCCTGAAAGGTACAATACTTTAAATATCATAGGCCAATTGAAATGGGTTTCCTCCCCTAGGGCTGCGATGGGCACTACATGAGCCCACTGCAGCAAAACGGTTGTACTAGAATTTGTTATAACATGACTCTTTTAAAGTCCGGTGTGGTTTCACTAACTCAGCAGCACTCATATCACCACAGTCAACAGTGTTTGTTGCTGATTGATACGAGATGGATATAGTTGAGGAATTGATGTTCTATTTCTAGCTACATATAAATTCCACTTTCCTTATTGGAGCCCACTTCAAGGAACCCTACATTATTCTTAGGACTCTTTTTTTCTCTCCTCAATGGTGTATGGAGAAAAGACTAACCCCAGATTCATCATTGTCATGTTTTGCGAGTCCTTAACCCCTTCGGCGCTAATGACAAGGTCAGCTCGTCATGGGCGTAACCTGCGCTACGCGGATGACGAGCTGACCTTGTCACGTAACGCGGGATTTTTAAAATCGCAGCGCGCAGCGGGAAAACCGCTAGCGCGCATGCGGTTAATAGCGATTTTTAAGGAATCGCTATTAAAGACTTGCAAAACAGGATTCATGTAGAAATCGCAATATTTTTTGCAATTTCTACAGCTTCCTTATTTGCGATTCGCTAATTGCTAATCGCAAATAAGGAATGGCTTTCCCATTCATTCCTATGGGCCTAAAGGCTAATTAGCGAATCGCAAATAAGGAAGCGATTTCAAGGGTGCCAGGGTGTCCAAAGGACACCCTGTAGCTCCCCTGAAATGGTAATATACACTGTTGTTGCGCACACACATGTCCAAAGGACATGTGTGTGTGTAACATACAACTTACAACATACAACTTGTGTAACATACAACTTAGAAAAATGCACTAAAGTGCATTTTTCTAAGTTTTCGCTATTTACCACGTAGTCAGACTTCGCGGTAAATAGCGCCCCCAGATTGCGAATTCGCAAATTTATATTGGTTCATGGATTGCATTTAAGGAATCTCAAATTGAGATTCCTTAAATGCAATTAATCGCAATTTAGCGATTTCTAAAAATGCGATTTTTGCATTTATGATGATGAATCCCAAATGCAAAAATAGCGCTCGCAAAGGGCCAGATTCTCAGAATCTGGCCCTTTGCGAGCCGTTTTGGGCTTGATGAATCTGGCTGTAAATGTAGTAAAGGCCTATGTCAACGAAGAAGTGTGTATGTGTCTGTTATTTGTGTACAGGTAACCTAGTCAGAGAGGAGATCAATTGGCTCAGTCGAACAGGAACAGTAAAAGCAAAGCATTGGAAACATCATAGACAATTCAGTGAATCATCATTACTGTTTTTCAATGTGGTTAAAGCTAAATGTATCCCAAAGCTACAATAATTCAGTGAAGTAACGAAAAGTTGGAATTGAGTTATGCCACGTCTCAAGACAGAAAAGAAGTCTTACTGCAAATGTATTTTGATTGGAAATAAATGTTCTTTACATATTTGCAGAGGGTACAAACTATTAAACCAGACACACTCCATCACTAAGCGTGATTACCTAACATTGCCTACTGATAATCAAAATCCCCATTAAATTATTTTTAGATTATTAGATTCCTCCTCATAGCCCAACCAGTGATCGACCTCATAATCCCACTGGGACAGTCAAACATTCCTGTTCATCTAGAGGGTAAAATTGATGGTGATTTTGTTATTATCCATAGGGCATGCACTAAAAGCGAAAGCTTTAAGAATAATTAATTTTACTCTCTTCAATTTCGGTCAGTTGAATGAAAACTTCAAATTACAATGTACTAGATCATGTACCATCCTCGAGGTGTTTATCTCTTATTTTTTAAACAACATATGGAGCTCAGATGAGAAAAATCTAGTTCCTCCTGGGATAACATCTGCCTGGGGGAAATAAAACTTCACTTGGTAACTGTCCGTCTTTCTGCTCAACAATGACCGTGGCACAATGTTGCTCAACAGCTACACATGTGACGGCCTAATCCTCAACTTTCTAACAGTGTGAGACTGCTGAACGTGCCCAATTAAAATATAGATACAGATTTTGGAACCTATATGCGGGCTTTCAGAACTTAAATCAAGCTGCCAAAAACGCTTTACAAGAAACTTTTTGGTGTTATTAAATGAACAACAACTCCAGGGCCTCTCAAATGCCCAGTTTACTAAGAAATCACGCAAAGTATCGGTGCAAGTAAAGTTGCTTCACTTAATTGTGAGAAAGAGAGAGAGAGAGAGCAGAAGAGATCCATATCTATGAATGAGTGGTGCTGTTCAGCCTGTGAGGTGTAATTTTGGCTGCCATGAGCCAATGCAGACATCCTTGTGCCATAATGTAAGGGAGTCTGCACTGTGGTAATCCTAGTTTTTGTATATGAAAGCGTGTCATAGTGAACACCCATGCACCGCCCATAGAATGCCCTTTTGATGCAAAGTAACAAAAGGAAGGGCATTGCACAGTTTAGCCTTATTTTTGGTTAAAATCCAATGCGAATTGTGATTTGCTTTGGATTGTACATACCAACCCAACACTTTGCATTGGATTTGAGTTACCTAATGGAATGCAAACCCAATACAAAATGCTTGTAAATCTTGGGCTTGGTATCTTTAATACCAAAGATAACTTTGAGGAATTCTTCCACTTCGTTGATGACATACTAAAGATCGTGTACTCTACCATTTTCATTAAAAAAGTCACAGGATAAGATGTCTCATCACGCATAAATATACAGAGTCCTGGGCACCTTATTTTTTTTTCCAAAGAGAACTCCATTTGGGTCGAGTAAAAAAAACATCCCAGACCTCAGACACTCCTCACAGTTCACTAATCCTTCTTCCTTCTAGAGATGTGAAAGACGCAAGCACCTCACCTCCCTTACTCGTTACTTGACAAAGGTGATCAATACCTCTCTGATACAATGACCAGTGCCTGATAGCATGGAAGGTCACACCCATAACAAGCCTGGCGTGGACTCTGAAGGCCTAAATAGATTCCACCCTGTGTCTAATCTGCTCTTCCAAGCAAAAGCTTTCGGCAGCTGTGTTGAAAAGCAGTTAGAACAATTTATCAAAGAAAATAGCTCTCTAACTGATGTGTAATCAGGATTGGTATTGGAGGGAGCATAGAGATAATAGCATTAGAAATAGTGAGAGATGAGCTACATATCTTTAACACTAAATACATCTTGTCTATTAATTATTCAGCTGTCAGCAGCATTTGACAGAGTCAACCATGCCCTTTAGCTCAAAATTATGAAATATGGATAGGGATCAGTAGAACAGTTTGGAGATGCTTTTGGTCACTTCTCGACAATTTTTCCAGCAAATGAATTTGTCCAGTCTTCCTCTGCACCAATGAGTTCGACAAGGTTACATCTGTCCCCATGCTTTTTTCAGTTTATACCCGGAACCTCTCTGTTTTCCTATGAGACAGCTGAACATCACCTATCACCCCTAGGTTGACAACACTAAGCTGTAAATGAAAGTTTCACTTAGGGAGGAAAGAATCAACCTTGCACAAACCCTGGGAACCTTCAGTCCCTCTACCATCTCAAGTTTAACCCGCCTGCTCTTCCTCATAATTGCCCCATACCTGTAAAATCCTGGCTTCATACAATAAATCAGATCAAAACTGCGAGTCATCTATTATCGAAAGCACTAAATAACTTTGCTTCATTCATGGCATAAACCTGAATCTGCACATATAAATGCTTCAGCAAGAGAAAAAGCATCCCTTCACAAATGTCCCAGTAAATAACTGAGACCAGAAGATCAGACCTCATCATCCCAATCCTGATAACTGCAATGACAAGATGCTTATTTAAGATGGCCTCTATATTCTAAAAGACTGTACCAGTGGGGCCAAACGTCAGTGGCAGGTAAATTGGTTCTGTCCAGAGGTTAGCTTTTACTTGGAGCGCGAATGCACTTAGTCGGGAATGGTCACTTAACAAAAGCAAGAACTTGAAAGCAAACATTTATAGGGAGCACACCCAAAGCCTATAATTACACGTTTTCTCCTATGTGGATGGCTCCGTACTGTGTTGTTTTAAAACATCTTAAAGTCATACTTTTGCAATATCACTTCGCCTATGACCTTTTGCTAGACTGACTCCATAGACACTAAGATTTAAGTGATCCAAAGAAAAATCAGAAAATAAATTTTTGTGGATATCCTTTGGACTACTACTGAAGTGTGAATTTTTTTTAATGTATAAATTATGGCATTCGTCTCAATAGCCCTTAATATTCAAAATCTTTACTGGAAAATAAAGGAAAGCCTTTATTCAACTCACACAAAATAAATGTTGCCAAGATGAAAAAAGCCAGGTCTTCAAGAATTTTCATAAGATCAACAGAACATGTCTAGCTTGCAATTCAATATGAAGTCTTTTCCAGCGTCTCGTCACAGCTCATGAAAAGACTCTGCCACCTAGCATGGCTCAGCGGAATTTGGAAATTATTTTTCAGATCGAAGGCATAATTTTGGTTTATTAGAAAAAAACTTGGAAGATAGAGGATTTGGGTGTGAATCATGAAGAAAGTTATGAACTTTTCAGAGGAAGATAGGACAAACCCTCTGCTTTAAAGAAAGTCATTGAAGTTTGGCAAAAACTGGTGATAATGAGTCAATTTTATTAAATTCTGAACCCGTCTTGTCTTTGGCTAACTCTAACACTGTACATATTATATTTTTTAGGCACTCCTTGGGTCTCCCCACACATTGTAAGATGCTCATTTGGCTAGGTAGTTTTATATTCCCTTTGGCTATTCCCTTATGTTAATTTCAAAACTATGTTTTGTATATTTCCTTAGGTTAACTCTAGCGTTCTATTTCGTATAGTTCCTTATGCATTCCATTGGATTTCCTGTACCTATTTAAAGTGATGTGCTAGGTGAGTCTTTGTTGAACTAAAAATAAAAATAAAACTGCACATAAATAAATACATACATTACATTTAAGATTAGATTAGGTATTAGATAAGGGCTCCGTAACAAAGATAGAATTTTGCACACTTTAGTGAAAGGTGTTTCTGAGCAGTAAACTAAAATACTCCTTTTCCCAAGACCATATATGCTTCTCTTTACTGAAAATTGTGTATACAAAAAATATTGGTACCAACGTCACTGAGTGATATACTCCGTAATTCAAGCGTACAGGTAAGAAACAAATATATGAGGCTAGGTTTATGTTACTACTTTTGGTTGCGTGGGTGCTGGTGTAAAGTGTGAAACAGACAATGATAACTTACCTGTTTTCTTCTTCCAAATCAGACAGGATCCTCTCCAGTTCACCTCTCTCCTCACCTTCCAGGGAAATCAGGATCTGGGCAGGACTACGTGGCTGACTCATGGGTGACTCCTGGTTCAAGCTTTGGCAGTAGTGCTGAATTAACAAATGCTCATCATCTCTGAAAAATATTTCAAATCAACAACGAATAAGCTTTTCTTTTGCAATGCTTTGTTGCTCTCCAGCAAGGTTTGCGCTCCACAAGTACCAATACATAAATACAAACATTTGCATTCTTTTCAGAGAATTCATTAGTTCATGTCACAAGTTCAATTGCATTTTTCCTCATGTTCCAATTCAAGGTATATGCCTTCTTATGTTCCACTTTTAAGGCAAAGGGACCATCCATCTACCAACCTAAACAATATATTTATCATATAACATTTTGACCAAACAAAGACTCTTGCAGGTGACATCATCTTTGGTTACATGACTCTGACTGGATGTCTGCCAATCCAATGTGAATGAGGTTGATCTTTGAGAGGGACACTCAACATAGAAATAAGTAAGGTTCCTTAAAATATGTAAGGTATATGTGGGGTCAGGGATGAGAGAGAGAGTATGTTTGAGGAATAAAATTGTACTCGTGTATATAATGCCAATTGTTCTCCCCCTGGCACGCAGACATCGTCTTAGGTCAGTGCATACAAAGAAGAATCAAATGGACAGTTAATGTCTGGTTCCCACTGATCAGCTTCATATTCCACAGAATCGTACATGCAAGCTGCTACGTATTTTGGTCCAATCAACAGCTCAATAAAACACCAGCCTTTCAATTCTGAGGACGGTGCTTACATCTTTCCTTAAGAATATGGCAGCACGCCAACAAACAAATACACCCATGAGTTGATAAAAAGTTACATGTTCTGTTCGCCGCCTAATAATGTGCCTGCATCTCATTAATAAAGTGCAGTTAAAGCCTGAATGATACTGTGCTCAGCAGTGGAAACACTGCTACTCAAATATTTAAAAGATTAAAAGTGGAGGAAAACATTGTTTTGTTGACTGGAATTCTGCACATGTGCATGTAATTGTTTCACCTTTCCAAACGAAAGCACGTTTATTTTTTTGATTTGTTAGGTTTATGGTTAAATTATGTTGGAGTCTGAAGTACATTTTACATTTATAGTTTTGTTTGTGGACAGCCAGCAGAGTTCATAAATGCTTTGGAATAAACTCCAAACGTGTACACATTAAAAGAAAACAAATTGTGGGTGAAGAAGCAGTAAGGAAGTACGGAGCCTGACTGAAATCATGTTGACCCATTTTTGACAAAAATCGATACTTTAAGGACTATGAGTTAACAGTATGAAGTAAAGTTTGGATTTTGGACAGAGAATCAAAGATCTCATTATAAAGAAATGTGTAAGGTTTTAGATTCACCTCCAGATTCCCTTGACTAGATCCTGCTCCTTGCTCATGACCTAGTGGTCAAGTAATGGCAAGTGAAATCAAATGTATTTTATTTCGTACAGCACTCTCAAAATATTCACATCAAGAAAATTCCTATTAACCTTTTTTTTCGCAAAACAAATAAAATGTGTTGTTAATTTAGGTGGAGGGATCCTTTAGCTTTTCCTCACAGGTCAAGGGCATAGTTAAGAAAAAATATCCAATTGATGCCATGGTATGCATGACCACTCCCCCACACCAAGTGTTACGTGGGAATCATAACACACTTTGTGCTATTCAGCTAAACAACCGAAATAGTGTTAAAAAAAAGGAAATTTACAAAAGATTCAATAGCAACATTCCAAAATGTGTTTTAAGATGAAGATAAATTCGATTACAAAACACCTAAAATATCTACATTTTGCTTCCAGTTACCTGGAGTCAAATTCAGTACCTATGACTTACGTTCAAATCCTGTCAGGTCGTGGGTAGGAATACCCCAATAAAATAGCCCTCTACAACTATGGGCCTACTCAGGTTCAATAGTTGATGGCTTCATCAGTGTGCCAAATTCAACCACAGTTGCATACAGCTCCGGCCATCGAGGATCACCTAAAAATGGTACAGGTCACAGAAGTCTTTTCTAAATGACAACACCATAGGAACGGTACAAAAGGGGGTGGTGATGGACGGAGCATCTGAATCAATCAAACACTCACACCCAGTCAAAAGATCTGGGTTTAATCCATCACCGTTCTTTAGCCCACTCTGCCACCCCAGTTCAGACATGGCCATATGCAAATCAGTCTGACCCTGTGCCTCATTGGAACAGTCCAGCCACAGGAACGACACATCGTCCCACCCATCTCACATTGGGGGTGAGACCATCTCCATCAACAAGCTTCGAAAATATTCCTATTACTTCATCCTCCTCTTCTAGATAAGTGTTTTTGCTGCACAGAACAAGGTCATTCCAGTGGAGGAAAGTGTATGTAAAGTGACAAGATGCTGTGTATGCTGCTGAGAACAATGTTGAGAAAAGGGCCCCCTGCAACTGGGTGTGAGCGAAGACCTGGAACACGGCAAGGACCTGGAAAGACCTCCTGTTCGACATCAGACGTTCCCACACTCTGCACACCTTCAGGAAGCTCCTCAAGACCTGGCTCTTCGGCTGACCCGGGCCTGCACCACCCCCACCACGCGCCTTGACACCCTCACTGGTGAGTAGCGCGTTTCACAATTGCCTGATTGAGTTCTCTAGGCAGGAAATGCAATCAGCGGACAATAACCTAGGACACTTACATTAATTCATATAGACAACATTTCCAAAAATATATATAAGGCAAAGTGAAAGAGGGCAACAGAAGAGATATCATTTGAACAATGATGGTTATTCAAATTTCAATAGTGATATAATGATAAATTCCAAAGAAACAGGATACGATCTCATAATATCACATTCACACTGCATTCGCGTCTACAATCACACTCATTTTATCCAAACTATGATCGATGATTTAAGATAACCATTTGAAAATCCACCAATTATCTTTCACAACTGAATATTATTATATCCAATGCCCAGAAGCACCAGACCTTGTGGTGCACTTTTCAAATAATTGTTTTCTTATGTACCTTGCTTTTATAGGTTGGATTAGATTAGTGTGATTGTATTTTCTGAAATGTGGTCTACATGAATTAATTAGAGTTGCCTTAGGTTTCTGTCCGCTGTATGCTGCATAGAACACCATATTGAATTAATATGAATAAAATATATAACAAATAGAATGTGATGTAATGCTGTTCTGGCTTCTTACAGAATGTTTGAACATTTTCACACTACTTTTTATAGCTCCGGTATGTTCAGAGATTCTTGCTTGCAAATTTTATTATACTCCTTACACACCTAATGCTGCTTGTACATACACAATCCACATAACTGACACTTGAATTGAGGAAGCCCCCATTTCCATCTTTTAGTGCCCTAAGATTTTCTGTAAGCCACCTTTTTCTTTAGAAACACCTTTTAAATGTGACAATTATTTTTGAAGCAACCTATTTTCATTCCACCGCCAACAGGGCTGCACAGCCCTTCATAAAATACTAGTAACAAATCAAATGTAACATCACTTTAAATAGTGAGAGCATACAAGCTTGTGAAAAAACATGGCTCAAGAAATTTGGAGCAAAGCACTGAATAAATGAGGCAGACGAGATGCAACACCTGACAGAAAGTTTTGATGAGGTAGGGTTACATAAGTTAAGCTGTGGTGGGTTTCTGAAAAGGGAGCCTATCAGTAATTAAAGGGGCTTCATTGGGGAGATTGTATCAAACTCTGAGGGCAAAGCAGGAAAAGGCTTACTTGGGTTTGTGATCCCTATATATGGATGTTTCTGGCATGAGTTAGGACTTGGTGTGCATAGATCCAGTGTCAGCTGCGATCAATAGCTTGTTTTCAGAGTATGGAGATTGACTTAAGGTGTGATGATTAGGGAGTAGACCTTGATTGTTAGCTTGGCATCCAGGGGGAGGCAATGCAGTTATGTTAGTACTAGTTTAACATAATTGCACCTCTATACTTCTATTATCAGGTATGCTGAATGATGGTATATAGTTTCATCAAGTGCCTAGGACGGTTTGTTTGTAGCTGTCCTTTAAGAATAACATTGCTCCATTTTTGTGACAAACCCCGCCTGTGAAATCCTTATAAGAAATGGTCTAACACTGGAGTATCGAGTGCGAAGGCTTGTGATTGGGTTTGACGGATTAATCCCCAAGGAAGAGAGGCTGTACAGCCAAGCTTAGAATCAGCATGAGGAGTCAGAATACATGAGTAGGAGTGACTCAGTTTGTGTGGATTAAGGTTTACTGAGAGTGAACCACTACTTTTTCCACCTTATCTGAAAAAGCATTTAGGGAAGAGAGCCAAAACAAGTAGATGACCTTTAAGGGCAGCAAAGTGCTGTCTTCATTCTTAACAGGTAGAGATATTCATGTTTGGTCCCAAGGTATGCAGAGGTTCTACATATGATGAACTGAGTGAGGGACAAAGTGGATGAGTGACCTAGCCGATGGAGACTGAGCCAAGGACTGAACGATTCAATTTTCACAAATGATGATCTTCTTAGAAAGAAGAATGAGAATCAATTCAATTTCACTCTTGCTAATATCCGAGATGTAAAAAGTAGCTTAACCCCGTTAGCCATTGCACTTTCTTTTCTCTTTGGCGCTAACTTTTCTCTTTGGTATTCATATTTCCCTAATATGTCTAGGTGTAATGGTCTTTAAATATGCTTCCAGGCCTGTAAGGACTTTATTTACCAGCCTTTGGAATGTAGCAGGTGTATTATTCAAACCAAAAGGCATTACAATAAACTGATAATGCCCACTAGGGGTTGAAAATGCTGTTTTTGGTTAGGCATCCTCAGCTAGCCTGATTTGCCGATATCCAGCAGTTAGGTGAATTGCACTTAGATACTTGGCTGAGGCCAAAGTGTCAATAAACTCTTCTGCCCTAGGAATAGGATGAGCATCAGTCCTAGTGACTGCATTGATTCCCCTGTAATCCTCACAAAACCTCATCTCTCTCTTACCACCCTGGGTGTGAGGTTTAGGTACCAGGACTACTGGGCTAGCCCAAGGGCTATCTGAGGGCTCAATCGCTCCCAATGCTAGCATCTTTTGGACCTCTGTCCTGATGCAATCTCTGACCTGGTCAGGCTGCCTGTAGATTGTATTTTTCACAGGTTGACTCTCACCTGTGTCCACTTCATGGGTGCACCAGATGGTTTGACTGGGTGTCAAAGAAAACAAATGCCTGTATTGATTGAGGACCTTCCTACAATCAATCTGCTGTTGACCAGTGAGGCTGTTTGCCAAGACTACACCATCAACTGATCCATCATCAGGGTTCTGTGAGAGGTGGTCAGGGAGTGGATCAATCTCTTCCTCCTGTCCCTCATCAGTTGCCATGAGCAAGCCCATGTCAGCCCTGTCAATGTCTGGCTTGAGCCTGTTCACATGGAGCACCCTATGGGGGAATCCTGGGAGTACTAAGGTCCATTAAGTAGGTGACTTCTCCTTTTTGCTCATGTGTGGCATGGGGTCCACTCCATTTATCTTAGAGAGCTGCTGGGGTCACAGGCTTCAACACCCACACCTTCTGCCCTGGCTGATAAACAGTCAGCACAGCCTTTTGGTCATGCCAAGCTTTTTGCAATTCTTGACATGCCTCAAGGTTTTTGCTTGCCTTCTTCATGTACACAGCCATCCTTGAGCGGAGACCAAGAACATAGTTCAATATGTCTTGTTTGGGAGGTTTGAGAGGAAACTCCCATCCCTCCTTCATCAAACACAAGGGACCCCTAACTGGACGCCCAAACAAAAGTTTAAAAGGGCTGTAATCAACTCCATTTTGTGGGACTTCTCTATAGGCAAAGAGACAGCAGGGCAACACAACATCCCATTTTCGCCTAAGCTTTTCTGGGAGGCCAATGATCATGCCCTTTAGGGTTTTGTTGAACCTTTCAACTAACCCATTGCATTGTGGGTGATAGGGTGTGGTGAATTTGTAGTTCACGCCACACTCCTTCCTCATTGCAGTGACATAATTAGATATGAGGTGTGTACCTCTGTCAGTTAAGACCTACTTAGGAAAGCCCACTCTGGAAACAATTCCCAGGAGGGCCCTGGCCACCACTGGAGCTGTGACGGTTCTAAGAGGTATAGCCTCCGGATACCTAGTGGCAAGGTCCACCATCACTAGAATATAACTGTGCCCAGATGCAGTTGGAGGGTTCATGGGACCACTTATGTCAATCCCAACCATCTGAAAGGGAACCCCCACCACAGGTAGTGGTATGGGGGGGATTTTGTGGTACCACCTGACCTACCACTGGCTTGACAGGTGGTACAGGAGCGACAAAACTCCTTGGTGTCCTCTGACATATGAGGCCAGTGAAAGTGAGGAACAAGCCTGTCCTAAGTCTTACTTTGGCATAGGTGTTCTGCTAAGGGGATGTCATGTGCAAGGGTGAGTAGGAAGCCCCTGAGCCTAAGCTTAGCTTACTCAAGTTCAAGAAATTGATATTCCCTATGAAAAGAGTGGTCCCTCTTGCTAGATACAGAGGTCCCTACAGACTGTCCTGGGTGATCCGACTCTGCAGCGGGAGATCTAGATCCCCTTGGTAAACTCAGCACTCTTCCAGGAGGGGTGACGAGGGGGCTCTCTTGGCCTTCTCCACTGACTCCTGGGAGATCTGAGCTGTCCAGGTGGGACCCATCTTGGTCCTCCTGGCTGGGGTTTGAATCTAGGTCATTAAATGTGTCACCTCTCGACCGGTCTTCATTCCCTGTCCCACCTACTCTGTCCTGTTCATTTGACCCAGGGGTCTTCCTAAGGTCATCTAACAGTAACATCTCAATTAGACATTGAGTGTTGGCACTTCTCCCTGTCTTCAGCTTTCTAGCGGAACACAAGGCTTTACATTTTTGGAATGAAAGCTCACTGTATTTAGAGGACAGAGCGTCACTGGCATCCTCTTTAGTAGACATACTAAGTGTGGTGAGGTGTTGCACCGACCTAACCTAGTGGGGACTAAACTCTGAGGTTGGAGAAAGGGTGTGCTAAATCCTTGACTTACCCAACCCTAAGTTCAGTAGAACTTACTTATTCTAAGCTAGAATCATATGTACCTAGTACTTAGTGGTTTTCAGTTAATCTATACAAAGATGTATCTGGTAAAACAATGCAGGCTTGAATCCCACCGCTGCCACCAATGTGAGAAGTTGGCTTGGTATATGATGTCCACTAATTAAAGTGGACACCTTGCACCAGTCCAAACAACCCTTACGGTGATTTAAGAGGTCAAAGATAACCTTTGACCGCTATCCAAGTGGTAGCTGTGGAGAGCAGCCTTCAGGCTTAGTCTTGAAGGAATGTTAAGCAGCTTGTTTTACCAGAATGCAACCTTATTGTATTGCTTAAATGAAAAGAGAACCACACAGTAGTAAAAATGTGTATTTATTATTATAGCATACCTTAAATACTTCACAGTACCTGCTACACGCTGATAAACACAAAGCACACAATATTGTAGCACAGAAACAATCGTAAGTAGTACTAATACACAGTGGGCTCCAGGGCAGGGGGAGACCAAACCATATATTAAAATACTGGTATAAGAACCATGACTCGAGTCAAGACAGTGTCTAGAGGATGTAGAATCGCTCAGACCCCAAGGAACCACCCAAGTTGAGTAAGTAGGGGCTTTTGAAAAACAAAGGGGAGAGCAAGGGATGGTGTTCACCTGTGGTGAACGGAGAATACTCCTATTCCCCTGGTCAAGGACTGAGTAAAACAAGTAGAGGAGTATCAACCGAAGTAAAGCTGAAGGTTTCCTAAAGGGGGGTTTTCAATGATGAAAGGAAAGGATTCATCCTTTTGTAAGAAACACCTCACTCAACAACCTAGTGGTGACATGCTTCATCATCGGGGTCCACCCTGGTGGCCTAGCGTCACCAGGGTGTGCTTCAACACCTGTAGTACAGCAGGTTGCTCCACCCCCCTTTAGGAAACCTTCAGCTTTACTTCGGTTGATACTCCTCTACTTGTTTTACTCAGAGTAAGTAGGGGCCCCATGGAGGACGGGTGCAATGTGGGAACACGACTGCGTGCTATGTACAATTCAATGGGTGAGTCGCTGTTGCAGTTTTAAAGTTTAAGGACCCTTCCCAGTGGATTACAAAGAAGCCCTTTGGATCATAGGAGGTTTGAGAGCCACCCCATCCGTGAATACAGTAGTACCAGAGTTACCTATTCCAGGGAAGTCGGGTGCATAGGGCTGAAATGGTGTTGGAAACCACTGTTGATCCCAATGGAGGACTTCAAGGAAGAGCCACTGCTGAGAAGAAAAGTGTCAGTTGGAATCCAATGGTGGATTCTAGATGAAGAGTACCTAAAAGCAGAGGGGACAGAGTCTGGGGCACCCAGGAGTGACCAGAGGCTCAGTAGACTAATGCCCACCGATGTCGGGTGCTTCAGGTGTGAAGATGAGGTTCTTGACTCTGCAGCCACCGGGACCAGGAGATGTCGAGGACGACCAGGAGCCAGATATGAGCTGTCCCACAAAGGATGCTTGAGTGATGAGGGGTCGGTGTCCGGTTGGAGCACCAACAAGCCTTGGCAGCGGCAACCCACAAAGATGGTCAAGTAAAGTTACGGTTCGGAGCAGCAAGGTCAAGGAGACTCACTAAACACAGTGGAGTCATGGCAAGCCTGAAGCAACCAGGGGAGCCCAAGAAAAGCAGTGTTGACCCTCAAGAGGACCCACAGGCCGGAGGCACAGTAGTCGCAAAGGGACCTCGAGCAGAATTACAAAGCAACAACCCACGGAGCACTCAGTGCAAGGAGTCCGAAGTTCTTAGATGAAAATGGTGCCGAGGTTGTGGCTACTCAGAGCCCCGTGCACTTGTTTCTGGAACACCAACAAGCATATGCACTTGTAAAAGTATACGGTGCACATGGGTATGCGTATTGCAGCCCCCATGAGAGATTCTGACCTCAAAATTGGTGACAGGACAGCTCGGACCCTGTCTGTGGTGGAACCCACGTCATGTGTTGCTGGAGCCTTGGAGTCCGAAGGAGCTCAGGATCTGCAGACCGGTCAGTTGCGTTACGGTGCCTGCAATTGCAGGAGAGTGACTCCTTCCTTCCAAGGGAGATGTCTAATTGTCCTTGATGCTCCACAGGTCCTGCACGGAACCTGTATGGTGCACGGGCACAAACAATGCTTCAGACTGAGAAGGATACAAATTCGGGCCCAAACAAAGTTCCGCGAAGTCCAGGATGTCCACAGGGTCAAAGTTCAGTGGTTTCTGTTTCAGAATCTTGTCCAGGTCGAATCTAGGGTCCTACAGCCAGGTAAGTCCTTTTGTACCCACGAAAGAGGGTTGGAAAGATTCAGGGGACCCTTGCAGAGGAGGGTCAGGACAGTGGGGAGGTGACTCCCATGTCCTTTATCCAGTTTCGCGCAGGAGCCAAGCTCCCAGGACTGGTTTGAACTGGACTATGCACAGAGACACTAAATGTGCCTCTGATGCAGAATTTCAGTCGTTGGCAAGTGAACCCATCAACGCCTAATACACTAAATCCTGTCTGAGAGGTGATCAAACCTCCCTGTGACAGGATGCCTATTGTTCTGCCTTCCCTCGAGCTTAGCTCAGCAGCATGAAGGCAGAAATGTGTCTTTGGTCGGCAGCAACCCTTATGGGCTGCTCGGGACTAGAAGGTTGGTACCTGGAACACCAAGGACCTCACAAAGCTCGTTTCTGAGGGGTGAAATCATACCTCCCACACCGGTTACCGGTGTGGGAGGTATGATTCCACAATGTTTGATTCCAAACACGGGTTGCTGGTCGATCTCCTCCCTGAAGGAGTCAGGAGCGCTGGCATCGGCAGGCGTTGTGTGCTGCGGTGCGAAGTGCAGCGGTGCTGTGTCTTCAGGTCACTGTGAGAGCAGCGGCTAGGTGGCGGCGTCAGATGGTGTCGTCGGTGAGACCAGGGTCGTGGTGCGAGATGAAGGCGGTGCTCGTCGCAGTGCCATCAGGTCACGGTGCAAGCAGCGTCGCCGTCGTTGCTAAAGCGCTATGGTTGGCTGAAGAACTGGAGTTGATGGCGCCGGCGTCAGTAGGCCAAGGCTGCGGTGCGGGATGAGGGCTGTGCGTCGTTCAACTTTACGTGCGGTGTCCTCCTTGTTGTCGGGGATACCAGGGCGTCGTCGTGAAGTGAGGTGGTGCGGTGTACGGTGCCCACAGGTCGCGGTGCGAGCAACGTCTTGGTGGTGGTGTCAACAGGCGTCGTCAGGGAGACCAGGGTCGCGGTGCGGCGTTGCAGCAGTGCCATCTGCGGTGCCAAGGCGTCATTGTGAAGTGGTGCGGTGCCCACAGGTCGCGGTGCGAGCAGCGGCTCTGTGGCAGCATCAGCAGAAGTCATCGGTGAGACCAGGGTCACGGTGCAGCATTGCTCTTTGCAGTGCTTTCAGGACACAGTCAGCAGCGGCGTCGTAGACGTTGTCGAGTTGCTTTTCTTCTGTTGCAGCACAAAACACACAGTCCCCACTGCTGAGGGCAGAAGAGCTTGAAGTCTTTGCTGTTCCTGAGACTTCTTGAACAGGGGGCAAGCTCTACCTCAAGCCCTTGGAGAAGCTCACAAAAGTAGATTGCAGAAAGTTCAGTCCAGTCCTTTCACTGCCCAAGACAAAAGCAGCCACTGCAGGCCAACACAGCAAAGCGAACAGCAAAGTGGTAGTCCCTCCTCACAGCTTCTTCAGCTCTTCTTCTTGGCAGTCCTCTTGATCCAAAAGAGTTCTAAATTTCAGGGGTCTGGGCCCAATATTTATATCCCAAAATCCTTTGATCTCTTAGGCAGAGAGTGTCTGTGCCCAGCCAGAACCAGTTCTGCCTTCTCTGGTGTGACTTCCTGGCAGGAGGTGGAGACTGCATTGTCAGAGGCAGACCAGGCCCTTTGAGGTGCAAGGAAATCTCCTCCCCCTTCACCAATTGCAGCCCAGGTCTATTCAGCCCTTTCCTGACCCACCTAGACTATCTGGAGCCACTCCTGCTCCCCAGCCTTCTGTCATACAAAACCCAGCAGAGGCGCACAGGATGACGGAGCAAGAAAATACCTTCTTTCTAAAAGTCGTATTTTCAAACACAGAATGTAAAAATCACCTTTACTAAAAGATGCATCTTTAGAGTCTGAGTACAGGCATACTAAACGTTATTTTCTTACCGATTTCCCCGGGCCAGTTATGTTTATAAGATGTTACAAACATACTTCCCATTTTGTCCTATGGGGAACAGGTAGCCTTGCAATAGTGAAAAACAAAACTGGCTGTAATTCACTATCAGGACATGCCACACACACCAGGGCATGTCTTACCTTTCACAAACACTGCATGCTGCCCACAGTGGTACCTTGGGCCTACCTTAGGGGTGCCTGACGTGTAAGAAAAGGGAAGGTTAGGGACTGGCAAGTGTGTGCACAGGCCAAGCCGACATGGCACTTCCAAAACTGCGCACAAACTCTGCAATGGCAGGTCCCAGTTACCTTTTAAGGGCTACTCGCGTGGGTGGCACAATCAGTGCTGCAGACCCACTGGTAGCATTTGATTTCAAGGCTTTGGCACATGCAGTGCACTTTACTAGGGACTAACAAATAAATCAAATATTTAATCATGAAAACACCATCATGAAAAGACCATGGGCTGGTTATGTTGGACTCAAAGAAGACAAGAGCTACTGGGTGAAGTACAACCCTTTCCGCACTGGTCTCACAAGGTAGCATTTATGAGCAGGCACAGTCTTTTCCTTGCGGCAGTGTAGGGGGCATCATTTCAGAACTCAACAATCAACCAATAGACAATAACTTTAATGTCCAGCCCAGGGCTTGTATTTTAAGAAAAGAAAGTATTTTTTCTCATTCAGTATTACTAAATACTACACAATACTACTTAGCATACTAGCCAGTGATCCCTTTGGTAATCTGTAGATTACTCCACAACCCTGGTTCTGAAGAACTAAGAACCAAAGCAAAAAGGGATGGTTTGGATCCCACAGAGGATGTGGATCCGCGGTCTCAAACTTCAGAACCCGTTTGAAGCGGTTCTCTGTGTGTCCTCATAAGGCTGCTCTCCAAAAACAGCTTTTGTGAAGAGTTGTGCTACTCTCAGCAGGTAATACTGTGGCTGTCTACAACTTGGAGCACTCACAGCTCAGGAACAAAGAAGTGGGAGGTGTCTGACCTTGGCTGTCTTCAGCCGCTCTGAAACACTATTCAGGGATAAACAAACGGGAAACTTACTCATAACAGAAACGGCAGTCCCACCCTGAATTCTACTGTCAATTCCATGCAGTGCTCAGGAGGAACCAGCCCCTAGCCAGAAAAAAAAGAGTTGTAAAGGGAGCCCTAACTCCATCCTCACTTCGTCGTCTGGATCTCCACAGTCACAGGAATGCCAGCAGTACATTTCCACTGTCTGGGGGAGCTGTCCTCATCCTTAACCTTGTGCTTGCCACACCCGAGGTATCCAAAATAGATCCCAACTGGCCTCAGTTCTCTGGCTCACTCACCCAGATCCCTAGTCCTGCACATGAGCTACACACACACACACACACACACTAAATATGCACCCAACATACACATGTTATGTGAGTACAAGGTTCTGGGCATACAAATAACAGCTGAACTTTATACAAGAGTGGCCTGTAGGCCACACTCTAAGTGACACAGGTAAAAAGGTCTGGTCACATTATCAATCTGCAAAAACATAGTGTACTGCCACCACAGTGTTATACACTATACCCAGGCTAGGGACAGTAGTGCTGTGTCCACTATCAGAGCACATCTGAGGTGACCTCAAGGTCACAGGACAGATCCAGGAGCTTGCATAGTCTTACCCAAGCCTACGCTTGCATGCACACATTTAGATAAGCATGAAACCAGGACCAAAGTCAAAGTTACAGTACCACATATGCCCATAGCACTCCAGCAGGGGAACATGCCCCAATTCAATGCAGAGGACATCACCATCCCAACAGGGGCGGTTCTTGTGGAGGTGCGTGGCCCAACCCCCCCCCCCCACACTCCTGCAGAAAGAGTGGAAAATAAAATGGTAATAAATGATTTTATCGCCATTTTATTTTTAACTCTCTGCTGAATGGAGTGTGGGGGTGGGCCAGTGCGTCATTGCTGCCAAGTGATGGGCCGCAATGAAGAGTAGCCCCTTCAGTGTGAATTGCGCATGTAGGTTTGGCCAGCTACCTTACTACAGCCAAACCGACAGGAGCAATTCAGACTCTTCAACCCAGCGGTCTTAGATAGCTGGGTTGGAGAGCAGGCCCAGGCCTGCCTGCCCCAGCAACATGAGAACAGCGTCCTGATTGGATAAGGGAGCTGGCTATCCGACATCACCTCACACTCAGAGGAGAATAGAGCCAGGGACTGGAGAGCATCGAGGTCGTGCTGCAGGAGAAGGTCAGTGAAACTTTTCTTTTTCTTTCCTGTATTTTTAATGTAATGTAATGTTATAATGTATGCATGTTTCTTTTATTGTTTTTTGTGCTCCACTGTTTTTTTAAATCACCAACTGCCATTGCATCCCAGCTTAACTTTGCCTGTTTTTACAGTCAATACCAGACACCACTAGCTGTTTTAGGCCTTCATCTCTCCATCAAAGGTCTACCCCACTGCGCATACTTGCACAGGTCTACTCGAGTGATCGCATACAACTCGCAAAATCTGGCATTCGATCTCCTCATACTGCCATCACAACTCTGAGCTCAAACATCTATATGAAGCACATTGAACAAGAAATAACATTCAACTACTTTGCATTATCCCAACATCTTATCTTGTGCCTAATATAAGACACATGCCTCCGAATGGAGAAGCCATTGAGATAAGCATAGGACACATGCATCTGCACACACAATTCACATATACAACGCATGCATACAACCAGCATTACAGTGCACCCCCTCCCTTCATCATATCCTTGCTGCTTGGTGTAGGAGAGTAGGGTCTGCTTCCTATGTTCACCCCCACTTTTTGCTCTGATCCACTGGTTTTTCGACACTAGTGTGGCTGTGGGCCTGCTAATCAGACCCACAGCCCAGCTGTTCTCTCTCTAAATTCATACCATGTACTTTAGGTACTTATCCAATTGGGTATTGGGTCACCTTTGTGGGCCCCTGTATAGAGTACCATAGGTACCCAGTGCATAGGTGCATCCAAGGCCTACCAGGAGCTGCAGCATGAATTCTGCCACCCCTGGCTGGCCATCCAAATTGACACAACTGGCTGATCACTCAGCTGGGGCAAGGTCGTGTTATCAGCCTTTGCTTAGGTATAGTATTCCAATACCTACCATTATATATAGACACATATATACCTATAAGTCACTCCTATGGCAGGCCTTAACAATCCTGGAGGCAGAGTGCTTGGTTTTATGTGAGATGGTGCTCTAGCATGATCTGAGCCTGTCTGCAGCTTTCGGAACCATGTCCTTATTGCTGTTCTATGATATAGCCATACCATATACTCTTAAGTGCATTATAATCCTCGCGGTTATTGCTAACTTTGGAATGGCTTTATTAAAACATGTCGTGTAAGGTGTCATACGCTTTGGAATACTACCTCCCCCCACCAGTTCTGGTGGCGGGGGTAGCATTCCACCCTTCTAGAGGGAGTAGACATGTAGTTGTAGCTTTACCCGGTTAAAGTTAAACAGAGCCTCAGCATCACAAAATGGATGCTGCTGCCACAAACACAAGTCTGACCTCCTACAGCTGGGAGCCCTTCCAGCGAGGGAGGCCTGGACAATAGATTTCCTGCCTTGGGACAGGCTATAGTGTATTGGGGCAGGGTGGGTTGAAAGGAATGAGACACTGCCTGGGGCACACAAGGTGCTCCATGCATAGCCCGGTTCAAACCAGTTGCTGGGGCACTGCAGCCCCAGCTCTGGCGTGAAACTGGACAAAGGGAAAGGGGTGTAACCACCCCCTTCCCTGGTCCCACCCATAAGAGGGACCTAGCAGGTAATCCAGGCCCTTTAATTTGTATAAAGCTAGGAACTGAGTCTAGAGACTTTAGATTATCCTGAACGAAACTCTGGACCTTCGACATTCTACTGCAACTAGAAGACTGAAGAATCGCCCTTGTGGTCAAGGAGTGACCACCCTGTGCAAACAGGCACCACCAGTAACTTGCCGGTTTGCTTCGTTGCCGCTCCTGATGACCTAGCGACGCAGTCTCTGGACTTCCAGACTTCTCTGACTCCGACCCACATCCACAGCAAAACTGAGACCCATGGCTGACACGAGAGACGTGGGACCGGACATCCTGCAGTACCTGCTTTTTGCTAACTGTGCAGCTTCTGAGGCGTCCTCGAAGTTGTGCATTGGACCCTGAGAAGTCCAAACCCCGAGCAGAAAGTGCACCAAAGCTCAGTCCTCCACACTCCACGAGTGCCGCGTGGGGCCTGCGCCTGCATTTCTCCTCGACGCGTATTCGCGGTTGCTAGCCCGTTGGCTAGTGGCCCTCTTGAAGACTCCATTTTGAAACAACACTGCTTGCCTGGTTGCTCTGGGCTTGCTCCTGCTTTCCTGCAAAACGGAAGCCCCTCAGACCTTGCTGGTCCGAACAGAAGCCGATCTTCACATCCTGCGTGGGTTGCCTTTGCCAAGGCTTGTTGACTCCAATCCGGAAGCCGACACCGCCAACAGCGAGATCCTTTGTGGGACAGTCCGTATCCAGCTCCTGGTTGTCGTCGACACCTCCTGGCCCACGTGGCTGCAGAGACAAGCTTCACGACATCACCGGATTGCATCTCGACATCGCCTGGTTTCTTCCTGGTTCTTTCCTGGTCACTGGCTAGAGACCCAGAATCTGTCTCCTCTGCTTTCAGGTTCTTCACTTCCTCGATCCACCCGGACATCTAGCTCCTGGTCGCCTGCAGCATCTTCTTGCAGCTCTCCATAGGATTCGACGACGAAACCCAACATGATTTGACACCTATGCACCCGGCTTCCCTGGGTGAGGTAACTCGAGTACTCCGGTGCTCCCGTGGGTAATAAATAGCCAAGTGTCCTACTTTAACTGGGTTTTCCCGTAGTCCACCCGGAAGGTCCGAAATCAACTAGTTTCTAAACTTTACGTTCCCATTGAAAGTCAATGAGAACCCGCGTGTGTGTTTAGACACTGCACACGCATCCTGTGGGACTCCGACTTCCTAACCTTCGGTTAACTCTGTGTAGCCCCACCGATTTCAAAGGCCCTAGGTCTGTTCACCTGTCCTGAAGTGGTTCGTATACCACTTCTTTAGTATATGGTTCACGAGGCCCCTAGGGCAGAATTGTATTTGTGCAACTTAACGAATGCTTATTAAGTCACTTGTGCTGTATCTCGAACTCTGACCTGATAAAGAGTGCAGAGGGTTTGTGTTAGAAATAAATACATATATATTTTATATATACCTTGAGTGGTGTCCTTTCATCTGGTATTCAAGGGGTTATTATTGGTAAAAAAATTGGCTTCACATGCTCTCTGAAGTTTTAGCCTAAGACTGATTTGTCCATGCTACCACTAGGATAGCTGGTCTATAAGGTTTACTTTACAACCATCATCATAAGGGTTGTTTGGATTGATACAGGGTGCCCACTAGAATAGTGGACATCACATATCAGGCCAACTTCTCACAGTTGGTTCCTGGGGCATGTGTCAACGTGCAGAATCAAGCAACAGTGTCTTTTGTAGACACTATGTACACTTGCAGCAACACATTCTTAGACAGTTTACCACATAAGAAATGCAAACATGCACTAAAAAATAATGAGGCCAGAATGAAGAAGCTGGAGTTGCTGTAGAGTACTCAAGGTTTTTGGATCCTTTCATGGACATTACATGCAGGCAAGTACCAAGGGATATTTCAGTTTGCTGTGAATACTGCTAATTTCCTCAAATAACTGACTGTAATGGATCAGAAGCAGCTCTTCTTTGGGGTTTCAGGTGATGACGAGACAAAGTAGGCAAATGCCTTATAGCGTGAATAATTGCTGCTCGTGACGCAGAAGGACGAATATTGTTTGATCACCTTTTGAGTTTTCTCCACTATGACCTTTCCAAGAAAGGCTGAGGATCTGCAGGCATACCACTGGGAAGAGATGCTCGTTTTCTTCTCTGAGACAGAAGCAGATTTTTGGAACTGTGACTGTGATAGGGTACATGGTAGCACTAGTCCTAGCTATACACAACCAGTCTAGCAGTAAAATAAACATTCAGTGAGGGTTTTATAAGTCATGTTTTGGCATCCGTAGGTCCGAACACAATCCGCAAACCTTCGGGACTCCGATAGATGATTCTGCACATGTATATGGTTTTGCTACAAACATTGATAAGCCAGATGTCACTTTTTTTCGGAAACAAAAATTATTTTCCTTCCTGTTTTGGGGTTCAGGACTGTTAATTGGTACGTTACAACAAAAGTAAAAAGGAAAATAATACATACATGCTCTCATTAGGAGATATACTGTCGTTCAGGTAAGACCCATTGTTGTTCTCCATTTCTGCTAGCCTGGAGGAACAAGTAAAAATAGCATTCCAAATCAAAAGGCTTGAACACATTTCATCTTAAAATTGCACAGAGCGTGGGGGAGCAACGGAAAATAAATAAATATACATTACCCTCAAGTTTTAAAGTATTCTAAACGACAGGACAAGAGCCGCACCTAGCTAACCGATTTTGCCATGGGACACCTTATCTTTTAATTGTACCATGCCACCTTAAACAGCTCAGTGCTTTAATAGGTCCCAAACAGATCCTGCTTGTCTTGTCTGAACTTTAATAAAACCCCTGAATTCCCAGAAATCACATTATCTCCTGTCGGAAGAGAGAGCAATTATGGGCAGTTTCACTTCCACCAAAGCTTTATCAGTGTTCTGCTAATAAAACAGGATCATTTGCACACAGAGCCCTCTCAATTGTGTAGTACCAGACCATTATGTACTTGTGCGGTCACTAAAACTAATTTTCAAAATGGATGCTGCACAAAGAGTGGAAGCAACACAAGTGTGCCAAATTAATACACCAGCTTCCCGCCTAAATACTGCATCAAGTATGGTCTTTTTACATTTTGTGTTGCTTTTTTTTTTAACCATGAGCTAACATATCCAATTTCGTAATACTTTCTTTTTTAGCATCATAATGTCTATTAATTTGTCTCAACCTATACACATCTTCAAACTGGTTACATTGTAGGTGTGTCACTTAACCTTAATGTTGTTTTTCAGTTACAAATATTGTAGGAATCTTGATATAAATTAGTTGCATTATCACGATTAACCACCGGACCTCTTATTTGCATAGGGCTCGATGAAGAGTTGTTGTATTGGCAAGATGTTCCCTCTTGGAGCAGATCTTTTTCACCTCTATTCCTTTTCTAGGTTACTGAGTAACCCTCGTGAGCTTTTCAATTACACCTACCCCAACTTTTATCCAATTTACAAGGACAGCCCCAGTTTAGTTTTTGCTTATCTTTTTTAAAATTCACTGCATCCTTAGATTGCTCATTTGTCATTGCCTCCTAGAAGACGAGGAGGTGTGGAGGGAGGCACAGTGGATACATTTATCCAGAGTATTGTTGTACTTTTACAGGCAGCCATCAATGCAAGGTTCACCAATATATTTGCATATCTATGCTAGTTAGAGCCTCCCAGACAACTATGAGAACGTATTTTGGGTTTGGTTAAAACTTCAAGCCAATTGTTCTAGAAATCCCATTCAATACCTCACTCCAATAAATCTGGAGGTGTGCACGTGATCAAATCTAATGTAAAAAGTCAATCAATCAATAAAATCGTTATTTGAGCTATTAAATACAGATCATAAAAGTACAATTAAAATCATCACGTTCCTGGAAAACACCAATTAATTTCAATGTTAGGCCCTATCCTTTCCCAAAAAGTTACATAATCAGGTAATTATTTAACAGTTTAAAAATATTCAGTAAGAAAGAGAACCCGGGAACTTGTGCATGTAGAAAGCCATCTTTTTTCCTTGCACCGTCAATATCTGTCAGTTTAGCAGCCGCCCTTCCAAAGCAGACTTTATCAGGATTAATACACAGTCGATAAATCCTGGAGTAGCACTCACATACATTCGGAATGCCACTTCCCAAGGAATAACCAAGGCCCTTAGACAACTGTTCCTGCCATGTTCTCCTACTGCCATCTTCCATCTGTCCTATGGTATCATGAGCAGCCACCTGTGGGACCTGCATCACCTGATATCCAATATCTGTTAGTACTGGATGTTTGCTTGCAGCCAACATTGTTCATTTATCATATCCTATTACTGTGTTAACCGATATAGTGAATGAGGCATCCGAAAATATGTGAGTTGTGCTTGGCCATTTTGTACTTAGTCATATGCTAGTACCTCAGTGTTTTCTAGGCGTTCTGCCTTGTATTAGTTCTTGTAATATCCTGATCCCCTAATTTTCTCATTCTTCAAATCCCCCCAAAAATGTGTGATTCCAGTTCATTCTTCCTTTACACATGTAAGCTCTCTCGTGCTGCAGTACCCTTCTACATCATCATGTCGGTTTTCCTTGGGCCAGGTTTTCAGTACACACACATGATATATTATGTTTGCTGTGCACCTGGACGAGCACGGGCTTTTCAGTTACATGAGAATGTTGAAAACTTACCACTTATTCCATTTTGAAATGCAAAACACACTGCCATGCAAAGAAGACATATTCATGCATTACTTGTAAGGCAGCTGAAGCAAAGAACTGATGCCATCAGCCATGCAACGCTATGTTCAGTTTTTCAGGATAATATTTATGTGCTGTAAATTTGCAGGAGGCCAGTGTTTAAGACCCAGATCAGATGACATAAGGCAGTGTCACTAAAAAGGATTTAAAGTTGGAAGGCATAAATCTTCATATTTTTGAAAGAGATCTCACTACTCAAGAAACCCTCTGCCGACCCCAGCACACTCAAGAACTACAGCCCCAATGCACTGCTCCCTTTCCCCATCAAAGTCCTAGAAAAGAGCATCAACAACCAGCTCTCGAACACCTGGAGAGAAACAACCTACTGGACGCACTGTAGTCCGGCTTCCGCATCAACCACAGCACAGAGACCACCTTGATCGCTGCCACCGATTACATCATTACCCTCCTCAACCAGGGGGAAACAATGCCCTTGATCCTCCTCAACCTCTCGGCGGTGTTCAATACTGTATCCCAACACACCCTCATCAAGAGACTCTTCCACACCAGGATCCGGGGAAACACTCTCAAATTGATTGCATCCTTTCTCACAGGACGCACCCAGGAAATCTGGCTACCACCCTTCACCTCTGAGCCCAAGTGCATCATCTGCTGTGTCCCTCAAGATTCATCCCTCAGCCCGACCCTCTTCAACACCTACATAACACCCCTGTCCGACATGGTCAGAACCTATGGCCTCAACTTCATTCCCTAAGCAGACAACACCCAGCTCATCCTCTTGCTCACGGAAAACACCTCCACCACTAGAACCAACTTCCACAATGCCATGAAGGATGTTTCTGACTGGTTGAAGACCAACACGGACAAGTTGGAAGAGCTAACTTTTGGGAACACCACCTCCCCGTGAGACACCTGGTGGCCCGCCGGTCTTGACTCACCAACAGACCATGCCCGCAATCTCAGCATCGTCCTAGACAGGAAACTCACCATGAAACGCCAGATCAACGCAGTCTCCTCCGCCTACCCCATCACCCTCTAGATGCTCCAAAAGATCTTCAGATGGATCCCCGTCAGCACCAACAAATACGTCACTCAAGTCCTTGTCACCAGCCGCCTAGACTATGGAACGCACTCTATGCTGAAATACCCACCCAAATCCTGAGGAGACTCCAGATGTTACAGAACGCAGTGACAAGACTCATCCTTGACTTCCCCAAGTGAAACCCACATGACCCCCCCCCCACCTCAGGACTCTCCACTGGCTCCCTGTCTAGAAAAGATGTCACCTCAAGATACTGACAAGCCTACAAAGCCCTCCACGCCCAAGGACCCACAACAACTACCTCCTGAAGTTCCACTGACCGTTAAGACGCCTGTGCTCTACCTCCCATGCCCTCGCACACACTCCCTGCATTTTCTGAAGCTACAGTGGAGCTACAGTGGAGCCCGTTCCTTCTAACTACTTGTCGGCAAAGTCTGTAACAACCTTCCCCATCTCCCAAGGAGTTCAAAAAGGGACTCAAACCGACTGTTCACCTGAATCCAGCAATACCTCAGCACCTTGATACCTACATAGGTGAGTAGCTGTGCTCTATAAATACTGATTGATTGACTAATTCTCCATTAGTAGTGCAAGAAACAGAATATTTTCTTTTGAGAGAGCCTCCAACAGGTTGGACTAGAGATACACGTCAAGTTCTTACTCCAGGGCATACCATTCTAATACCCTGTCCCTGTCCAATCTCTAATACCTTGAAACCAAAATGTACACCACAGGAAGATGTAGAATTTTGCTTCACAACCACCTCTTAATTAGCTTTCCGTCTGGATGTGTGGATAGAGTAATTGCCAGTCTTCATTAAGGTATTCTTTACAGACTCACTTACTGTATTAAAGTGTGTTGAGCTAGACAAATTGGCAGTCCAACTTCTGTTGTAATGGAACATGGACATGTCTCAATTTTCAAAAGCTTGGAACTAGGCCAGATAGTGAACCATAAGAGGTTAAGAAAGTGAATCTATCACAGAATAAAATCAAATATTCACTTATCCCTAGAACGCCATCTAAATTAAATGTACTATATTTTGTAATATAACATCCAAGAGAGACTCGTGAATTTTTCTGCTGGGCAGGTGGAAACCACAAAAATGATTCAGTCATCCACAAAGTGTCAGAGTTAATATTAGGGATGCATGGGTAGTTGGGTAAGGCTTGGCTGTTGGTCATCTATGACATGGTAAAATTAATTTAGCCTGTCTGCTTTGAGAAACTCTACCAGCAATTAGTATGTTTCTTTTCCAGTACACCAACCACATAACTTATAGAATAGTATTGGCTTAAATTGTGTCAGTATGATGCCAGCTCATTGCACAATTAGCAAGAAAGGTTCCTCATTAGGATTTCTTAACGCGACATAGGTTAATAATCTATCCATTTCTACATTTTACATTTAGGCGGGTGCATGTATTGCTTGGTACTATGGACTGAGCTAAGGGGCATGCAGACCTGTAAGGCTCACGTGTAAATTCCAAGTGCCATTAGTACAGGAGTGAAAGTTGGTGTCTATTTACAGAAGCACTGGGATGATCATGAACGTAAGCAGGCCTCAGCCCTCAAGGAAGTCAGAAACAAGAAGGGGCTGTGCTAGCAAACGTGACTCCTGACACTGGGCTTTATTATATTTATGGAGGATTCTTCACACACCCTGGTGGAAGACGCAGCTGGATCGTAGTTAAAGCCGACCACATCAGCATTATTGTAGGTCTTGAAAATGTGTCATCTTACGCTGGCAGATACTGGGAGGAGTTTGGTGAGCATGTCTGAATAATGTTCATCTGAAACATCCTGATCCCCTTTATTTCTCTCTGTTTTAGGATGATTGAAGAAACAGACAAATTGGCGTATTTGGTACTAAATGCAAGGTCACACTAGAGCTTGGACTCCCACTGTCTGGCATTTTAGTTGACATTTAAATTAAAATCATTTTGTGCGCAGTCATTGAACTTGACATCTCCCACAAGGCATGGAACTGAAATGTACTTAAATCCCGAGGCCTTGGTTAGCACATAGTGCCTAATTAATTGCAGCTATATTTCAGTTGGAGAGCCATATACACATTTAAAAAATACATAAAATGTGTTTGTATAATTTAAAAATCACACCATAGACCTCAAACATGAAAAATGAATATTGTCCCAAGTGCATCTAAGGCTTTGTGGGTCACAATATGAGGAGAGCTCAGAAAACAAAAAATTGTTTCAGCATATTTCTGACAATTTATAGCCACAAGATCAAAATGCACACTACATTCCAGCCAATATACCCTCTGGCAAAAACACAGAAAAGAGGCTTCAGCTGTTTGTCTGGAAAATAAACATCTCCTTGAAAGTCTCTCACCATACTTGTGCTTATAGGTTCCTCTGCTGATTTCACAACTGTTTACTACAGCACACTCAAATAAAGACTGCAGACCACCATATGTGCCTCAGCACCATCACTAGAATGATTAACTTCACTCCTGATGACTAAGGTGAAAGATTCAACCAGTCTTCCAGACCAGTGGATTACCTGGATACAGTAGTACTTTTTTTGTTTCAGCTAAAAGCTATTCAAAAATATAAATATACAATTCTTTAAAGACTTTGGATCAACTAAATACTTCATTACGTTTCATCATTAATAGCTTCAAAATATTCAAATCTGATCTTGTTAATTTCCAAGATATAAAGATACACTCGGAAGGACTATACTTTGTAAGTCGCTCCTTAAACACAAGTCCAGGGCTCTGCATGTGGAGTACCACAATATGCCCCACCACCTCCCAGTGAACATAAAATAATATTTCTTTTCATGGTCCTTCTCAAGGATATGATCTTCTTTAAAAACCTATGCTATTTGAAATCAGATTCACAGAAAGGCTTGTGGTTTGACCGTTTCTCAAAATTATCAAAAGTCAAAAAGCATTGAGCAGTGGATGGGAAGAAATGGCTATAAACCAACATTTTCCGTTACACAAGGCTCTTGCTCCACTCGCCTGCACACTTCCCAAACTTCTTCAAAATCTAATAATCTTTAGAGCCCCTCAAAAGACACACACAGTGCACCCAGACTGTGGCCAAGGAAGCCCTCGTCCGACTGAGGCACCTCTGCAGATACCTTCCTTACATTGCCCTGCACTCTGGCACCAATAGTATTTCGTACCTGGACCAATGAAAAAAATAATCAGATTTGTAAATGACTATTTGGCCTCACAGAATACTAGTTGGACTCATTCCAGAAAGTATAAAATGCAGTAACAAATACAACCACCTGCCCAGAAGAAATGGACCATGTGAACTCTGTGCAATAAACAATACAATGGTATCCCATCAACAACAAAACACATCTCAATAACGTTGTCTCACATTCAAAGCCGGACTAAACCAGACCTTTCTGTGTCTGTAATAGCACCCACTCTACAATTCCACCACACTCCCCTTATCTCCTAATCTCCAAGGCACTGAATATCCCTCTCAGCACTTCTCTTTTTTGAAGTTAACAAAACGTTCCTTGTTGCACTTCAGATGAACACCACCAACTCTGACAGAGAAATCAATGTAAACAAATTAGAAGGCAGGACCCCAATGCTTTCAAAGAACTGAGTTATTACGGTGTTCATTATGAGCTAGGTAATTAAATGTAAACAAATACGTTTATTGAATCTACAAAGTAATTTTTGACAATTCATATAAGCTATTAAAAAGGCATACTAACATTACACATCTTTCAAAATTGAGTCATTGGCTACTTTTAATTACACCATGGCTTTTTGCTGGAATGAATGGGGAGGCACTATCACTGAGGTGAGGAGAAAAACCCCACAAAAAGACATAGAAAATCAATTTGCTGCCTAAATATCCTTTCTGCATAGAGAATCATTATCTAGCTCATTTTTGACCAATTTATGCATAAAGCTAGCCGAGTATTTTTAGGGAGGATCTATTGTGGCTGATTCCCTGAGTGTCTCCCTTGTAGGCTTACCTGCTAGCATAGTGTTCAATTCGAGAATGAGTGTCATCGTGGGAAAGCTGGGGAGATGAACCAGGCCTGATGGGGAAAAAAATGCTGGATTAAAATTAGTGGCACATCAATGATGACAATGGATTTCAATGTTGGTAGAGTATTTTTCAATGTGACACTGCTGAGACTACAATGGGAGGGTTCAACCAGTAGACTGATGCTAAAGGCAAAGTAATGACATTGTTTAAAGGGCCATTTCCCCTTCCACTTATTCAGCTTCCTAATAATACCAGGAGTTAACACTGAATGTTCGGATTCTTTGCTTGTTACTGGTGTGCAAGTGTGTGCAAACTTTAGCCCTGGAATACCTAAAGAGGTTTTAGAGATTCAAAATCAAAGCACAAATGCTAATTTCGAAATAGTGAGGTTTACCACTTTGCCTGGACATCTACAAGAAAACTGGCAAACATAAGGAACTAAGCAACAACTAATGCAGAAAATAGTATTTCTGGAGTGTTCGGAATGTGATGCAGACAAAGCAAGTGTGTTAAGAATGCTTGGCGAGATAACTATGATCTTTATAGTGTTTAACATTTCACCAACTCTGCTTCAGCTCTTAGACCCAACACTTTACGTATGAACTGAAGCTAAGATTTCTAGTTCACCAGTAGTCAAGAACAATATGTCAAAATACAGAGGTTTCCCATTGGAAGCTATGGGCCTCTATAAAAAAGGAGTAGCAAAAAAAGGACGAGAGAAGGAAAGCGGAGGCAATACAGCCGTTCCTGTGGGCATGAATCCAAGAATTTGACACCGCTGGAGATGGCAGACTAGCTCAACAATTTCTCCCAAATCAAAAAATCAGTTCTGCATGCTTCGCCAAAGCTACTTCTGCAGCCTGACCTATGAATGTGTAATTCAAGGAAATGGCAGACCCACAACTGAAATAAATATGGCTTGCGGGATGACAAAGTGAAAGCTGAAATATTCTAGCAAATTCAGAGTGTATATACTACGTGCTTGTTGTGTGGTACCGGGTGCCCAGTTGTCTTTCATTTTTAGTTGTATTGTAAAACTTGGCCATGAGGTACGAAGCAAGCTAAGGTATGTGCAAGCACAGAAAAATATAAAAAAATATACTAATTGGTACTCGGCAAGACTTCCGTCTCCAGCAAAAACATCACACTTTGATCAATATACATTAATGGGATTATTTCCAAAAGACCTATCTGGCGCTATTAACTTAGAATTTCGCTGGTCTGTGTGAAGAGAATAGAATACAAGGCTGTGCTTTCAGTTAACAGCACCTTGCGGTTTATTAGCGTTTGCAAATGGGAAATTACTCATGCAGATTTAAAAATAACACTAATTACACAGTTGTGAACGTGAAACGGTATTTTGTGTCACTCCAGTTTCAAGAAGTGTTTCATAGAAGCATCAAGTCGTTTGTTATTGGGTTTTGTGCCAATGAAAGATAAAGAAGATGGGGTGCAGAGATAATGGGAGGGAAGAAAGCACGGCTATCACCAATGGAAACACCATTGGAAATGCTACACATTGCTTGTTTCGATCATTGCTCGCTTTTATGGGGACGTTTCCAGGATGTTCTCTTTTTTTCAATTATCCTACAGAGATCTGTAGAACTAAACAATTAATAGGTAATACTGAAGTTTCTTAACTGCACAATTGATGCTGGAACAAACAGTGGGTGTCCTAATCCAAGTTCCTTGCGCCTGCCCCTGTGGCCTCCTCAATGGGTATCTGACGCAGTGCCAGTATTCTGGTGGAGAGTTTGTCGGGTCGATGATATGGAATATGTTTATTCTCACAGTAACTGTAAACAGTTTATGGCTGGACAATGCCCGTTTATAGTTTCAAATAAAGGGACCTGAGATATCCTCAACATTTTTTATGGTGATTGTTCATTTTCAAAATTAATCTCTCACGAGTAGCTGTTATTGCTAGGGCTTCTGTCCACGCAGAGCGCGTAGGGTTCAGATTTGCCTTCCATTGCCTGAGTATACAAATCTTTTCTGTCCTAGGGAGGCATCAATACATTTCTGGTAATGTACTTTTAGTCCTGTGATATCCTGCATGTCGGGAATGAATTCTAGTTTCATGGAGGAAGTTATAAAGAGATTACTCATTTTCTGTTAAGCTTCTAAATACTGATGTCCAAAAATTATAGACTTTTGGCCAGTACCGTAAAAATTCATATTATGTCTCCTCCAGGTTGGCGGAAACTCCAGCAACATGATGAGGAGCATTTATTTGCTCTTCCCTTAGACTTCTCTCATGAGTTTGTAAGAGTTCTTCCCAGTCTTTTGTATAAACTGCTCCAACTTATTTCTAAGAGAGGTTACTGTTGGCTTGGAGTGCAGCTCTCCAATCAGTGTTTTAATATGGGTGGTTACTAATTTTCTGTAGCTGCTCCATTTGCTCAAGTATTTATGTATTATAGATTCTGGGGTAGTTGAGGCAATAGCTCCAAATTCTTGTTAAGGCAGGTTTCAATTGCTAGCATTTCTTATTAATTTCAATGAATTTTTATTGTTTTTACAACAAAAAACATAACACATAAAACATAGTCATCGCGTCATTTCGGTACATGGGTTTGCAGTGCATCGTGGCTATAAGACTGATTTTAGTCATGATGAAATTCTTCATGCAGATGTTGGAATGTTTACAATGAGCTCTCTGCTAAAAGATTGCCAATTGTTGTAAAATCTTTGGAAAAGCATTGAAACCAGTGGAAAGGTCGTTTTTCAATGAATATTTAAGCATTGTTCCAAACGGAGCTTGGGGTGCAGGAAACCATTTAATCCAAGTGTCTTATAGCTGTGGGTCCAGGTGTGTATCACTCTGTGACGGATGAGGTAAGTTGGATCACTAGGAGTTCTTTATCTCCGTTTTTCCATATCCATCCATTGTAGATGCAGGAGAGTTCTTAAATGACTTCTTGTTATTCTTCCTTGTACAACACTAACTTGGTTTTTATGGCCCAGAGCGGAATTACTCACTTCAGGCATATTACTGGGAGCTTTGCTAAGATCTTGACGTCACTATTCAACACCGCAATAGAACAGCCAAGAGGGCTCATGCCCAGTTTCAGAATCAGTGATACATAGGCCTAATTGAATTCAGGGCAAATTTATTTAATTTCTGATACTTCTCTGAAGACTTTACCTCATAAAGGAATTGCATGTGTAGCTCTAATTAGTATGGAGAGCTTAACAGGATTTAGTAATCTGGCTATCAGTTGTAGAATTCAGTGAGAAATCTGTCTTCACCACTTCACCATGTCTGTTTCATGTAGTAGAGATCTTATGGCATCTGCTATCTCAGTGTCAGAAATATCTTGATCCAGTTGCTTCTCCAGATCTGAGAAATCTCGAAATTGTTCAAGAATTCTGCCTCTTGAGGAGGCACTGCTTTGGAGTCTTTGGAGCATAAAGGAAAGTAGAATGTTGTGAATTCTCTCCTTACCTCTAGCAGGTTGGTGTTCAGTGCCCCCCCCCCCCCCAAAACACTAGTTCAGAATAGCTAGGAGAGCATATTTAGCTTCTCTTTGCTTGTGATGCATGGCAGGAAGCCTGCATGCTTCTTTCCAATGTTCGCAGCATTGGCTTTTAATGTAAAGCTTTTTTGCCCAGGGACATGAAAAGTGTGTTAAGTTCCAATTTTCTCCTGTACAGGAGTTCTAAGATTGGTCTCTGAAGTCACTTGCGACAGTTATGTTATTGGTGCATGCAAAATGCAGGTTTCCGAGGCTTTGTATTTTTCATTTGCTTCCTTGCATCTTGTCAAGGTGTCCCTCCTCAGGCTGCAAATTCGGAATTTCCCCACAATCCAGAGTACCTGTGGGGATGTTATTAAATGTTAATCGCTCTTCAAATATTCTTGAAACTGAATCTGAAAATTCTCCTTTTCTTTGGGGAGCTTATGGTGAGAGACATTTATTCTCCACATCTTAGCTTTGAAGAAAATAATATTGTTAGAACTGGCATCCTTGCCGTGGTTTCTCGTAACTTTTTGCCTTCAGAACTCCTGTTTTTGCTGGTCTTGGGACTGCGAAACATTGATAAAGTGCTTGTTCTCTCTCCCGCGAATATGGTAACATTGGCCCATACCCAATCGGCGCATTTAATTTACTTATAAGTCCCTAGTAAAGCACACTTTCTGTGTCCAGGGCCTGTAAATTAAATGCAGCACTGCTTGTGCCACCCACTTAAGTAACCCTCTTAACATGTCTCAGGCCTGCGATTGCACAGGCTGTGTAAGCAGTTTAAACTGTCATTTCAACCTCTCAAAATAAACCTTTTACCAAGCCCAAACCTTTCTTTTTTAATACATGCAAGTCGCTCCTAGGGTAGACCCTGGACAGCCCAGCGGGCAGGGTGGAAAGTAGTTAAAAAGCAGGACTTGTACTTTTAAGTTTTACAGGTCCTGGTAGGGAAAAACACTTACCTTCGTTTTTCACTACTGCAAGACCTATAGCTTCAATGGGATAACATTGGGATTACCTTATTAGATTTGTTAAGAGTACTGTCGAAATGGGACAATATAATTGATTTAAGTTTGGTATCTCTGGAATCCTAATTTAAAATCCTAACTTATGGTGAAGTCAGATTTTAAATTACTATTAAATTACTATTCTGAAAATGCCACTTTTAGAAATGTGGTATTTTCTTACCGTAGCTATTTGGTGCCTACAGCCTGTCTCTGGTCAAGTGACTAGGTGCAGTTGTCAGCTGGACTTTGTGTATTCCATTAAGACAACCACACACAATGGGAGCTTAGGTGTGGCTGAGTGGGCCATCACTGGTTGGATGGGAGGGAGGAGCCGGGCTCAGCCTCATTTACACCTGAATAGGCTGTGTCCTGTCCCCTCACAAAGGGCTGCATATACCCTGTAGTTAGCCTGGAGGTAGGGCAGGGAAGGCAGGTCAGCTGTGCACTTCAAAGGCATGCCTACAGAAGCATCTCCCCACTTCAAAGGCATAGCTGTGTGTAAAAGAAGGACCCCAGGCACCACCACTTCTGTACACTTCAGGACCTGTGGAAACTCAAGAAGGAAAGCCGCTATGCTACTGAAGGACTGCCACTCTGCTGGACTCCTGCTTTGCTGTGTTGACCTGCTGCCTTCTTGCCGGGGTGAGAAGGACAGGACCTGCATCTCCTGAACCCAGAGTGACTCCAAGGGCTAGTTGGCTGGCCACCTGATCTGAAGTGTCAGGGAGATAACAGGCTTCCAACCCCTGCCCCTGGACTCTGCCATCTGTGAATCTACCCTGCCAAGTGGCGCTACCCCAGTACACGACCCTTAGAAGTGGGCATAAGGTGCTTGACAGCAGAACTGCAGCATCTCCTCTGCTGAGCAGCAGATCCCGGAGTAAAACCGACGCATCGTCTCTGATGCGTGGATTGGACCCGTCGCAAAAGACTCGCATTACTGCTGCAACTCGGACCTTGGAACTGACTCATTGAGTGTGGTGAGACACATTCCCCGGTACAAGTCCTCGCATCTCTCGGTGATGGCAGCCTCAATGATGATGCTGAAACTCCGCTTCACAGCTTCCCCACTCATTGGAATCCACGCATGGCACCAGCTGCACATCGCATCCCTAACACTGGACTTAGCACTGCAAGCCCCATGGACTGGATCGTTGACATAACAGGATTTCACACCGCAGCCTTGCCCCATCTTGGAACGAACGCATCACCTCAGCTGTGCGACGCATCTTCAATACGGATGTATGCAATGCTCTGCAACCCTGATTTAAGGTACTTTGTTCCAATGGTATAACTGGGTCCCTGTAGTCATCCCACGCTCCATCGTGGTCGGTCTGAACCTGTGACTTTGTCCCAGTCCCGCTCGACCATGTATCCCTAATAACCTTTTGTGCTTTTTGTCGCTATTTCTCACTATAAACTTTAAAATTCAGTAACTCCAGTTCTACTCATTGGATATGTGTCATCTGGTCTTTCTTTCTTTATTAAATTAAGCTCTATTTTTCTAGCCTTGTGTGCCATCCTGTTCGTGCGGTGTTTTCACTGCTTTACTGTTTGAAGTGTTGCACAAATACTTCACACATTACCTCTAAGTTAAGCTTTACTTCTCTGTGCCAAGCTACCAGAGGGTGAGCACAAGTTAATTTAGGGATGAGACGCGCGAGCGCGTCAACCAAGATAGCCGCTGCCACCGGAGCTCCGTGACCCTCTCAGCCCATAACTTTGTTTTAACGCCGAATTCCTGTCACAAAGTCGGCGAAAATACCGGCACTTGCCTCCTGAGACGATTTCTTACCTGTGGAGTCCTTTTTTAACGATTTTCTACGACGGAAGTGTTTCTCCAGCCTCCATGGTTCCTGCTCCCAGCTGCACCTCCAGGTATTGCCGGATTTGAGTGCCTGGGGGCGGAGTACTACTTATGACAGAGCCTGGCTTGGGCCTAGCCATGCCTACTGTTCTGTTTAGCTGCTGCACCTGTGGGTTTACAGAGTTTCTTGACGTTTTTGTCATTATTTACGACATTTCTTCACATTTTGAGGTTGTTTTTCCTCATTATATTTATTCTAAGTGTTAGTGACTATTTTTTCACCTCAAAATGGAGTCTAAGAATTCAGCCACTAATAAAAGGAAGCAGCAGGTCTCTCCTCCTCCAACCAAATCTAAGGTGGTAGAGTCCTCAGAACCTTCTCTTGCACTAATTTTTGAGGAAATTAAAGCCTTACGTCTAAATACTGATGCCATTGCCTCAGAAGTCAAAAATGTTCGTAAAGATATGGCTTCTATTTCGATGAAGGTTTCAGATAATGTCATTAAAATTCAAGATAACAAAACCAAGTTGGATGCTTTTACACCTTTAATGGCCAAAATTGTTCCAATGCACACTCAACTGCTGGACATGGAAAATCGCAATAGGCAATATAATCTTCGCATTCTTAATTTGCCTGAAGAAGTTGAAGGGACGAATTGTCGGCTCTATCTTGAATCTCTTCTGCCTGGTCTTTTGAATATTAAATTCACAGAAAAATTTGAGATTGACAAAGCCCATAGAGTTCCGTCTCACCGGAACCCTCGTCATACAAAGCCAAGGCAAATGATATTTAAGGTGCTGCGTCATCATCATTTGGTTCTCATTCGAAGAGCTGTGAGAGAAATTCCGTCATTGTTGATGAATGGAACCAAAATCTTCATCCATCAAGATTTTGCTAAAGAAACTGTGGCTGTTCGTAAAGAATTCTCTTCCCTTCGTCCACAGCTGAGGAGCCTTGGTTTCAAATATGGACTATTTGATCCTTCTACAATGCATGTCTGGAAAGACAATGTCTCCAAATCTTTTCAGCGCCCAGAAGATCTTCGACTGTTCCTTGAACAACAAGCTCCTCCATCCATGGAAACACAAGATCCTAATTCTTGAATTGATTTCGTTGACTTCATGTGGCACATTTATGCATAAATTTATTCATGGGCTCCAACGGTAACTGGCCATGCTTGAGGAACGGGTGTGCGTTTCCTTGTCTTTATTCATGTTGCTTGTTTGTGCCTTAATCTCTCTTTTATGTTTCTCCCTTTCTTATTTTCCGTATAGAGTTACTCTTTTTACCTGTATTTTTTCATACTTCTTCTTGTTCTCATTTCTTTCTTTCCTTTCTCTTTCATCTTCATGGCTAATATTCATAATATTAAAGTTGTTTCTCTTAATGTAAAAGGTTTAAGACATCCAATAAAACGTATGAAAATGTTGGATTATTTAGGTAGTTGTAAAGCTGATATTTGTTTTGTCCAAGAGACACAGGTTGAAGATAAAGTTTTACATTATATGAACAAAAAGTGGGTAGATTCTATTGTTTCTTCACCTGCTAAGGGTAAAAAGAATGGGGTCACTATTTTCTTTGCCAAAAGATTACACTGTCAAATTTTAAATAAGATTTCCGATTCTGAAGGCAGGTATGTTATAGTCAAAATCAAAATTCATGACTCCATTTTCTTTTTGTTCAATGTATATGGCCCTACAGCGGATAACCCTGTTTTTTGGGCTACTGTTACGACTGAAGTTCTAAAGTTGGGGAAAGTTCCCTTGATTTTTGGGGGAGATTTCAATGTTTTTGCAGATCCCTTGCTAGATAGATTATCTACCTCTAGATTTAGACCGTCCAAGCTTTTTCATGCCTTTTAGACTTTTCTTCATACCACCAAGTTAGCTGATATTTGAAGATTGCACTATCCCACTGGTCAGGAATTTTCCTTTTTTTCCAATCCTCATAATTCTCATTCCAGAATTGATTATTTTTTACTTTCCCCTTCTCTCATTCAATTTGCAAATAATGCTACCATTGGTACTATTGACATATCCGACCATGCACTGATTTCTTTTGTTTTAAATGTTTCGTCTTCCTTTGCTAAACAATCCAGATGGCGTATGAATACTGATATTGTCCTTACTGACACTCATAAGCCCAAATTGTTGCAAGCGATTCAGGATTATTTTACATTCAATTCGGAAGACTCTACCTCTGTTACTAATCGATGGGATGCGTTTAAAGCTTATATCAGAGGTACTACAATTTCTATTATGGCACATGAAAATAAGAAATTTAATTCTAATATCAAATCTTTAGAGAAACAAATAGCTAATTTTGAACGTTTATTTATCACGGCTAATGATCCTCAATATAAACTTAAACTGCAAAAACTAAGATATGAATTTAATGCTATTCTTAGTACAAGGGCTGGGGTCCAGCTTTCTAAGTCTAATGCTAGATTTCGCTTTAACACCAATAGATCTGGTAAGCTTCTTGCTAATTATTTACGTATTAAAAGGGATAGAACGTAGATTACCTCCATTCAAGGTCCTCAAGGTAAAATTGCACTTTCTCATAATGATATTGTTCAATAATTTTTAATTTTTTATTCCACATTATATAATAAACCTGATTTTTGTGATGAGTCTCTAATTGATGCTTTTTTAAAGCATTCTGATTTACCTCATATTTCTCCCTCAGATAAACTTGGGTTAGATTTGCCTATTTCTAATGATGAAATCCTAACTGCCATTAAATCGCTTCCAAAAAATAAATCCCCTGGTCCTGATGACATCCCTGGCGAATTCTATAAAGAGTTTCAAAATCATCTTTTACCTTATTTGTACCAAATCTTTTCTCGTTTTTCTTCATCAGGTACCATTTCGGGCTCTTTTTCAGAAGCATTAATTGTTGTACTTCCCAAACCTGATAAGGACCCTACCCTTGTTGCTAATTATCGTCCCATTTCATTGATTAATCAGGATTGTAAATTATATGCCAAAATTATTGCCTCTAGGTTAGCTCCTGTCCTTCATTCTATCATCCACCCTGACCAATCTGGTTTTATGAAAAATAGATATTCTGCTAATAATACGAGAACATTATTACATGTTATTGAGCAAAGCTCCACAATCCCTTTCCCTGCTGGCGTTATGGCATTAGATGCCGAAAAAGCTTTTGATAAAATCCATTGGCAGTTTTTATTTAAAACTTTATTGTCTTTTAATTTTGGACCATCTTTTATTCGTATGATTTCTGCTTTATACTATGCTCCCACTGGTCGATTGTTTATTAATGGCCAGATTTCTAGCCAATTTTCCCTTTTTAGAGGAACTCGTCAGGGTTGTCCCCTATCCCCTCTTTTATTTTTATTGGGAATTGAACCATTTCTTAATTTCATTCGTAAATGTGAAAACATTCAGGGTATTACTATCAAAGATGTTACTGTTAAAACTTTGACTTATGCTGATGATGTGTTATTATTTATTAGTAATCCTGCATCGTCTGTTCCATTTTTGCTTGATACTATTTCTAAATATTCAATTGTATCAGGATATAAATTATATGTTAGTAAAACTGAATTCTTTCCGTTAAATATGCTATGTACTCATGATATGTTACCTTCACCGGATATTGTTTGGCAAAAGACTAAGTTGAAATACCTTGGCATATTATTTTCATTATCCATACATGCTACCTTGAAATTAAATTGTGAATTCATTCTTGATTATATTAAATAAAAAACTTCCAAATGGTCTTCCCTTCATCTTTCCTGGTGGGGAAGAATGGAGTCTATTAAAATGACTATTGCCCCAAAAATATTTTATTCTCTTGCTATGATACCAACTCAATTTCCACTCAAATTTTATAAAGATATTGACAAACTATTATCTAAATTTTTATGGAATAATAAACCTCCCCGTATTGCCTATAAAAAGTTAAAGATTCCTAAATGCCGAGTTGGTTTTGCCCTACCTGATTTCTATCTATATCATAAGGCATTTATCCTAAAACAGAGCTCATTATGGTTTAATATTTCACCTGTTGTTAGTCCTCCTATCTGGTTTCATATTGAGACTTCCCTTGTAAAACCTTTTCCTTTACTTTCATTGTTAACCATGTCTCCTACCTCTAAGATTATACATTCCTCGTCCATAATCAAATCTTCAAGATTAATTTTTATTGATTTAGACTCCAATTTTGCATTCCCGTTACTTTCTTCGATGCATTTGTCCTTATGGCACAGCGCCTTAATAAAATTAAATAGAAATGTCTCCTTTTGGTCTTCTTGGATTGCTAAGGGCATTTTCTATCTTAAGGATGTTTTTTTAGATGATGCATTTATTCCATTTACTCAACTCCAATTAAAATTCAATTTACCATTGTCGGATTTGTTAAAATATCAGTTTCTATGTAATTCCATTTTAGATTCCTTTCCAACTGGTATCCCTTCTATAGTCTCAGCTGATTTTTTAATTTATGTCAATACTGTTTCTTTATCTTCTAAAGAAGTTTCTGTATTTTATAAGAAACTTACCTTCTCTTTAGGCTCCAATGTTGATGCAATTTCCACTTTTTGGAATACTGAGCTCTCCTTGTCCATATCAACTGATTCATGGTCATTACTTTGGACTAATAGTATTTCTGGTTGTTTACCAGTGTCAATTTATCAAACCAATGCTTATATTTTGTTTAACTCTTTATGGACTCCATTACGTTTATTTAAAGCTAAATTATTACCATCAAACCTATGTTGGCATTGTAATTTACATCCTGGTATCTTTACGTCACATGTTATTTGATTGTCCTATTATTATGAAATTTTGGTCTGATGTATGGAATGTGATATTGAAAATTTTGCCTCTTTCTGATTTGCTCTCCTATAATTTGATTATATGTAAATCAGTTGTTTTGAGTGATCCTCTTGAAGATACTGAAGCAAAGTTATTTAATTCTTTGGTTTCGGCTGCGTTAAAATCAATCACTTTTTCTTGGAAGGATGCTACTTCTCTTTCAATTCATGCTTGGTGGTCTTGGATTATCTTTACAAGAAGAGGTGCTCAATTATCTTTACAAGGTGTTAATCATAGTTCTTCACATTTTCAATCCTTTTGGTCTCCTATAGATTCATATGTACAGTTATGATTCATGTTCTTTCATTGTTAATATTTTATTCATTGTTTACCATACTGTTTTTTATCATATTATTGGTAACTCTATTTATTACTTCTTATGCTATGAACTATATATTCCCCTTTTCCCTTCTTCCCTCCCCTTCCTTCCTTCCCTCCCGTATATTTAGTTTTCCTTTGATTGCCGATGATATTCTGCGATGTAATTATTTGTGACTGCTCATTTTTGATTATTCTCACTCGCTTACATGTAATTTAATGAATTACTTTATCAGTTTTTTGTATGTATCTCTGTGTTTTCTCCACTGTTAAAATTCAATAAAATCTTACTGAACAGACAAGTTAATTTAGGATTTGCCTGTACTTTACCCTGACTAGTACTGTGGTTGCTGCTTGATCACGGCTCTCAAACCAGTAAACCAGTAATCCAATTTCTAACAAATATCTATGTCGAGCAGAAGGGTGATGGATATCAATCCTTTTCTGATATCAGTACAGTCTCACAGCAGCAGATATTGAGCATACTGGCACTGTTGACCACGAAGTAATCCTTGCTACTGTCAGTTCAGTGAGTTCATGAAAGGGAGGTGTACCCCCTGTTGGTGGATGTCACAAGATCTGTGTATAGATCTAGTTGGGAGAGTCTTTCAATATGCTTTGATCATTTGTGTTTCAGAAATTTGAGTGGCCAAACCTGTCTAGTAAATGGTCAACTGCCATGTTCCGGTCCCTTCCGAGTATGAGTCAGGCATGATCGAATTCGATGCAGAGAGTATTACGTTTCAAGAAAAATCTTGCTACTGACCTTCTGAGCAGAGAACCTATTTGGATCCCGGTATAAATATGCAGCCTTGTGCATTCAGTTTGGCAAAGAAAAACAACCCACTGGGGTCCGACGTTGGTTATAATATCTTTTTCTGTAGATGAGAATTGCCACCCTGATTTACCCGTAACAGGATGTGTGTATTTATTGGCTTCTTGAATGATTGCTTCCTGATGCAGAGTGCACATTTCACATCTAATCTGTCTTTAAGGTACCTGTTTTTTTTATCAAAAAGGGGAATCTTCTACAATAGCACTATGTCTAGTTTATTACTGGCTAAGTGCAACAGCTTTTTCTTACATTTAAGACAGTTTAAGAGGGCATTTATGTTTAGTAACCATAGTGAAATGGCCTTGGTACTGTTAATGTTGATTAAGGCCTCTTTGTTATATTAATGGTGGTACAATGTAACGTAAAATTCTAGATATTCCCTCAGGGCAAGCCAATGTTGTCTTTCAACAGCAATATTGGGTGCAGAGATGGTGTTTAATGCAGTGAATTTGTGAGTTTGGGGTAATCGCTCTCAGGTAATCGATTTGGTATCTTGAACAATTTTCTCAGGACAAGCTATTATGACTATTGCCCACTACAAGCCAAGGAGAGGAGCTGAATGAGTCTTGGCAGGTTTCCACAGGAGATCATTACTTTAAATCAGAAAACTCGTTCTTTGTGTGCAAACTTTGCCACTCTGTAAGAAAATAGGTCTAACTGGAAGTGAGTTAAACTGGCACATTCTCCAGATGTGGTTAAGTCAGCCAGTTTTGAATGACCCAAGTTGGGTGAGGAATGTAATCGTCATGCTTTAAAAGGTGATTTAGATTGGACCCTCTTCCTGGGGATCGAGGAGGGGGAGGTGTGTGTCATAGTTTCTGGTAGGATCTCTGTGGCAGCTCTGTACTTCGTGAGATATACCAGTAGGGGGCAGGTACCAGTGTGCAGGATGTTGTTCTCTGCGATCCATCCCCTAATGAGTAAGGTCTTATGCATATCGGTATCTCTGTTTTTCCATCAACAAGCTGCTTTTGCTCTTCATGATCACAGAAATCATGGTTGCTGGGTCAAATAACCCACAGGAGATACATTTGTGTCCTAGCAGGTGCATGGGGACTAGAACGTCTTCTGGACGTTTATATCATATAAGAGGTCAGCAACAATGGATATTTTATTGCCATTATATGTGAATGGGTCATGTTTACTGAATCCTTGCAACACTAGTCAGGTGTGCCAGTGTCTTAGAATGCAGGCTATCACAGGTCGAGGTGTAGGACTATTAGGCGGTTTCCTTAGCCACAGTCTTTGTGACCTTTACATTTCCAGGAGCAGTCAGAACTCTACGCCTTACAATTGTGATAGGTGCCTACTTCAGTCTTCAGGATGCCAGAAACACTCATGTTAGCTCTCCTGGTCCTATCTTCCCGTTTAGTGAGCTTCATCTTGAATTTCCATAGCTCATCAGCCCAATTTCAAGTACATTGGCTTCAATCCATTTCTCTGACCTATTACATTACGTCTTGAATGTCACCAGTTCAGTATGGATGGTTTTCAGATCCCGGTTTATATCTGCAGTGGACATTTCCGCTGAGTTTATGGAGACGTTTTATGCTTTTTATCTCCACCATCATTGAGTCCAGGGGGACAGATGTCATTGGTGTTGTTTGCAATAATTGTTCTTTCACTTTCATCTGAATCCTCCTGCCATGGGTTCGGATAATAAACGTTGGTTAGAGGATTTATGTTTGAACATCTATCTCACCTGTGTTAGAAGAATTCTCTGAGATACAAGATACTTCACAATGTTTTCCAGAGGTTATTCATCTGCATTTGCAGAAGAAGCATAGAATTTCGTTAAGATCCTGATGGAGCAGAAAATAAAATATTCAGTCAGGGCTCAGTAATATTCAAGTGCATAATTTAACGTGAGGGTAGCCAGCAGATAGGACTCCGCAATGGCGAGTGAGAGGCAGAGCATTCAACGTAACAAACCTCCAGTGGCTGAAGCGAGCCACCAGCCGGTGCACTATCTTCACTACTACGCAGGCGAGGAGTTGTAAATATAACTGCCTCAATTGTACATTATTGCATCGTCACTTGCAGCCCAGCACAATACAAAATAGCCACAAATTTAGGGTAGTGTGGGGCCCCACAAATCAGTATAGGTGAGATAAAGCATGTGGCCCAGTTGCCAAGAGCAGGAGACCCGCCCCATTAGCTTCAGGTGTAAGTCTTCAGTAGGGGAAAGACCAGCACCTCCCTTTTGATTACCCAACTGCTGAGAGGCTCAGAGGAAAGGAGCTTCAAGTTGAGGGTTGATGATTGGATCAGGTTCCTTCCTCTACAGTCAGCAGCATATGTGAGTGAACTATGGGTGGTGGCACAGTTTAATGCAGGCTTCATAGCCCATTAATGCCTCTTCTCTCTCCGCTTGTTTTGGCTTCTATGCCTTGATTCTGTGATGAGTACGGACATGGAAGACCACTGGGCTAGATTCAATGACCAGATTAGAGTGGATTTACGGCAGAGCTCCTTTCAAGTTGGCCATTAAGCTTGTGGCCAGGATCTGTCTCCCTCTCAAGCTTTTTCTCTGCTTATGGGTCTATGTAGTTAGAAGCTTTCCATGAGTGGTTCATGAAACCAATGTCAGTTTCATTGGAATTTAGGGTTTGTTAGGCTCGTCAAATTAAATCTCTCTCAATCAATATACATACAAAAGCCTTTATTTACTAACCTACAGGTACACAGGCAATGCAATGGAACACCAATGCCCACGCTGCAGTTATACCAAAACAATATGCGAATACAAACCTATAAGTGAACTACACCCAGCGTGTTTAGAAATCAACATGACTAAAGCAAAGTAAAGTTGACTCGAAACATAAGAGCCACACACTATGGTTACAATCGCAATGCAATAAATGGATGGTATAACCAGTGTCGACCCCCAATTGCTTACAATTCATGAGAAAGGCAGTCAGCCACATTCACTGAAACTGAATTTAAGATTCTCGTAACCAAAGTGCTGATGGTTGATGTCTTGAATTTGGATTAGAAGACACCAAACCACTAATGCCCTTAATAAAATCAATATGAAAACACAAATTACCAACTACACACTTCTCTAAATCCTCCAAATTAAGGAAAAAACAACCCAGTGATACTTCTAGGTTAGTTGGGTATATTTCATTCGTACCCCTTTATTCTATTATTTTTAATTTTTTTCATTGTTTCATGTGTGAAAAGGACACTGAACATTTTTACAATTTACACAAATACAATACAAGGCACATAAAGGGAATAGACATCAATTGCTCAATAGACCAAAGAATTGATTTATGGTCTATTTTGAAAAATTCTTTACATATTTGGTTGTTGTTTATTTAAACCTTTAGTCCAAACGTGATTTTTGTCTTGAAGGGAGTGTGAGTAGTAAACACGCTGTATGAATATGAAGTTTTTGTGTATATATAAATGTTGTATATTTTACATGTTGTAGAAATGTATTGTATTTATGTGTAAATTGTAAAAATGTTCAGTGTCCTTTTCACACATGAAACAATGAAAAAAAATATAAAATAATAGAATAAAGGGGCACAAATGAAATATACCCAACTAACCTAGAAGTATCACTGGGTTGCTTTTTCCTTAAATTGGAGGATTTAGAGAAGTGTGTAGTTGGTAATTTGTTTTTTCATAACGTTTATCCATGGTCCAACCAACTACATGTCCCAGGACCGGACTCCTTGTTTTTTCAAATCTTAATAAAATCAAGGAATGGAGGACATACGGCACAAGGTTAATAGTGTGGACTCACTGAGCCAATAAAACGTAATATAATGAGATGCAACACCTTTGCAGCAAACACAAGTCTGCAAACAGAGGATGCAAAGGGGCTGAGGGTGAGGCTCTTCATGCTATCCAACATTATGCTGCTGACAAATTAAGTACTAGTTACTGTGATCCATTACATTTTATTAGTTATAAGTATCGTGCACCTGCAGAAGATGATGCAACTGTCACCTAAATCGTCAAAAAATAGAGAAGCAATCATTCATAAAAAAACACGAATACCAAATGATGAAATCTTTTAATTCATTAACAAATGTAAAAAAATTAAAATATTCTCTTTAATCAGAAGGTGTTAGCTTTTCTACACTCAACTGAGGCCACTCATTGCCTGTATTATATTTTCCCTGATGCATCTGCACTGCACTGCTTCTACGATTCAATTTGAGGGGACCGACCTCATTTTCAGCCTCCTTCCAATGTTCGTATTGTTTAAAAAAATGTAATTTTATATTTATCTTTTTTATTTATATACACTTTATTCATCTGTTAAAATTATTTAATTTTCAAAGCAGTCGTGGATCCCCTGAGTAGTTGTCGCTGACCTCCAGGGGTCCACAAACTACTGGCTAAGAAACACAACCATGTAGCATAAACAGATCCATATACAAAATCCATATCCATATCCATATGCAAAAATCAAAAAGCCAACATGTGGCCTGGAATGCAGATGTGCTAAACGCACCCCTCATGTCAAATGACTTAATGTGTGCATCTTCGGTTAGAGACAGTACCCATCCTGGAGTAGGCGGGTGATGGTTAATGTTTTGCTTTAAGCCACCAAGCACTAGTATTTTATGCTCCGTCTGGGAGTCATAATTTGCCAGCTCCTATTGTGTTGAGTTACCTCATCTGCTTTTCAGACGACCGAAGTTCTTTTCAGGGAGGCTCCTGGTGTTATCCCGAGTACACTAACTTGTTGGCAATATAAATGTCAGCCATGAATTAAGTTGACACACCTGTGTGAGTGGTATATCAACCCTCTCTTGCGGACGTTGATTTCCACTATCATATGTGTACAAGACCTTACACCTCATTTAAATCGTATAGCAATGTATCACTTGAGGACCTAATCATATGAGGTACCTTTCTGTTTCATGAACTTAACCTGGAGATTTAATGTAGCAGTGTGTTATGAGTAGCTTTACATCGCCCATCTTCTGTACATTGCAGGGCACTCCATTTTGCCATTCTTCAGCATATAGTGCCATGCGTTGTATGTTACTCGGTAAACAGAGATATAATCCAAGGTCTTTAGTTCACTAAATTGTTTTAGTATATCAGCCCTTCCACCAGTGATGGCCTGGGAGCTAAGAGCAGTCTTAGAAAATGTGCTCATGCAAGGCCCATATTATACAGGGTGATTGGAGCGAGTGAGTCTACCCGTCTCACTGGGGGTGTTTAAGTTGATGATGTGGGTGGAACGTGAGGGAGTAAGGCCCGAGAATGGTCTGTGTGTGTGCGAGACCTCTGATCGCGTCCTAGAAAGGGCTAGCAGGTGGCTATGATTGGCTTCATATAGCAGGAGGGACAGTGCAGTGTGGTCAAGCTGATCTACATAGCAGTTTAACAACTGCTCCTTACGAGTCGTTGTGGACCTCAGCAGTTGCTAGTATAGTGTTCAAAATATCATTGATCACTGGGTTTACGCTATCAACAACTTTATGAAGTATACAAGGGGGCAGGGATCATGAGGGGGTCCTGATTCGCAGTCTAAAATAGCCTGGCCTGACTGAGGTAAGCTAACTCCTTGGAAAGTTGTCAATGATGCTCCTGTCAGGGGATTGTTCCTTGTCAAAATATTAGTTGAAGCCGAGCTGGTTCTAAACTCCTGTTGAACGGCCTGTATTTTTTCGTCTAAAAATTGAGAATATTTTATTGCATAAGGTTTGAGAGGATGGAAAACCCCTGATCATTGCTTTCGGTTGAGAAATGATTCTGCCATTTTAAAGATTTTTTTCGGTTGGATTGGGCTTTGTCAATCGACAGGTTCCATAATGCAATGCGCTGCAAACCAAAGTCAGGTCTGTTAGTGAGAACAACTGTGAGAGGATTAGTGAAGGGGTCACAACGTTTAAGGGTCCCTTTGCTGAATGAGGTGACAACGAATTTCAAAACCCAAGCGCACGTCATTAAATATAGGAATATTCTAAAAGGCTGTCGTTTTTCGCTCTGTTTTATTGGAAACGTATCCATCTCAGTCGGCATTTTCAAGTGCCACTACAGTGTTATTGGCACAATATCCACAATTAATAGCAACCTAGGCTTGTTTTTTAACATCATTTCTTCACTATTTAGTACATCTTTTGGAGTTTTCTCTTCAGTTTGATGCAATATTTGTGTTTCCGTTTATGCTGACTTTGCTTATTTGGTCTGTGCTTTGCTGGGGCTGCTTCTGTGCTGTGTGTGTGGTCCTTCAACCCACTGTAGTGATTTGTGTGCAGTTTCTAATTGTACGAACTATAACAACTAAACTTTGATCCATGAACTTAAAGGTTGGTAGTAGGTTTTGCTTTTGTTTAGTGAAATTTGATTAGGCTGAAGGGAGTGTTGTAGAAGTTTATGTGCTTAGTTGCTCATTTGAGCATCAACAAAAACTTTTCTCTCAGAGATATAGAACTCGGCGTGCGTCTTGGCATACGCTCTCCAATCAGCTGCCTCTCATTACTTCCACGGTTCCTCCCTTCTTACCTTACCAATTGGCCTGAAAGGGCAGCAAGGCAATCAAACTGCGGCATCTTAGCGCTATACAAACCGCGGAAAAAAAAAATCACAAGATGTTTGATTTGTGTAATGCAATAGAGATCACAGGGGTGACCTTAGAAGGACCCGCGAGGTGTGGGGGGGGCCAGGCCGGGGACTGGACGGGGTCATCAGACCTCAGAGTGTTTGAAACCTTCCTGCTTTCTCAAATTTGCTTGAAAATGCACTATGTGCCCACTCTTTTTTCAAACACCCTCGAACCCCCGGTAGGTAGTTCAGGCTCGCTCGCTACGCTCGCTCTCCGCAGTGCAGTACGACTGTTGTTTTATGCCTCACCACTTTTATATGTCACTATCCACCATTGATGATGACCCTCTGCCTATTAACCCCTAAAAGCAGCTTCTTGGTCCCCAGTTTGCCGTGGCTTTTCCCTGTGCCCCATACAGCAAGTTTAGCACTAGCTTTCACTACTCATCGACTGCAGGTATGCATGACTGTTTCCCAGCATGTGGAACATATACAACGAGGATTGAGATAAAATGCCTGTAACACTGCAGTGCTTAACTTGTGAAAGAAAGAGCACTGGTGCCTGAAACGTCCAGTGAAATTAAACGTCCATGTGCCGAATACCAAAGCTGGTAGTCCTAAATCCACTTTATGTCTTTTTAATCCACCACCATACACTCTCTACCCTTTTATCTGAGACTTGCAGGTTCCTGCTTTCTCCCTTTGTGGCAGGTTTGCTATCTTTCTCCTTTGTTTTTCCGCTCTCTTGCGCTCGGCAAATACATGATGAGGAAAAAAAGTTGTTGGTCCCAAAAAGAGAAATGTCGGTGCCACTCACCGGCTTTAATTAAGCCCTGGTAACAAGTGGTCTGTACTAACAGATTGGTTATTTGTGCAACATTTCCATTCTCTGCTCTAATGTTCGCAGCTGTAGTTAGAATTTTCTAATCCTTATTATGGCAAAAAATGCAATTCTTTTTATCTGCTACATTTTAGACTATCTTTCTTATTAACATCCATATACCTTCCTGCAGGGGATCAATTTATTCCGCTGTTTTTTATTTTTCCTAAGTCCTATGATGAACTGCCTTTTTTGGATACTTCTGCAATGTATGCCGATTATGGGACAGTTGCTTATATTATGGCATTACTTATATTGCTTGTAGACTGACTTTCACTGTTCTGAATTTTAAAGAATTATAGTCCATCTAATGGCACAGTCATTTTTAGGCCTAAGAACTAGTAATACAGGAGTCATATGAAAAGGTCTGTAGAATAAATGCATTTTTTTCCCTATCAATTAGTCAATCAATCAGTCAATCAATCAAGTAGTATTTGTATAGCGCATCTAATCATCGGGGAGGAGGTGTAATTCAGGCGCTGTGCTGCAGGTATCAGTTGAAAAGACAGGTCTTGAGTCCCTTCCTGAAGTGATTCAGCGAGGGTGAGGTGCAGGGGGGAGGGTGTTCCAGGCTTTGGTGGCAAGGTGGGTGAAAGAGCATCCTCTGGTGCGGCTGCAGTGGATATGTGGTGTCTGGGCAAGGTGTTTGGAGCGGAGGTTTCTGGTCGGCTGGTGGAAGATCAGGCGGTGAGTCGAGTAGTCAGGTCCTTGGTTGTGGAGGGCTTTGTAGGTGTGGTTGAAGAACTTGAACTGGCACTGCCTTTGTACGGGGAGCCAGTGGAGGTCTTTCAGGTGCTGGGTGATGTGTGTCCTCTTGGGTAGGTTGAGGATTAGTCTGGCTGCTGTGTTCTGGATGGTCAAGAGTCTTTGCTTGAGTTTGGTGGTGGTGCTGGCATAGAGAACGTTCCATTGGCGAGCTGGCTGTGATGAGGGCCTGTGTCAAGCTTTTCTTTGTGCTGATAGGGACATGCGGCTAGTGTGAAAGCAGGCTGAGGCGACGGGATTGACTTGATGTTTCATGGAAAGTTCACTGTCCAGTATGGTGCTGAGGTAGCAGGTGTGGTCTTTCGGCATGGAGGTAGGTCCGAGCTCCACTGGCCACCTGAAGTTGTTTTAAAGGGCGGTGTGTCCGCCGAAGATCAAAACTTGCATTTTGTACATGTTGAGTTTAAGGCAGCTGTCTCTTATCCATGTCATGACATTCTTCATGCCGTTGTGGAATTTAGTCTTCGTTAAACGCTTAACCGCTGTTGCAATTCTGCCACGGTGCGGCGGATTAGCGCAGTGGGCGGGGCAGCGGCGGCCAACAGACGTTGGCCGTCAGAGCAGTGAAGGGGTTAAGGTGTGGTTCGCTGAGAGTGAGAGGATGAGCTAAGTGTCTTCTGCATAGTAGATGATGTTGTGGGATCTGACAATGTCTGCAAGGGGTGTCATGTAGAATTTGAAGAGGGTAGGGCTGAGGGACAAGCCTTGGGGTACTCCGTAGATGTTGTGTTTGGGTGGCGATGTGAACTGAGGGATGCAGACTCTCTGGGTGAGTCCCATGAGAAAAGATGCCATCCATCTGAGCGCATCATCAGTGATTCAAATCTGGCGTAGTCGATCGATGAGTGTGTGGTGGGAGACAGTGTTGAAAGCTGCGGAGAGATTAAGGAGGAAGAGGGTAGCCATTCATCTCTGTCAAGTAGGGCTAGGATGTCTGTTGTTGCGATCAGTGCTGTCTCTATACTGTGGTTGGTTCTGAAACCAGATTAGGAATGGTCCAGGAGTTTGTTTCTTTCCAGGTGTTGTGTGAGTTGGAGGCTGATGGCTGATGGCCTTCTCCAGGACTTTGGGGGGGCGATGGGGGGTTTCAGGAGGAGGGAGATGGGATGGTAGTTCTGGAGCTCTTTGGGGTCTGCCGAAGGTTTCTAGAGGAGGGGTGTGAACTCTGCATGTTACCATGCATTGGAAAAGATGTCTGTTTATAAGTAGTAGTTGAGGATGGTGGTGAGCTAGTGGATGATCTTGTTGCTACTGAGGTTGAAAAGTCAGAGGGGGCATGGCTCGGTGGGTGCTCCTGAGTGGATGGAGTTCATCGGGGTGGTAGTTGTTGGTGTTATATGATGTTCCCATGTGGTGAGTGGGTGGTTGGTAGTTGGGTTGCAAAAAACAGGGGTTGGGGATCGAAAATTCTGTAGATGGTTGCTACCTTGTTGTGGAAGTGGTCGGTGAGGGAGTCGCAGAGTTGTTGTGCGGGACGAATAGAGTTTTCAGTGGCTGAAGGGCAGGTTAACTTTGACGATAGTGCAGAGTTCCTTAGTTTGGTTGGTGCTGGTTTCGATCCGGCGTGTCAGGGTCTATTTTTGAGGCTTTGAGCTGGCGGTGGTAAAGGTTGAGGGCGGATTTGTAGGCGGCTCGGTCAGTGTTGTTCTTTCTGGTTTGCCTTTTTTTTCAGATGTTTACACTTATGTTTTGATGTGCTGAATTCTGGCATGAACAGCTGGCTTGCTTAGTGGGTCTGTATGTTTTGGCTGGTTTGGTGTGGGCGACTTGGTTGGCAGCATTGGTGATCCATGCGTCAAAACTTTCTACTGTCTGGTCCAGGTCGGTGGTGATGGGTTAAGCTGTACTGAGGGCATTGGTCCATTACTGCTGGGTTACCTTGTTCCAGGTGCAGTAGGGGTTATTGCATCAGTGGGAAGCGGTGCGTGGTGGTCCAGTGAGGGTGAAGTGTACAATGGAGTGGACCGTCCAGGTGAGCTCTGAGGTGTTGCTGTATCTGATTCTGAATTGATGTGAAGATGGAGTCTAGCGTGTGTTGTGCTCTGTGTGTAGGGTCAGTGACTTTCTGCTTGACCCCAATGTTGTCTAGTCTTTCCGCGAGGGTGTGGGGGTGTTGGTGTCGGAGGGGTTGTCCAAGTGAAAGTTGAGGTCTCCAAGGAAGATGTAGTTTTGTGATTCAATGGCGTGTGGGGTGATTAATTTGGTGATGGCATCGCAGATATCGGTTGGTGGTCCTGGCAGTCTATATGCGAGGGAAACTTTGACAGGGGTTTTGGCATTGGACTGGAGCTGGAAATTCAAAAGTTCCATAATCAGTGTGGTGTCATCGTTGGTGATGGTGCAGGTGATTGATTCCTTGTGTACGATGGCGATGCATCTGCCTTGTCTTTTGGTGCTGTCTCTGTGTTTCATCTTGTAGCTGCTGGGGGTTTCCGTGGGGATGTAAGGGGCAGATGTTGAAGAGAGCCAGGTCTCTGCCATGAAGAATACTTCGGGTGCAATGATGGTGCGATTTCGGTAGCACGTTTGCAGAGTGATCTGGCTTTGATCACGAGGCAGTTGAGCCGATCCGGTGGGGTGTTGCATTTGGGGTTAGTGTGGCGTTGTTCGATGGGGTGGTGAGCAGTGTTTGGGTGGCGGTGAAACGGCAGTGGAAGCAGGAGAAAGGTCACACTGTGCAGCACGGTGTTGCGAGGCAGAAGTTGTTGTGTGCAAGGTCCAGGGCATAGAGCTATGCAACATATTACCTGTGGGAGCGCAGGAAGGCCAGGGTTCCAGAAGCGGACGGGTAGAGACCATTGCAGACAGGCTTGCATATGCATGGCACACCCGCGCTGCAGCCTCCATTAAGTACAATTGGAAGGTGGAAGGGCTGTCTGGGAGGCAGGAGGGCCGGGGGCTTTGGCGGTGGAAAAATGGCAAAACCGGAGCGGACAGGTGGGCCGGGGGCTTGGGTGATGAAATCTTGCGAAACTGGAGAGGACGGGTTGAGGGTAAAGCAGAACAAATCCTCAGCAGAGAAAAAAAAACATACATCTAAACTGAAAAAAGCACTATTGACTAAAAGTAATTACACAAGTATTTACACAAGTAATTCTAGAGAAGTATTTCCACAAAATCACACTAGTGCAGCAAAAAAAACAGACAATTAGAGGGGGACCGGGGCTCAAACTGAGGTGTCAAATACGTGGAGTGCCAGGAACGGTGCCTCTGAGCTGCTGCAGCAGGGGGCAGCGACCAAGACCAAGCCAAGCTACTCTTACAGGTCACAATTAAACACAACTGACCATGAACATATATACACATATATATGTGTGTGTGGGTGTGTTTTACTTAACATACTTATTTTGCGTTGGAAAGGTATAGATGCTAACGGTATATGCATGGTAAAGGCATGGTGGTAAAGGCATTGCATTGAAAATGCATTGCATGGTAAATGATGTGTTGTTCCATCTTACATCCATCATAAATTCATCTAGACGCCTTAAAGCTGACATATGTAGCGAAGAGATCTGTTAGTTCCATTGTCTCACGTTTGAGGGAGAAGTTGCCCTTGCTGTTTGATTTTTAATTTTCTTGCCAATTAAACACAATCAGCATTGATCAGACCGCAGTAAATTTGTTAAAAAAGACCTTCTGTGTTCAACTAAGAAAAATCCATGACACCGTTTCTTTCAATTATCAGGCACAAATAATTGATGAAACCTGGAAAGCCCGCTGGTATGCCACCCTATTATTAAGTTAGGGCCAGGTCAGCACTTACAAAATCATCTACAAAAAAAGATTAAGGGAATGAATGTACATGAAAACTGAAAGTGAGGAACATAGCGTTACAGGCAACTACAGCAAAAGAATCAGCAGCAGCACACTTCTGCAAAACAAAAATACTCACGCAGAATCTATTGGCCAGAAGTTGATCAGAGTAACAGGACTGCAAGACAAAAAATGAGGAGGTGAAGAGAGAGAGGCAGAAAACTCAGCAAAGGAAAAAATATCATGAGGATGGTTTAAAAAGTACAAAGACTTAAATTATATTTTAAAACGGGATGTTAATGGCTATGTAAGCAGCCACACATGACAAAATGGCATTTTGAGCACACAAGCCGTTGAATAAACTGTAAACGTGATTATTATAAAATGGTTATGAATAAAGTTTGTCATGTTGAACCAATTGGGTATGCTTTGATTAGAGCACAGCAGCAGACACAGGTGTGCTGGCAACAAGGCTCAGATCAAATCCAGAGATCATGCTTTACATTCCAAAGACTTTTGCAAAATGTTGTACTTTAGAATGCATGTACACAGTGATAAATGCCGTTTGAAAATATAAGATGTGTGAGTTGCTTCCTGCAGAGCGTTTCTTTACCTTTAAGCCATTCTGACTATTCCTATTCAGTTAAACAGGTTGATTTTGGTATCAAACCATCGCCATGTCCAATTACCAAGATTGAACACTGTCCCTTCTTGAAATTAAAAAGCTGAACCAAACTACTCATCTTATGGCAATAGGTAAACTAGAAGATAAGTCACTAACTCCTGATCTTGGTTTCAGTGACCAAAATAAAAATCGAAAAACACTCAGCAATTAAATTAGATTACCTTACACCAAATTATTGGAGCAGAATGAGTTCAACAGATAAAAAATGCGAGTACAATTTCAACGGTTTCCAACGTTCTTATTTGTGGTGCGCATGAGGTGTATAAAAAGCAAAGAATGTAGATTGAATATATTTGGAGTAGTGTGTGCAACTAAAGTTTTCTCCACACCCCTAAGAATGTTTTGTTATTTGCAACTAGCTTAAGAGATCTCATGCCCTTGCCACAATTCTAATATTGAATGGAAATCGCAATAAGTGTCAAACTATAGAGTCCACTATAGTTCACTAGAAACCCCTATCCCTTACAAAAACACATTGGTGAATCAACTTCCCAATCCTTACATGGCTCCTATGATAAACAGACTACGGGAAAGGGTTCCAAAATACTTGATGCTTTAATTGCTCTCCTAGACCATTGTGGGGGATACATTACCTTCATTTATTTACAAACAAGACTTGACAATTCAACATTACACAGGAAGAGAAACCCCACGGCTCAATATAGGTGTCTTCAGACAATGGCAAAAACATTAACTGGAAAAGCGATAACAGGCCTAGTGTCAATGATGATATTCCTTCCAGCGTGAGGGTAGTGGGTTGCAAGGTTGGGTTAGCAGACAGCCACAGAAGTGTGAACCACCTTCTGCTGCTCCGGCCTTCGTCTGTTCCTTTCATCGCTTTAGCTGTCCCCGTGCACTGCGACCAGTAACCGGTACCTAAAGCCTGCGAGGTGTGGCTTAAGGTTGAAACTGGGAAAAGGCGGGGTGCGTGAGAAAGATCAAAAAGACTTCTTCCACCAACAGTCTAATGTTAAGACTCGATGGCCATCCTCAAGAGATGACCCTTTATCATCAGTGGGCCTTCAACATCTCCTTGTTCTACTGACAACAGCTCACATTTCAATATCTGGTGCAATTTGTTTTAGAAAGTATTGCTTTCCTCTTGTGATCCTAAAATCACCTCGAACACTACACTAGAGAGGAAACACTGACAGGTTCAGCAGGAGGTTTCAATTTTCTAAAGTGAAGGACCAATAGGGACACCATTATAGGAGTGTGCGACATTCTCTGACGTGTTTTTGTGCTTATAGGAGCTGTTTTAATTGTAGGGTGCTTGCAGAGAGCCATCCTTCACAGTTGTATGCAATCTATAAAAACATACCTTTTAAAAACAAGTCATTAAAGTTCTCCGAAACGAATATAACAATTAATCTGTTAACACCTTCGCTGCGGCGGCTATTCTGCCGCAGCGCTAACGGTCGTGGGGGGGGGCACGCGGCTCACCTGCGAGGGTGCCAGAACCGTTCCGTCACGGCTCGCGGGTGAGCTGTGCTTGTGACGGAACGGTACCGTCACGGCCCCGCCCGCTTAATGAAACGTGCCACGCAGGTGCGAAATCAGCACCGCGCAGGCGCGGCGAGCGGGCAGTGACTGAACCGTTCCGTCATGAGCACAGCCCACCCGAGGGGCGTGACGTAACGGTTCCGTCAATAGCGTCGAAAGAGTTATACAACTTAGAATACATGCAACAAAGTTTAACTAAAAACGGGGTTTCAAATGATATAAACATGCAATTTTAAAAAAAAAACATTGTTATTCAATGCCTCAGTCTTTCTGTTGCAAAAGAACGATAACAGCTCAGGAAGCCAATGGTGAAGTGCATGTTTAGACCCATAACCTGTGCACCAACCACGCTTTCACATTTTTCTCCATAACTACTCACGTTTCCATGTTGTCCCCCTCTAAGACAGTCTGCACAGGCAGGTAGCCCATTCGGGGGTGTTTTGCAAAATATCTTTTTGTCCGAAACTTGTTCTTTAGGACCTTGGCAAAGTCTCGGACATCTTCTCCTGATGTAGTCTGAAAGGAACAGCAAGATAAGAAAGCTCTTTACAGATTCACAACAATCGACTTATTCACCACACAAGCCCCAAAGCCAGTTTTCTGTGGTATGCACAGGAAAACAATATCAAGCACCATGGCACCACAGACCATCACATTAGAGAATGTGCCAAGAGAAACTTGAGGCTGAGGTGAAATTAATTATTGGGTGAAATATGTCTTCGATGTCTTTACAGACTATTAAGAGTATTATGCAGTTAAGGCACTTAAAAAAAAAAAAAAACACGAAGGTTCAGAAAGCTTGGTTTTGCGAATTAAAGGTTGCTCGTACTCTATGCAGTTAAACATCTGTATGCATAACTACGGTGCCCCAAAGTCCCATGTTCCCATGTTTGTAAAGATGACAGAGCAGCTGTCAACCCTTCCTGAATATTTTTCTCTCACACTGGGCAGCGTTATTCCTTCCATTGACTGTCTCGACTAGTTGTGCACTCCTGTCAGTGCCACTAGAAAGCAGTACATGGAAGGAGGAAAGCGCTCTCAGTGTATCAGACCCACACTGCGCACCTGAGGCAAGCTAGGAGTAAGTGCCGGTGCTGTGATATTTCACAATAGTGTACCTTAGGATTTTATGAGGAACCGATATGTACAAGAGAAGTCTAAGAACTAGAATACAATTCCTGATACTTACTCGACCCATATTACTTTGTCAGGACCAAGCTGGCAAAAAAGATGAGTTTTACTGATGTGTACGCTTCTGCGTTCCTGAATATAACTCTGATCCACTCACAGATTTGAAAGCAGCAGCTCGTAACTGCCCTTGCATGCTTAAAAGAGGTTTAGAACATAAAAATCAGCGCCAGCGCTGCATCAAACCTCTGCATACAAGTAGCACTTTTCGAAATACATCTCTGGAGCCACTTCTCTTAGACGCAGGGAAATGAGAAAGAATGTCAACACAATTCCTTTACAAACCAAAGGTCTTAATTTTTAGGCCTTCACCTTGTTGAAGCAGGTTCTGACTGTCAACAGCGAGGCTTGGCAATCACGAACAGTTAAAGTTAAATTAAACAATAACGCTAGGAACAGCAGCCACATCTCTTACAGTTGCGTGCTGGAAGTAACTTGTATTAGGTACATGGCCTACTTCATATTGTACTGTTTCAAAAGACAGTAGTCCCAAACATTAGTAAAAAATATAACAGTCGAAATGAATATAGACCAAAATTGAAATCTATATTTTTACTGTCCAGCCGGACAGGATTTAATAGTATAAATATTTATATATATGTGACAAAAAAGATGGAAAACAATTGCCAAGCGGGACACAGCCTGTGTCCTACTATCACATATGACATACATATAAGGCAAACAAAAAAGAAAAAAGGAAACAGGGGAGTCTGTAAATGCTTACATTTTTGACAGACGATGGTGAAAATACACTTTACGTGATCTTTTCAATTCAGTGTAAGAAATCATCAAGTGTAAAATGTCGACGACGTCTATATTCATTTCGACTGTTATATTTTTTGCTAATGTTTGGGACCACTGTCTTTTGAAACATTACACTCCCAAAGGTCCCAGACCTATTGCTACTTTTGGGTTCCCTTGTTTTCTGTAACAATACTTCATATTGTACAGCGGGTGCAATAAATAGAAACTCATCCCCCTTTGCGCAAGAAATACTGGTACAGTGAGCTATAAATTGCGTATTTGAATGCATGATCCCACTCTGATAAAAGGGTACCTAAATACCGACGGAAGGTCAGGTTCCAATGTGGTCCAGGTGGCTGGGTGTGTCATGTGGGTTATCTAGGGTGATGCTTGCTATTTAGCATTGTTTAGGCATTATCTGATGAATGCAACTGACCGGCTGATCTAGTATGGGATTTTACTTTACTTCATGTCGACGACGACGAAGGTATTGAATTATTGGGCTTCTCATTGCAAGAGGCAAAAGGAAGTCTACTAACAGGACTAGTCTGTTATAGACCCCCGGGTCTAGATACCCAATATCAAGTACTGTTCGACAATATTGTCGCCTTGACCCTAACACACTCAAGAATGGTTATACTAGGGGACTTTAATCTCTGGGATAACGGGAACCTAGGACCCCATCTGAGAGATCTGAGGCAAACCTGCGAAAGCCTTAGCCTACACCAACTGGTACATCAGCCAACCCACCAAGGAGGGCATGTCCTAGACCTGTTTGCTAATCAGAATGAGACAGAGGTGATTGATGTCCTGCCACAAAGCTGGACCGACCATTTCCTAATCCATTTCAGGATAACACTGCCTAGACTAGTTAATAATATGAATCGGTCGGTGACCTATCGTAAGGGAAGAGAATGGGCCAAGTTAGTAAAAAACAGATTACACCCGACATTCCCAGATCAGAATCTCTTTGCCCCTAATGATTCAGTAGGAAAGAAACTATCAAACGTACTGTAATTATATAAATAGTACCCTGGACCTGCTCGTCCCCGTAAAAAGACTGAAGAACAGGAAGAAACCATCAGCCTCTTGGTATAGTGAGGAGTTGAAATCGATGCAGAAAAAATGCAAACAGGCTGAGAGGAAATGGAGAAGGTCATATATGAAGTCAGACAGGAAAAATCTGAAACTACTGCAGGCTCTGTACAGGGAGACTATTTATAGGTCCAAAGCAGATTGTAATGCTAAATCCATTCTGCAAGCGCCCAACGGCGCTAAAGCACTGTTTAATATTATAAAGGACCTCTCTAATCCAGTCTGTATGGGCAATAAGGTGGTTGCAACGCAAAGACTTTGTGATGAGTTTGCTACCCACTTTAATGAAAAGATCACCAAAATTGTTGGAGGTCTCAACCCAAGTAACATTAGCTGCCAGGATGAACTACCTCAGACACCAGTCGAAGAACCACATGTAGAAATATCTCTAGAGTGTTTCCAACCTCTTACTGAGGACACCTTTAAAAGCCTTGCTCAAAGTGTATACACGGGCTCTCCTCTGGACCCTCTTCCACATGGGGTTTGGAAGGAGTTTAGGAAATAATTATTGCCCTGGCTGCGGCAGATCTGCTGCCAGTCACTGAAAGAAGGAATGCTTCCAAAGGTTTGGAAGCAGGTAGTGGTGCCCCATTGCTTAAGAAATCGTCCCTGGACCCAACAAACCCAATGAATTTTAGACCAATCTCTCTCTATCCTTACCCAGTAAAAATCCTGGAGAAGGCAGTTAGCAAATCTCTGTCACTATATCTAGACGAAAATCACCTACTAGACAAAGACCAGTTTGGGTTCCGACTAGGCCACGGAACTAAAACAGCACCAGTGAACGTATTGGACAATCTACGAATGCAAGCCGACAATGGTAACCCTAGTACTAGTGTTACTAGACAGGTCAGCCGCATTTGATACGGTGAGTCATACAATACTGGTGGAAAGACTGGAGAATATAGGTGTGAAAGGACGGGCACTGAAGAGGCTGCAATCATACTTGACGGGTAGACAACAGGCTGTGACTATGACACCGTTCACATCCACTAAGACCCCGGTGTGCCATGGGGTGCCACAGGGCTCTGCAATAAGCCCCATTCTTTTCAACACCTACTGGCGCCCCTTTGATCCCTTATATCAAGTCTTTTGGAATTGACCTGCTTAACTACGCGGACGACACCCAACTGGTGTTCTCCCTGAAAGGGAATCAAGCAGTAACTATGGACACATTCCAGGAATGTATGCAACACACCTCCATTGGCTTAGGAGAAACTCCCTACAATTTAATGGGGGGAAAACAGAGGTTGTATATTGCTCAATTGCTAAAATGTCTTGGCATCTGCCGTTGGAGTTCAGACTTACCCCTAAGGACAAACCTGTGGTCCCAGTTAAAACTGTGCGTAACCTAGGGGTTTTGGTAGATGACAACCTCCAAATGGAGTCACAAGCCAACAAAATGGTTGGTGTCTGTTTCTCCCTGCTAAGAGCGCTTCGACAGATTCTCCCACTACTGCCTAGTGATACTAGACCTCTTGTAGTGAGGAGTTCAATTCGGAGTAGACTGGACTACTGCAACTCTCTGTATCTGGGAGCACCACAATCTGTTTTACGGGGGTTGCAGAGACCAGTCTATAGCAGCAAAACTAGTGTTAAATAGGCAGCGCAGATCCTCAATGGCGTTGGCTCTAAAGGATCTTCATTGGTTGCCCATCAAAGAGAGAATTATTTTGAAGTCTCTCTGCATTGTATTCAGAGCAGGGCACGGTCTGGGTCCAGTGCTTCTGCAGGAGAAACTTACCTGCCATAATCCTGGGAAAAATCTTTGATCTTCCAATGTAAATCTGGAAATGACCACCAGATTTAAGAACTCTAGGATGGGAGGCAGAGCATTTGGTGTAGCAGCGTCACGCCTCTGGAATGATTTGCCCCAGAGTATCAGACAATCTAATTCCTTTCTTTTTAGAAAAAGCTTAAAAACCTGCCTTTTTCCTAGGAATGGGCAAAAGGAGGTTTCTACTTGCAAATAGGATCTTTACCTGCTGATGCCATCTGTTAAGTCGCAGCGCCAGGTTACACGCTATATAAGTCTATAATACAATACATATTACAATATAGTATCGCGTCTTTGGGCCGAATGCAGGCCCGCTGTTGTGCATTTGCTGGTGTTTATGAGTGTGTGCATCTGACTAATTTTCTTTAAGTATTACATCCTGGGGACATATGTTATTTATTGCTGCAATCTTCCAGGTGTGTTTGAGGCTTGTTCCATATCTGGTGTTTCTATCATGGGAAGCGCTAGGGTGGTCAGAGAGCAGCTGGGTTATGTTGATCTGATAAAGGGTCACTCTGAAACTGTAACAAGTGTTTTATTGCGTATTTGGGTAGTGCAGGCTACAGTTGCTCTGCTGTGTGCTGGACTCCTAAAAGCAGGACCTATTTATAAATCAAACAGATGCTTACATTCCAGCTTAGAGTTATCAACGACTACCCTGACTGTTTGTGTCCTAGTCTTGCGTATGGGGGAGGGGGGGGGGGGGTTCCTGTTTCCAGCGAGCAGTGTATTTTCTCTTGGCACTGGGTGTCCTAAACAAATGTATTCCCCCTATTTTCAGGGTATAGCCTTTTTTCAAGCAGGTGCAAATTAGTTGCAGGGTACATCACAGCAAGAGCAAGAATGCAAGAATACAACCATTGCTAACAAGGCCTTGCATATGCCTGTGATCCAACCTGGTACCCAAGCAAACAAACATGTGATCCATTCTATGTTTGTGGCATCTCCTTCTTTAATCATGACCTGCGATTGTGCAGTGCACGGATGGCGACTGACAGTGTCCCATTGTCCAGGTCATTCATGGGGATGAAGGTACAGCCCGCTGTACCTTTCTTGAAGCATACGCCCCTTCCATTGTGGTCATTAAGTCCAACAAATATTGATGCTCCATCACCATGAGGCGGATGGGTGTGTATTTCTTCTTTGATTGCGTTGAAGAATTCTTCGGTGGTAGTCAGCATTTTCAGCAGTTTCCACCTGGGGGAAGGGGATTGAACCTCCTACCCCTATTTGCGCATTGGTGGAGAGACAGAACTCTTAAGAAATGTCCGTGAATCGGTCCCAACCAAAGTACTCGGCTGATCCTCTTTTGAGCACTTGGTGTAGAAGCGCAGAGCCTTTGCTCATGGGGTGGTGATGCGGCGCAGAAAGATCTTCTCCGAGTATGACCACGGAGGGCGTGTAGAGGATGACAGTGAGTAAATCCCTCTCCAGTCTAGTACGAGCTGGGTGTAGGCATGTTCACTGCACTGCACACACAAAAGAGGCTACCCTGAATAAATCTCTGATTCCATCCACAAAGACAAGCACTCTACACTTTATTAAGTGGGTGGCAGGGCATCTAAAGAAATGTGAATGACTGTCCTCACACACCACCAGGTGTCATGATTCATCATTGGCAGTCCTCGGTCTCTGGAAACTACTTTTGGTAGAGAGCAGGCCTACACCTGGAGACTGGGAGGCCCTTCTTAAAACAAAGTGGGGGCCTGTGATAAAGTGAAAGGTTAAAAACCAATATAAACACCAAAATACATTTATTTGTTAGGTGCTTACTTGATATTAAAAATCACAAGTGGGGATATGGGGAACTACTACCTCATCACCACCAGTGTTGTCACCGTGTTTCTGCCGTATTGGCCAGGAGGGTCCGTGGCATTCATCAGGATGTAATAACTAGGGCTCCTATCTAACCTCTTCTGGTTCAGATATTATCACCCTCTAGAGTGACCTATGTCAACCTCTAGCTACAGTAGGAGTTTCTTGAAACCTGTAAAATAAAGGTTAACAATATATCAAAAAGGGCTAAGCTCAAGCTAGTATAAAGAATCAGAAATAGCACCAATTATATCACGCATATTAACAAAATTATACATGTGGATGTGTAACACGTGTCACTGCAAACGTGGCACACATACATATTTCAATTACATAAGTTCTGTGAGCCCAACTCACAATCTTACCCCAAAACAGGGACTGAAATGCCCATGGGATGGGGGACTGAAGGATGCTTTGCCAGTAATAGTCCATCAAGGGAGAGGTGCCCACTGCATATCATTATTATTGGTTACACTCTCGCAATTGTCATTAACCCCAACTGATATTGTCCCCTTCCCCCTAAAACACAAGGAATACATGGGTAGCTTCCTGACTGCTCTGGGTTTCTCTTTACTCTCTATCCATGTGTACCCTGCTGCCGCTGAGTTCCAGATGTTTTGGCATTGTGTCAGTAGGGTATCATTCAACCCGCCCCCATGGGACCCATTGTTACCTTTCTTCCCCAAATTGATAACCTGCAGGTGGGCTGAACGCGTTGGGGTTCCACTTGTTGTTCACGAATACACCTCCAGGTACACTAAGGGATAGCCTTGGCCCACAGTTTGGAACTTGTGCGTACACGTTATTGCACTGGGCTGAGGGTTTGGTGAGCTTCAAGAAACCCTTATGGGGGGCTCGATTTAGGCCCACTGTTCCAATACAGTGTTTTCCCCGTTTTCTTGAGTTTCTCTTGTTCAGACTGAATCTCATCCTGCTCTGTCAGGATGTAAAGGACTTCGGATGAGTGTTGTACTTGGTTACGTTCACAAGGACTTCGTGTAGTGCTATAGTGTTGGGCAGGAGTTTGGCTCTTATTCAGTATAGGAATAAGTGTATGAAATACAAGTTTTTGTTGGGCTGTACCTTCTGTTACAGCTATAATCTATCTGAACCTACTGCATGGGGTATCAGTGAGCAAACATACCAAGAGTAGGAAGATACTTGGTCCCCACTGAAGTCATATGTTGATACCAGGTGTTGTATAATAGTGAGCTGTGTAATTCATGTGGGATGCAGTCGTTGTGTGTGGTGAAGCTGTATTTTAAATGTGTTAACACCCAGGATTCACACTGGGCCACTTAACCTGGTGTCCTCTGTTAAAACGTGACCCGTTTCTCTCTTCCGTCATGTCTATTTCCCCTTTCCTTCTCCCCCCCCCTTTTCCTGGTGATCGTACACCTCATTCTGTGAGAAAAGTTTTTTTTGTCAGGTCATACATGCAAACTTATACCAACATTTGAGGTTACAAGTACCTACTATGAATATATCTTTATACAATTAAATAGATTGTGCTATTTAAGCTTTGGTCCTGTCTTGTTCTAGTTTTGTCAATCATTAGTGGTATGTAGTTATGTTATATGATTGTTTATGTCTATATGTATATTTATATGTGGTTTTGTTGTACATTTATATATGTATGTATGTGCTTTTGAAATTTTATGAAAATTTATGTGGTTATTCATATGTTGTTTTATGTTGCTTACAGCCCTGATGAAGTTACTATAACAGGAACGAAAAGCGTTGGCTGTTGTCCTGTGTTTTTTGGAAGAAAAATAAAGAACTTTTGAAATAGACTGGCTAAACTGTGACTTCATCCCTGGTGCTGCCTCCACCTTTGTTGTAAATGCACTGGGGATCACCACTTCCTGGGGGCTTCTTTTGCAGTAATGCAGGGGAGGCCCATATGACCTCCCCCCTGCACCGGGAACCGCCAACCTCCCTGGGACTCTATGTTTAGCAAATGCAGGGGGGCCACGCAGAGCCACACCGCAGCCCTAGGGGCCAGCACCTCCCAGGGGACTTGATTTAAAATAATGCACGGGGGTGACGTGGTCCCTCTTGCACCCCGGGGACAGCCACTTCTCCGGGGTTTTGTAAATGTAACTAGGGGGGTGCATGCCCCCCATAGCCCGGGAACAACCACCTCACCGGAGCTAAATGGACATTGGAGTGGGGCTTTGTGGCCTCCCTCATGGACCATAGATGGCCCTCGGGACTGCCACCCCTCAGGGATGGCTCTTGCAATGTCCCAAGGATGCCCAACCCTGGGACAATAAAGTTTTCTGTGGCTTAGCAGAAGCACCGCTCCCGCCAAGCTATAGCAAAACTCTGCTATGCTTTGAGTAAGCAAGAGCATGTAAAATGATCTCGTTTACTCGAAGCAGAGCAGAAATACTTTTGGGCAGAGGAAGCTGCATGTTCATCTTTTTCTTCTGTTAAAAAGCAATGCCAGCTCCTGCAGGAGGTGGTTCCCAACGAAAATGTATGGTGCCCTGGGTGGGAACAGTTCACCGAGTATAGAGGCAAGGCCCTGGGAAATGCAATCCCGGATACCGCAGGAGGTGGTCCCCAACGAAAATGACTGAGTGCCCTCGGTGGGACCAGGGCACACAGTACAGCGGCGGGCCCCTGGGACCGAAATTGGCCCAGGAGGAGGGCTGGCCAGGCCCCCCTCCTTTTCACCCCTGTGGGTGGGGTCCTCGGGGCCAAACTCGTCCCAGCGAGACCCTCCTCCCAATTCTAAAAATGCCTGGCCCCAGGAGATGGGGTCCCCAGGGCTGAAATTGGCCCAGGGAAGGGGGGCTACAAAGCCCTCCTTCCCTAAATCAATAAATAATTAAAAGCCCGGCAACTCAGTGGAGGCCGCACCCCTGTTCTGCACCACTGTGCAAACGCGCCTCATGGGGCCCTGCTGGTTGGGGGAATAAGTTCCCTTGGCTCCAGAGGGTCCTTGGGGGCCAACAAGTCTTTCTATTACCTCCAGTAAGTTCCACACAGGGTAATTGGTGCAAGATCTTTGAAGGCCACGCCCCCTTTCTCCATCACTCTGCAAACGTGCCTCCTGGCACACTATTGGCTGGGGGATAACTTCCATTTTACTCTTGGTGGCCTCTGGACTAAAGTGGACTCCTTACCCCAAAGGGGGCGTGGCCTCTGATGACCTCTCAGCAATCCAGCAGTGTTGGCCTTACTGAAGGTAACGAGGGGTAGTGTGCCCCAAAGGACCCCCCCAGAGCCAAGAGGACTTCATCCCCCAACTAGCAGTGCACTAGGAGGAGCGCTTACAGAGTGGTGGAGAAAAGGGTGTGGCCACCGAAAACCTGTCAGCAAACCCACTGTGTGGGACTTACTGGAGGAGTAGTTGCCCCCCAACGATCATCAATAGCCAAAGGCACATCATCCCCTACTAGTAGTGCGCCAGGAGGAGCATTTGCAGAGTGGTGGAAAAAGGGGGTGTAGCCTTCTACAACCTCTCAGCAATCCGGCTGTGTGGGACTTACTGGAGGTAACAGGAGGGGTAGCTGGCCCCCCATATAAATACTTGGGGATTAACTACCCCGTTACCTCCAGTAAGACCAACACAGCGGATTAGCTAAGAAGTCTTCAAGGTCACGCCCCCTTTCTCCACCACTCTGCAAACAAGTCTCTTGGTGCAGTAATGGTTGTTGGATGAAGTCCACTTTTCTTCTGAGGGACCTTGGGGGCCAAGAAGCCCTCCTGATACTCCCATTAAGTCCTACAAAGCGAGATTCCTGAGAGCTGATAGGAGTCCCAGTCCCCCTTTTCCACCACTCTGCAAATGCGACTACTACATAAAAAAACATAGAAATTCACTGAAAAAACACAAAGGTTACACAGACGTTATAGTTAGGTTCAGGTTTCACTCATACAAAGCCAGCGAAATTCAGCAGTTATAGCTAGTTGAGCTCATTATAACTCGCCCCCCACGCAATGCACTGCTTATGACCTCCTATATTACATCACTCACGACATGGTCAGTGACATCACTGATGACATCTCAAATGACATCACAGATGACATCATCTACAGAATCAGACACACCCACTCACACCCCATAGAACCTTTCATACACCCACTCTCACACAACCATTCACAAACCCATTCACAGACCCATACCAGTACTTACACAACCCCCTCACTGATTCATAAATCTACACACACACATATCCATTGTTTCACCCATACAGCCACTCATACACCAACTCAGTCACGAATACAGCCTCTGACATATCCACTCATAAATCCATACAGCCATTCACACACTGATTCAGTCACCTATTCAGCTACTGACACATCTAGTCACTCACCCATACAGTCAATGACACAGCCCCTTACCCATACAGGTACACACAAACCCACTCACTTACTCATACAGATACTAACAGGTACTCACTCACCTATACAGTTACTGACAAAAGCATAGACTCACCCATACAGCAACTCACATTCACTCACTCAGCCATACAGGCACTCATATACCCCATCACTCACTATACTGCCTTTCACATACCCAGTTATTCATCCATATACCACTGACACATCCACTTACTCACCCACACAGCCACACACTCACCCAAACAGCCCCTTACACATGCACTCATTAACCCATACAGCAATTGACTCTCCCACTCACTCATCCATCTAGGCAGTCAAACACCCTCTCACCCACCCACACAGACACTCAGACAACCATACAGGTACTCAGACAACCAATCACTAGAGCCACTCATGTGCCAACTCACACACCCGTGAAGTAACTTAGTCACCAACCGAAAGTCTGATACAGAAATTCACACAACCAGTCACCCACCCATACATTCACTGAGACACCTAATCGATCACTTATGCAGTCAGTCATACACCCTCTGATTCACCAATACACCTTAGTGTATATATATATATATATTGAACACTCAAACTTTCTAAAACCACTCACAGTCACCAGATGATATCATCAGTGATGTCATTTGAGATGTCATCAGTGATGTAATAGGTGAGGTCATAAACAGAGCATTGCGGGGGTCACGCGTTATAGTTACCTCAGCTAACTAGGAAATCTGAGACTACCTAAAATATCTCTGTAACCTTTGTTTTTTTCAGTGTGTATATATATATATATATGTATATATATATATATATATATATATATATATATATATATATATATATAAATAATATAACAGAGTGGATGTAGCCACTCTGTAGTTATACCCTGAGACAGCAATACCTCTGATTTTTGTCCCTTAATAACTTTGCAAGCGTTTGATGAATCTTCTCAAAACTTTCATATTTTTTCCCAACTTATTACTATTTACTTTAAGTGGTAATAGGTAAGGAAATACAATGATATGTTTTGTATATATGTTTAAAACATATGGCGGAGTACCAAAGTACAACCTATATACTACAAAGGTAGTAACACAGTACCTTAACCCGTTCGCTGCGGGTGTCGGCCAACGGCCGTCACGAGCACTACCTCGGTAGTGCGGAGCACTTCCGTTGGCTGAAGCGGCCCCGCCCGCTTAATAGAACGCTTCACACTGGTGCAGAACGTTTAAAGCAGCAAGCGGGTTAAATGCCTTAGATATGACATTTCATTCAGAGCCTTGCATATACCTGGGGTGGACAATGACATAGCTGATGCTTTGTCTCGTTCACAGTGGGGGAGATTCCTTGGGCTCGCCAAGGAGGCGGACAGGACACCGACCCCAATGCCGGAGCACCTTTGGCATGTAGGCAACGTGGTATTTCAACTGGCGGTAGGTTAGCTGTCAGCGTCTACTCGGGCGGCATACGAACTGAGATAGAAGGAATTTTTGGCATCTGGGCCTTGTAGGCGAAAGGCGGTATGGCGTCATTCGGAGGATGTGATCCAGTTTATCTTAGACCTCATTGAGAGAGCCCTTTCCAGGGTTACCATCGCCGGGAAATAGGCAGGAATCTCTTTTATGGGGAAGCTCTTTTGGGGCTATTCCCCTTCCGCTGGCGAAGTGGGGAGAAGAATGCTTGAAGGTTGGGCTAGGGAGCGGGGAGGAGTTCAGCTGTCCCGCTCCTCTCTTTCGTGGCAGACTCTGGCTCGCTTGTTGGAGGTTTTACCTGTGGTTTGCAGAAATGATTTTGAGGCATGCTCGTTTGCCACCCTTATGACGTTTATGTTTTTTGGGCCGTTTTGAGTATCAGAGCTCCTAGGTACCAAAGCAAGACGGGGCATTACTTGGGGTGAAGTGTTCTTATCAGAAAAGGATCTCAATATTTGGCTGGCCAGTTCGAAAACTGATCAGAGAAGCAGTGGGAAAGGTGTGAGCGGAGGCACCCAGTTCTACCTGACACAACAACAGTTTCCCTCAATACCTAAATTATTCTACAATGGATTTAATCCACCTATATACAGTAAATACCCCAACCAAATTAATAACCCACGGAACAGAATCGTACAACAATAATAAAAATATATTTCTTTTATCAAAAATATTTTCATTGATTATACATGTTTTTGAATACTTATTTTCATTTTCAACATAGATTCTAAATTCATAAATCAGCACAGCACAATAAATACAACTAAATCAAATTAAATGAACCCAGGTAGAGATAAACACTACAACTTCACAACAATCATTCAGACCCTACTCACACACACCCAAACAAACCTTCACATTCATAACATATCTGGGAAACTCCACTACAGAATAGCAACTTAGTTGGAAGGACCAAAGACAAGAACTGCAAGGAAGCAGGATGATCTCAGGACAGTGGTCGGCGCGTTTCAGTGGCTGTAAGATGAGATGCCACCTTCATCAGGACCTGCCAGATATTTTGCCCTCACGAGGGATACTCCATCTGGGGAAAAAATATCACCAGAAGGACAGTTCCAAATGTCCTGTATATTACTACAGACTGTTGTATCTAAGTAATTTGTCTGAGGGTCAGACGCTTCTTGACCAGTTGACAACGAGCACCGCTCTCAAAATCCTGAGCGATCCAACACTATGTATCGCTGTTTTAGAATTTTCTAGTAGCTAATCCTAAGGGTTCTACTCCTGAGAAAAGTCTTCAAAGAGAGTATATATAATGACCGTCCATCAGTGTGCAGAGATTCTCGTGCGTAGTACACCAATAATCACAAGAAGCCTAAATAGTGCAAGGAGCCTAGATTGCCCCCAAATCGTCCAACTGCTTCAGAATTCATCAATTGTCTGAGCTTCAATCTACAGTACACTTTCATTTGCGCCGGCCACCCGCATCACTGACGGCACGTCTGTTCATCAGGATGACCCCATCGGACAGTCCAATGGGGTCATCCTAATGTCAAGGGGACATTATGCGGCTTTATGCGACATTATGCGGCTAGGGCGCTGGTCGTCAGACTGTTTCGGTGATATGTGAGAGGGAACGTGGGGAGGCGCACCAGTCATCCTCTTTGTTGTGAGTTTCAGTCTATTTTTCTCTTTGCACCTTCTGTGGCCGGACCCCACTCGACGGAGTAAACTCTTTGGATAGTGGGTCATTCTTTCATCAAATGGTCTCAGGTTCAGGCGTGCCAAAGTTATTTTGGGAAAATGTTGGGTTTCAATGAACATCTGTTTAGAATTGTGTGGAAGGGCAAGGGAGGCATGGAGGAAACTTATACCATGTTTGAATAAAGCGATGGTGAGAGGCCACTGCCCGGATATTTTGTTGATACATCTCGGTGAGAATGGTCTTTGTGGAGTGAAGGATGTGGTGTTGCTCAGGGCAAAGAAGAGGGATTTGTCCTTGTTGAAGGAGCGATGGTCGGGATGCCATGTTTTGTGGACTGAGCTGGTTCCACGGAGGATTTGGAGAGGTGCAATGAGCCCCAGAGCTATTGACAGGGCAAGGAGGAGAGTTAACTCTGAAATTTCTAGGTTTTGCCGCAGCCTGGGGGTTGGGAGATTGACGCACAAAGATTTTGTTTTGAGGCAGTGGAGTTTTTCAGGGATGATGGAGTGCATTTATCCAGGCTTGGTATGGATTTGTATCTGTGAAAATTAGAACACTATTGTCCAGATGCTTGAATGTTCAGGGGCTTGGAGTCTGAAGCATTATTATTATTATTTTTTTATTTCCCTATGATGAGTTCCCCCCCCCCCCTGCTTTCTGGGTGGCGGGGGTTATTTAAGTGTTGACAGTTTTGGCAGAGGTTTGTTGATTAATTGTTAAGTTGGATTATCGACAGGGAAAGGATAGGTTGGTTAATTTTGGTTAGGTTACAGGTTGGGTGATTGCCAGCTGTAAAGGGGCAGGCATGGGAGTTTGTTAACGGACGGGTTGTGTTTATAGGTTTATGCTGGGGTACGGTGATGTAATTTTTTGTATTGTTTGGAATGTTGTACTGTACGGGTGTGGGCGGGTTCAAAGAAATTTTAGGGGAGTGGGCGGGGTGCGGGGTCAGGTATGTGATTTATTTAGTGAGGCTTAGTTTGGGAAGGCTTTTGCCGAGGTTTATTAAAATTGTTATGTGCACCTGCTCCATGTTGCAATGTACGGGTGTGGGCGGGTTCAAAGAAATTTTAGGGGAGGGGGCGGGGTGCGGGGTCAGGTATGTGGTTTATTTAGTGAGGCTTAGTTTGGGAAGGCTTTTGCCAGGGTTTATTAAAATTGTTATGTGCACCTGTTCCAATAAAAGCAGCCTTTTCCCCACAAATCATGGTCCGTGGTCTGCTCCCCCCATCCCTCCCTCCCAAACACTGGTGGCGGAAATGTGCGAAAAGGATAACCAATTTCACAAAAAAAACCTCGCTCACTTAACCACGCCCTTTTCCCCCCACAACACGGGAGAATGACGTCTTTGGGAGGCTCCCTTTGCATATTTAATCATCGTTACAAGAAAATTCTAGTGAAGCAGAGAAAAAGCTAAACTTGTGATATCACGAAGTGCCCGAGGACAGGGCTCTGTAAATTTTCCATATTTGACGATGTACCCTTCTGTATGAATGTCAACCCTGTATGCGCCAATGGCTAATTTCCTTACGACATGTAGCAAAGATTAGATTTTTTTTTCTCGCAAAAAACCTCCTTCATGAGACACAAAGTTCTTTATCGTATAACTTGAGAACACTCTGTTACAGCAGAGTGGAACATTTAAAATCCTAAGTTATTCAAAAGTCTTACTGACCGCAAGAATGTTGATAAGAAATACTTGATGCAGATGGCAACCAGAAGAAGGCATGCATTGTTATGTGCACTAAAAGCAGATTCCATAAACATTACATGATGTTGTTGACTATGGCCTCCACTTAATATCCTCCCACATGAAGGGCAAGAAATCCAAGATATTTATACAAATTCCCTGCTCAGCTTCTGTTCAAGTGCAGCGAAGGACCATTGATTTTCCAAGTGTCAGACAAAAAGGAAACCATAATATTGTCCTTTGAGTGCTCTCATTCTCCTAGCAACAAGGCCTCTGCTTGAGGCCATTGCTGCCCCGGTGTAGCTACTTGGGTTGCCGAAATAAGGCAGCTGCATACAGTTGCTCTAAGTTAGTACCACCCTTTTCAGAGGGAATTTTAAAGTTGGTGCTTTATGACATTGGCGTTCCTAATGTCAATGAAAAAAGAAGAAAATAAATCACTGTTCTGTATGGATAACTTTATCATGACGTTGTACTAAAAATGGACCTAACTGTACGAGGGCAAAGTCTATGCTTTAACAGACCTTACACATAAAAACAAAAACACAAGTTGCAAGTTCCCTTCCCTTTGAGAGTAGGCAACAAAAGGCAAACGTGCAAACACACACAGCTAGTATTTGCCTTTAGCATGACTATTTAACATGCCCTGTCACTTAACTACTTTGTGTAAATGTGCTCTTTTTAAAAGGGAGTAATGCCATCACTCACAGTGTGGGCTGCAATTGGCTGAAGTGGACTGGGCCACTGTCCATTGCTGTATGCTGTAGTGGGTGGACAAAAAACATGAATGACAAAATAAGTTACCAGTGGGTGAAAGGGGATGGCTGAAACACAATTTGTATTATATAAGACATATAAGTTTAGTTAAAGCAAAAGGTTAAGGCTAATACCAGACCCAAAGGGAAAGAGAAACAGCAGTAGGTAAGTGCTCCTTCCAAATTGTCATTAACACAAAACATCCTAATTTGACATGATGGCTGATAGGAATCAGGCCCATCCAGCATAGGTGTTCTCACATCTTTGTCAATTAGATCCACATCGTGCCCTCTAGATCGAAGAACAGGCTGAGTTTGAAATGACTGGTGGAATTCTACGCACGTTTCGGCACAACAGGAGTGCCTTTGTCAGGAAGAGGGCCACAGCAGAGACAATTGATGAATCTGTGAAATGAAAGTTGCCTTAATGAATAAAGAGGGTTCTTTCACGAACTGAAGATTTCTATTCTCATGATTTTCCCTTAATTTATTCAATGCAAATGTCCGATTTTGTAATATTGTTGCGTTCGTGAAAGATCCCTCTTTATTCATAAAGACAACTTTCATTTCACAGATTCATCAATTGTCTCTTCTGTGGCCCTCTTCCTGACGAAGGCACTCCTGCCACTCAATTTTCAATTCTCATTGTTCTTTATATATTGTGCTTATGTATCAGTTTGGTACAATATGTCACCACTCCAACAATGTTTTTAACTCGTCTTCAGTATGTTTTCGAGTCTGTATGATGGATATGAAAGAGAATGAATATTACATTTTTTCAAACTGTTGAAAAACTTAATAAATGCTGATTTTGTATTTTTGATAAAATTAATTGTTGACTTTGGTTCTTTCCAATCATTATCGTTTATGTATTTGCATTAATCATGGTCTACATATTGGTTGCCTTAAATCTGTACATTGACCCTGACACAGAACAGTATGGTCAGCTCTGTTTTCGTAACAGAAGAAAGGGGGCAAGGTTTCAAGAAACTTTTTCTCAGGTTGAGTAAAAGTATTAAAGGCAGGAAATCTTGGCACTCAGACGGGAGCTCGCTGTGGAGCAGACGTGTTGCCACAGGGAACTTTGAGGGTCCGGATCAAGACTTCTGCCTGGCTGTGAAGAGCTCCTCCAGCCGAGTTGGCAAGAATGCTGAACACTCTTTCGGTGATGTATTCTTTTTGATTATTGGCATTGTGATGTGTGAGTGTGTCTGTGTACACATTCAGGTCTCCAGTGGTTATAAACATCTATTGTATTTAGTGTATATAGCTTTCTGATTATTTGCATTTAACAGTGTTAATTTCTTGCAGTGGACGTCCAGTATTATCTGCTTGCATTTTAGTCCATGTATTTAATAGTTGCATTTTCTTTCTTATAAGTGTGTTATTATTGCTTGCAAATATATAAATATATATACACATCAGATAATACTGTACATACACATTTATTTGTTGTTTCATTTGACATCTGGGAAAGCATTTCTGTCAGAGTGTTGCACAAATGAAGCCCCATGCTTTATTCTGAAAACTGTCTTTTGATTTTATGAGAGCAAAATCACTTTCCAGGTGTGTTTTTTGGCTTCGCCGTGTGTGCCCCTCCGCGTTGGAGAGCTGTATTTTCTAATATTTGGGAGGGCGAAGCAATACACATGCATCCTCATGTGTAGAAAAAAACAATGCTGTCACTTTAAAGCTCCCTTTAAGTGCCTCAGTGCCAGCAAGCCCTGCAGAAACACTAGGTGACAGAGTAAATTGAGCCATTCCGTTCATTTTCCTGCCATTTGTAGAAGGATCCGAGAACAAAGGCTCTGTCATAATAGGTTTATCTTCATAGAAAATGTAATTAAAGCAACATTTTAATTTTACACTTTTTATGTCTCGCCTACAGCCAGCTATAGCTGTGTGCTGATGAACACCTATTGAGATCAGTACAATACACGGGCATTCAGTAAGCCCCTGAGTCATGATCGGTTATCCTCCTCATCTAACTCATTTTCATGCTCTTAATTCAATGGCTTTCCTCCCTATTATTGTGTTTGTCCCATCATCCAAGGGGCATTTTGGGTTTCACTTTGTTGTGATTCAATGTTATTGTCTTTCAACTACTGACATCATCAGATCAACCATTGCAAAGCATCAACGCACAATAAAATTCATTTAGGGATTGTCACTGCAGATGCGGTGATCTCTTTGAATGGATTTTCTTAAGACATAACAAAATTCATTAAAAGGTGGCCACAGCACATGTACATGCATTGCAGCCAGTAAGAAAAAAGGGAAAACTTTGGCAAAGTCAAAAGGTTTTATGAGTGCGGCCTATCATAGCTTTGCTAATGATTGATCTTCAGTTCTCATTTGCTACAAAAACTCGTATTTTCTCATATGAATGTATTTGATTGAGAGAGAGGTAATGGTGGGTTTCTGAAGGTTGGCTGTTTTTACTCTTTTGGAAGGGGTGAAAGGTCGGGGTTCTCCATAATATCAGAATGTGTGAGGAAGAAGAGCACTCATTGCTGTGCTGGAGGGTTTTAACCCTTTCTGAGTGTTCTAGTTTTCTGTGCCAGTCTAGTGATGTGCACCTAATAAGGAACTTGGAGAGATTCAGCCCCCATCTGGACTGTTCAAGCCCCTTAACCACTTGCATGCTAATGACAAGGTGAACTCGTCATGAGGCACACTGGATCTGTGCTCATGACAAGGTCAACTCGTCATGTATAATGGGAAACATAAATCTCCAGCACAGGAGGGGAAAACCCCTTAGCAGCCAAGTGGTTAATCTAGCACCTCCTTAAAAGAGGACCTTCCATTGTGGCTAATAGGAAAATAGTTTGTTGACGTAGAAAGATTTATAATACAAGTCTTAACACAGCAAACATTTCAAGCTTGCAATAGCCCTAGACACAAAGGATGTTGGCAATCAAAATTGTGAAATGCTTTGCTTCAAAGGTATGTGTGACGTCTAGATGTTATTCTAATAAGCTATAAAAATGGACTTGACTTGAGAGGCTTATAGCGTCGAGATATTCCATTCCTTCAAAAGGATTACATTTTGATCGGAGCACATACTATGAGGATTACGCTAAACAAAGATCTAGGCCAGATATAAACTTGATATCGAGGAGCATAGAGTCCCGAAGTTATACTGCTTGAGATATTTTAGCAACAAAGTTACTCATCCTGGAATAAGGCTATGGATCATGCCCTCTAGAGGGGGTTTGTGGGCCCAGGGAATGGGTGATTAGGCTATTAATACACAAACTATAATGCTCTTGCATCTTATGTCCTTGTAATGTCTACAGCTTAATGCCATTTTCAAAGTCATTACTGACACTAGTATCATGTCAGTGACAAAAGAACAATAAGGAGGAGAGCACGGCCTTGGGAAAGAGACTGACCAAGGAACACTAGCCACTACTTCCTTGGAGCGCAAGCAGGGAAAGGGAAAATGAAATTGCACATGGGACTCTTGACGCAAGAGCAGCTGCAGGGTGATATATCAGCTCCACAGGTGTTAGAATAGAAATGTTTCCGCTTACGCATTATCCTATGTAAGTTAGCATTTGCGGCACCCTTTTCTATTCAGACGCCCTTTTGAATCATGATCTAAACTAATCCTTCGCTATTTCTGAGAAAAGGCCTCTGCTGGGTTTCTGTCTCCTAGGTTGGGTTTTGCTTCACTAATGAAAAGAGTGTTCTTATTAGCAAATACCTTTCTCACTAGATAAAGGCCTTCTCCCACTTGTCTGGTGAAGGCCCGACTGGAACAACCTTGGACTTTGCAACTTCGTGTAAGATATGAGCACTGAGATTGTTTTTTTCTTGTATTCCATTGCTTAGCAGCACCTACCTGGGAAATTCCACTATGTGCGTGTTCTAGCCCAGTTACGAAATGTACATAATGTATCTTAATGCTTGTCGCTTTCAGTCCCTCTGCAGCACTCCTAGCAACTGGGCAGACTGCGCTCCGCTCCGAGTGTATTTTGAATAAACAGATATTAGTTTGTATTCTCTACAGTTTGACTAACTTTATTTGGTATGGAAGGGTGAAAGGTGGTCATTAGTGACCCGGGTGACCCGAAACGGGCCACTTCCTTCACATGTTGATAGCCCAATGTAATCAGGGCTAGACCAGAATTGAATGAACGTGCTCCTGCTTACCAAGAGTGCCTTGCATGTTTCCTGAGTGAAGCTTCACAGAATTACCACGCAGCGCGTCTGGGCCAAGAATTCCAAAAGCAGGACAGTGCTTCTGCGCAACCCTCCGAAAAGAGGCTTGCTACCTATACTGCATAACTAATGAGTCGCTACCTGTTCAGCTTTCAATTGCTTTGTAGCTAGATTTGCATCATTATACATCATATGTATATGCAACACACTTCTACCTTTGCAAATTCGTCCACTCTATCAAATGCAAGCTCAAATACTACAAACACATTCCTACCAGTTAACACTCAAATCCCTCCTTCCTCTCATAATCCTCTTATTTCTTTAACTGAACTTTCCCCTATGCTGCACTTGTCCAACCATTCCCCTTCTTGCCTCCGGAAAGTTAACTGAAATAATTTTTTTTTGCTCTCAGAGATTTCTCAGTGATTTAGCGCCTGTTCCCCAGGGCAATAATCAAGGAGATCTACCATCCCCACACTAGAATAGTAAAAAATGTCCTCACTTTCAGAAAAACCATCTTTCTACCCCTAAACCTTTCAAACCTCTGTCTACTTTTTTTTACAAACAATAGAATGAGTAGTCTTCAGCTGCCTTACGCAGTACCTCACCACAAATACCCACTGTAAGGATAGGCTTCTACTGAATGTAGTATGCTGAAACAGGTTGTGCATAGATTTCCAACTTCACAGTCAATTCCAAAATCTTTCCTGAGTATCAGTTCGGCCCCAAAATGTAAATATTCACCTTCATCATGTCGACCGTGACCTGTAAACCATGGTACCTCGTTCAAATGCTTGAAATTCAGCCCCACCTTACATTCGCTGGTGCACTGCAAATCTCTATATGTGTTTCGTGCAAGCATTAAAATTACACCATAGCTCACTTCCCCCGATCTTGCAAAAAATGTAACCTGTTAAAGGCACCTCCTCAAACACTTGAAAATCCAATGCCTCATCTTCCAGCACCTTTTCCTGATTTAAATATTTTTTTTTTACTGTTTCCACCGTTTCACTAGATTTCTCTTGACCCTTCACCTAAGATTAGTCGCCACCTGTCAGAACCCCTTTCAAAGGACTATGGGGCATGCAGGGGATTACTGGGGCCAACTGTGGTTATGAGAGAGCACAAGTTTGAAAAAAATGTATAAGTACGCCATATTTACAAGCACGTAGTTAGTTTAAACATGTTTTGCACACGAGTGTTTTATATCCAGGAGTGAAATATACAGAGTGGTTTATATTCAGTAGTGAAATGTATAGAATGTTAAGTAGAGTAACTATAATTATAACGGTCTGAGATTAATGTAGAAATGTTGGAATATATGTGAAAACCTCATGTTCTCATGTTAAAAGAATCATGTCCGAATTAAATGTAACTTTGAAAATCCAGTATTATGTGTAGGCCTTAGGGCAATTCACAGCAAACCTGAACGTGCTGCTAAATTAATGTGAGATAAGGTTGACATGGTTCTTCCAAATGTACTATTGAACTTAGGGTTAAAAGTATATGCTTTATAGATGTGTTATTTTAGAAACGTATGCTAGTTAAGAATGTTTGCTGTTTAAATCAAGTTAACGTTTTAAGAGTGCAGGGACCTGCCGCATGTAAATCAGGTAGGCCAGAGGAGATAATGTCATGTCGTGTAAATCGTCATGTGCTCGTTAGAGAAGAGGTCGCGAGGTGTCCAGCACCGAGCTTTGAGAGTGTTTTATGACTAAAGATATGGTGGAGTCTGGAATTTGAGGCCCACTGCTGGATGAGCTGTATGCAGGTGCGAGGGTCCTAATCAGCTCGAATGAAAGGGACTTTGTTCAGTGGCGCCTTGCGCAGGCCTGTAGGAGTTTCCAGGAATTTCAGGGGGTATCAGCGCACTGAAGAAGAAGCCTGGGAACCAAGGTCAACTATAACGAGGGTCTTCAAGAGTACCATCATGGAGTTTGCCGCGCAAAGATGTACCACGTGAGGGGCGTCCCAAGGGGCGTTTCTATTGGAAATGTGATTTGGTATTAGGGAAAGCGACCCGGGAGGAGAGCAGAGCAGATGATTTTGGGAGCCTAAGGAAGCGGATGGGTAGGCAGATAGGCTGATCAGGAGAGACCCATCATCAGAGAAGAGACAAAGAGAAGTGCGTGATCTTCTTAGGAAGTCACCACGGCTGACACCTAGGGGGTTAAGATCTTGCTAAGTAGGGATGTCATTTAAAATAGTGTAGGGACAGACTAACCTAAATTTTCTTTTCTGTAATGACTTTGAGATTGCAACTTATATCTATTTTGACAACCCTTATGGTTTTTGAGCTTGTACTTATTATTTTGTTCTTCAGACTTAGATTATTCAAGAAGTTCATGTTTATAGTGATACCAATTTACCTTTTGAATCTCATTTTGAGAAGTTTGTATCTTCAGTTATCTTTGACTTTATATTAAATCTTTAAAACTTAAATTTGGTCAGTGGTCATTTAGAGTGGTGTAAGTTCTTAAATTGATTGACTTATTGCGAGATTACCTTTTACTCAAAGACAGGTACCAACGATTCAGTCGACATAGTTTGGGATTTGGTAAGATAATTAGTAACCAGTAATCCCGCGTTAGCAGTTATTGAGGTCTTTTACTCCTGATGTCATGGGGCCTGGCCTACTATGGATTCTGCTCAAATAGCCCAGGTACCCCTTCTGCACGTGGCCTCAGTGGTAGCTGTGGTCGAGCAGCCGAGGCTCTCTCGGGGGGAAATGTACATACAGTTCAGTGAACATGACCCATAACTCAAAGTGCAAACAGCACAACAATACATCAATGTCCAGCCCAATAATTGATTTTATAAGAAAAGTAGTATTTTATTTCTAAATCTACTCCTGCAAGGAAGTACAGTTTTTTGTTTTTTTATTTATTATGATTTGGGACTCCAAAGAGTTCCACATAAAATGAAGAAGATACATCCAAAAATCAACATTACACTCCATAAAAAGAGAGATTTTCTGGATTTGTACGGTACTAAATTCATCACATCATATAAAACCGAGAAAAAACATATATATGGAAACCATATACAGGAGTTGCGTAAGTGACAAAGTCTTTCCTGTCTGGCAATGCCCTCCCAAGCTCCCGTTACGATTCTTAAAGGGAGTAAATTCAGCCTAAGCAACAGAATAACTCTACGTACTTCAAGGAAGTACAGCATTCAGAAGCAACAACACAATCCCATTGCAGTCGGGGCTCTAGTAGTTGTCAGGTGAATCCCTGTCCCACCCTCCTTTGTCTAACATTTTCAGGGTTATTCGCAATTCACTAGAAACCATCGGGCCATAATCAAGAGTTTGCCTTTTGATTTTTTAGCCTTTTAGCCTTAAGTGTCCAAGGAGACGCAGCACCATCATCAGCAAGTCCACAGGGGACCAATTGGCCCAGTTCATGTCTTACCCACTCTCCCAGCACAGAAAAGTTCAGCGATGCAGTGGACACCTTCAACAAGCCCATCTCAGTTCAGAGAAGTAGGTAGCGTCTGACATCACAGGCTTTCTCTCCTGAGAAGCGCTACCACAGGTCTCACAGATGTTGGTGCAGCTCCCTGCTCGTGAAGATGCAGTAAGTTGATTTTGTTTAAAGCGGGAATCCTTTCTTCAGCTCCCGACTAGAGCCAGTGAGCATGCGGCATCGCCCACAGTGCCTCTGAAAGTTCTAGTCTGTGAGTAGGGGGCAGTTCGCTTGCAGTGTGGGTCCAACCTGCGCATCATAGCCTCAGTCTCTCCTTAGGGGGTTGGCCCAAATATTTTGGCAATATTTGTACAGGCAGCCCCTCTTGGCAAACGGGGCTTCCGTGGCATGTGGGTATATGGGTGCAGGCTCTTCCACCACAAGCACCCTGGTTCAGACGGTCACAATTGTTGGCACTCCTTGAAGTGTTAACTGCTGGCCCCTTCTGGCATTTGGGGTCACCGCAGCATGGCAGTATGGGTATAGCAAGGCTCGCATGATGCTCAACACACAGATCACTCTACAGCAGCCCTCGCCAGGCATCTGGGGGTCTCCGAAAACGATCCTGCACATTGGGTCACAGCCAAATCAGTGTGCAGCCGAACCCTCAAACTTCGCCCAGTGAGTCCTCACGTTAGGGCTCCCACTGGACCTTGCTACCACCAACGCTCTCCACCTCCTCCTCACAGGGTACATGGTCTTGGTTTCCCTGGGTGATATCCCCTCACCCAGCAGGAAACCCGCAGGCCTTAGATGCCAGTCCTGATCACAGGCAGTTGTCTTGCAGAGCTTACCCTTCGCACACAGCCAGTCTTTCTGCTTGGCAGATGATAAATCTTAGGGGAATCAGCATCCCCTTCTTTTATATTCCTTTTCCAGATACCAAATGTGATTTAAGGTCTGGGTCTGAAGTTTTATGTTGAGGTTCTGCTTCTTTCGAAACGGGCACTTCTCCCTTTCTTCTTTCTTCCTGAAAGATGACTATCACAGCAGGCACGACCACGAAGCTGATTGTCCACAACACAATTCATGGGAGTGAGCAGGGATCACACCTGTTTGTCAACCACAATAATACGTGTATCTAATGAGGTCAGAATGTTTGGCACTATTTAATAAGCAGAAATGGGTAAATAAGGTAATAGCTACAGACCAACAATGTTGTTCAAAAGGTGTGGCAATAGTTATTAAAAAAACTCAGGAATAGAACTAGGTAGAACACAGGCAGACACAAAGGGACGTTGGGTTGTTGCAGAGATAAAAACTCGGGGCAACACCTACACGTTAGCTAGCTACTATGGGCCAAATGAGGATGAGGTTAGCTTTTTTAACAATCTTTGTTCCGCCCTGCTAGACTTCGAGGCCCCATTGATAATAGGTGGGGATTTCAATCTACTATTGAACAATGAGTTGGATAGGTCTTCCTCTCGCACACAAATTTATGCGCCCCGTGTCAGAGCCTGCCTTTTAGCTAGGTTAGAAAACATAAATTATGTGATGTATGGCGAAAAAAAAGGGAAATGTAAGGGACTATTCATTTTTCAGTAAAAAGAATGGTCACTACTCCAGGATAGACTACATTTTAATGGATTGTTTGGAAGTAGATAAGGTGAAAAAAGTGGAATATCTGCCCATTCACATATCAGATCATGGTGCAATAGAAGTAAGCATCAAGCTCCCCTCTACTCCACTAGGTAAGAGGTGGGCATCAAATAGAAGACTGCTGTTACAAACTGATGTAATGGAGAAAATTAAATTAGATGCGGTAGCCTTTTTAAATCAAAATCCGCATCTGTCCATGTGGTTTGGGACTCTTTCAAAGCATGGCTGAGAAGAATGCTGAAGGGGCGGCTGCAGGGTTGGTTAAATCACAAAAAGAGAAAACAGCTTAATTGGAGGAGCGATTGAGAAAATCTGAAGCAAGATTAAAATCCGGTCAAGTTCAGGGGGAAGAAAAAGATAAATTGATGGGTACACTGGAGGATCTACAACGTGAATATATAGGTTAACATTGGAAAGAATTATGCTACAGAAGTAGGAAGCAATTAGAATGAGAGAGTTTGGCCAGGGTGAAGAATGTGGTAAACTGCTAGCTAAAAAGAGTAGAACAGACAGGTCTCAAAACTTTACTACCAGGATTAGACTAGAAAATGGTGATGAACCTTCCGCTCAGTTTTCGGATAATAAGAGTGAGATTGAGAGGGAATTTTGTAAATTCTTCCAAGACCTGTATAGGGAAGATCTAGAGCCAGATAAAACAGCCCTAGATCTTTGGCTGGCACAGAAACAGCTTCCTAAAGTGAGCCTGGAAGGATTAACACTACTTAATCAAGACATAACAGGGAGTGAAATAATGGAAGCTATTAAGAAAAACAAAAAAAGGCAGGGCAGCCGGCCCAGATCTGATCCCAAATGAGATTTACCTGTTATTTGATATCTTCCCTATGTGGTTGAAACTATTTATTGATATTTTAAGGGATCGTTCCCCATTACCAGATACCTGGAAAGAGGCAACTATCATCCTGATCTTAAAACCCGGTAAAGATCCCACACAATGCCAGTCATATCGCCCGATATCTTTATTGAACTCCGACTACAAAATCTTTACCAGTATCATCAACGCACGATTAAGTAAAATAGCTGGGGCAATATTACATGATGATCAGAAGGGTTTCCTCCCCGGGCGGCAGATGAATCATCTTTTCATCTCTCTAATTGGTGCAATAGACCTGGCAACCGCGGCTAGAGTTCCATTAACAATTAGAACACTGGGCGCTGCAAAAGCCTTGGATCGCGTTAACTGGTGTTACCTGTCTAATGTATTAGAGGCTTTTGGGTTCGACCTCACCCGTAGAGATCTGTTGGGGAAAATATATAGTCAACCACGAGCCCAAACATTAGTAAATGAGAGCCTTTCAGCTCCAATATCATTAGGGAGAGGTAACAGACAGAGCTGCCCGCTGTCTCTTTGACATATATGGAGCCATTCATCAAAAGAGGGAAGAGGAGTAGAAGTCCATTCAGTTCCCCTGTATAGATACTCAACAATCAAAATTGGAATGGACACTGGTATCTACTATAACCATTGGTTATATTTGAAAACCCTCATAGACGCTATATATATGGAGCCGTTCGCTCAAAGTCTTAGGCTAAATAATGAAATACAACCCTTTTCAATGAATGTTTTCTTAAGGAAACTTACCCTATATGCGGATGACTTAATCCTTTTTACATCTAATGTCAACCAAGCCCTACCAAGTTTATTAGGTGAAGTACAGTTCTTTGGCAAACTGTCAGGCTATGAGCTCAATAATAGTTAAACTGAGATAATGACATGGAACACGGAAGTGCAGGGTTTCAGGGTGTCAAAGGAGATACGGTATCTGGGAATTACCATTATATAAGAGCTGTCTTTACTTCCTAAAACAAATATAGCTCAATTATCTAAAGAAGTCGATACGCTCCTCAAAAGATGGCAGAATCTACCGCTAACACTCTACGGCAGGGTATATCTGGTTAAAATGTGTGTTCTGACGAAGTTCACTTATCTTATTAATAATATCCCTTTGACTTTTGACAAAACTCTCTTAAAACAAAATCCATGGTAAGATCTCTTCCTTTGTTTGGGCTGGTAAGGGGATCAGACTCTCCTGGAAAAAGCTCAGACGAAAACTGGCACATGGAGGTCTGAGTCTACCAGACCTACAGATATACTGTTGGGCATACCAATTGCAAAACAGCAGAATGCTCCTAAATAGGCCGGATGATCATCTGATGGGCCACATGTTTAAGGCTATGTTGCACGGGAGTCCAGCCGAGGGTTCATGTAAAAATTTGCTGCCCCAATTTCTTTTTTTTTAAACTTTGCTTAAAGGTTTTACATGCTGCCCCCAAACTATGGTTTGACTGTCGTAATATTTTAGGCATTCCCTATTACAGTGAGTGGGCACCGGTGTGGGACTCCCCAGGCACTCTGGAATGTTTCAACGATGTTGTATCCCAACCTTTGAAAGAGGCAGGGGTGAAGAGGTGAGGTGATATAGTTGAAGGAAACAGCTGTCTCTCGTGGGATGCCTGGAGCCGTTTAACTAAAAACAGCTTCTCCAGATTTAAATATTATCAAATATTAACCTGGTGTGAACACCAACACTGGCAATTCCCAGGAGACTGTGCAAAGGAAGAGGATCTCCAAGACACAAACCCAAGGAAGAAGGAAATCGCTCTTTGGTACAATTACTTACTGAAGGCTGCTGACAGGAAACTGGACCCCCCCCAAAAGGTCTGGGATAAGTGCTTGCCAGATGAAGAGCTCCAAACGTTATGGCAAGTATCTTTGGATAAATTATATTGTTTAATTAAATCTGCTGCACTAAGAAAGAACCACCTCTTTACCATCAACAGGATATATTGGTCAAGATTCCATGCCCAAGAGGCAGACGACATTCATATGTTTTTAACCTGTTCAGTGTTGGAGGATTATTGGAAGAACGTGGGTAAGACCCTGACTGAAATACTTGGTTAAGAAATAGAGGTAAGCCTAGTACTATTATTTTTTGGTATAGTACAGCCTTCAGAGGGGTAGGTGGCTATCACCATTGAAAAGGGTAAATTGGTGTTTTATTTGATTCTCTTGGCTAAGAGAGAAATTTGTAAAAAGTGGCGTCAGGCAGATCTCCCTTCCTGGAGGGAACGGTGGAACTCAGTTAGCTATTTTAAAGATTTAGATCAAAAGGTTAATTGTTTTAGTAACAGAAGAGAGCATGGCCTTTTGGGGGGATGATTAGATCAGGAGTATTGTGGAGGGTGGGCAGAATCTTTTAAAGAACTGTCCAATTATTACACATCTCGGTCAGTCTACGATGTGCAATGTGGGTTTGCCCCCATAGAACATCAGCTGAGATCAGACCCTCTAAGTTATAAGCATTTGGGTTGCTGCCATCGAGAGGATGATTATACAATAGTATGGAAGTTATATAAGGACTTAAAAAAACAGTAATAAGTGTATCAAAATGTTAATCCCAGACCCCCCTACTCCATGATTCCCCTATAAGTCCCATCTCTCGTCCTGAGATGAGTAGAGGCACCTTCCTTGTCGTCTATCAATAAATCAAAGAGCAGTCTTTTGAAATGTAAAGACAATCTCTTCCTGTACCCTGCAGTTTGTCCCCACCCAGGTCAGAGGAAAGCAGCAATACACAAATCTGTCTGGGAGGGATTCCTCTCCTTATGTCTTCACCAGGCAGACATGGGCTTCCCAAAATGGATCCCAGGGTCCTCCATACAATGTACTATTGCAGGCAAACTCACTCAGTGTACATTCACAGCATACTTTGCGTCCAACGCTGTTACCTCTATGCATTGTACCCTTACATGTACAAATTCATTCAGTACCCTCACTCATTCTGCCCACACTGGTCAGCACTGAATTATTTCGATCTTTAACCAGGGAGTGTTATTTACAAACACACACACTGCCTAAAAACACCCAGTATGGGTGCGTTGCACAACACTTCACCCTTCATGTACTGTACTCCACAAAAGAACACACACCCAGCACATGCTTCCCCTGCACATACACTGCACAGCACTACATCACATGCACTAACCACATGCACTGCACAGTACTGCCCCATTCTTGTACCATACCCTTCCCAGACACTCCTTTGCTGCACAGCACTCCACATCTTGGGGAGAGGAGTTGGCCTAACGGCTAGGGCGCTCGACCTCGGGCCTGGGGATCTGGGTTCGAGTCTCGGTAACAACGCCAGAAAACCTACTGTGATTCTGGGCAAATCATTTAATCTCCCTGTGCCTAAAAAATGAATGTGTGTCCTCATGTAACGTAACTGGTGCTATCTAAAGCGCTCTGGTACCTGATTCGGTTTGGGTCTAGTTCGCGCTATATAAAACTCTGCGAAAAATAAAATAAAATAAAAATCTTACCTATTTTTTTTGTAATATATCTTTATTAACATTTTGCATTACCATTTCAAAGACAATTTAGATGTTCTCAAGGCCACATATGCGGAGCATCAAAACAGAATAACATAGCGAGTATATTCTGATTACGTCATATATTATCTTCCAAACCAGTCCCATTCTAAAGGCGCTCTAGTGGCATACATGTTCCTTTATCTCATTCCAGCCCACACTGAATATGCCATGCTATCCACAGTGTTAAATTTCCGGGGTCTACTAGTGTCTGCGTACTCCCCCCCCCCCCCCCCCAACACCCCCCTTCAACTCAAACAGCCCTCCCTCGCCATGCCTGGTCTTTCTCTTCCAGTATAACTACTCATCTCTTAATCGTACAGTCCATATCCATTCATTATCCAGTAAATCCTAATGGGTTGATCCCCCTATCTCCTGTGTATCCCATGACCCGTGCTGTGCCTGTGCATTCCTGTCATCCTCCTCGTTTTGTGCACTATCCATATTATCATTTGTCAATTTCCCTAACATCGCCCTCCATGCCCGCACATTGTCCTCCACCTTTTCATCCCTCCTAGTCTGTTGCATTCTGAGTATCTCGGCTGTCGCCTATTCCGTCACATCTTGTTTCCATCGCAGCACTTTGGGACAACTTTCGCTCAGCCATGATATGGCAATCCGCCTCTTCGCCAATACCAGTCTCAAAAGAACAAATCTCCTACTCAGGCCTTTCTCTTTAGGTCTGGGCAACAAGCATAACAGCACCACCTGAATCAATCTTGCTATCCCCCACCTTGTCACTTCACGCCGCACATTCAAGTCATCTGTCGAGAAGCCTTGCAATTCCGGGCAGGACCAAACCATTGGGGGAATTCCGCATCCGTTTCTCTGCATCTGGGGCACAACCCCGAACGCTCCGGGTAAATCTTATGTAGCCTCTTGGGTGTTAAATAAACCTGGTATATGTAATTACATTGAAAGAGTTTGAACCTTGAATTTGTGGTAGTCTGCTTCACCCCTTCATGTATTTTAACCCAGTCTTTCTCGGCGATGGGGTTTCCCATTTGGACCTCCCGTCTTGCCTGCACTTGCAGTGCCCTGACCACCCCATCCTCTCAAATCGTCCGATAAAGATGCGAGATCAATCTGAGCCCTTGGGCCTTCATTAGTAAGGTCTGTAACACTTTATAAACAGAGGGCTCATCCAGAAACATTGACCACAGTTCCCTTGCGACCTGTGCTATTTTCCCAAATTGTAGGAACTGTACCGGGCCTAGTTCAAAAGTTTCCATTGCCTGCTCCCGCGTCACATACTGGTTATTATTATAGCGATCCCTCATGGTCAAGCAGCTCCCCTTCCGCCATCTCTGCACCGACATGGTCTCAGATATCTGCTGGAAGGGTCGGATAACCCATAATGGAATGTCTGGGGCATACGGGGCTCTCTTCACCACTCTCTGGATTCCCACCACGTGTCGAACAATAAGAGGACTAGTCTCAGGCACCCATGCCCCCAACATTAATAGCTCAGGCAGATCTCTGCCACCTAGCGTTCCCGCCAGCAGCATCTATTCCCAGTTATCATTTCCGTAGAGGCAATGTGCCGCATGTTGTAGTTGCGCAGCTGCATTGTATTCCAAACATGGAACATCCAACCCCCCATTCTGCCACCGTTCTCTGCAATGTGTGTAAACGGACCCTTTTCCGCTTGGGTCCCCATAATAGGTCGATCAATAACCTGTCCTGAGTGATAAAAAGAGCGACACGGGATCCGATAAAAAGAGTGCTGCAATGCATATAAGCACCTGTGCAAGACCACCATTTTAATCAGTCTTATTCTCCCCATAAGAGACAGAGGCAGCTCTTGCCAGAAGTGTATCGACCCACAAAACCCTTCCACCACTTTGCCTATGTTGAGCTTCAGGTACTGTTCAGCTGACTCTACCAACCTGACCCCTAGGTATCGGTGCGGTCTTTACCCATGTGAGCCCCACCCCCGGGAATTCCTCATCGGGATGCGCAGCTAGTTTCCCCAATGGGATCAGTTTAGATTTCTCACAGTTAATCCGCAGCCCCGTCACAAGGCTAAACCACTCTAGGGCGTCCAACAAAATCGGAATCGCCCTTATAGGCTCCCGGACATATACCAAAGTGTCATCCGCGTACAGACACACCACATGATTAGTCTCACCTAACTGAATCCCAAATGCCTCCAGCTCTCCCCGTAAGAGTGCTGCTAACGGCTCCATGGCCATAGCGAAAAGTAACGGCGACAGAGGGCATCCCTGTCTAGTGCCACGTTGTAACCAAAGTGCCCTTGATACCAACCCTCCCATTTTAATCTTAGCCTTTGGTTCAGAGTATAACAACCATGCCCATTGCAAAAATTGTCTTCCTACCCTCAGCACTTCACAGAGGTACTCCCATCCCACGGAATCGAACGCTTGTTCGATATCTAATAGTGCCAAAGCACAGTCCTCCTGCTGAGGCATGGGTGAATGCCATTCATGAGCCAATCTCCTTAAGTTAAGGGTGGTATTACGTTTGGGGATAAAGCCTGCCTGATCCGACTGTATTAGCCTCTGCATATATGGTTGTAGTCTTGCTTCCATGATCCCGCTAAGGATCTTCATATCAATATTTAATAGGGAGATGGGTCTGTAATACCCTGAAAGTTGTCCATCACTGTCTGCTTTGGGAAGCATCACCACCATCGCCTCACTCATGGAGGGCAGGAGTGTAAGGTTTTGCAACGCTTCGTTATAGACCTCCAGGAGACGGTATGCCAAGACCTGGGCGTTCCTCTTATAAAATTTGTCTGGAAGGCTATCACTTCCGGGGGTTTTGGCTGATTTCAGGGACTTAATGCTCCCCATTACTTCCTCCGTCGTGATCGGATCATCCAGCAATTGGCTGGCCTCATCGTCCAACCGTGGTAGGTTCAATGCCGTAAGGAACTGTTCCAGTTACTCTGGGGCCGAACCCGGTCGTCCTGTGTATACCCCGGCCAGGTGGTCCGCTAAAGCATCTAAAATTAACTTTTGGATGTACACCATGCGCCCAGCAGTAGTCTTCATCTGCCCAATAGGTGAGATCGGCGTCTCATTATAGATCAACTTTGCAACGAGCTCGCCCGAGCGATCCCCCTCTGTATGCACCCATTGTCGGTATGCGGTGTATTGTTATTTCTCCAGTCTACACGACTCCGCCAGCAATTCCTTCCTTACCTCCTGCCATGCATTTAGTTGGTCAGGTTTCATAGGTAGCACCCCCTCCAGTTTAGCCAGTCTCTTTTCTACCACCTCAATATCTCTCTTGAGCTGTTTTCGAACCCCATAGCTCATATTAAGGCAAAACCCACGTACCACTACTTTCAGTGCCTCCCTTTCCACACCCCTTGATGATGCTGAGCCCCAGTTCACTGCAAAATAGTTAGAGAGTTACCGAGTCTCCCGGAAAATGGCAGGTCAGTGAGTACCTCCATTTGAAGCTGCCACATGGGAATTGACACGCTGGGCCCGCACATATTTAAAGATAATAGTAATGGTGAGTGATCTGAGATGTATCTTGGAAGATATACTATTTCCTCCACTCTGGGCATCAGATTTTGTGGCAGTAAGACCTGGTCAAGTCTGCTGTGTGTATTAGTAGAGGGTGTGACAGGAGAACGTCCTAGTGTCTGGGTGTCTAACCCACCATGCATCCAAAAGCCCCATCTCTCTCATTACATCCTTTAATGCCCCGGTCATCCCAGGTTTAGTATTCGCTCTGGGAGGATCGCGAGACAACACGTAGGCCAAGGGTGAGTTAGGCACACAGCAGTGGAACTTCAAGGTGAGTGAGCCTGTAGGCTTCACTCCAGTGATACAGGGTAAAAAGGTAATGTTCACTACTACTGATTACTACACGGTATGATGCCACCACCGTGCTTGTGTGCTGCTTGAACCCTGGTGAAGGCGGTAGGCTTTCACCACTATGAGGGTAGCCCTTTGGGCACCCCCTTCCAGTCCAACAAGACCACAATCCCCGAGACAGGCCTATGTCATGGCACACATGGATGATTCAGCTTCACCCATGACAAACAGGTCAGCATTAGGTACCCAGACAACAGTACAGTAGGGCACCCAGGGCAGGGGTACATGTCTCTACCATTCAGATGATCTTTCCACCCCAACACCACCGCAAGAGCCTGTAAAGTGGCACGCAAAAATCAGACCCCTAATTTGAGGGACATTCCCGAACCTTTGTGCACTACAGCCAGTGCAGTTTGGAGCAAAACCCATAAAGAAGCCTTTCAGAACCCCTGTGTAATGGCTATGATGTCTTGTAATGTCTTTTCCCCACCCCACTCAATATAAAGGTTTCATTACAAAGGGACGAAAAGATCAATAGGGACTACAGTTGACTTGTTATCTTTCCAACATTCTGTATAGATAAATGCATCTAAATCTAAATACAAATCAGGCCCCAAGTATGATATTGTGCATCTAATGACTTTGCAGTTATTTTTAACTCAAGGTGATTTCTTACTTTAAACCAAGGAACAACTACTGGAAACCATTTCATTGCTTTACTCCATTACAGAGAAAGTGGCACTTCGCATTCTAAAGCTATAAACAGTAAAAGGTTACAAAAACAATAGGTCTTACCTTTGTGACCGATTATCTTTGTCAATGGTTGTTTGCCACGCTACACAGCATCTGCGAGGCTGTGCAGTGTGGAAAAGGTTACAGCAAAAATAAAAAAAATCTTTAGACGTAGCTGCCTGTGTCATATGTAGGTTTCTCCTCCACGCAGATACACGCCTACAAAATGGTGTTATTTTCCCTTTCTTGATACCAATCATAGTTGGATCCGCAACTAAAAAGAAAATTAAATGTGCAAAAAATGTTCTTTTTAACTGAGCAGGCCAAGTGGAGTGGACATAACACGGGGAAGGGTGAGAGGAACACTGAAGACAAGAGGGGAACAAAAGCACCACAGGGAAAGGCTGGCGGGATGCATAAGCATTGAGATGAGGACAGTAAAAAAAAAAAGCAACATCGGGGTAGAGGGAAAGCAACACGGACAGCACGGGTTGGGGAAGCAATGGGGAGAAGCATACGGGCCATCGCAAGAGGAGGGGCATGGGAAGAAGCAGCCCTACAACTGAGGTCAACAGGGAGTGGCGGGAGAGAGACGTACAGTGGGGAGATGGCTCAAAACCACATTCACTCTAATGGAAAAGCAACTAGTGAAACAGTGATGCCAGCCAAACAAAGATTGTCAGTCAGAATATCTTTATTCGACTTGTTCCAAGTCATACAAAGAAACAAAAACAATAAAACATGAAGGAATACATACATACATGACCCTACATTTTCCTAAAAAGCATCAATCTAGATGCACATTATAAATACTATATACAAGATTAAAAAATACCAATTACAATTCATATCAAAACACAACAACACTAAAAAGAAAAAAAAATTTAAGGCGAAATTTGGCCACCCGCTTTTACTCTCGAAGCGGCCACTAAAAAGTTAGCAATGCAGAAAGTTGTGCGAGGATTTGTCAGGAGCTGTAAGTAGAGCAGCGCGGGACGCACCTGTGTAAATCCCGCTTCTTTCAGGATGGGAAGCAAATATTTTTTCCTCTGCTCATGATACAAGCTACAAAACATGATGAAGTGCATTGTATCCTGCACAGAAAAGTGATCACAGCTGCATGGAGGAGCTAGGTCTGGCTTCTGCCAGCACTTAAAAGAACCTAAATAAAAATGTAACAGGTTAAACCTGAACTTAGTTAGTAAAAACCTGTGATAAGGGAATGTGACAAAACTGAGGTACGATGCGAGGGAGGGTACACTCACCAAGAGGTTGTGTGCCCTAACTGCTGGCTTCAGCAGTTCAACTTCCTCGCGACGCGCTTCCTTCCTTTCCCTGAATGACTTTTTTATATTGCCTATATCCAGAGCCCTGATTTTTTCTGGGCTTGAAAAGAGTTCTGGGCGACCCAATTCAGTAAATGATTTAATTAAATAGGCCAGCCATGGGATACTGCTATGTTTGTCAAGTGATAGGACATCCTTCAATATTATGTGGTTCAAAGGAAGGTCTTCATTCAACCACATTTTCAGCCACAGGATCAGGGGCGCTAAACTCAATAAATCTGACAGGTAGGGTAAGCCCACCTCTTTGTGGATGGAATAAGTTGGGGTTGACTGGGGAACAGAGAGAAGAGATCTAATAAATCTATTTTCAGCTCTCTGAATGGGGTCAAGATTTACATACCCCCACAAAGGGGATCCATATAGTGCAATGGCCACAGGTTTACACTTATAGATTTTTAAGAGGGCTTCTATGGGCCTGGCTCCCAGCTTACCAGCGAAACCCAAGAGCGCTGAGGAAGATCTGGTGACCGCCAGCCTCTTTGCTCTTATCTGTGGCCCCCACGTTCCTTTCTGGTCAAACAGTACACCCAAGTAGGGGAATGTGGTAACCTTAGAGACCGGGACCCCTCTGCAAAAAAATGATTTATATCTTTTTTTGGTACACTCACGCCCCATTACCATCGTGTGTGATTTGGAAACATTAACCTTAAGGTCCAAATTATCCATAAAGGAGCCAAAGGCATCCAGGAGGCGCTGGAGTCCTACACCAGTGCGGGCGATCAACACGGCATCATCCGCGTACAGGAGTGCCGGGATATGGACATCTCCTGCACGTGGAACGTCCGCGTCCTGGCCTCGCAGGTGTGCCCCCAGGCCGTTAATGTAGATGGTAAAAAGCGAGGGGGCTAAAATACAACCTTGCCGTACCCCTTTTAGAGATTTAAACAGTGGGGTACATCTGCCATTGTTTGACACTCGGACGGCTGCAAAAAGCTCCTGATGCAAAGTGGCCATGAACGTGACCAAAGCTTCGTCAATGCCCATCTCCATCAGGATTGACCATAATTTTGACCTATTGACAAGGTCGAAGGCCGAGGAGAGGTCCATAAATGCCAGAAACACAGAACCCTCCTTGGCCACCGTGTACTTAGAGATGAGCAGATGCAGATTAATACATTGTTCAATGGTCCCTTTTCTCTCCCTGAAACCATATTGCAGGTCAGACAGCCCACCACAACCCTCAACGTTCTCCCTCAATCTGGATAAAAGGACTCTGCCCAAAATTTTTATAGTTGAGTCCAAGAGGGATATGGGCCTATAAAACGCGGGGTCATCCCGCTGACCTTTGTTTTTAAAAATGGGGACGATGGTGGATATGGCCCATGAGGCGGGTGCTGGATTACCATTAACTGCATTAAATAAATTTGACATAACCTCGGCCCACAGTTTAGGTGAGTACATAAAAAAGTCAGCGGGGACTCCATCAGGACCGGGTGCCTTATGTTTGGTGGTTGCCAGAAGAGCTTTTTCCACTTCTTGAGGGTTAAAGATGATGGGACGTACAACCATATTGGGCGATGGACCCTTTTTGATTCCCTCATCGTCTCCCCCATAGACATTTTTGAAAAAAGACAGCCATTTTTCATCTGTAATCACGCAGTCCATGGGTGCATTACTATCTTCAGAAAATAGGGGCTGTTTGATGATCTCCCAAAATCTCCTACTGTCCTTCAGCACTGCCGCTGAGAGGAGATTATCCCATGTATCGCGTTTGATGGTGTCTTTACGATTCTTTATGGCTGCCTTATAAGTTTTCCTTAGTCTCGAAATATCATCTTTATCCCTTGGGACGTTTTTTAGGGCCACCAACAACTCTCTGTGGGCTTTCGAGCATGCGGAATCAAACCATCGCTTATGTCCTTGTGCTCCCTGGGTGGGTTTGACTAAAAGATCCTTAGAAACCTGGTTGCATATTGCCTCATAAGCTACCACTATGTTTTTACCTTGAGTGCCCGGGTTTTTACAGAGCTCCACCTGGGCTTTGATTTTAGGGAAGCATTTTTCATAAAAATTTTCCGGGATCACTTTGGCCCACTTCAAACGTCTATCTTGGTCAGTGGTCCTCAGGGGATGTGCTGGTTTTGCAATTATTGGTGGCGCCCCCATCTGGGCACCCCAGGCCACTTCAAGTAGTACTGGGTTATGGTCGCTGTAGTGTGTTGCGACTGTACGATAGGCCGTGGTCCGATTTAGAATCCCTGGTGAGACAAAAATATAATCAATAACTGTACCATTTTGGGCGCCAGTAAAGGTTGGCATTCTAAGGCCACAGTCAGGTTCGTATAGGTCATAGTTAGCCAATAAATCTTCAAGCTCCTGCCCCTCTGCGGAGTGTTCAAAGTGAGGTCCTTGTAAGGCCGCGTCATCGACCTCATTGGGTCCTCTTCCCTTACAGGCTAAATTACATAAATGGATATTAAAATCGCCTAATAAAATAAACTCAAAAACTAACTCGATATTCTGTGATACTGTATTTAAAATGCTGTCCAAACTGGCAATATTGCGACCGCTATAGTCACTGTTTCCAGAATTGTAAAAGTTGACATATAAAGTCCTACTTGTTTTGTTGATCACCCTCTCAACCATTAGGATGTTATCAGAGTCAGAGCTAATCTGCCTATAACTTCCTGTTAAATCCAAGGAAAACAAAATCACCAATCCACCTTTTGACCTACCCGCCCTGCTAGGGACTGCAGGTTTAGTAAAGCAGGTGAACCCATCCCACCAAAGATTGTTGGATGTATCCCAGGTTTCTTGCAGGGCGATGATGTGATGCTTTGACACAAAGCTCAGCCATGCATGGTCCTGGCGTTTTGCAATTAAACCTGCTACATTCCAGCTAATGATCTTACAAGAGTCGGTGGGTAACCTTAATTCATTTACACCCTCTGAATCACCTTCAACTGTTAGTTGCAATAAAGGTCCCTCACTGGTTTCCGCTTGACAAAGGCTCTGTGTGTCCTCACCCAGCGTACTCGTTTTAGCACAGGCAACAGTCCGAGATGAAATTAGTTGCTGGACGAAATTGATTGGCACTTGAGACTCTAGTGCTACGTTGGGAACATGATTACTGAAGTGCTCAACAATATTAAGACCACCACATTTTGATATTGGGTTGTTCAGCACCTCCCTTTCTTGATCGACTCCTGGATCAAGTCAATCACAGGTGTTTAAATCAGATAAAGGGCCAAACCTATTTCCTGTAGCAAAACCCCACTCAAAGGGAGTGGCTGCCTGACCCTGTCCATATGGAGCTGAGTTCCACATAGGATGTGGAATATTTGGACGTGATAGAAACTGATCATTCCTCAACCAATGTGTGGGCCTATTGCCCCGAACACTATGTTCGTAACCCAGAAGGCCAGAGCCCCAACCGTTAATTCTTGACTCATGTGCAAGGACAGGCCTATTGTTTAGCTCATTCAGGTGATTAAGTCTTCCTAGCTCCCAGTAAGCCATAGGCTGAGACCAGTCATTGGGATGTCGAGATCTAGTGACCCCTCCCCAGCTGCTGGTGTTATTGTGTGTGTTATAACTGGGGATATTGGGTAATGTAGCAAACTGAGTCTCGTCATAGAAAAACTTGAGTGTAAGGGGAATTATAGAACCACTACGACGTTGGGGCGGGAAAACATTGCTCAAGATATCTGGGAGGACCTCGGCATTAGCAAAGTTTAGAATAACACAATCCCCTTTAAACTTTTTTGGCTTACTGCCAATCCAAGATACCCTCCTTGTCATAACAATGTCCCCAGCCAATTTATCGAACCCTTGTTGTGCCATATGCATATTATTAGTGAGCCAATGTAACGCTTTATCTTTTAGACCCTGATTGGACTCTTTTATTTTGTGATAGAACAGGAACATTTGCCAACACCAGTACTACCGGTGAAGCTTCCGATATAAATTGGGCTGAAACATCCTCTTGATGTGTTACCACTGTAACACCAATAGTACTGTTATGGGGGTCTCCAACTTCTACATCTTGACCAGGAGCAGGTAGTGAGGGTGATACTGGCGGAAGCACCAACCCTTGTTGGATGGGCTGTAAATTGCTTTCAATTGGGGTAGCCTCCACGTCCGTGGGTGTTAGATTTGTTACGAGGGAGGATAAATTCTCTACCTCGTCAACCAATTTACTATGTACCCCACCCAACTTTTTAACCTCAGATGTTAATTTATCCAATTTCCCGATCAGGGGTTTAATTATAGTCCTGATTTTGGCGTCTATCATGTCTTGAATCCTATTAAAAAGGTCGTCATCGGAAATGCGTTTTGACTCAATATCAGTGTCGGGATCTACATATTTCCCCACCCGCCTAGGGGGTGGGGTGGCGGGCTTTTTCCTACCTAGTTGTTTCCCCCCCCTCTTTACTGGGAGTCTTCTACAGGCTCTAACGGCCCGTGTGGGTCTTCGTCCGTAGCGGCTATCTGGTGGTTTGGATCAATGATAGCGTTATCTGATAAATCTATTAAGTCTACTCTATCTATTGGAGGGTCAGAGTCAGCAGCAACCTCAATGCCGTTGTCCTGAATATTGGAATCTGCAAGGTATAACGGCGGATTTTCTAGCAGTGAATCAGATGTCGCTGTACTTAGTACGCTTGTGGAAGGGCTTTCTGTAGGCAGGATGGGTGATTGACTCAATCCAAGGGATTGCCTTCTCTTATTGTTGATGTTACTGACCACTTGCACAAGGTAGGAATCTAAAGTGTTCACTGTCTCTACAGGGGCAGGAACCAGTTTTTTCCCCATAATTGGAGCTGTGACTTCCGGCAGCCTTTCAAAGCTCAACTCAGATGGGTTCAGTAGATGTTGACAGAACGATGTGCTATGGAAATCAAACAATCTCCAGCGACGAGATGGCAGGCCAATGACTCTATAAAGTATTTTCAACAAAATATCAAACTGGGAACAGTACCTTAAAGCCAAATGGTGGGTGTCAGAGGGGTGGCCTAGCCTGGCCTTATCGTGCCGTAGAGGGCCCGCCCTTTGCCCGGGCTTCGCCCCGGGCGTCCCGCTCGCGTCCCGCGTCGCGGGGGTTCTGCCGGCTTTATCTGGTCGTTGGCGCTCTCTGGCGCGTTTCCCGTCACTCTGGACGCGCCGCCGCGAGGCCTGCCGGGAGTTGTAGTCCCCCGGAGCGGCGGCGCGGAGTCTGGTGTCTCTGTGACTCTCAGCGGTGGCGGCGCTTCAAAATCAGGTAGGTCTTGGCCCCTGCGTGACTCTCAGCGGTGGCGGCGCTTCAAAATCAGGTAGGTCTTGGCCCCTGCGTGACTCTCAGCGGTGGCGGCGCTTTTCGCTATCTCTCCCCCGCTCTGCCGGGGTTCTGCCGGCTTTATCTGGTCGTTGGCGCTCTCTGGCGCGTTTCCCGTCACTCTGGACGCGCCGCCGCGAGGCCTGCCGGGAGTTGTAGTCCCCCGGAGCGGCGGCGCGGAGTCCGGTGTCTCTGTGACTCTCAGCGGTGGCGGCGCTTCAAAATCAGGTAGGTCTTGGCCCCTGCGTGACTCTGAGCGGTGGCGGCGCTTTTCGCTATCTCTCCCCCGCTCTGCCGGGGTTCTGCCGGCTTTATCTGGTCGTTGGCGCTCTCTGGCGCGTTTCCCGTCACTCTGGACGCGCCGCCGCGAGGCCTGCCGGGAGTTGTAGTCCCCCGGAGCGGCGGCGCGGAGTCCGGTGTCTCTGTGACTCTCAGCGGTGGCGGCGCTTCAAAATCAGGTAGGTCTTGGCCCCTGCGTGACTCTCAGCGGTGGCGGCGCTTCAAAATCAGGTAGGTCTTGGCCCCTGCGTGACTCTCAGCGGTGGCGGCGCTTCAAAATCAGGTAGGTCTTGGCCCCTGCGTGACTCTCAGCGGTGGCGGCGCTTTTCGCTATCTCTCCCCTGATTGTTATGAGGGAATGCTCCATAGGCGTGAAAAACACAAAATTGACAAGCTGGGACAAAAATTAACAAGCATTAGAAATGCAATCGGGCTCGGATTTATTTGAGTTTGAGCTAATGGCATTATAAATGCCAATGTATTGTTGCTATGTGTTGTGGAGTGTGTTCATGTGGTGTGTACTGCCAGTGATCTCACCACTCTACTCACTACTCTACTCACTACTCTACTCACTACTCACTACTCTGCACTCACTACTCACTACTCTGCACTCACTACTCACTACTCTGCACTCACTACTCACTACACTACTCACTACTCCAATCACTACTCTACTCACTACTCTACTCACTACTCTACTCACTACTCTACTCACTACTCTACTCACTACTCTACTCACTACGGCTGTGCACACCCAAAGGTGGACTCCCCACCAGGCACTCGTGCTCACTTATTGCACACTCGCCCCTTTCACGGAACACGCGCGGATTGTACCGAGTGGGCGCCATGAGGGAGCCTGGCTACTTTCTGTTCTTAGTCCTTTTGGGTAAGTCTGCCTTTAATGAACATTTTATTGGTCGTGTTGTGAAACCAGCTGGAAAAGTTCATTTTGTCGTCCTTTTTTACTGGGAATAAATCAATGTTTGTTGTGCAGGCTTGTAGGTGATCTAAGGTGTAATTGTGAGCTCCGGCGTCCCTCCTGGGTGCGTATTTGCGCACTGACTGACAGTCTGGAGGCCACTGAGGAGACCGTCTCTTTAAAAAGACCCTTCCTTCCCTCCGCCACGCATCCTCTCCCGGCGCATCCCGCTGTCCCGCTGTGTGCTCTTCCGCCGTTCCTGCCACCTGCTGATCTGTCTATACATACTTACATGAGGATCTGTGAGGCAGGGCACACTGCTTCCCCTCACCCCAAAATGTACCCCAGGAAGCTTCTAAGTGCCCTCTTGCATCTGTGTGTGGTCTGTACCTCAGCGATGCGTCTGTCTAGGCGCTATATTGACAGGATTTTCTTCAAAATTGTTCTTTTTACGCACGTACTGTCTGGTGTGGTCAGACATCGGCTGGGATGCCAGTCTGTGATTTCAGAGACCGTTGTATTTTAGCTGAAAAGTGGTGGCCTTCGGTGCAAGCCCATATTGCCTCATATTTTAATTCGCCCACTTGAACAAACCGTGTGATCCTGTGCAAACTATTCTCGCTTTCTTTGTACTTGACCTTGCAGACTTCGGAGAGCTCAGTGCTCCAGACATCTACGCTGAATAATTAACTCGGCTGTGTCAACTTGCGTAAAGCGCTCCGAAGTAGTTGAAAGGGGGTGGCTGGCGCATTATTGAAGGTACACGCACTCATTCTCAAATGCAGAAGGCGTGTTAATGTGTCACGCACTGTGCTGTGGAGCAGCTCAACTGTCAGCACACATTTACACAATCACAATGTTGTTGGTTTGCAAACGGCGCTTGTGTCTTCTGTCCTCTGTCGGGTCCTGTTTGCAGAAGAGACGAGGCTTCGTTGCTTTAGCGCTGGGTGTTGATGGGAAGGACCTTGGCTAATTGATCGTGTTTTAATTAGCGGCTGCAGCGTGGAAGCACTGCCAGTAGCAGCATTACCCTTTCGCAGCCCACTAGCCGTACTTTCATCAACCACTGGAAGATGAAAGGCTGCGCTGGACGCAGCGCCAGGTAGATCGCACGCAGAACGCAGCAGCAGGTGCAGCAGCCCGCTGAGCTACAGTGGCTGCGGATCAAAGCGCGGATAGTTCGTGTGACACTTTCACGCACAATGCCCTCGAACACTGCAAGGGGATGTTTGTTTACAGTGGAGATGTCCTCTCCTGGCACCCGGCTCAGGGCACGGTAAACACATGGGGGTGATGTTACCAGACACTAAAGGTGCCGCCGCCTCTTTGAAAGCAGAACCGCTTTAATAAAGATTATATAAATATGAAGCTAAAGCAGCTTCCTCTGCCGCAAGCCTCACAAGGAGGTCAGATTTCGTTTCTCACGACAGAAACAAAAGTCGTGCGTGGACTGTGCTCCCGTGGGCGCTGCTCGTGCCAAGACTGACGTTGTAATGGCCCGTTCTTTCATTTTATTAATTTTGACCCCCTTTAGTGCCTGCGCAAGCCAGACTGCTTCTAAGTCCTTATATGCAAAATGAATCTTAAAAAATAATGCGAGCTGGCTTGCTCAGGGATGCTTTTTTTTGCCGACCTCAGTATGATGAAGAGCTGAGTTGCACCTACTGATTCACATATCAGGAGGCAGAGAGCACAAACGGCTATTTCCTTTTGTCACCTCTTCAGTGGACTCTGACGGAGAGCTGAAACGTGGAGCCCAGAGGCGTATCTTCTATTGGTGCAGCAGGTGCAGTGGCACCGGTCCCAGAGCCTTGGAGCCATTTAGCACTGATAATTGGTGCTATGTTCCTTGCACCAGGCCCAATGATATCCATGGAACGATACTGGCTCCTCCTTTGACCCCTCCCCTCAGTCTCCCCCCCCCCCTGCTTCCATCCCCGCGGTGGTCTGCGCCGTCAAGCGCCTTGCTTCTCGGCTTTCCACTTCTAGCTGACAGCCCTGCAGCCTGCAGGGGGCCGAGAAAGAGGCGCTGCTGACAGCAAAGAGTGGGATTTAAAAAGCATCCCGAGTGAGGGCCCCCACCGCCTTCAACCCCACCCGTGGACTGACGGGTCATTGCATGACCTGCTTGTATGTAATCTGTTTTACATCCCTGCACACCCCGGACCTCCTGCGCGCGGGGCCACTTTAAGTAACTTGTATTCAGCTCTGTGCTGTAGGTCGATGCCCGAAGTTGCTGACACTGTACCTGTGTCGCTGTGTGGTGTCGGCGACTCACTCAATGCCATTACCTACATTTTGTAATATATTGACCACGACTGCTAAATTATCTGTGTTGCTGTAACACCATGCTGGCTTTTTGTGTTTCTTTTGATAACATTTCATGAATTAAAATAAATAAATAACTAATAATAACTTGTATTCAGGGAACAGACACAGCAGCTCCTGAACCCCACGCAGCTCTGCTCGGAGTACTGTGTCCTTTTCTGCGTTACGAAGCTTTGTCTGCAGAAGTCAGAAGTGTTCAGCCTTTCTCGGCATGTACAGCTAACAATGGGCCCTGATTGCTGCTGGGGTCCAGTCTCGCAGCCAGACGGTCCTGGGGAAGCTGCTGATGACGGGGGGGGGGGGGGGGGGGGGGGGAGGAGGCCCGAGTATCTGGATGCGATCTGCATTCGAAACCGTTCCCGGGCCACCTTTACTGAGATGTGCGCTGCGCGGAAACCGGGGGCGCTGCTCGGGCGCGGACTGCAAACACTGCGCAGCTCTGAAGTCACGTGAAATGGATCCAAAACAAAAATATCCAGAAAAAAAAGTGCTTCCGGGACCTAACAAGGAAGCTGCGCGCTGAGCGCTGCAGAATTGTGAACGCGCCCGGCCATCTGCATTCACTAACGGAGGCACCCTGACAGCTCCTAATTACAATTTATGTACTTCTTTGCGCAAGCACGCACGAAATATGCCTCAAAATGGCGGAACAAAACTACATTTACCCTATCACTTCAAGCCTATTAAAACGAAAACACAAGGAAGACGAATCACTGACCAGATGACAGAAAACGCTAAGGAATGTCTGGAATTTCTCTCTCCAAGGCCCTCTTCTTCTTTTTTTTCTCCTTTAACATTAGTTCTCTAACTCCTCCCCCAGGGGGAGGAGTCCGAGCCCTAAAAAGCTGGTAAATGAGAGTGACAAGGTAAGGCAATCAGTGCTAAGTATGGGGGAGAGGTGGGTGGGTGCTCCAAGAGACATCTATGATCTTGATAAGCCACAATATGCTCACAACAGACAGCGCATGCGCTGGTTACTGGGCTCGACCTAAAGAGACTCTGAAAGCATAAACAATCCTACAGTCACAAAAACAATTGCCATGATTCTCCTCTCTTGTGATAGAGGTCACAAGGTTTATAAGCCATTACGGGCCAATCAAAACATTCTTCCTTTCTAGCCGAACGATTCTTTTCATTGCCTCCACTGAAAAAAACAATTACCGATGAAAGGACTTCATTTTCTTCACAGATCCATGCCATACACACCATTCTCTTAGTTGAACCCTTCAAATTAAATTACTTTACAAAGAATAAAAAAACACCCAGAAGAATGTAATTAACTTTTTTTTATATGCGGCGAAAACAAATACAAGCAAGAAAACCCTGATTGACAATTATCCAACAACTACTGTGCGATGGACTGTGTAACAGGAAAAGGTCTGCTTGACTGATCTTTTTCGAGTGCGACGTTCAGTTATGAAATCTTTTCAAGCTATACATATTTTTTTTAGACGGAGGGTGGCATTTAACTATGTCATTGGTTTTAGGACCAGCAAAGTCTTCACTTACCGGTGTGCAGTACTCCACCATTGGATAGTGCATTTTGTGACCCTTCGCCACTCGTCCAGAGAAGAAGCAGCTTTGGCAGATGTCGTAGTTAAAGTGCTTTAAACTTCTGTATCTATGGCGAAAATTAAACAGATAAGAAATTAAAGTCAACTTCATAAAAACGCAAGTATTGGCAGTCTAATGTGTTTTATTTGGGGGGAGGGGGGGTGGGGGTTACTTTTTAAAATGTTATTTCAAAAAACATTACGAATTAATTTCCATTCTGTAACTGCACACCTTGGCAGCTATCATGGAACAGTCTTGTAATAAAGCTTTACAAAAAATATTAATTCAAAATGGCTGGATGTTCATTTATACACTTATTCATGCATTGGTGGGCAATTTTCAGTGGTTTAACAAAAACAATTCTAAGATGGCCACCCATATGAGCACATGCAGCCACCTTTAAATGGTTTTAATGATAACGTTTTTGTCTGAATGAAAAACAAAATGACACTTTGCCCAAATGTGGCACTGAGGGAGACTATTTTCTGTGTGTGTGACAACATTGGGCTGGTCAGAATCAGCCGCGGCCCGTGGAGGGAGTCCCAGTGGGGCAGAAAGGCAGGGTGGGGGGTGCTAAAAAACGGAATATGGATAATTGGAGGTAATGAAACAATTTAATAAATAAAACGAATTTCGTAGCGCCCTGCATCGTAAAATGCAATGCAGCGCGCGCTACGAAATTCGTTTTATTAATTAAATTGTTTACTTACCTCCCGTTATCCATATTCTGGTTTTTAGCACCCCCCACCCTGCCCCTCCCCCGCCCCGCCTTTCTGTCCCACCGGAATTCCCTCCACCGGCCGTGGCGGGTCAAAATGACGTCACACTCAAACAGAATTTAAGCAAGTGGCTCAAGTTGGTTGACCAATTGCCCCATGCTATATACTCTGGCAGGCAGAGACAACATGTAAATGTCACTGCAACAGACCAATGGATAAAGAGGGCTAGCTGAAAACCTTTGCAAGTATGTATGCATGTATTTTTGAGGATTGTTTTGGAGAAACAAAAGGTCTTATTCACAGGCAGTTGTATAACTAAACCATATTTTTGACCTACAGAAGGCAACTTTATTGCAACCCACCTTCTCTTTGGAACCATTGCATAAATTGATAGTATGGACGCAATTAAATTTTTAGATTCAGGGTTTCATATCAAGACAGAACATTTGCATTCTGTGTATTTGTAAAAAGCAAACCACAGCCAAATATTACTTTTTTTGAAAAATGTAATATAATGGTACATAATCTCCTACCCCGGCGATGGTCAATGCGTCCAACAGGACCACACAGAAAGGAGGATTTTTTTACCACTGACTTTTTAGCTAAGAGGGACATTCAACATATTGCGACTTTTATTGTGCTCCCAATTAGAGAAAGGTGAAGGTGAGAATGGAACCTGACAAGAAGACATTATTTGGTCTCTCCAAGAGGTACTTCCCTGCTTCAATCCTCTTTCAATTAGCAATAAAAAGGGTACATTTCATAAGAATTTCTGCTTGCTAGCAGGCGTCTGCATAAAGAATTCGGTTTGCAGTAAAAACATTGTGGTGAGGCAGAAGAATGAAAAAAAGTTGTTGAAAAAATGTCTACTGCAAATATAATGAAAAAAATATCATGCAAATTAATGTTTATTTGGAGCTGCGAGAAAGCGGGCGTCCACCTGCTAAGTAGAGAAGAACATTTACAGCGAGGTGTGGAAAGGGGTGGTTGACTAATGGTAGTGTTACCATCTTAGCTTCTGAGGCTTTTAAATCCTGAGTCCTTTTTTGATGTTTCAGATACTTCGCACTTAGGCCCTCATAACGTTTTTGTCTTAAAAATGTATTGAGGCAAAATGTGCATGCATTTTTTGTACATATCGGGGATTCTAAAGGTACTCAGGTTTTGAGGAGTCCACAGGAGGGAACCAAGAAAACACTTACAATATAGAAAAAGTTTGCTTTTTTGTTGGAAAATGGTGGGAAAAGTGCTGTGCAAGAAAGCATAAGCAATTTTTCCTAAAAGGGGCAGCAAGAAAAGATTTGCTGTGCTAAGATCACCATGTTATCAGCTTTCAGAAACAATTGGAGTTGTAAATCAAAACCATCTTTTACCACAGGTTTTGCATGTTTCTAACTAGTAGTCCAATTTTCCTTTTTTTGTGGTTTCAAACTTACTTGCAGTTTGTGGTGAAAACCATTGGTGAAAGCTATAAATTTCTGAAAACTATACAACATTGGCAATTCAGCAAGATGGTAAAGTGGGGAAAAATAGCAATTGGTTATGGCCTATTTACAGAAATAACATACCATTACATCTGTCAGATGCTTCTAGTCATAGGGTTATATAGGTCTTGTTGGTTGCCCACAAACAAATGATTCCCAGAGTGAACAACTGTGCTACAGCTTGTAATAATTTGTCATATGGTAAAATCTAATGAATTAAAAATGGCTGTAAAGAAAATCTATGTATTTTTGAAATATGCAGAATATACTGCGTTTGGTAATAATGGATACTTGCATACCTCTGCATTTGTGATTCAGAGGGCAATTTTCAAATTGTTATCTTTCTTTGACATTGGCTTACATTTGGAAGCAAAAAAGGAGAGAAATTCAGATGATGATATCAAATGTTATACTTTTCCGTGTTTCAACACTTCTCCAGATAAAAACATTACTTTACTTGTGTGGCTGGGCCCAGCCCCCGTGACACAAAAGGCCCCAAAATGCAACATGGAGATATCAGGATTTCGCGTAACAAAAAATGACTTATTTTGGTGATGGGAGCAGTTCTGGTATTTGCACAGGAACTCAGCCTCCTCCCAGGGAAACCTACCAAATTCCGACATTTTAAAAAAGTGAACCATTAGGGTAGTCCAGGGTTGTGTGCCTTGCTTGGATTCCACAATATTTTCTTATGTACAATGGCCGGCAAACGTGAAACTGACTAAAATATTGCACTTTCCTCACATTTCTGTGACATAAACTTCCTGATTCTTTGAGATCCACTAGACTCTTACCACGCATTGTTTCTGCCCTTCTCCTGATAAATATGAAAGCCCCACTTGTGTGGTTAGGCCTAGCACCTTTAACACAAAAAGGCCCCAGAATGCAACATGGACCCATCAACATGTTATGTAAAAAAACAAAAAAAGGAAGAAAATGAGCTGTATTCTGTATTTGTGTCTGGGGAAGCTCTGGTACTTCAGCCCAGGCTTGGCCACCATCCACGGAATCCTGCCAAATTCAGAAATGTTTTAAACTAGGCCTGGGCAATATGTGATTTACACACATGTAACTCACATAAATTTGGGAATTTAATGTTTCAGTTATCATGCGAAATTACAGAAATTACACCATTACGGAACTTGTGTGTGTGCCAAACCTGAGAAAAATGTAACAAATGCCCAGGAACAACAGAACATGATTGGCTGTTGCGGTGCTTATGTTTTTTCACACTTTTAGTTAGAGCGAAAAGCATCCTTAGGTTAAAAATTGGCACAAAAATGCATTATGAGCACAAATATAACGTAAAATGACAAATCTGCATTTTGTGGAATGATGCGTAATTTTGCACGAAAACAAATTATACAAATTTTAGCACAACCCTGCTTGGCTGCCACCTATGGAAAACTATCAAACCCAGACAGATAGTATGTCTCACCATTTTCTCACATTTCTGTGATGGAATCTTGCAGAACCTATGGGCATTCACAAAAGTCCACCCACCCAGCATCCCCCTTGTGTGGCTGGTACTAGCCCATGCAAGAGGAATAAATCAAACGCGGGACCATGCGAGTCTTGCATGGGGTAAACACCCCCTATCTTTCCCACTGTTGAGGGCAGACAGGCTGATTTGCCCGGTGGTGGAAAGGAACACAGGCCCATGCTGAGGGGGGCCACACTTTGTTTGTGGGGCGCATACTGATTTCTGCACAATTGGCGAAACAGACAACGAATCAGTTGAGCATTTGTTGTGTTGATTTTAATTGTTTTTAAGTACTGGTTAGAGCAAAACGTTTTTGGCTGCCTTTTTGGGTGCTAGTCTTCATATCAGGAAGACTACATAGATAGGATGCGGTCATGCTGACAACATGCCAAAGGCAAGCCCGTCTGCGCCTGTCAGCGCACTGACCGCATACAGCACCAGTCACGCTGCTCGTTTAGCCCTAGACTTGGGAGAATCTAGTCATGTTACTATAGGATCAAGGATTCACTACAAGAGGGAAAAACTACTGCTCACTGGTAAGTCATTTGAACAGGGTAATAGCTCTGTCTCCTAGCACACTACTGATGACCAAACTAAAAAAAAGTCTTCAAGTGACTATCATCATTTACTGCACCTTCGTTATGTCTTGGTCAATGCTAGATCACTTGTAAAGCACACAGAGGAAAATCATTTGTTACCGGGTTCAGGGGACTGGGGTGTACGATTTATAACGGAAACGTGGACCACCCCTGAGTCAGCGGTGGTTTTGGGTATGGCATCCCCTACTGGATTCAAGACATTTTATAAACCTTGCGTTAAGAGGAAGGTTGGAAGGGTAGGAGTCCTGTAAAATGACAAATTGAATTTTTTGCAACTTGAAATGGATGAGCTGGAGGGTCTAGAACTTCTGAGGATTGATTAAAAACCCGGAAAAAGCAATGACTTTTCAGGAATCCTATGTTATAGACCACCTAGACCCTCTAATACTCACCTTGACCCCTTAATAGAGATTTTATTCAAATATGGCGCTTGCCCATTCTTATTTTTTTCATCCTGGGTGATTTCAACTTTTGGGGTGAAGGGGACCTCCCAACCATGTTCAAAGAACTGTAGAGGTTGTGCAATGATGTGGGCCATCATCATCTAAAACAGGGACCCACTCACAGGGTGAGCCACACCTTGGATCTCATATTTGTCCCTGACGGACTTATTTGTGTGAAAGACATCCTAACATGGCATTGGACTGATTATACCCTCATATCATTCCACATAATGGGGCAACACCTCAGTCCTCCCAAACCGGCCTCAGGTCTGACAAGAAATGGAACAGCTTGGTTTACATTGAGCAGACGTAACACAAGAGCCTTTCTCCATTTCCCATGTACTGTGGCCCTAGGAAATCAGTTGAGGTTAACTGCCTCGCCTATGAGCAAGGGATCACCAAAAACCTTGACAAAGTATTCCTCTCTCTAGTATGAAACTATGCCGTAGACCCTATGCGACTTGGTATAACAAACTTTTGAAAGAGCTTAAATTGAAATGCAAGCTTGAAAGGAAATGGAGTAATGGAAACTCTGATTCTGACAGAAAATGTCTCAAGAGTGCATAAGGTGACTATAAAAGAGAGATAGAAAAAGCCAAAGCTGAGTTGTATGCAAATAACATTCTAACAGCAAATAATGGGGCTAAAAAGTCTTTGAGATTCTCCGAAAGCTAACAGACCCCGACTGTCTAAACCAAGTAATCATACCCTCCCAGAAATTTTGTGATGATTTGGTTGACTACTTTGATGAAAAGATTAGTGAAATCTTGGAGGATATCGGCACCTTGATGAAGACCCACCTCCTAATTTGAATACTACCACTAATCCAGAGTTTCTGACTAGAGTGACCAATTGTCTCGGTGACTCGTCATCAGCAGACCCTATTATGATCTCCAAGGGTCTATACCCCACAGAGAGCCTCAACTGCAAACTTAATACCTTTCAGAATATTTGACAAGAGATTTTTTTAGACATTGTCAGCTCTACTACCTCAGGCTCGCCATTGGATCCCCTTCCCCGATGATATGGTAAGAGCTGAGAAATGATCTACTTTTCCTACATTGCAGTTGTGTAATCAATCCCTGGAGACAGAGATGATATCCCTAACCGGGAAGAAGGTAGTGGTCACTCCCCTACTGAAGAAACCATCTGCTAATCCTCTGGTTTTGAGTAACTACAGGACCATTTTGCTACTCCCTACCTCTGTGAAACTTTTGGAGCGACAAAGAAGTAGGACATTGTCCCAGTACCTAGAGACACATTCTCTCTTTGAGGATCTACCTTACTTGTCGCATTAGGTGAGTTACGAATGCAAGTGGATAGCAGGCTTGCAGTCTTGGTCATACTTGACCTGTTGGCTGCCTTTGATACGGTTAACCATGAGATTCTCATGTCAAGACTATCGTCAATTGGCATTGGGGGCATAGCTCTGAAATGGATGAAGTCTTACCTCTCTGAAAGGTACCATGCTGTTTTCTTACCATTCAGAATGTAAACATCTATGACAGGGAGTACCGCAGGGCTCTGTGCTCAGTCACATCCTGTTTAATATATATCCGAGGCAGTTCACTACTCTGATAAATGAGTGGGACATAAAGCTGACATGAATGAGTAGTGTGCCTGCTTTGTTATATTGGTATTGCTTTGTTTCACAAAAATATATAAACGTTTTTTGAAACAATACATCAACTGTCAAGACCAACTGCAGATATAACATTCAGGATTTAACTTCTTACAGTATGGAAACAGTCTCTATCATGGTGGTGAGCAATACCCTTAGCAATATTATTGACCCATGCCTCCACATGTCACTACACATCTCTGTAACCTTTAACACTACCAGACATCAGTTTTTTCTCACTATCGCTTCAACCATTTAGGCATAGAGAGCAAACACCTGCATGCATTCTTAGAGGAGCCCAATGGATGAATTGATAATGGTTGCCTAAGTCACCAGGGCGACCAGTCACCTTTTGTCTCTCAATACCATCCTCTCACGCCTCTTATATTTATTCTCCACATCAAATATTTAGTTACCCTCGAAGTAAATGAAAGATCTCACATTCACCAATGCACTGATAATATCTGTTAGAAATGGGGGTTTCTAGTTGGCAGTGGCTTGCACCCTGTACAAGTAGAGACCCTTCCTTCAAGTCAGGGTAAGGGAGTTACACACCCAAGATAAACCCTGCTCACCCCCTTGGTAGAGTGGGACAAGCAGACAGGCATATCTCAGAGGCAATGTGTGAAGCATATGTACATAAAACACAGTAACACAGTGGAGACACTACAAATGGACACCACATCAGGTTGGAAAAATAGCCAATTTATAAATCAAACGAGATCAAAAGGATAAAAATCCAACATACATTGGCAGAGATATCCCTTTTAAAGGTTTGAGTAAGTTTAGTTAATAGAACTCTATGGATGCATTAATTTTATCACAAAATACCTTTGTGGCAAAATCCGGAATGAATAAATGCCACAGAGAAGGGATGCATCAGAAAACACAAGTGATGCGTCAATTCCCAAGAGAATGGTGGCATCAGTTCTGCTGCGCACAGGAGAAGTGTTGCATTGATTCCTTATTGCAAGGGGCAGTGAAGCGTCGGTTACTGGACATGCAGCCTCGGATCCATGCTGCGGGGCTGCATTGATGAAGAATTGGCACACAGGTATGCTGTGTTGTGCAATGGAGGTGATGCGTTGCTTTTCAAGGCTTTGCGTCGTCCAGCGTCTGGTCTGGGAGGCTGCGCTGCAAGGCTTCGCTGGGGTTTTCATGGTCCGGCGTTGATCCAGAGGGGCCGTCATCTGTGCAGCGGGACTTGGCAAGGCTTCACGTCATCCGGTGTCTGTTCCTAGAGGCTGCATGGCGAGGCTTCGCAGGGCTTTGTCAAATCAGGCGTCATTCTCAAGGAGCAGTCAACTGTGCGGCGAGGCTTCGCAGGACTTTGCTGCGCCTGGCGTCAGTTCCAAGAGGCTGCACGGCAAGGCTTTGTGAGACTTCACGCTGGTCATTACAGAGATCAGCTGCAGAACCCACTTTTGAGGCCCTTGGATTAGAGGGGGCACCTCAGGCAAGGGTAGGACTCACAGATGGCAAAGTCCGACAGCAGCAGCAGAGTTGAAAGAAGTATTTTGTGCCCCTGAGACTTCTTAACAGGAGGCAAGAACACACAAGTCACTGGAGAACATTGGCAAGTAAGATACCAAAGCAAAGTGCAGTACTTCTCCGCCCCAAGACAGAAGCAGCAACTGCAGGCCAACCCGGCAAAGCAACACAGCAAAGGAGCAGTACTCATCCTGACTGCTTTCCAGCTCTTTATCTTTGCACATTAATTTTCTTGACCCAGAAGTGTTCTAAAATGTGGGATTACAGGTCCAATACTTCAAAGGATAGTCTTTATAGTGCACAGCTCTGCCTTGCCCTGACCTGGCTCAAGACACACTACAGGGGGATGAAGACAGCATTGTGAGAGGACAGGCACAGCCCTATTCAGGTGTCAGTGACAACCCCTCCCACTACTCTACCTCAGGAAGGCCCAGCAGTCTGGTGATGGGCAACCAGGATATGCAAGGTACACCTCAGCTCCCCTTGTGTGACTGTCTAGAGTGAATGCACAAACAGCCCAACTGTCAGTCTAAACCAGATGTGGATTCCACAGACAGGCAGAGGCACATGATGGTAAAGCAAGACAATGTCCACTTTCTAAAGTACGGGAAAGATGGGTTGGATGGAAAGGAATCTGGAGCAGATTGTCTCAACCAGATAAGGCGTTACAGAAGGTAAGCAACTTTTCCATCTGATAAAGAGATCTAGCTGCAGATTCCTTACCTTAGAATAGATACCCAAGCAAAACCATCCCTGAAGGAGGGACTGCAGACAAGTTTAGACCAGGAAGTCTTGCAGGACACAGCAGACAAAAAGGCCATCCAGTTGGACTTGACTGCCTAGGAAGTAGAACTTGATAAACATGTGCAGGGATGCCCACGTTGCTGCCTGAAAAATGTTGAGGACTGGAACTCTACATTGCAATGCCGTGATAGCAGCCTTAGCTCTGGTGGAATTAGCCCTTAAGCCTTCAGGAAGCTGCTATTGGCCACATCGTATCAAATTGTTATGCAGATGATGACTCAGTGTGAGACAGTCCTCTTCTGCACCGCCCAACCTTTCTTTGATCCAATGTACACCAGAGTTGGTCATCCACTCAGAACTTCTTTGTGTGGTCAAGGTAGAATGACAATGCCCTTTTTGGGTCTAGAAGGAGGAGTCAATCCTCTACTTTAGAGAGATGCGGAGGAGCATAGAAAGTGGGAAAGGTGACTGACTGCCCCACGTGAAATGGAGTTATCTTTGAGAGTGCCCAGATCAGAGCCATGCTGGGCAAGGGTCAAAGTAACGAGAAGGACTTGGGTAACAGAAGCAGAAAGAGAATCAATAGATCTTTCTGTACAATATTTTACAAATTTGTGCCACCGGCAGGTGTACAGGGTCTTGGTTGAGGGATGCCTGGCTGCCAAAATAGCATTTGACCTTCCCCTTGAAGTCTGTAATGTTATCAACTGGCGCCACTCAATCTCCATGCAAGAAGGTGTATAGTCGACAGGTGGGTTGAGGACCCTTCCCTGCTGCTGTGACAAAAGATTTTCCCGAAGGGGCAGTCTGGTTGGAGGGTCATTGCTCGGCTGGAGAAGCTCAGGATACAAGACTCTCTGTGCCTAGTTCAGAGCTACAAGAATGACTTGGACCCGGTCATGCCGGATCTTCTTGAGCACTCTGGACAGGAGTGGTATTGGCGGAAAGGCATACAGGAAGCCTGAGCTCCACTCGAGATGAAAAGCGTCACAGAGCAAGTGCTGCCTTGGAAACTCCTGCGTGCAAAACTGCTGGCATTGCGAGTTCTCATAGAGGTGAACAGACCTAGCCATGGCTCTCCCCACTGCTTAAAGAGACCTGCGCCACCTCCGGTTGGAGATGCCATTCGTGATCCACCAGACATTGAAGGTTGAAATTGTCTGTCCTGGGTTTCAGAAAACCTGCCAGGTGTTGAACCACCAGGGAAATGTTTTGCTGTTTCAGCTATGTGCAGGGACGCAGGGTTTCTTGACAAAGGGTCCACAACCCCACGCCACTCTGTTTGATGCAGTACCACATTGCAGTGGTGTTGTCTGTGTAGTCTTGAATAATTTTTCTCTTTATTGAAGGAAAAAAATATTTTCAATGCCAAGCAAATCTCTAGGAGCTCCAGCAAGTTGGTGTGGAGTCTGAATTCCGCCGGTGACCAGAGTCCTCTGATCTCCACCAACTCCAGGAGGCCGTACCATTCCAGAAGAGACGCATCTGTCACTACTCTGATCAAGTTGGGAGCGGGAGAGGGGTCTGCCTGTGACCCAATCACGGTCTGTTAGCCATCACTGCAGGTCCTGTGCAGTTCTCAGTGAGATCCAAACGATGTCCGAGAGATTTCCCTGATGCTGCCCCCACTGAAAGTTCAAGTCCCACTGCAGAGCACCTATACTCCATCTGGCATGTCTCACTAGCAGGATGCAAAAGGCCATGAAGCATAGCAGTCCCAAAGTCATTTTCACTCAAATCCAGGATAGAGACTAAAACATCAGTAGCATAGTCTGAATATCATGGACTCGCTGATCCGCAGGATAGGCCCGAAACAGCTCTGCGTCCAAAACAGCTCTGATGCAAAGGAAGGCAAGTGTTACTTCGGCATGTTGATAGAGAACCCCAGAGTGTGCAGAAGGTTCGCCGTAGTCTAGAGGTGGGAGACGACAACCTGGGGTGAGCTCGACTTCAACAGCCAGTCGTTGAGATAGGGGGACGACTGACACCCCTGTTCTGAGTAGATGAGCTGCGACCACCACCATGACCTTGGAGAAAACCCGAGGGACGCTGGTAAGGCCAAAGGGGAGCACCATAAACTGATAGTGCTTGTGGCCTACCGTAAACTGCAGGTAGCGCCGATGGGCAGGTAGGAAAGGAATGTGGAAATAGGCGTCCTGCAACTCCCAACGCTCCTATCCAGTCTGCTGGGTCCAGGACAGACAAGACCTGAGCTAGTGTGAGCATTTTGAACTTTTTCTTTTTGAGGAAGTAGTTGAGGGTGTGCAGATCTAGGATAGGATGAAGGCCCTTGTCCTTTTTCGGGACCAGAAATTAGCAGGAATAGCAACCACCGCCTACTTTAGGAGCCAGAACCCTCGCTATGGCTCACTTGGCCGAGAAAGCCCAGACTTCCTCCTGAAGCAAGTTCAGGTGGCCGGCCGTAAGGTAAGGCATGGCGGGAGGTGTAACCTCGAAGGGGAGGGAGTAGCCCCTTTGGACTATCTGAAGAGCACACCTGTCCAATGTGATGAATTGCCACTGGTGGATGTGATTGTTGATCCTGCCACTAACTTCCTGGCCATGATCTCGAAGAGATGAACTTGGAAGATTTGGAGGCTGCAGGGGGAAGAGTGGACTGACCCAACCTCTGCCCGTCTGACCCACGAAATCGAAAGGAGCAGTGTCCATGGTGGTGCAGAGGTTATTGAACTTGCGCAGTCTTGTGGCTGGTATATGGCTGGCAGGGCTGAAAGCCCATCTGTGTCCACGAAAGGGGTGAAAGGCAGACAGGGATGTGGCATCTGAGAGGCCCAAGGACTTGACTGCAGCCTGTGAGTCCTTACAGTGGTCCAGGACCTTGTTTGCCTGGTCTCTGAAGAGATGGGTGCCATAAAATGGCATGTCCATAAGGGAAGCCTGGACATCCACAGAAAATCCAGGTGTGCCTTCGAACAGCCACCATCAATGATATCGCTCTGCCCAGTGAGTCGGTCGTGTCAAGCCCACAACAAATGGTAAACTTTGCTGCATCTCTCCGTTCTGATACTTCTTGGGAGAGAAGTGCCCGGGCCTCTTCCGGGACCTGTGACAGCACTTGTGCAACCGTTTCCCACAAGGAGTGGGGAAAAAAAAAGGTGCACACCGACAGTAAAGCAAGGCTGGCAGAGAAATAAAATGTTGCCCTAACTATCCAGCATATTGTATTCCCCCTCTCTGGGGGTGCAGAAGGGAACGCACCATATGAGGTAGAGGCTTAAATTACCATGTTCTCGGGGGTAGGGTGGTTGGTGACGAATTTCAGGTCATCCAGTGCAGGGCGATGGCGGCAAGCAATTGTCTTATTCAAAGGAGTCCCTGAGATGGGCATGGAACAGGTTCCCCTGAAGGACATCAGTCAAGGCCTCGTTAAAAGGCAGGAGGAATTCCAAGGAGGAGACACCCGGCTACAGAACCTCTGTCAAGATGTTTGTTTTGACTTCCACCAAAGAGAGCTAAAGGTTCAGGACCTCAGCTGCCCTTCTCACCAACATGCACTGTATGGTTTGAATCCAGAAGTCTTCTTTGACATGTTGGAAAAATCTACACATTAAAAAAAGTTTGACAAAAAGCTGAAAAAAAGCCTGTCAAAAAGTGACAGAGGGTAGCTCTCTTCAAAGATCTACCTGCACGCCGAGGTAGCGCCTATATAGGTGACACTGACGTCCCTTCCTTAGCGGATGACGTTGATGTCGTCATACTGAGCTGACTGACGCCACCTACTGATGCGGAAGAGTATAGCTCGAGCTAAAACTTCTGGATCCAGCCTGACGCCTGGGAAATTCTAAGGTAATGAATCTGCAGCTAGATGTCTCTATCAGATAAAGTCAGCATTTCAAGATTTGTTTGGAAACATCCAAACTATCATTGCCTGGTCGGAGAGAGGCTTCTTCATATGATCAGGGAGTTTCACCAATTCCTATAGGGAATGGAGATAGTTGGCCAGGAGGCAACGAGCATTAGCTGCCCCAAGATCAAGTCTGCAAGAGAAAAGACTTTTCGATCCCGAGTCTAGCCTCTGTGACTAATCTGGAAGGCCCAAGGGAAATTCATTTGATTTTAATTTAGTGGCTTGGATGACACAACCCTCTGGTGAGGGGCGTACAACAAACTGTGGATTACATTGGGCATACCTGTGCTGTACTGGGAAGTGTCTATTGTCTATTGCCTATTGCCTTCTGCCAGGGTTTCTCCCTGGCAGAAGGCATTAGGTCCAAAAGTAACATGTTAATTGCAGCAGAAGTTCTAAAATGGCATAGGAAGGCTGCAACACTTCTGATAAAATTATACATTTGGTCTCAGTAGAAAGTAAGATCAGCTTGAAAGCGCCACTGCTTTTCATACGATTGAGGTTAACAAAGAGAATTCCTTTGCAGAAAGGGCAGAAAGATAATGGATATCCTTCTGCAGAGGTGTGTAGATCACTTGCATTTTGTCAGTCCTGTTAAAGCTAGCAACCATGTTGTCAGAGGGACAGAGATTAACAGCCTCAGGGTTCCCACCTGAACACATGGGGGGACAGAATCTTAGATGGCATTGACTTCGTTGCTAGTGCTGAAGAATCTGCTATTAGAGACATTGAGTTGGGAGGAGTCTGGGTCAGAGCTCCTTGGGTGTCCAAACCCACAGGAGCAAATCCACTCTTTGGGAAGTGGCCCAGAGGATAACCGTCTGGTCTAGAAATGATCCAGCATTACTAGCAGTAACGTTTCGACCTGCTCAGGATTGGCCAAAGGAGCCAGAGACTTGGGATTCTTCGTTTTTATGTGACAATTGGCTGCAAAAATCAGTAAGAGCCTGCATTGGGGAATGGCATCAGGACTCAGAAAGGCCCCAAAGGCTGGACCATTTTGCCATTCTTTGGAGCATTTTATATGCTATGTTAAGAGGTTTTGGGAGTTTGTTCCCTGTTGGGGGACTTAATTGAAGAGGAAGTGGAATGCTTCTGGATATCCGTACAAGCCTTGGCCAAAATTAACTTGCCTTCCACACTCTGATGCCCTTTGGGCGCATAAAGGAACAGGAGTAGAAGTCTTTGGGGTCCTTTTTGGATCCAAGCAATGGATTTGCAATAAACAAAAAAATATTCTTATAACATCGGTGACCACCGGGTTTAAACCCAGAAATCTGAGAGGGACACTGTTGAAAAGCAATGTCATTTGTTGGTGAAGCCCCAAGAAGAGCCCTGGACCACATGGCTGAGGCTCTGAGAAGCAGAAACTGACCCCAGTATGATCATTGGTGCCTTATATACTTTGATGTTGCAACATCTGGGGCGGGACAGGTTTACATTAGAGTCCACGTGTCCCCGCCTGATGATTATAGCCACTTATGGAGAATAAGAATCGGAATCTAGTCTGGCATCTTGGAGATATTCATGAAATCCATAATCTGCAAAAGGATGTACGCATCACAAAGAGCAGGTGAGCACAGATGCTGTAAATTCTTCCAAGTCGGACAAAAATTTCCACATACAACAGAAGCGTAAAGGGTCAGTTAAATTACTTTTCTGTGCTTTGTGTTCCGACTGTTTAACCCGTGCTCCAGTGCTTAATTTTTAAAAGAAAGGGTGCCGGTCGCCAAAGCACTGCTCAGAAGCCAGCCGGCAGTGTATTTTCTTTTTTTTTTTTATTGTATTTATTGACATTTTCAAAAGAAAGAGCATATATCCAAAGACATATAATTCATTCCAATGCTTACAAGATATACAAATCTGGCGTACAAATAAAACAAATCCTAACATCTAAAGCTAGTCAGGTCAATATGTTAAAATACTGTCGGATACATCTGCACAAAATATTGGACAGGGTTGCACAAATACATTGCAGAGTGAATAATAACATCAGGTGGGGCAAGGTCACACAAGTATCATATCACAGTTTCTCGGGACAGCCCATCTAGGTTCGTAACTAGGAACATGGGAACATCATACATGTACAGCACACCTGGTGAATGCAGTGGAGGGCCTCTCAGATACCTCTGGTCTTTGAAACATAGATTGCCAGCCTTTCCTAGTCTCAGGGACTCAGCCCAAACACATTCAAGGTACCTCTTCCGAGTCACCGGATTGAGGGGATTGTGCCTGCGTTCTGGTCCATTGCCTGCAGTGTAATTGATCGTCGACGTGCCGAATACGAAGGCTGGTCGTCTTCAACCACCTCATGCCTCTTTAATCCACTACCAGACGCTCCCTAACCCTTTATTTCAAATCTTGCAGGTTCCTCCTTTCTCTCGTTGTGACGTTTTTCCCGTCTTTCTCCTGCTCTTTCTTTTCCATTTGTTTTGTCCTCTCTTTGCCCTCGTTAATTATCTTATGTGGAAAAATAGGTGTTTTGGCCCCCACTGGCAACCACCGGCTTAATCGCATGAACTGGGGCGAGAGGGTGGTCCACTCTAAGAAGGAGAAACATTTGTGCTGAAAGCACATCACCCAGAGAGAGGAAACAGACCATTTAAAGCACCGGTTACACAAATCCTCACCAGTAAACCAGCCTGAACCTAATTGAGAGTAAGCGGCTGCTTAGCTGCCGAGAAAAATCTGCACATATCTGCCAATACAATTACAGCACAGTGACTTACTTTACGCCACACAGCTCGGACTGGTGTTCCAGATGTTGATCCCAGTGTTCTGATGGCATTTCAGGGCCAACGGCCTGCGAGAAATGTTTACTTGAGGGCGTAGGACAGAAGGCAGCGTCCGATTTGCCCAACAACACTGGGATAATTACACTTTGCTGCGCAAGCTGTCTTGGAAGAAAATAACAGCCCCGGTTATGTCTAGTCATGAGAGCATCTGCAAAAACTCCACTCATTTGCATACTGTTTACCACTGTGGAAAGTAAATAATTAATTATGATACCTGCTGGCAAGCATAATCATGTTTATAGAATGGATTCGGCAACAATTAGGCCCCTGTCTGTTGTGATGTTCTGCAGCGAGTGGGGGAGGGGTGCCCGGCGTGGGAGGAGGGAGTTTGGACCTCAAGCGAAAGAATGTTCAAAGATGGCGCGTTCGGCACAGTTGAGAGAACATGAAGCGGCGCCGAAGGGTGACAGGGCTGGAGTCCTGCTGTGCGCCCGACGCAGCAGACTTCACTTCCACGAGCAACGCGATGATTCAGCCTTCCCTAAAAGACTCCATTAGCAACTTAGGTATAATTATGGTAATAATTAGTATTCGAGAAAAGACTGCGTGAAAGACTCTTGCTGGGGTCAAAGCGGAGTCGCAGTTTCGACTAGATAATTTACACAATTAGGATAAAACTTCAAAACTTAAAGCCAGGCATTTAAATGAGGAAACACTTGAAGGTAAGTGGACTTTTACCTCAATTTAACAGATAAAGGTCGAAAGTGGCTTGAAGATTTTCACAGACTCTATTTCAACGGCTAACAGTTTGCAACAGCAAAAATAGGTGCCGGCATATTTGATAAAGTAGACTTTTTTGTATCTCAGTGTACACAAACAAGCAAGACAGTTAGTGACAGCACTCTCTGGATGCATTCCTATAAAATACTGCCACCAGGTGTCAACTGTACTCCAGCATACACCATAAAAAGCAAAGAGCGTCGAAACCTTTAAAAGTGAAATCGAAATAAAAACTGGACTTATCAAGCCTTTTACGAGATATATGTTTCAAACTATTGATTCATTAATAATTGTATTAAACTGCATATTTGCAAGACAAAATTGCATGCGTAGGCTCCCCATCAAAGCACATCAAAATAATAGAGATCGGGGACTTCCTGAGATTTGGGCACAAAGGATCGTACCTCAGTCCATTTTGCTTACTATGGCAACTTACCTGGGCACTTTGAATTATTTCGATATGATATCTAACCAACAGAACCATTTCAAGAAGAGATGTGCATTGTTAGGGACATTGTAGCCTGGGTGAGTGTGTTAACCACTCGCAAGACAAGCTCCTTCCATGGCCAGCCACTGGTTTTGCCATTGAGTAGCACAATTAATTTAGTGTAATTGGTCGAGCCTCCAAAGCAGACCTTTATTACAAGTCAATTGGTGCGACATGGGCTTGATCAGAGAGGTGTTAAAAGAGCCAAAGGTTTAAATCCTTTTCTACTCGAGTCTCCACATTACTTTGACACAGAGATGAACCAAAGTCTCCCAAGCTACCACTGGATCACTCTCTTGGAAATGTCAGATCTGCTAGACAAAATTGGGAATAACACATACATTCACAAAACAACCCGAGAGGTAAAGTAAACCAACCCAGAAACAAGAAGTTTCAAAAATAATAATTTATAGCTAGAAATTACTTGGGACTGAAAGAAACCATAATACCTACTAAGGATAACAAGCATTGAAAATGCAATAGGTCTCGCAATAGAAGAGTTTGACATTTTTCGTTTTGCATATGGATGAGTGGCGTTGCGTGGATGAGTGGCGTTGCGTGGATGAGTGGCGTTGCGTGGATGAGTGGCGTTGCGTGGGTGAGTGGCGTTGCGTGGGTGAGTGGCGTTGCGTGGGTGAGTGGCGTTGCGTGGGTGAGCGGCGTTGCGTGGGTGAGCGGCGTTGCGTGGGTGAGCGGCGTTGCGTGGATGAGCGGCGTTGCGTGGCTGAGCGGCGTTGCGTGGGTGAGCGGCGTTGCGTGGGTGAGTGGCGTTGCGTGTGTGTGTGGCGTTGCGTGTGTGTGTGGCGTTGCGTGTGTGTGTGGCGTTGCGTGTGTGTGTGGCGTTGCGTGTGTGTGTGGCGTTGCGTGTGTGTGTGGCGTTGCGTGTGTGTGTGGCGTTGCGTGTGTGTGTGGCGTGGGTGAGTGGCGTTGCGTGGGTGAGTGGCGTTGCGTGGGTGAGTGGCGTTGCGTGGGTGAGTGGCGTTGCGTGGGTGAGTGGCGTTGCGTGTGTGAGTGGCGTTGCGTGTGTGAGTGGCGTTGCGTGTGTGAGTGGCGTTGCGTGTGTGAGTGGCGTTGCGTGTGTGTGTGGCGTTGCGTGTGTGTGTGGCGTTGCGTGTGTGTGTGGCGTTGCGTGTGTGTGTGGCGTTGCGTGGGTGAGTGGCGTTGCGTGGGTGAGTGGCGTTGCGTGGGTGAGTGGCGTTGCGTGGGTGAGTGGCGTTGCGTGGGTGAGTGGCGTTGCGTGGGTGAGTGGCGTTGCGTGGGTGAGTGGCGTTGCGTGGGTGAGTGGCGTTGCGTGGGTGAGTGGCGTTGCGTGGGTGAGTGGCGTTGCGTGGGTGAGTGGCGTTGCGTGGGTGAGTGGCGTTGCATGTGTGAGTGGCGTTGCATGTGTGAGTGGCGTTGCATGTGTGAGTGGCGTTGCGTGTGTGTGTGGCGTTGCGTGTGTGTGTGGCGTTGCGTGTGTGTGTGGCGTTGCGTGTGTGAGTGGCGTTGCGTGTGTGAGTGGCGTTGCGTGGCTGAGTGGCGTTGCGTGGCTGAGTGGCGTTGCGTGGCTGAGTGGCGTTGCGTGGCTGAGTGGCGTTGCGTGGCTGAGTGGCGTTGCGTGGGTGAGTGGCGTTGCGTGGGTGAGTGGCGTTGCGTGGGTGAGTGGCGTTGCGTGGTTGAGTGGCGTTGCGTGTGTGAGTGGCGTTGCGTGGTTGAGTGGCATTGCATGTGTGAGTGGCGTTGCATGTGTGAGTGGCGTTGCATGTGTGAGTGGCGTTGCGTGTGTGAGTGGCGTTGCGTGTGTGTGTGGCGTTGCGTGTGTGTGTGGCGTTGCGTGTGTGAGTGGCGTTGCGTGTGTGTGTGGCGTTGCGTGTGTGTGTGGCGTTGCGTGTGTGTGTGGCGTTGCGTGTGTGTGTGGCGTTGCGTGTGTGTGTGGCGTTGCGTGTGTGAGTGGCGTTGCGTGTGTGAGTGGCGTTGCGTGTGTGAGTGGCGTTGCGTGGCTGAGTGGCGTTGCGTGGCTGAGTGGCGTTGCGTGGCTGAGTGGCGTTGCGTGGCTGAGTGGCGTTGCGTGTGTGAGTGGCGTTGCGTGTGTGAGTGGCGTTGCGTGTGTGAGTGGCGTTGCGTGTGTGAGTGGCGTTGCGTGTGTGAGTGGCGTTGCGTGTGTGAGTGGCGTTGCGTGTGTGAGTGGCGTTGCATGTGTGAGTGGCGTTGCATGTGTGAGTGGCGTTGCATGTGTGAGTGGCGTTGCATGTGTGAGTGGCGTTGCATGTGTGAGTGGCGTTGCATGTGTGAGTGGCGTTGCATGTGTGAGTGGCGTTGCATGTGTGAGTGGCGTTGCGTGTGTGAGTGGCGTTGCGTGTGTGTGTGGCGTTGCGTGTGTGTGTGGCGTTGCGTGTGTGTGTGGCGTTGCGTGTGTGTGTGGCGTTGCGTGTGTGTGTGGCGTTGCGTGTGTGTGTGGCGTTGCGTGTGTGTGTGGCGTTGCGTGTGTGAGTGGCGTTGCGTGTGTGAGTGGCGTTGCGTGGCTGAGTGGCGTTGCGTGGCTGAGTGGCGTTGCGTGGCTGAGTGGCGTTGCGTGGGTGAGTGGCGTTGCGTGGGTGAGTGGCGTTGCGTGGGTGAGTGGCGTTGCGTGGGTGAGTGGCGTTGCGTGGTTGAGTGGCGTTGCGTGTGTGAGTGGCGTTGCATGTGTGAGTGGCGTTGCATGTGTGTGTGGCGTTGCATGTGTGTGTGGCGTTGCGTGTGTGTGTGGCGTTGCGTGTGTGGCGTTGCGTGTGTGAGTGGCGTTGCGTGTGTGAGTGGCGTTGCGTGTGTGAGTGGCGTTGCGTGTGTGAGTGGTGTTGCGTGGGTGAGTGGCGTTGCGTGGGTGAGTGGCGTTGCGTGGGTGAGTGGCGTTGCGTGGGTGAGTGGCGTTGCATGGGTGAGTGGCGTTGCGTGGGTGAGTGAATGGTTAGCTGTTGCTTATGCGACGTATAGCACTTAATACTAAAGTAGGCAGACCTTCTTAGCCTTTGTGAGAATAATAGCAAAATAAAAATAAAAACCAGATCAAGTCAAGGACGCAAACGGCACCATGCTATTGTTTATTTACTCAGATGATATGCATAAAAATGTAACTTGTGAGCACGTTTCTCTAACTCTCCAATAATCCCATTACAACACTTTGTACAAATGAGATTGGGACTCATCCTTCCGAAGTCGAGAAAAATGTGCAACGCTGTGTTGAAGTTAATTTTTTTAATTAACAAAATGCAAATAATGTGGAGAGATTTCAAGTGATTCAGGAATGGGGGCCCTTGTAAAGAGAAAGTACGGCCGGCCTGGGCAGTGATAGGGGAGGAGGGAGGAGAAATGCGAGTCACGGCAGCAGCAGCCTTTGATGTGCCTGCCGGCCGGCCGTGAATAATTAGGGGGTGAGAAATGCGCTCGGAGGGCTGCCTTTGATGTGGTAATGCGAGGCAGGCAGGCAGGCGGCTGGTGGCATTGTGCACGCGCTTTTTAGGGCTTGCGCAAGCGCAATGACCTAAAAAGCACATGCACTTGAAGGAATCGCCAGTGGAATCGCCAGTGGATAAACACTGGATAAGCCCCTATAGAGCTTCGCCAGCTATGCGCTGAAGCGCATCAGCAGGCGAGCCCTAAAAATGGCAGCGGTCCAATAAAAATTTAGTACTGAAACCTTACACAAGTTCATTCCAGGAGCCCAATGACATATAAGAGGTATGAAAAATGTTCAGAAAAACATTAAAGGCTTAACGAGGGATTGAAAAAGGTCAAGGGTCAAAGATAGAACCACATGTTTTAAAATACTTGGCAGCGTGTCGGAGATTGTGACCAATGTCCAAAGTTGTCTTTCTGCTTAGTTCTTTTAAAGCAGGCGCCATTCAGAGACTTAATTGAATACATTTTTGAAGTCTTTATATTGGTAGGAGCTCTCGGTCTCAAAGCTAGACAGTAGTAAAAATGAATCGGAAGAAGTTGGGGAAATGAAGTATGAAGCAGTATGCTCGGTCTTAGGTGTAGTGGTAACTGCTTTACAGTTCAGTCCAGAGCACAGAAGTTCCTTTCTGGTTCAAGGAAAAAGATAGTGTTATGACTTATCTTAATGTGGTGATTTCATTCATTGTTCACATTCCAGCAGAGACTGTTTTTGCACGTCAGAGATTTTAGCATGTGTTTTATCTAAGACTTACTTTAAGTGTAAGTGGCTTTGAGGGCACACTCAGTCTTTTCTTAAACTCAACTCATTTGGCTTAGAACAGACCTCAGAAGATATCTTCTTCTACCTACTCTTCACTTGCAAGAAGGTTGGGTATATCCTCCCAATAAACAGAACCCCCAGGATATTGCGGCATGGATTAGCAAATTTAGCAGCACAAATATGGAAATTTAGCAGCATTTTTGCAGCACTTTATTTTAGTCATAATCATTCATTTTCAGCCTGAAATCAATGGAAACAGTTTTAGCCTCTTCCTCGTACACCCGAAGGCGCAGGATCATAGTGGCAGATCCAAATAAGTGAGACAGACTGCATAGGGAGGTCACCTCCTGCCTACCTGGTCCAGTCCTCATAGGTCGACTTGAGATTACCCCTAACACCCAACATTCCTTGTGCATAATACACAGAGGCATCTTAAAACCTAAGAGGAAGTTGTCAGTGTGAGTCAGTGTGAAGCAGAATACCAAGTTGCAATCAATTGCACCTGCTGGGTCTTTTACAGTAGGCCATGAAGGAACACACCAGCTATCACTCAGGACTGACTAAAGCTTCCTAGAGCCATACTGCCCGCATTCTTCTGTCATGACAGCATTCAGTGAGGGTGGGGCTTGGAAGTGCCTTCATAAGGCACACCATCATCTACAGAGCACAAGCACTAGAGGAGCGAACTGAAAGATCTGTAGAAAAGTGGGCTGCAAAGTTAGTGATACGAAATTTAACACATAATTGCATGATATGTATTTTATAAAGTATGTGTATGTGCTTGATGAGCATTTACATCTGATTGTTTGCCTTCACTAAGCCCCAAGTCAAAAGTAAAGGTATCACATTTACAACCAAACATAAAAAATCACCAACTTTTTGTCTGTTTTTCTGTGGAGCTCTGCATTGGCCAATATGTGCCAGATGGCCACTTCGCAAACCATGGAAATGAATTGGTAACTATATTTGATACAAATAATAAGGTTTTCATAGACTTTGTTCCTGCCTTCAACAGTCATGCACACAAATAATTCATTGTTTGAGTACGACAGTATGCCTGGCCCAGGTAGTAGAGCATTAGACTTCTCTGTCTTCCGCTACAAGTACATGGTCCAAATAGCATTATGTCCACAGTCTGTCTATGTGCTTACATTCCCTAAGCTCCCGAGATAAATAGTCTGGTGGTTACTCCAGCTGTGATCCACCCCAAGCCACATTAAATAGAATTTGAGGAGCTGCCAATAGTGCTGAGAGTCTCATTAGTTGCATTAATGTTGGTGTTTAGGGGTGTGTCGCCACAACAGATTTTGATTTCTTAAACCATCATTTTACCACACCGGCTTACTTTCAGCCATGCTTTTTCTTGAAGAAACTCCAGCTCTTTTATCAGTAAAATAAATGTCTTGAGACTCCATCTGTGCTCAACTATATGACGGCAGAAGTCAGAGCTCACCAAAAATTTGACTGTGTCAACGCTGATCAGATTTGAGGGATTAGCTCTAGAATAAATCTCCTGCTGGGGAATAAAATTGCCAATGTAGATCAAAATAGGTTTAGGATATTTTGAGCAGAGATATGATGGATTATTCTGCTGTAGCAGAAACTAATGAACCCACTGTCGCTGAGGGCCCCAGTCCTAGTCAGAAATCTCAGGGAACGCTTTCTGAAATAGACTGACCACAAACCGTCGAGTGCCTCCCCAAAATTAGTAAATTATTGCAGCGCTGTCTATTTTGCAGATCCTTAATCTTTCCTTACATTGCTCACATACCAGCATCTTGTAAATCCATGCATTCTTGTATACAGGACACTAATTCCTCTGTTCTAATTCTTTCCAGTGCCTACACAAAAGACAACGTTTTAAACTTTTTGAAGAGCGTTGCAACAACAGCACACAGGGTTTGTGATGAAACATTATCACACAAACAAAAATTAATAATATTATGGACATCATATGAAAGCCACAAGAGGTCCTTGTTTCCCAAAAGCTGGGAATTGAGAGGTGAAAATATCTGTTGTGTTTTCACAGGCTTGTCAAAGAAAAAAAATTTGCATTTTCCAAATTTCGTGGGCAGTTTTGTAAAAATTGCAGCCGTTTGACAAAACTGCTGATTTTGCGATTTTTTTTGCAAATCGCGAAATCCAGGAGGGTCTGACTAAATGTTGAGTTCCTTAGGACCAAATGAGCGTGCTAAACTGGGGCTTGCCCTTCCAGAAATAATGGCTGATGCAAACGAGTACCTCTCAGCTGGCTGTAGAATATGCTTACCTTGCTAATATGTTGGCCATATTCAAATAATACACTGCATGAGCCGCACACATAAATCAGTCCTCTTTCATGTCAATGATCGGCAGTGGGGGAGAGAAGAATGCATGGTGAACAGAAACCTTCTGTCATGATTCTGTAGTCACAGTTCCACTAACCCTCATTTAAAGTAAAAAGACTGCTGCACGCACGTTAAAAAACTTTGACCTTTTCTTAATTTAAAAACCCACCCCTGTCCCGTGCATCCAGCACTCCTTGTGAATTGCAATATGTAATGTGCTTATTTGATTGTGATAAATGAGGATTTAAGATGTTACATGTATCGTGGTAATGTTTTGTTTAAACCTATTATTTTTCTGTGACTCTTGGCGGGGTGTTTTATCATTAAGAAAGTGACATCTTGGTGACTCTTGGCGGGGACTAATATCATTGTGCAACTTCGTCATGTCTAATTATTTAAAGACATGTTTCTGCTTACTGCTCACCATCTTAAGAACTCGCTTTTGGCAAAGTCTGAAAAGACGCGTCTGTTTGTTTTCTTCTCACGCGTTAAGAGAAAAAGCAAGCGGCAGAACGCACGCAGGCTTTTTGACGTTCGGGTGTGGTTCTGGTATAAAAACCACACCCGGGCTTCTAGAAGGCGCTTAGCCTTCCAGCTTCCTTCGAGTAGACATCGCGCATCCTCTGCAGAATCTCAAGACCCTTCTGAGGCCTCAGCTTCGGTGTATTTCGGTTCCCACGAGACTCCCAGAAGATGCAGCATTTGGACAAAGAAAGCTAAGTACAAATCTTTTACTTCAAAGGCGCCCAACGCAAGCAATTCGATTTTGAGTCTAAGAACAATTTTTGGAACTATCTTCTGAAGTCAAAAGAAGAACTTAAAGAAAAAGAGACATTTAGAACAGTTTATTTATGTAAGAATTTTTAAAAAGGCATTTGCAGAATGTTTTGTCTCCACTATTTTGAAGCTTTTATTTGAAGAAGACTGAAAACGTGGAAGTGGTAGGATATCAAGCTGTTAGTAGATAAGTAAGTGAAAATTACTGAGAAAGAAGTGTTTTGAATGATTTAATGAAGGAATTGTTTATAATTGTGGAATTGTATCTTTGTAGAGAAAACAAACAACTTTCTTATTGAAAAAACAACAAGGAACATCCAAAGACGTCAACTTAACACCATCTCAGCTAACCTGACATCACTCCACACCACTTCCAGGACGCGAAGCCCTTCTTAGTAGATCGCAGGTAGGGTTCCAGAATTTAGTTCAATATCAAAGAGTACCATAGAGTAAAGCTAAAGAGTGGTAAATCTTTTGTTAGACCAAGACCCTAAGGTGAGCTTGTTGCATTGCAGGTCGACTACAAGAACTCACATTAGCGTCAGATCCGGCCTCTCTCCCTAAAAGCTATCTAGCATCTTGGTGAATTATTCAAAGTCTCAAGAGGTAGGATAGGTTTCTGGGGGTTTGGCTCATAGCGTCTCTGCAAAACCCATCAAGCACCTTACAGGTAAGAGTTCGAGACCATACAGGTAAGAGTGACTTGATTCCCCTGACACCTTCAAGACTGCTGCCCAAGCAGGATGCAGTTGCCCATGCAGCATACTGAGAGGACTTTGCCACGCATGCAGTGGACAAAGCTGTGAGATGGAACAAGGTAAAGTGTTAAAGGGTAGCTGGGTTGAGCAACAAGATCAGCAATGGGCCCTCAGTAAGTCTCTCAAATTGGTAGCTCATGAAACATAAGAAAGAGTATGATACGCAGAGGGAAGAAGAGTCAGAGGATGGAGTATGTGTTCTGTTTGCCGGCAGGCATTATAGGATGTCTGGGTGACATAATGGTGAGATCTGTGTTGTAAGGTAGAGGGGAAGGTACAGTTCTAACTAGTACCTTACGATAAAGGGGCCAGATAGTGTAAAGTACAAGAACAGGTCCCTCTACCCTGTTCTTCATAGCTAACAAACACCAAAATAGGGTAGTCTATTGTTTGAAAAAGAAAAAAAAAAAAAAAATATATATATATATATATATATATATATATATATATATATATATATATATATATATACATATATATACACACACATACATATACATATAACTGGCCCCGCCGGAGAATTGTGCGAGTAGCGCAATTTGGAGAAAGTGAGCTGTATTCCATGACACAACCTGGAGAAGGACGACCGATCGTGAGGAAACTCGGCGATTGGGAAACCCTGGTACGGGTGAGTGGACGGCGCTCTTACTACTTTCAAAATAAGCCGGCAGACCGCGCACAGCCTGGAGCGACAGGCATAGTCACGTACAGAATAAACAAACCCCGCAATTAGGCAATGTTCACAGACAGTGAAAGGGAGCAAGCGGCAGACTCTCTGTTTATTCCCCAAACCGGGGCACGGAAAAAAGTCACTCCATTGCAGACAGCGGGTGCACCGGATACATTGACCAGTTTATTTGCCACCCTTGAGAAAACATACAAGCGAGAAATTCGTAAGTGGTGGGAGGCCACAAGTCTACAAAAATATTTGGAAGTTGGGCGAGTCCCTAGGGGACTAAGAATCTTATTAGTCCCTTCATATGAAAAACCCAACAAAGAACTTTTAAAAGAGTGGTCGGAATTTATGAATGATGTCATGCAAGGGATGCTAAAACTGCTGGTAAAACATGCATGGATTGACAGGACCAAGCTACAAGAAGAAATCAAGGCAATTGAAGCTAAGATTAGCGACGACAAGGACACTAAAAAGTGCGAGGAGTTACGGGAACAGATGAAAAAAAGGTTAATTGATTATGAAAATACAATCAAATTGAGGAAACAATCCAAGTTCATCCGCGATGAAAAGGATTATGCGAATGGGAGAATATTAACATTCGCACGAAAGTACGACGCACCAAGAAGAACATTGCAACAGGAGAAATCAAGAAATAGAACCCCTGTAAGTACTGAAGAGTCCGAAATCTCAGAGGACGAATCAGCTAGGGCGAGAGGTGCTGAGGGAGGTGGTGATGACCCAATAGCGAGATTGGACACCACAGAAGACGATCCTTTTTTCGAGGAGTACGAAGTAATCAGAGGACTCAGACAGCGACCCGCAGCAACCACACACCCACCAAGAACACCAAAAGGAAAACGAGGAGGGGTAGGTGGGGGCGCCCAAGGCAGATCCACTCCGGTAGTTACAAGGAGTGCCCGAGGGAAGACCTGGAAACAAACATGATGGACTTGAAAGAAAATACAATAATCAATGTATCGGATAGAGAATTATCTCCAAAAGAAGAGGAATTGCTAAAACTTGGTTTAACCTTTTGTCCGACTCCGGCATTTGACTACACACAGACACGAATAGATCTGTTCAGATTTATTAGAAAGTTAAAATTGCAGAAGATACATACTCTTAACCCGAAAGCAGATGATGGAATTACCATTGAAGGGACTGATCCCTTAGTGACAATAACAGGCAAAGATCTCCAGGCCATCGCGGTGGCGCAAATGTTGATTGGAACTAGCCACTCACAAGATTGGGACACTCGACCCACACAAACTTTGGAGGAATGTGGAATTACCCAACAGGGTTGCAAGAGTGATATGACTATCAAATCTAAAACCAACCCAAGGACACCGCACGATGGAATAGATACTTTCCAGGAAATAGTCGTTGATGAATTGAAACATCTCCAAATGGGAAGCTTTAATCATAGGAGAAAAAATTTGAGCAAAGAAGAATGGGCTGTGATTCGGAATCTAAAGGAAGATGAGAATAAAGTGCACCGCAGCCACTTAAAGCTGAACCCCACAAAAACGGAGCTCGTCCTGGTAGGAGGCCCCAATCATCCCTGGAACTCCACGTTCTGGCCAACTTCCTTGGGGCTAGCACCCTCTCCCGTGAGCTCCGTCAAAAGCCTGGGGGTGATCATTTCTGAGGACCTGTCGATGAGACCCCAGATCAACGCGGTCACTTCTGCCTGTTTCTTCCATCTCAGGCGGATCCGTAAGATCAGCAGGTATTTCAGTAAAGAAGCCCTGACCCAAGTGGTCATTGCGCTTATCACTTCCAGGCTTGATTACGCCAATATTCTTTATGCTGGGATTCCAGCTTGCCACCTTCAACGGCTGCAGCTGGTGCAGAATCAGGCAGCCCGCCTGATCTTCCACCAGCCCAAGCACCAGCATGTCACTCCCCTCCTTCGTAGCTTACACTGCACCTTTAAACTGGCATGTACCACCTTTAAAGCCCTATCCGATGCAGCGCCTGTTTTCATCTCTTCGGCTCTGACCCGTCACATCCCTACGAGAGCCCTTCGCTCAGCCTCATCAAACCTCCTCGTGGTGCCCAGATTCAAAAGGAAAAAACACGGTGGTCTTAGCTTTTCCGTCCTGGCTCCCTCCACCTGGAACTCCCTTCCCCTTCCCCTTCGTCTCTGTTCAAAGCTTGATTGCTTTCGCAGACTTCTAAAAACTTTGCTCTTTCAAGCCGCCTTTGACTAACCTCCTGCTTTCGGTCCACCTCATTTGTCTATTCAGCGCCAAGAAACCAATGGTGATAGAGCGCGTTACAAATGTTTTTAATAATAATAATAATAATAATAATAATAATGAGAATATTATTATAAAACCCAGTGATAAAGGGGGGAACATTGTTATCCTAAAACGCAGCCAATACGAGGATGAAGCCTTGTCCCAATTAAATAACAAAGAACACTATGTGGAGATAAAGAGAACCAAGTATACGGAAAGCATCAAAGCTTTCAATGACTTGATTGAGAAATGGAAAGATAAAGGAATACTTGATTTTAGAGACTGGAAAAACCTGAAGTGTGACTTTCCTCAAATTGCAACATTCTATCACCTGCCAAAGGTACACAAGAGTAAAATATGGCCTCCTGGAAGACCTATTGTGTCCGCTAAAGACAGTTTATTGGAGAAAACCTCGAGCTATATCGACAGCTTCATTGCCCCTTTCGTGAAGGACCTAAGTTCGTATCTCAAAGATACGAAGGACTTTTTGAGAATAATACAGGATGTAAAATGGGAAAAGGATATGATCCTAATAACATTGGACATTGCGAGCTTATATACATCTATAAAGCATGAAGACGGTCTCATGGCAATGAAAAGCTTCTTAGAACTTAGACCTATCAAGTATCGAAGCCATAATGCCATGTTATTGGAACTCACAGACTTCTGTTTGAGAAATAACATCTTTTTGTTTGCAGGGAAACTGTATTTACAACTGCAGGGGACCGCGATGGGCACGTGCTTCGCCCCCAGCTACGCGAATCTCTTCGTGGGCTGGTGGGAGAAGCACGTGGCCTGGGCGGAAGGGAATGACAGGTGGATGGACAACATTGTTCTGTGGACCCACTACATCGATGATCTATTCTTGGTGTGGCGGGGACCACAGGAGGAGGCTGAGAGATACATCTCTAAATTAAATGAAAATAATCTGAATCTCAGCTTCACGAGCAATGTAAGTAGAAGTGAGGTATTCTACTTGGACCTTCGGGTCTATGTGGAAGATGATAGGATCCAAACCGCTGCTTATAGAAAACCCACGGCGGGCAATACGATATTGCACTCACGAAGTTACCATCCCCGTAGTGTCGTTAACAATATCCCCCTGGGAGAGTTTTTGCGAATAAAACGCAACTGCTCAACCGTACAGGAGTTTGAGAGAGCCAAGGAACAGTCCAAAAAGAGATTCTTGCAGAGAGGATATGGACAAGGAATCCTAAGTCAAGCAGAAAAGAGGAGTGACTTAGTAGAAAGAAAAGACCTGTTGATTGATAAACTCAGGCCCTCAGATACTAAAATCAGAAGAAGTTAAACTTGCAAGGGAGGAGTATAAACGCGTCCAAAGAATCTCAAAAAAACTGTGGGAGGAGTCGATCTGGGCTGAAATGTTAGCTGCTGCAAAAAATAATGATAATGCTGGTTTCTGGAGGTTGGTGGCAAATGAGGGGCACGCAGGCAGAGTTGTGAAAGACACGTTTCTGGATGAAATGACCTGGGTGACCCATTTCACATCTCTTTATCAAGAATACGATGGTGCTAACAACAAGGGTATATGGTTTCCCCCTCCAATTGAACCCCTTAATTTTACACTGGAGGAAACAGTAAGGGCAATTAATGAATTAAAAAACACTAAAGCACCAGGTCCAGATAAAATACCTGGGGACCTGTATAAACACAATGTAGGAGTCTGGGCCCCTTACGTGAACCGCTTGTTCAATGTTCTATCTACAAACTGTTGTTTTCCAGATAGTTGGCGTGCAGCGGAAGTTGTGTTAATTTTTAAAAAGGGGAATAGACTGACACCCTCTAACTACAGACCAATTAGTCTTATGGACACGCTGCAAAAACTCTATGCCAAACATCTGTTATTTCGGATCAACGACTGGCTGGACGATTCCAATATAATCTCCAAATTTCAAGCAGGTTTTAGGAGTAAGACCAGCACAATAGACCAAATATTCCGATTCTGTTTGATCTGGAAGTACGTGCATATTAGGAAAGGTCACCTTTATGTAGCTTTCGTTGATCTGAGAGCTGCATTTGATTTGGTCCCGCGCAGTCTGCTTTGGAAAACATTAAGTGAAATGGGTCTACCAGGATGCCTCCTGACTCAAATAGTTGAGCTACACACTGGCAATTTTGCAAACATAAGGTGGGGTCCTAATGGCGAGCTGACTCGGAACATCCCTATTGAACGCGGGGTTCGCCAGGGGTGTGTTTTGGCCCCAACCCTATTCTCTCTGTTTGTTAATGATGTCCCTGATTATCTGAATGGTTGCACTAATGATTCCCCGCAGCTTAATGGTGAAAGGGTGCCTGCGCTGCTTTTTGCAGACGACACGATTCTTATATCTCAGACCAAGAAGGGTCTCCAGGCACTCCTTAACTGTTTTAGCTGCTACTGCATGACAAAGGGCTTGGAAATTAATCCAGATAAAACTAAATGTATGTCATTAAATCCGAGTAAACCAGACAGAGGGTTCCTGACTTTGAATAAACAGAAATTAGGTATTGTGGAAAACTTTTCTTATCTGGGTGTTGCACTTGATTCGAAATTAAGTTGGAAGGCCCAAATTGAGAAAAGCAAGATATCATATGCCCACAATGTTAAACCGCTTATATGCAAACTAAATGCCAGTACAAGTAAAAGTGTAACCCCTGTTTTAGAACTTTTTAAATTTAAAACTCAATCTGCTGTGTTATACGGAGCAGAGATATGGGGACCTTGGGCAAAAGACAGCTTTAAGAACTTGGACAATAAATTTATGCGTACCATTGGAAGGGTCCCAAATAGTACCACTCTAATACCCCTTCAACTCGACCTGAATTTTAGAAGAACAGATTATTTTGCCATTCTAAGACCACTAATATTTTGGGTTAGGTTATGGACCACCCCAGAATTGGTAGAATATAGAAATGGTCTACAAGAACTGCTGAATCTTGATTCTTTTAATTCTATCAAGTGGTTTGTCCATATCAAAAAATGGTTTACGCTCCTGGGTTTATATTCAATGTGGGAGACGCCTGAAAATTTGTTGACATCTTCTAAACTATTGGTTAAGCGAGCCTTTTGGACCCATATGAGTGACAAAGTAGTTAATGGAACTAGAGTTGGGTCTGCAGTTCAGGATTTTCTATCATTCAAGGACGAGCTCCGTTTTGAATCATTCTTGGACGAGATAGAGCCACCCATCGCAAAGTCCCTCTACTTAAAGTTTAGGTATGGGATACTCATGCTGAACCACAATACAGATCGATGGTCACAGAAAAAACTGGGAGAATTGAATGTTAAAAGCGGGTGCTGTCCTATGTGTTCCAATGCCTGTATGGAAAATGAGGTTCACATGTTTTTTATATGTAGTGCTTATGTGAATGCCAGAAAGAAATGGTTAAAACCAATGTGTAACCTTCTAGGAACCAGATCCTGTTCTACAACTTATAGGGTCATGAAAAGTAATTCAACCCAGTACATTGTATTTAGCATAAGTAGGTTCCTTTACTCTGTCTACATCACTCGTAAGAAACATGGTCAGGTACTCTGAGCAGGACCTGTGTATATGTTTTTAATAATCGGACAAAATGAAATACATCTTAAATGGAAATTGTAAAAATTATTTTTAATATTACCTTTTTGCTACGCGTGCTACTATGAATGTATATTTTTTAACTGTATATCTGTCTTTTATGGCCAAATTGGCCGAAATAAAGAAATAAATAAATAAATAAAATCAGATTCATTACCGATTTTTCGGACAAATCACCAGAAGTCTTCAATATAATGCGTAAGAACTGGAAGATTCTGAAATCAGATTCCGTAATCGGAAAAACATTATCTGATTATCCCCTAATCACCTATAGAAAGGGGAATTCTTTCAAAGATCACCTTGTAAATAGCCATTATGAAAAGAAAAGAAAGAGAAAAGTAACTGTTTCAGGCTTCTATCCTTGCATGAAGTGCAAGGCCTGTAAAAATTCCCAAAAGGTCAAAGAATACTTTATTCCAGGAAGGAAAAAGAAGGGCAAAATAACCAAGCTGGTGAATTGTAATTCTGACTACACTGTCTATTGCTTAACATGTCCCTGTGGGAAAAGGTATATAGGTAGCACAGTAAAACCGACCAAACTTAGGGTCCTTGAACATATGAGGGCAATCTCCTCGAAGGATCCAAACTACCCAGTAGCTCGTCATTTCGAGCAGGCACATGACAGCAATAGTAATTTATTGACATATTTCATTCTGGATCAGTTGGTCAGAACAGAAAGAGGGGGCAATTGGATAAAGAAACTGAGAACACTAGAATCGAGATTCATTATTCAATTGCAGACTAAGACCCCGGGAGGGATGAACAATGAAGAAGAGATGTGGACTCACATTTAAGTAATTTTCATCCCTGAAAGCTCTTTTCTAAACAACCTGGAATAATAGAACTGTATATGGTCTCCTTGTTGTACACAGAGAAGTCAAAGCTGTATGTGGAGGTTTTCTGTTGAATAAAGAACGTGACGAACCTACGCTGTACTGACTTGGAGTGCTCTAATTTCTAAACCCAGGATTGGGGTTTTTTTCGTTGGGAAATACATATACATACATATATACATATATATACATATATATATATACATATACATATATACATATATATACATATACATATATATACATATACATACATATATACACATATATACACACATATATATATATATATATATATAGTAGAATTTGCAGTGACATGACATCCCTTGATCATTGTTTAAATGAATCTAAACAACGCTTTTTGAATAGGGGTTATTCCGAAAACACTCTGGATCAAGCTTTAATCAAAGCTAGGTCTTTTGATCGTAAATCCTTGCTCGCACCTAAAAAATCTTGACAGTATCAGCTCAGAGTGCTCAGTCAGACTCATTACAACCTTTTGTGCGCAAGAGCGTAAAATACGACGTATCATCTGCAAGGAATGGCCAATAATATTAACTGATGTCATTCTAGGCCCTATTTTACCCGACACACCTAACATAACATTCAGGAGGGCGCCTTCAATGCGTGATGTGTTAGACAAACCATCACCTGAGGTTTTGCCTAAAAAACCTTGGTATCACAAAACGGGATTTTTTAAGTGCACTTCTTGTCGCGCATGCACATTTGCCAAAAACAGCACCCACTATATGACAGCGTTTATTGAAGTTCCTGTGCCTATTCGAGAACATCTAACTTGCAGGTCAGAATATGTAATCTATAAATTAAAATGTACCTGCAACCTCGAATACATAGGGAGCACAAAACTCCCGGTGCATAAGCGCATCCTACAGCACATACGAGCAATCGTAAACAGTGATGATAATTATCCTGTGGCAAGACACTTTCGGTCTGTGCATAATAAATTACTAAAAGATCTTGAATACACTGTTTTGTGCTCAGTGCCTAAGCCCGGACGGGGTGGGAATCGCGATAAATTACTTAGGCAAAAAGAATCGCACTTTATACTATCTTTAGATACCAAGGCTCCAAATGGGTTCAATTTAACGGAAGATTTGAATAACTTTCTGTAAAATCCAGCTGTAATGTCTACATGATGTTTGGATTTCTTTCTCCTTTTTAGATTATATTACATGAATTTGGTCATCGGCTTATGACCAATACAACTAAAAAAAATCTTTTTCCATGTAATAATTTATCTATAAAAACGTCTTTTTTTTCTGTATTTCTTTATTGTATATAAAAAATATATATTTACATGGAGCAAGGAATATACATGAGTGGAGGAAGAAAATAGACGGAAGAGAAAAGGAAGGGGAAAGAAAAAGGGAAAAAAAAGGCGCCGGTGGGGGGGCGGTTGTCCGTGTTCTTGAGGTAGTTCAATAGGTCAGGTTTGAATAGTTCGGATTCCCATAGTTCAGATTCCAAGTCCTGCTTGACGTTGTATCCTGCCGTTCCCCTTTCCGATGTTATGTTGTAGCCAAGCCCCGGACCTTAGAGGGACAGAGTATGATAGGAGTCGGAAATGAGAGAGGTGACGAGCCTTGCAAACTGTTCCCTTTTGTTAGCGCGTGGGTCCGCAGAGTGTGCCCTCTTTGTTTTGCGCCTATGGGGGTTTATGCGACGATAGGTATAGGTCTAGGGGCCCCCACATGTTTGACTGCCTGTGCGTTTTCGTTGAGTGTTTCGCAGCGATATTATCTGCCCCCCTTAGGAACGTGACCCAGTTGAGCCATGCCTGGGGCGCAGCTTTCGATGTGTCCTTCCAATTACTTAGGACTATTTTGACTGCGGCCGTCAGCAATAGGTCAATGAGGTCACGATCCTCTGTCGTTGTGATGGTCTGGGATGCAAAGCCTAGGGCTAGACTTGCGAAGTCTATTTGTATGTCTATTCCTGTGATCTCATAGATGAGTGTTCTAATTCTTCCCCAGAAATCCTTGATCTTGGGGCACTTGAGCAGTAGGTGTTCTAAGTCTCCCCTCTCATTGTTACAGTTACAGCATGCATCACTCTCTCGTATTCCCAGGGTGGCCAGGCGGACCGGAGTCCAGTATGCCTTGTGCACTAGCCAAAATTTGGTCTGGTTTAGCGTTGCCGTTATCTTTTTCCTAGTTGTGGATCTCCATAGCTCTGCTCTCTCGTCCTCACTTAGTTCCTTCCCTGCTGCCCCCCCCGAAGTTTGTGACCTTATCGTTGAGTTTGGTGTTTTGGGGGCGGAGGGCCTTGTATAAGTGTGCTACCTGGTGACCTAGTGTGTTAAGGCTAGCTGCGAGTTGTATGAGTGATGGTGTCCGGCTGTTGAGGTTTGCCTTCCTTATTGCTACTTTTATTTTCAGGAAGTTGTAGAGTTCTATGCTATGTAGGTTATGTGTTTCTTTTAGGGTGTCAAACGTTATGTCCGCGCCCTGTTTCTGGAGGTCTTTGGCGATGGAGATGCCGTGGCTGTACCATTCGTGCATGTCTAGAACCTTATCCCTGTATCTTAAGGTGGGGTTGTGCCAGATGGATTCAAAAAACCCTCCCTTGATGCTTGTTGTCAGTAGTTTGTCTACCTTCAGGAGAGCTGTTTTTGTGTTCCTCAGGACGGGGTTGTCCTTGACTGCTGGGTGTCGGGTGGCGGTGAGGAGGGTGATGGGGTTCATGCCTTTTAGTAGCCCTCGTTCGAGTGTTAGCCACGCTGGGATGTATTCCTGTCTTGGGTCCAGCCAGTGCAGCCCCTGTCTGGCTATACACGCCCCGTGGAATCGTTTGAAATTTGTTATGTTTAGACCGCCCTGATCTTTTGAGAGTCTAAGCTTGTGTAGGCTTATTCTGGGCTTCTTCCCTCTCCACAAGAAGTTGTTCAGTATCTTGTCTACTCTTTTGTGGAAGTCTTCTGTGTTGGTCAGTGGCAGCATGGTTAGCATATAATTTACCATTGGTGTGAGCATCATCTTTATGGCTTCTACCCTCCCCCACCATGTTGTGAATTTGGGGGACCACCCATCTACTTTGTCCTTAATCTTCTGGATTGTTGCTTGCTCATTGTGTTCTAGTGTGGTTCTTAGGTCCCTCTCAAAGAGGATGCCCAAATACTTTATGGGTTTCTGCTGCCATGCTAGGCCTGACGTCCCTAGTACCGTTCTTGTTGTGTGAAAGTTTAAGGGTTTACACTCTGATTTATCTTTGTTAAGTTTATACCCCGAGACTTGGGCATATTTGTCAATGGTGTCCGTCAGTGCCTTGATGGATCTTTCTGGGTCTTCTGTTATTATTAATACATCGTCAGCGTATGCTGCTAGCTTGAAGTTTTCCCCCCCTATCGGTATCCCCGCTATGCCTTCGTTCGTTCTGATCATTGTCAGGAGCGGTTCTATGGCTAATAGGAAAAGGCCGGGTGAGAGTGGACAGCCTTGTCTTGTACCCCTGCCTAGGTTGAGTATGTTTGAGGTGCCGCCGTTTACTACCACCCGCGCTTTTGGGCTGTTGTATAGAGCCATCACCATCCTCCTGTAGTTAGGCCCTAACCCGAATTTCCCCATGCAGTGATCTAAGAAAGGCCATGAGACCCTGTCAAACGCCTTCTCGGCGTCCAGGGCTATCATGACCGCTGGATTGCTGCTTCGGGCGGAGTGGTTGATTATATGGCATAGTAGTCGCGTGTTGTCGTGAGACATATGGTTTTTGAGGTAGCCTACCTGGGAGTTGTGTATGAGCTTGGGTAGGTATGCGTTGAGTCTATTGGCCAGTATTTTCGCGTATATCTTGCAGTCTACATTTATGAGGGAGATCGGCCTAAAGTTCTTCGCCTCGGTTGTGTCCTTCCCTTCCTTTGGTATGACGATTATGTTTGCCTCAGCCATTGAGGGTGTCATGCGTCCCGTGTGGACACACCCCTCGAATACCTGTTTCATTGTGGGTTTGAGAGTGTGAAGGTACTGCTTGTAAAAACCAGCTGTGAATCCGTCTGGCCCTGGTGCTCTATTGTCCTTGAGACTGGTCGTAGCTTTCCCTATCTCATCTTCCGTTACGGTTAGCTCTAGGATGTCTCGTTCTCGATCTGATAGTGTGGGTGTGGTGATGCTTCTTAGCAGCTCCTCGCCCCCGTCCTCCTTTAGCGCATCATCTCTTGTGTACAGACCCTCATAGAAGTCTCTTAAGACCTCCAGGATGTCCTTGTTGGCAGTCTGGGACTTGCTGTGTTTGTCTTTGATTGCTCCTATCGTGTGTTGTTTTTGTTTCCCCCTTAGATAGGTTGCTAGGGTTTTCCCCGCTTTGTTTGCAGTGCATAGGTTGATCGATTTGTATTTATTAATCCAGGTCCCTGCTCTCTCACTCAGTATTCTATTAAGTTCGTACTTCCGTTTGGTCAAATTTGTGAGTGTGTTGTTATCTTCCATTCTGGCTATGTGGCTGTTCTCCAGTGTTTTAATCTCCTTCTCTAGCTCTACAATTCTCTTGTTTCTCTTTGTTCATCCTGCCCTTGACTGTCATGACTGTACCCCGGACAGTGGCTTTTAGGGCGTCCCATAGTACTTCCCTGCTTGTCTCTGGTGTATCGTTTAATTGCAAGTATTCTTTAATCGCCCCCTCTATCTCTGTCTTTGCAGAGGTGTGTTGGAGTAGGCTATCATCGAATCGCCACCTGCGGGTTGGCTTTTCGTTGTGTTTGCCTGATAGGGTCAGGCTTATGTGTGCGTGATCCGATACTGATATGGGTCCTATTTCCGTGTGGTCTATGAGGTGGGTATGTGTTCCTGACATTAGTATATAGTCTATTCGGCTGTATGAGTTGTGCGGGTTGGAGTAGAATGTGTATTCCCTGGCATCTGGGTTGCTCAGGCGCCATGGGTCTCTCAGTCTCAGTTTGGAGCATAGATTCTTCAGGATGTTGGGGCTGTTTGTTGACTGGCGTCTGCTAGGGTGCTTGTCAATCGCTGGGTCAAGAACTTGGTTCATGTCCCCCGCGACGATCAGCAGGTCGTCCAGCGGCAGGGTATGTAGTTGAGCTCCTACCCCCTCCCAGAATGGTTTGTCCTCGCTATTGGGGCCGTATATGTTTGCCACGTGATAGGTCTCTCCTGCTCTCCTAAGAGTGGTCACGAGTGTCCTTCCTTGGGTGTCGGCTTGATAGTTTACCACTGCTAGGTTGGAGCTTTTGCTGATTATTGTTACTACCCCATTCTTCTTGTTCTGAGCTGGAGAGCCCACCACCTCACCTATCCAATTGGCACTCAGACGTGTAATGTCTGCTTCTACTAGTCTCGTTTCTTGGAGCACATATATGTCACTTTTAAGTTTCTTAAGGTGCTCGAGCACCTTCCGCCTTTTCACCGGGCTGTTGAGGCCCTTGACGTTTAGGGACACTATCTTGATGTCAGACGCTATGCTGCTCTGGCTGCTGTGTGTCATTTGTGCCGCTTTGTCTTTCGCTGCGCAAGTGGCCCCTCTCTATGTGCTTTTATTCTCAGGGTTGTGTGTGGATCCGTGTCTCTCTGCCTGCGTTTGCTCCTTCTAGATATGAGTGTATAGAGAAAGAAGTAGTAGTGAAAGAGAAGAAGATTATAGTAAGTAAGCCCATGTATAAACTCCCCGCCCCCCCTTCCCCCTGCCCCACTCCCTCCACCCCCCTTTCCCGCCCCCCCTCCCTTACTTGCTGAGTGGGTGTGCGACGACAAAGTTCCTCTGCCCGCATCATCCCTGAGGTAGAGTTTGTTTCCTTCCTTTGGCTGTTGGTGAGCCCCTCTGCTCTTGTCTGCTGCCCGGCTATTAAGTCTCGTTCTTGCATTGGCTCCCTTTTATCTTGGTGTCGCGTTGAGAGGTAGATATGATGTCTTGTGTTCATTTGCTGGAGTTCGTGGTGCGTCTTTTACTCCGATTGTTCGCTCACGTCTGGTGAGGCGCTTCTTTTCGATGCTCCTGGGCTTTTGTTTTCTTCCATCTCTTCCACTGGCGGCCCCTGCAGGTAGTGCCTTAGGTCTCCTGGGCATTCAAAGAACATTGTTTTCCATTTGTCTGTCACCTTGAACCTGGTAGGGCTGACGAAGCTGAAGGTGGCGCCTCTTTTACGCAGGGTTTCTCTGAGGGCCAAGAATCCCTTTCTTAACTCTACCGTTGGCTTCAAATAGTCCTGGGTCAGCACTATCTTGTTACCAGCCCACGTCAGATTCTGGTTTTTCCTGGCAAAGGTGAAAATAGCTTCTGTTTGGCTTAGTCTTAGTGGGTTGCATATTATTGCTCTTGGTCCCCTGCCAGTAGTTGGTTTACCTGATGGCACTCTGTAGGCCTTTTGTATCTCGAAGCCTCTCTCGAAAGTGATGCCTGTGAGTTTTGGGATCATCTCCTCAAGCATGGCAGCGCACGAGCCTGCCTTGTCCTCTGCCCCCTCCGGTACGCCCAGGATCCTAACGTTGCCTCTTCTTGCCCTGTCGTCCTTTTCTGCTAACTGCTATGTATGGCCTTTGTGGCTGTTTGCAGTTCTGTTATGGCCTTGGTGTTCTTCCTGGTTTCGTCTTCCGCCGAGCTTATTCTGCTTTCTGCAGCTTCCATTCTCGTGTTTGTTTTGTGAAGGTCTGCTCTTATAGCCGCCATCTCCAGTTGCATGTTCTCCACCTTGAGTTTCGTCTCTCTCCCCACTTCATTGCCTTCGTTTATTCTTTTTAAGATGGTCTCCAGAGTGACTGTTTCGCCCCTTGTCTTTGATGGGGAGCCTTGATTGTCCATTTTGGGCTTTTTTTGCTCGCCCAACATCTTCCCCTCATTGCCTGGCATTTTTCCGATGCCTCTTCTTGATAGGATGTTGTCCAGCCGGCCCCCTGCTTGGACCACCTTTGGTAGGTTCGTTGCCTTTGGCGCTGGTGAGTGGGTAACTTGCAGTCTGTATCTGCTTGGCTCTCTGATGTGTCTTGTTCTGGTCTTTGCTTTAGGCCCTGCCAGCGTGTGCTTTGTCTCGTTCGCGGCTTTAATGCCGCTGCTCTTTTCTTACACCGTCTTTCGTGTCTCGCGTTGTGGAGATGTAGAGGTTGTTGTGATGGGTCTTGGCACCAGCCCCCTTTCTTGCGTAGTCACACCTTGTGCACCTTGTGTCGCCTCGCCCTGTGCCCCCTGCAGTCCTTCAGCTTGCTGTCTCCCTTACGTAGGGTTCTATGGCCTGCGTGCCACCTGAAGCGGTGCTTTGTTGCTCTGGTGCAGTTCCTGGTGCAGTTTCGTGCCACCGGGCCGGCCGTTATTCGGGGGCGCGTGCTTGTCCTCTCAGAAGTGCCTGGAGTGCCTTCGGTGCCTTAGGTGCGTCTCGGGCTTAGTTGCTTGCTCCTCTCACTCTCTCGCGTCTTCCACTCTGCCCCTTTCTGGCCCGCTGGGTGTCTCCCTACTCTTGTCGTTGCGTTACGCACTCTCCCCGCGCTCTACATCGCCGGGTACCACTCGTGCGGAGGGCCTGTTCGCTGTCCGGGCGGAGGTTGGTGTGTTCCCTTCACTCCCCCCCTGTATGCACTTAGCGCTGGTTACTGGTGTTCGTGGCTATGTGCTGGTCTTTGGCTCCTGGCCCCTCCTCTTTCGGGTTCTCAGCTTCGCCACCGGACCTCGTCTGCGTGTCTCTTTCCTGCAGTCTGATCTCCTGTTTGCGCCCCGAGCCGTCTTGGCTCCGCTGCTCCGTGGTGGAGACACGCTTCCTTTCTGCTTGCGTTTGTGCCTGGGAGAGTCCTATGAAAACTTGCCTCGGGCACTGATACACGTAGTCTTCTCGCTCGTGTAGGCGCTTCCGGTGACGGCCGCACTTCCGCTTGGGGCGTTTCCGGTCTGCAGCTTCCGCTTGGGGGTCGGAGAAGACTTCCGGTAATGGCGCTCACCTCTCTTGGCTTCTTCCGGTCCAAAACTCCGCCCTCACGTAGGTCTCCCCTCCGTTTAGGCTTAGTCGCTGGGTCCTCGAGCTGTCTCCGGTGTCTGCGGTAGTCTCCTCGCTGCTCCCGCTTCCCCAATCTCGAGTGCCTGCGCTGCTCCCTGGATCCCGGAATGGTGTGGGTTACCCTCGTTGTTGTAGGTCTCCACTCCTCTTTGCCGGGAGGCAACGCGGTTCGGGGGGTTCAGGGTTGTCCTTTCCGGTCGCTCTTCGCTGCTTCCTCTCTTGGTGGCCTCCTCTGGTTACCACTGACCTCCGGGCGCCATCTTGCACTCTCTGCTGTTGTTGTCCGCGGCGGGTGCAGGAGCCAAATTCTCGCTGTCGTGGCTGTTCTTCCTTCTTCTTCCCATCTGTTTCCTGTTGTCTGTTGCCTCCCCTGCCTATTTTTATGCTTTTGGTCAGGATCTGGCTAGTTTGGCTTGTTGGTTTTCCCTCAGGGATGCGGAGCCGACGGACTCAGACGACCGTCCACATTGCCGTCCAAGCCACGCCCCCCCTATAAAAACGTCTTTATAAATTTCTATACACTATTACAGGATCCTGTAAAACTGTCAAGTTTGCTTACTCGGCTGTGAGCAATATATATTTTAACTATATTTGTTTGTGGGTTTTAATTTGATGATCCATGTTTTTTTATGGAACTGCACATTTTGAGCACTTTTTTTTGACAACCTATAATCTTTAAAAACATAGAAAAATACTAAACCATTTGTATGCATGCTTGAAATTTTTCTGATAGCAATCTTGAAGCTTTGTATATTGCAGAACAGACAATATGAATTGCTGATATATATTTAAATTGTCGACATTTGTCAAACAATTTATATCCATTTGCAAATGCAAATTATATTAGGACACTATGTCGGAATTTTTTGCTTTGCTATTATGGTTGTTAATACTATCTGCCTTGAACAAATCATTTATTCAGTTGACTGTTCTGTTTTCAAAACTATAAAGCGTTTGCTCTAAATATGATTTTCAAATAATCACAAGATATGCATCTAGTTGAAACAATGTATTAACAATGTATTAACATTTTTAGATACTTTAACCGTTCAAAAATGGCGTTTGTTTGTAGACTACAAGCAAAACTGGAAATATTGGTCTGTCATTTGTTTCTACACTATCTTCACTGTGAGGGCGTGCACTTTATTGATTTGTCCCACTATTATGTTTACTATATAATGGTTGAGCTTTCTGAGCGTGTTATGTGATCAAGCTCCCTAGAGGAGTGAAACGCGTCGTCGAATGGACATTTGTCCTTTAATTTAAAATAAAAAACTTACTCTGCTACCTATTTGAGGATTTTTATCTTCTTTTGGATGATTTACTCGCTGCATTAACGAGGCTGGTTGGAGGTCCGCACCTGGTGTGTTTCCGTCTTTCATTGGCGGAACAGGAACATTGTGTGTGTATATATATATATATATATATATATATATATATATATATATATATATATATATATAAAACTATAAGTCAGAAAATAAAACCTTTGACTGACTCAAGTCTCAACTTCAATCCAACCACAAGCACAAGGGAACTAACCTTCTTTAGTCTATTTATGTTGCTGAAGTCCCAAAAGGGGACATTTAAAAAAAAGATTTAACTTAAATGTTACACGTGCTTCCATTTTGTTTCATATTAGAAATATACTTTCTTCAAAAATATCTGACATGTTATACAGTTTTCTTCATTTTACTCACACAATTTTATTAATGTTACTATAACTTTTCTCCTGTATTGTTACATTATAACTTCTAGCATAAATAACATGTCTCCGATCTTGTCACAGCACACCCTCTAGAATAAATGGTATGACAAATGTTAAAATATATACAGAAATAAATCATATTTCTATATTAAATAGAATAAATGTCATTAATAACATTTGCTACATTATTTTTTGAATTTAAAATAGTTTATCAAAATATTTTATAATTAAATAATAAATATGTACTATTTTTCTAGATATTTTTAACATTAATATATGTTTATTTCTATCTTTAGCTATAAAAAAAAATCACATACTTTTCATGGGGTTTTATTATAAGTCTCTACCTCCATTATTTTCTACAGGAGGTTGTTGCAGAACCAGTGGTTGGCCATGTGTTTTGCTAGGTTTTACTACAAAAGTGTAAGGTTGTATAAAAGTGCAAAGTACTACAAAAGTTCAGTTTCTGAATGCCGAAAAGTAGTAAACTTACTGAAAAGTGTAAACTTGCTCAAAAGTTCAGTGTGCAAATTATGTCCATGGTTTTCATGTTGGGCAACTTGTTACGGACATTTGTTATTTTGTTACCACAAAGAAAACAAAAGAATGCTGATCTGGATCCTTTCAATACCGTATACATTTAAATGGGACATTTGCATCCAGGAAGGCTGCAATCATTCAAGAAGGCCCTAGTCACATAAAAGACACTACAAGCCAGTACATTGATCTTGAGCGACAAGACCTTCACTGATCATATTAAAGTAAAAGACTTAGGCACCGAGTTTGATTACATTATTCATATCTACCACATTCTTAGGAGGAAACCAAAGCAATATTTAATGTTTAAAGCCACAAAGAACATTAGAACCAACAAATGAATTAGCACTGTCATCACTCAAGTGCAGCATGGCTTAAAACTGGGAACAGTATTTTCTTTAATCTGCTTTGGAACCTAGAGCCGATTGAATGGACATGGTTGTATTAATTTATTTTTGCATGATTTAAAGCCCTGGGCATTGTGGCTCAAAAATGGTGGCACGGTCCGAAAGATAATGTTGAGATGGAGGCGTGCTGTACCATACAGGACTCCGTCCTAGCATTCACCTGCAAGCTGATTCACCCCCATTAATATTAATAAGGTAGAGTGTTTTGTAACTTTTTACAAACTGTCCGTTTATGCTGCGAGTTATCTGAAAATCTGTCACATCACAAAAGAGATGTCTGGCGATGAGATTGGGTAGGATTGAGTTGGTGGCATTGCCAAACACCTCAACAAGGCAACCCTGATGTTGGGTGGTGTATTTTGCCATCCAACTCCGTGATGGAGTTATTATTTCTGTACAGTGGAGCAGCACGCACTGGAGCAGGGAGTCAGAGCACAGAAGGTCAGTCTGCAATTTGCGGTTTCAGTTGTGTCAGTACATTGTTTCAAACTCTGCATGTGCTCCCAACATAAGCTGTGACTGGAGTGGAACTGGTGAGGAGGCTGCAATCGAGTGAATGGGAAGTGTGTGAAGGCTAGGCGTAACATCAATCTTGTGCCAGACCAGCGTGCGGTACCTGCATTGTGCAATATTTGCAGACGTGTACCAGAGTCGTCCGTTTAGACATTTGGCGGCCATTATATTGCTTCCATCTGAGGTGTGTAGGCACAAGCAGGGTGAGCTGCCCTGTTCATTGTTTCTTCCCGAGCTGCAGATGTAAGGTGAACATCTTGATACTGACATATCTCTGCAGTAAATTCGGCAGACATATTGGAATGGGCTGTTTGCTGCTGCATGTCACTCGATGATACAGCAATGACATGCACATTATTGCGGTTTTGTGTGCTTGCACTCGTTTTTAACAATGGTGACGTACACACCTCTGCAGTTTGTTTTTTTCTCTTAATTTTAATATTATTGGAAGTGTGTGTATATATTTATCATACACACACCTTTAATATTTCATTTGTGCTATTTTGCAAGGAGTGCTGCTACTTTATAGGCTTAGATGTGCGATTACTATAGGTTACAGCAAACATGCAGAATGCCACAACTCCTTCCTTTTTCTTACCATCTCCTGGAGAGCCTTTACTTACATGGGCCAAATGGAAAAAAGTTTTCAGCAATCATACACACGTGGCACAAACCTTAGTGCAGAGAGGAAACATGCACTTTTGTTACATTGTCTAGGTGTGGAGGGGACAGATGTGTTTGAGTACTTGCCAGAACTTAGTCAAGCTGAAATTCCTGATCTTAATGAATTTGAAATAGCCATGGCCAAGCTAGATCATCATTATTATTTGCCACATGACAGTGCTATTCTGGAAAGGTACCACTTTGGATTGAGGACTCACGTTCAGGATGAGTCGGTAGAGGAGTTTGTTACAAGCCTAAGGAAAATGGCTACGACATGCAAGTTTGGTGGGGCAGTTGAAGAGAGAATTCAGGACCAGTTTGTGTTGCCTTGCAATATGGATAAGATAATTGAGGAACTGTGGATTAAAGATTAGCCGCCACTTGAGGATGTACTGTTAATTGCTAAACGTGTTGAACATATGTTGAAGCGTGGGGTAACTTCAGGCAAAAAAAGGGGGTGGTGTGTGGAAAAAGAAAGTGTGACGGGGTATTTGAAGTTAAAATGCATAAGAACTCCACGAAGAAAGTGAAATCAGAAGGCAAGAGACAGAAGAAGTCTGAACTAGATTTTAAGAGTACAAATTTCATATTAGGACTTTAGGGCCATAAAGCTAATGCTAGATCTTGTCCAGCGTTGTGCCAGGTGTGCAATTCCTGTGGGATCAGAGGTTATTTTAGCAAGTGTTGTAGGAATAGAGTAAAGACAACATATAGGAGTAAAAGTTACGAAGCATGCCAGAAAGTTGTATTACAAATAGGTGAAGCAAGCAATTTGTTTCCCTCTATGGTAATAACCATTGATAATGTGCAGGTCCCAATGAAACTTGATCCATGTTCACACATCACTATCATTTCTAATAAGACAATTGTGAGAAAATGTTCTGAAGGGAAGAAATTAATGGTAATAGATGTAAAAACCTGGTGGTTACGGAACGATAAAAATTGAGATGTTGGGGTATTTTGTGGCTGATATAGCAATTGGTGGAAAACATAAATCTGGTAAGATAAGTGTGTTATCCTAATGAGACGTGTGCCTCTAAGTTAAGCCTGGCTGCTCCGTGCTAAGCTACCAGGCGGTTGAGTACAGGTTAATTTGGGGTTTGCTCGTGCCTCACCCTGACAAGAATTGCTGTTCACACCCCAATCAACCAACAACCCAATTTCTTACAATGAGCTGCACCTCGTCATGTGACACAGGAACAAGCTACAGACACCAAATGGTTAGGACAAAAAAATGCCAACTTTCTGAAAGTGGCATTGTCAGAACTGTGATTAAAAAGCAGACTTTACCATTAAAGATGGCTTTCATTTACAATTCTTAGGCACCAAACTCAACTCGTCTACCTGCTCCCATATTGATAGCTTATTAATTGTAACAAACTCCAATGTTATCCTACGAGAGAGGCTTGTCTTGCAGTAGAGAAAAACGAATTGTATAGCTTTTCACTACCAGGACATGTAAATATTTTTTAAAACATTGCACCCTGCACTCTGGATTGTTCGGGACCTACACTAAGGGTGACTTATACATATTTGAAAGGAAGGTTTGAGCCTGGCAAAAGGTTTATTTTGCCAGAATGAAATGTCCGTCTAAAAAGTGCATTCAGGCTGCAATGGTAGGCCTGAGACATGTTTAAAGGACTACTTGAAGTGGTTGGCTCAATCAGTGCAGCAGTCCCACTAGTAGCATTTAATTTATAGATCCAGGGTACAAGCAGTACCACTTTCTAGGGACTTGCAAGTAAATTACATTTACCAATTGGGTGTAAGCCAATTCTACCTTGCTTAAAAGAGAACACAGACACTTTAGCACTGGTTACCAGTGCTAAAAGTGCAGAGTCCTAAAAGCCAACAAAATTGGTTCAGAAAAAAAATTGTTGAAGGTAAAAAGTTTGCAAATGACGTTGCACAAAGGTTCAAGTCCAACAATAGAGATTCAGAAAGTGGTCTTGCAATGCGCTATTGAAGCTTCATTTTAGCACAAGGAGCCAGGGCAAACACAGTCGGTAAATTTGTACTGCAGCTCCTTTTACAGTATTTCGGGTTTTTTGTGTACTGCAAATTAAAATGTTAAATCACACCCAAGGTGTTTGAAAAAAGCAATTAGGAACTAGTGTTAGAGACCATGGACAGAGACGGACAAGTGACAGCACAGACTATAGTAGGACAAAAAGCATGATACAAAATTATTTTATTAAATTTTCATTATAATAAAAAGCACAGTTGTCATTTGGATGTACATGATTATTGTGTGCATGCCTTCATCATATATGTGACTGGTTATCTACATATACAGACTTATATTGTCAGATCCTATACAGATTTCATAATAGTGTAACTAGAATTGGGATCTATGCGAAGGCTTATTGTAAAGGTATTTATACATTAAAACATGGCTGAATATATCATCTACGCGCGTTTCGGCTGGAGGCCTTCATCAGGGAGCCATGTAGATATCCAAGTGGACCTGTACATAATTAGGAGATATAAACAATAGTAGTGCTTGTCAATGTCCGTGAAAAGTCCTAGATATATACATTTTCCAAAAAATACAATACACACTTTATGGTGATACATTTATACAGTGATAAAATATAGGGCAATAAATGCCTTAAAGAGAACAAGAACAAGAACCCGACCTAATATTTACAGTTATATACAATATGTTACCAGTTTTGGATTAATGCATTTACTGGGTAACAAAAACAAACACAATTATGCTGTTTATCTGACAAAAAAGTTGTAGCATATTTGACGATGGGAGAGAGTGGGGAAGAGGACTCAAGTGGTAACTGAGATAACACTCTAAGGTAGCATAGCTTTGTTAAGGGTAGAGATTAAAACTAAGGAGGGAAGGGCCCGTGAGACATGTAAGAGGATATAACAGTGGAGGGAGGATACGAGGCAGAGATAAAGAAGGAGAAGGAGGATAGATGAAAGTAATACCTGAACATGTGGTTGAATGTTGGTTCTCACATAGGTAAAGTTGAATTGGTTGTGCAGGATGAAGGATGATCTATCTTGAAGATTTAAGCTATGATTAAATGATAAATTAAAACAATAAGGGGGCGTATTTATGAATGACCCAAAGGGTGAGAGTTCAAACATGTTATACACAAGTTGCCAAATAAATGGCAGTGATGACTATGCAAAATTCGCCAAATAAAGAGGGTACCTGTGCAGTATATCGTTAGTCTATGTTCTGCACTTCAGTTTTCACATATCTTGTTATTTGGGAGTAGCCTCTGGTGTTTAAGCTATGGAGTAGAAATTGACCGCTTTAGAGATTTAAATAAATTCTACTATTAGTGTCAGGGCTTGTAGGAAAGAAACTAAATTGAAATAATACCTGTGAAGTTGCTCTTAATTGGCAAGAAGCTACATGCTGTGGATATCTAGTAGCTGATATATAGATGACCTGTGTATCAGAATACATATATATTAGGAGATTAGACAAGTTAGATTCGTGCAGAGGGGAACAGACACGGTATTTAAGAGCCAAATAAGTACCTGGTGAATCGATCTAGTAGTTCTTTAGATTGGGGTCTGTTGACGGTTCTGGTCACATTGGTAATCTAAGTATTTAGAGGGAGCATAGAGAGATTAGAGTATTTAGTGGAGGTTATTCTGGTCAGAATGTCATTCACTTATTCGGGGCTAATTGTTTACTTCTTCGTTATTACGTAAAGGTACGTCAACGAAGTATCGCAGAGGGAATCTGGAAGCTGCAGAGCAGACGCCGACAGTTGCCGTCCCGTTATTAGCAATACGTCGTCGCACTGGCACTCTAAATACAACAGGGGGTATGGAAAGGTAAAATGTTTAGTGGGGACTCCTCTTGTTAGATTATTGTTCCCTACTACGGGCTGGTTAATTATTGTAGGCGTTTTTACCTTGACTATGCGTCAGCGCGTTATCCTGCGCGGGGTCTGTCGGTTTCACGGTGTGAGCCGATGGTTGCCGTCCTCTTGTCAGCAGTACGTAGGCGTATGGGGTAACTGAAGGGGAGGGAAGAGACACGAAGCCAGATGGTGGGTATTAGGCTGTGTCATATAAGACATGTCGGGGCACCAGTTCGTGAAACGTGCCTTTGTGCATCTAAGTGCTTACCTGGTATTTTTATTTTAATCGTGTTCCAATCGTGGGGTCTGGTCGGCGTCCTTCTGCATGCGATCACGGGAGGGGTAGATACAATGGCGCCAACTGAATTTAAGCCGGGCTGCTCACTGTGAGTGGTCAATGCGTGTGGATGTTTAGAGTGGCATGAAGGTAGAGGAAGGACTATGCTTGTAGACGTCCTAAATCCTAGTGGTAAACTCGCCGCCATATTGGAACGGTAGAGTATATATTCATTGGTTCAATAGATCGATTAATAAACATACCTGTGGCTTTCAAATGCATGACTCTAGGCGTGATAAGGTCAAAAAGGTCACTGTCTGAATGTCTACTTGGACAAGTGCTGTATTATATAATGGTTGCTATTCGAGGTAATGTTGCTTGATGTGACACTAAGAGTCGGCGGACATGTTGGAGTGGCAGGCACATAGTGGTTCCTGATTAGATATATTGTGTTACTATAGGACTGTCCAACTTGATTCAGGGAGGACAACCAATAAGTGATAGTACATGCTGAACAGTGGCAAATTTAGTGTGGGAATATTAAAGATTCTAGAAGATGTCCATACAGTTTAGGGGCAATGACTAGTTTTAGCCATGATTGTATTTAAGTACTTGGTCCCATGGAATTTCGTTATTCATCCCCTTGGTATATGTTTCCAAGGTAAAAATCCAGTATACCTCACGACATTTGCGCACCTGAGTGCTAAGAGTGCCAGATGTTTTGTTGATTTTTTCTAAAATAAACCAACGAATATCATTAGGATTATGTTTGGCCTCTTGGTAATGTTTGACTAAGGGAGCTAGTTGTTTACCTGTGTGAATGGCTGATCTATGCTCTGATAGGCGTGTGGACATCATCCTTGCTGTTTCACCAACGTAGCCCTGATTGCATGGGCATAGTAAGAGATACACTACGTTGGTGGTTTTGCAGTTAGTTAGAGTTTGGGAACAAATATTCCTATTGTTGAAATTCAGTTCTTTGGTTTCAACTGCAAATTGGCAAGCAGTGCAGTTAAGGCACTTATAGTTGCCTATCAAGGGTTGTTGATCAGTAAGCGTTCTTTGCCTAGGGATTGTTTTGGTGTTAGATTCCATTCTTGATCTTACTACCAAGTCTTTTAAGTTTTTGTTTTTCCGGTATGCAAACATTGGCTTAGCCAGTTGGCTTTCTTTGGGTTTTGTTGCATTGAGAATATGCCAGTTAGAGAAAATGATCTGTTGGAGCTTCGCATTCATAGTAGAATGTCTAGTTACAAAGACCATTCTGGATTGGGGCTCCTTGGTTTGAGGTGTTAGTAGATGCTGTCTGTCAAAGAAACGTGCTCTTTTGTACGCATCACGCACTAGGCGTTTAGGGTATCCACGAGATATAAATTTCTGCTTCATGTCGGTTGCCCTTGTGTCAAAATCTGTGACAGAAGAGCAATTCCTTCGAACCCGAAGGAATTGACTGAAGGGGATGCTTGATTTCTGCATTGTAGGATGATAGCTGGTATAGTCTAACCATGTGTTCCGGGCGGTTGGCTTGACATATAAATCCACGCTGAGATGGTTGTTCTTGCTGATGATGTTGATGTCTAAGAACTCAACGTGTTTCTGGCTGGATGTAACAGTGAAGCGCATGTTTGTGTCGCATAAATTGAGCCATGATACAAACGTAGATAGAAATTCTGTTTCTGAGGTCCAAATAAAAAAGATGTCGTCGATATAGCGAGCCCATGATGTGATGGACTCGCTAAAGGGGGCAACCTCATTATATATAAATTTGGACTCGAACTCAGCCATATAGATGTTGGCTACCGTCGGTGCGCATGAAGCCCCCATGCTGACGCCTTTGGTTTGTTGGTAGAGTGAGCCGTTAAAGTCAAAAGTATTCTCTGATAGAACTATTTTTAGGCAGTCCAGGATAAATAGTTTTGGACAGTCAATGTGATATGTGTCAATGAACCATGAGACAGCTTTAATAGCTCCTAGTTGCGGAATATTTGAGTATAGTGCCTCTATATCCATTGTTGCTAACCACACTATCCAATAGTAGATCCATTACGGAACCCCTATCGAAGTATATAGATACCATCCTAAGGCCTCACATAGCAAAAACTGCATCCCACATAAAAGATACAAGAGATATTATCAATATCGTGGAATCCCTCACGTTTGACCCTGAAAAACAGTGGTTAGCAACAATGGATATAGAGGCACTATACTCAAATATTCCGCAACTAGGAGCTATTAAAGCTGTCTCATGGTTCATTGACACATATCACATTGACTGTCCAAAACTATTTATCCTGGACTGCCTAAAAATAGTTCTATCAGAGAATACTTTTGACTTTAACGGCTCACTCTACCAACAAACCAAAGGCGTCAGCATGGGGGCTTCATGCGCACCGACGGTAGCCAACATCTATATGGCTGAGTTCGAGTCCAAATTTATATATAATGAGGTTGCCCCCTTTAGCGAGTCCATCACATCATGGGCTCGCTATATCGACGACATCTTTTTTATTTGGACCTCAGAAACAGAATTTCTATCTACGTTTGTATCATGGCTCAATTTATGCGACACAAACATGCGCTTCACTGTTACATCCAGCCAGAAACACGTTGAGTTCTTAGACATCAACATCATCAGCAAGAACAACCATCTCAGCGTGGATTTATATGTCAAGCCAACCGCCCGGAACACATTGTTAGACTATACCAGCTATCATCCTACAATGCAGAAATCAAGCATCCCCTTCAGTCAATTCCTTCGGGTTCGAAGGAATTGCTCTTCTGTCACAGATTTTGACACAAGGGCAACCGACATGAAGCAGAAATTTATATCTCGTGGATACCCTAAACGCCTAGTGCGTGATGCGTACAAAAGAGCACGTTTCTTTGACAGACAGCATCTACTAACACCTCAAACCAAGGAGCCCCAATCCAGAATGGTCTTTGTAACTAGACATTCTACTATGAATGCGAAGCTCCAACAGATCATTTTCTCTAACTGGCATATTCTCAATGCAACAAAACCCAAAGAAAGCCAACTGGCTAAGCCAATGTTTGCATACCGGAAAAACAAAAACTTAAAAGACTTGGTAGTAAGATCAAGAATGGAATCTAACACCAAAACAATCCCTAGGCAAAGAACGCTTACTGATCAACAACCCTTGATAGGCAACTATAAGTGCCTTAACTGCACTGCTTGCCAATTTGCAGTTGAAACCAAAGAACTGAATTTCAACAATAGGAATATTTGTTCCCAAACTCTAACTAACTGCAAAACCACCAACGTAGTGTATCTCTTACTATGCCCATGCAATCAGGGCTACGTTGGTGAAACAGCAAGGATGATGTCCACACGCCTATCAGAGCATAGATCAGCCATTCGCACAGGTAAACAACTAGCTCCCTTAGTCAAACATTACCAAGAGGCCAAACATAATCCTAATGATATTCGTTGGTTTATTTTAGAAAAAATCAACAAAACATCTGGCACTCTTAGCACTCAGGTGCGCAAATGTCGTGAGGTATACTGGATTTTTACCTTGGAAACATATACCAAGGGGATGAATAACGAAATTCCATGGGACCAAGTACTTAAATACAATCATGGCTAAAACTAGTCATTGCCCCTAAACTGTATGGACATCTTCTAGAATCTTTAATATTCCCACACTAAATTTGCCACTGTTCAGCATGTACTATCACTTATTGGTTGTCCTCCCTGAATCAAGTTGGACAGTCCTATAGTAACACAATATATCTAATCAGGAACCACTATGTGCCTGCCACTCCAACATGTCCGCCGACTCTTAGTGTCACATCAAGCAACATTACCTCGAATAGCAACCATTATATAATACAGCACTTGTCCAAGTAGACATTCAGACAGTGACCTTTTTGACCTTATCACGCCTAGAGTCATGCATTTGAAAGCCACAGGTATGTTTATTAATCGATCTATTGAACCAATGAATATATACTCTACCGTTCCAATATGGCGGCGAGTTTACCACTAGGATTTAGGACGTCTACAAGCATAGTCCTTCCTCTACCTTCATGCCACTCTAAACATCCACACGCATTGACCACTCACAGTGAGCAGCCCGGCTTAAATTCAGTTGGCGCCATTGTATCTACCCCTCCCGTGATCGCATGCAGAAGGACGCCGACCAGACCCCACGATTGGAACACGATTAAAATAAAAATACCAGGTAAGCACTTAGATGCACAAAGGCACGTTTCACGAACTGGTGCCCCGACATGTCTTATATGACACAGCCTAATACCCACCATCTGGCTTCGTGTCTCTTCCCTCCCCTTCAGTTACCCCATACGCCTACGTACTGCTGACAAGAGGACGGCAACCATCGGCTCACGCCGTGAAACCGACAGACCCCGCGCAGGATAACGCGCTGACGCATAGTCAAGGTAAAAACGCCTACAATAATTAACCAGCCCGTAGTAGGGAACAATAATCTAACAAGAGGAGTCCCCACTAAACATTTTACCTTTCCATACCCCCTGTTGTATTTAGAGTGCCAGTGCGACGACGTATTGCTAATAACGGGACGGCAACTGTCGGCGTCTGCTCTGCAGCTTCCAGATTCCCTCTGCGATACTTCGTTGACGTACCTTTAGGTAATAACGAAGAAGTAAACAATTAGCCCCGAATAAGTGAATGACATTCTGACCAGAATAACCTCCACTAAATACTCTAATCTCTCTATGCTCCCTCTAAATACTTAGATTACCAATGTGACCAGAACCGTCAACAGACCCCAATCTAAAGAACTACTAGATCGATTCACCAGGTACTTATTTGGCTCTTAAATACCGTGTCTGTTCCCCTCTGCACGAATCTAACTTGTCTAATCTCCTAATATATATGTATTCTGATACACAGGTCATCTATATATCAGCTACTAGATATCCACAGCATGTAGCTTCTTGCCAATTAAGAGCAACTTCACAGGTATTATTTCAATTTAGTTTCTTTCCTACAAGCCCTGACACTAATAGTAGAATTTATTTAAATCTCTAAAGCGGTCAATTTCTACTCCATAGCTTAAACACCAGAGGCTACTCCCAAATAACAAGATATGTGAAAACTGAAGTGCAGAACATAGACTAACGATATACTGCACAGGTACCCTCTTTATTTGGCGAATTTTGCATAGTCATCACTGCCATTTATTTGGCAACTTGTGTATAACATGTTTGAACTCTCACCCTTTGGGTCATTCATAAATACGCCCCCTTATTGTTTTAATTTATCATTTAATCATAGCTTAAATCTTCAAGATAGATCATCCTTCATCCTGCACAACCAATTCAACTTTACCTATGTGAGAACCAACATTCAACCACATGTTCAGGTATTACTTTCATCTATCCTCCTTCTCCTTCTTTATCTCTGCCTCGTATCCTCCCTCCACTGTTATATCCTCTTACATGTCTCACGGGCCCTTCCCTCCTTAGTTTTAATCTCTACCCTTAACAAAGCTATGCTACCTTAGAGTGTTATCTCAGTTACCACTTGAGTCCTCTTCCCCACTCTCTCCCATCGTCAAATATGCTACAACTTTTTTGTCAGATAAACAGCATAATTGTGTTTGTTTTTGTTACCCAGTAAATGCATTAATCCAAAACTGGTAACATATTGTATATAACTGTAAATATTAGGTCGGGTTCTTGTTCTTGTTCTCTTTAAGGCATTTATTGCCCTATATTTTATCACTGTATAAATGTATCACCATAAAGTGTGTATTGTATTTTTTGGAAAATGTATATATCTAGGACTTTTCACGGACATTGACAAGCACTACTATTGTTTATATCTCTTAATTATGTACAGATCCACTTGGATATCTACATGGCTCCCTGATGAAGGCCTCCAGCCGAAACGCGCGTAGATGATATATTCAGCCATGTTTTAATGTATAAATACCTTTACAATAAGCCTTCGCATAGATCCCAATTCTAGTTACACTATTATGAAATCTGTATAGGATCTGACAATATAAGTCTGTATATGTAGATAACCAGTCACATATATGATGAAGGCATGCACACAATAATCATGTACATCCAAATGACAACTGTGCTTTTTATTATAATGAAAATTTAATAAAATAATTTTGTATCATGCTTTTTGTCCTACTATAGTCTGTGCTGTCACTTGTCCGTCTCTGTCCATGGTCTCTAACACTAGTTCCTAATTGCTTTTTTCAAACACTGTATTTATCCCGTATTAGGAACTCTAGTCGGGGATACCCCCTCTTTCTTACATACAAATCACACCCAAGGTGTCATGAGATCTTTTACACATTCATTATAAGCATGTTATAAATAGGTTTCAAATGTCCTTAGAAGAGGCCACCAATTCATGGGGGGAGGGGGTGTGAACATCTAAACAAAATACATGTTTGGCTTTAACAATGGAATTAACTTCTTCCTTTAAAAGTGCCATTCAGACTGTTTTGCATGATAGTAACGGCTTATGTGATAACGTATATATGTTAGAGACGGTATATATAAAGCATTTCTCTAGAAAGCAAGCGGTTTGTATTTATTTCTACCATTGATGATTTGCTTCCCATAGCTCAACACCAATTAAAACAATTAAAAGGCAAACATTAAGTTCTAATACGATTTTTCTATAATGAAAATGTAGGGTCTTATATATGTATTTATTTGTTATTCTTATATAGTACGAACATCGACCTCAAAAAGAGGTATTTCGAAGTGAATGATTTTTAGCACTGACCAGCATTCATACTGTGGTATGTTAATCGTAATGTGGGATAAATTATACCGGGAAAGAAGAAAATAAAAGTAAATGAAACTCATACCCTGTAACTACATTATAATGTGGGTAAGTGTGATGCTACCATACGACTCCACAAGCTAGTCCACAAACAAGGGTCACTGAATTATCCATGACCACTTCATTGTCTATAAACATTCCAGAAGCTAATCTTTTCTCAAGTGTGCTCTAACTCTTTACAGTTTGCAGAATACGTTTATACATTTCGCTTTATTGAAAGCAGAATACATAATATGTTCTCTTTTCTAGCTCGATTTGATACTGTTCTGTTCATTGTAAGCACACAGGGATTGAAACCGGGTTTATCGAGTTTAATAATTCACAAAGCTCCAAGCAATATGGTAAACACAATTATAAAATGATGGAGCAGAAAAGTAGCACTTCAAATTGTCTGCTTTCTGTGGCTTAGAATAGAGGCATGGGGATTAATTAAAAACCTATGAATTCCAGACAGTAAGGTACTACATATGCAGAGATCTGGAAGACAAGCTGCTTTCTCCAGACCCGTTGGCAATCCAGTATTATTTCTGATAGAACCACAACAATATATATTTTTTTAGGTTTGACGTGTATGGTGCTAGCATCGTCCATGGTCAACACATTGTATTCTCTATGTACTATAAGGGTCTGTGGGTGAGTCGCCTTCTGTCATCGACTCCTTTTGTTCTGGAACCTTCATCCATCGCTTGAGACCTTATCCATTACATCTTGGGTCTGCCCACAGGAGTATATAGTTCTCACGGTTATCTTATGGTCTGTTTGGATGTGTCCCTCCATCTCTTTTGGAAGCATGATGAGGCTATTTACAATGTGAAATCAATTCTGGTAGCATGGGGAAGCAAGTACCGACAAAATGCACCTGAAGAAGGAATGCTACAGAAAATAAAAACAACCCTTCTTTTCAGTATCATGTATGTATGTATGTATAGGCATACTTTTATAGCGCATAACTGTCACCCAACGGGCATCCTGGCGCTTAGACTGTTATGACACATACATGATGTTTCCAGCAGCAGAAGCAATTACAGTATCCTAGGGAACAAATGTGTTTTTAAGGCCTTCTTAAAGGAAGAAAGGTCTCCCAAGCCCCTCAAACCTAGCTGAAGTGAATTCCACAGTCTTGCTGCCGTAAACCTAAAAGATCGACCACCTATCCAGGATCTCAGAATCTTGGGCACTACTACCAAGTAGGCCGAGGCCGAACGGAGTGATCTAGACGGGTTATACCAAGAGAATAGATCCTGCAAAGGGGACGGACCTTGTCCGTGAAGAGCCCTAAATACCAGACACAAAGCTTTAAAGTCAATGCGCTGAGGGACTGTCAGCCAGTGGAGGTCCCTAAGTGCTGTGGCAGAGGAGTCCAAGCGTCGGCACGAGAGTGCTAGTTTGGCGGCGAGATTCTGTACACGCTGCAGCTTTCTCACCAAAGTAGCCGGCGACCCCAGAAGTAGCGCGTTACAGTAGTCGAGCCTACTTAAAATTATGCTCCGCGCTACCTCTGGTCTAGCCTGTACAGGGAGCATGGGTAAGATCTTCCGAAGCGAGCAGAGTAGTGCCATACAGGTGGCCACCGTTTTATTCACTGATGCATCCAGCTGCAGGCTGGAGCTGAACATCACCCCCAGGTTTCGAACGGATTCGGCAGGCACACTGGTACCTAGAAAGTCAGGCGGCCAGAACTCCTGTGGGAGAGGCCTAGGGGTACGGTCCGAGGAGCAATGTAGCACCTCGGTTTTGGAACTGTTGAATTGAAGGGAGTTGTTACCCAGCCTTTCTGCCGTGGTGCTCATGCAACGATGGAAGACCTCCTGTGATACCGCCTCCTTACCCTCAAACGAAAAGATAAGTTGGGTATTATTCAGGTTCATTGTTCATTGTTCAGGTGCTTTTGTCTGTGCTTTCGTACAATAGATTTGATGTTTGTAAACGTTATACGTATGTGCCATACAAAGGTCAAACTTATTGGTTTTGCCAATGCTCATTTGGCAAAACCAATAAATAAAGCCAATGCTCATTTTGCAATGCAAATAAATTAAAGGTTTCTCTCTATTATTAATCCATGCAAGCAATAGACTTGGCAGCTATAATGTTTCTGTGTGCATGTTCTTATACCTGAATCCGATGATAGGACACTCCTTACAGATGTTACATTTCGCTTGGTGTTTGGCCGTTTCTGCAGCTGCCACCCTGTGCAGCACTGGCAACCAAACCATAGACTGAGGCTCCAGCCTCATCCAGTCTAGGAACAGCGCGGCTTCAATTTCGGGCTTGTTGTTGGCCTATGAAAAAAGGGTGGGGTGCAGGAAGGGAAGTGTGAAAGAGGGACCGAGGAAACCCAAGAAAGGTAAGATTGGAAAAAGAAGGATGAGGAGGAGAAGAAGGGACGAGGTTGGGGGAGGGAAGAGAAAAGAATGGAGACAAAAACGAAATAAATCACTGCCAAGCAAAACATCACAACATATAAAAACATTATACAAAAGTTGGTAACCAGTTACGGCAAAAACAGGCGCACAGCAATTCAGGGAAACGTAACAAAATAAGTGTTCACAAACGGTGCTCCAGGAAGATCCGGGGTTGGTTACCACAACCCCAAATTTATCCCCACAGTTGGAACAACAAGTTAAAACAAGAACGTCCTTCAGAGCACTCGTGAGTCAATAATGCAATATCAGTGAAAAGAAGTATCTTCCTCCAGTTACAGGTTCGGTCGGCACAGGTTCCAAGGTTTATTAATTTCAATTGTTGCTAAAAAGTTTCAATTCCAATGTCAAAGAAGTACGTATTCCATTTCACAAATACTATATACAGCCAGCCAACACGTGTTTCGTCTTGCCAGTACAGGGCACGTGTACTGGCAAGACAAGACGAAACCTTGGAATTAATAAACCTTGGAACCTGTGCCGACCGAACCTGTAACTGGAGGAAGATACTTCTTTTCACTGATATTGCATTATTGACTCACGAGTGCTCTGAAGGACGTTCTTTTTATAACATATAAAAACAATTCATTTTTCACTCCTATTTTTAATTCACATTTTCTATGTGCTGTATTTTCTTTGCTTTTTAACCTGTGACCGGTAATTGATGCAAAAGCACTCTTCTCACTGATGTACTTGCCTTGTTGGTTACAGACGCACGTGTTCATTCTGGTACTTCACAATAAGGATGCGTTGACAATCACACGGCCAAGGTTTGCTCTTCACTGGGAAGATACAAGCCGTGCAAACGCCAAAGACCCTTCTTCAGAGCTTTGTGGGCCAATGTACATATAAATCGAGTCAGCAAATCAACTGCCCAGTATTGCAATGTAATATATCACAATTGCTTGGACAAGATGTACGACTACGCTCCAAACATGAGCCTAAGACACCTGGTAACTTTAAAGTAGAGAGAACTTTACAAATGTGAGAAGCCTGGCCAGCTCCGGAAATTGTAATGCCTAACCCATCACTTACTGAAACCAGATTTTTACAAATCCGTCTTTTCACCAATAAAATAGACCAGAATATGATACTAAGGGGCAGACTTATGTTGGACTTGCGCCACTTTTGCGCCACCGTTGCGTCACTTCAGTGACGCAGCGGCGGCGCAAACCGTGTGCCACGTTGCAACATACTTACATCGTGACGCATCTATGGAGATGCGTCACGGTGTAAGGCCCTGCGCCACATGAAACCTGCGTCAGGTTTCATGTGAGCGTTTCCACGCAGGGGGGCGTTCCGTCGCAGGAACGCCCCTGAAAAGTGACTCAGTGAAATTTACAAGATTTCACTGAGTCACTTTACCAACGCTGATGCGTAAAAACCCTGTGCCTGCTTGAAGCAGGCGTAAGGCTTGACGCACCACGTTATAGATAGGGCAAGTTGGAAAAGTGCTGGAGTTGCATGCCGCACGCAACACAACTTCAGCACTGCGCCAACTTCATGCCCTAGATGCGCATCTGTTTATTTCTGCGCCATGGTGCGCCACATTGTAAATGCGGCGCATCTAGGTGGCGCAAGGATAAACTTGTGTGCCGCATCTTTCCTGGCGCATCTCTGCTGATTTGCAGAGGTGCGTCAGGCAACATAAATCTGCCCCTAAGTTTTAAAATGTAACGCACAATACATGATTTGAAGGCTATGCAACGGAAATGTTTACTTTTAAATATTGCCCTTTCAAGAACTCAACAATACTCGGGCAATTTAAGTCTATTACAAGTCATGCTGAAGTACTGTGAATTTTGAAAGCTCAAGCTAATTGGAAAGACAAAAAAAAGTGTACAGCTGCAGCCACGTATAGGTTATTAAAAAAGGCGCCGAGTGTCCACGTCCAAAAAACGAAAACTAAAATGCAAACGCTATGGGGCCATGTAAACTGTTCTGGTCCAATAATTCCGACATCACACGTCTTTTGAGACATCACTAAAGCAAGGGGGTGAGGAAAGAAATGTTGTGAGAAAAGCACAATAGCATCCTGGGTGAGTATAAGCGATGCAGGCTGTTTAATACTATTTTGAGAGGTTTGTTGAAAAACGTATGCCATTTTGTTATAGTGTGGATTTAAAATCATTACAAGTTTTTGTGGCTATCTTAACGCTGTCGAGAAATTTGGGGCAGACAGCAGCTAATAGCGTCGATAAAGGTACTGGTTCTTGGATTTGCGAAATTTGCCTTTTCCGAATGACATGACATTTTGGGAAAATTACAAGGAATCTAGATCAGGCCACGTAGCTGTATATTTGAGCATGAATTACTTCCAAGCATTTATTTTGGATGTGATGACACTTTTAGCGCAAAACTTTGTCCCCGCAATAGGATTTTTACACCTACTTATTTGAAATTACACAGAGTTGCACAATGGCGTAATTTCGGTAGTTTCATGCAACTAGTTTGCCCGAAATCACATACAAATTATGAAAGATTACACTTTTTTAATAAAAATTTCTCCCGGGCCTACTCTTTTCAAGATTGCATATTTAGCTACGAATCATCAGTGAGCTTTGTTGCTACATAGACTACACAGGAACATTTTGCACAATTGTGGTAGTTTCTGCATTTCCTAGCCTGTTGGAGACAAATCACATTCATAGCATATGTGACAACCTTGGCTAAACTGCACGCCAGATTGGAGACATGTTCTCGTATTTTATTTTCCCCATGAACATAGATGAGTTATATGTGATTAAAAGCTCGGGTGAGGAAGGGTGATTTTAGGTCAAGGAAACTTGTCCTTATAAATTCTCCAGTTTTCATTCCTGTGCAGCTTATCTGCTCCGTCACAGGGTAGTTGTGTGAATTAAAGAGCCGTATGGCCAGAGGAACACATTACTTGAGTACAGTGCTGGGTGAGCCGAGATCTATTAGTTATGAACGCGAGAAGAGTTTGATGTGGAGGTGTGCAATGGTGTGTGACAAAGGAGGCCATCATGGTATAAAACGCAATTGCAGCTTTTTCCAAAATTGAAAACTGTTTCCCTTCTCCAATTTAACCCAGTTAGGCCGAAGGCAAAAACACATTCAAAATACTGCTTCTACTACATCTTTAAAATCCACTCCCTGATTGGGAAATGCTATAGACAGTTATATCAAAAAACTCTACGGTACATTTGTTCAATAGCAACCAAGACCATCTCTGCTGCTGGAAGGCCAAGGCCTGGTTTAGCCACATAACCGTGCCCTGCGAAGACTCCTAAACACCATTTTTTTTTATTCTAATCCATTTTCGGCTGTCTCTTGACTTGTAAGGACTGCCCAGAATCTTCATTCAAAATAACTAATCATGCCATATTTTGTTTGCAATATTGCTATATTTTACTATTGCAGTGTCTAATAAAAAAATGATTAGTTCTAGCCTTTCTTTTTTCAGGTTATTAAACTTTTCATCTCTTAGACCTTTTCATTGTTCTGCTGAATCTTTCGAAAACCATTTCTTCGTGCAGGAATCAAGCCTTGCACTCGGCCAAGTTAGCAACTGGTGAGCTAGGTGCACACTTTGCAAGAAGGCCTTTTTGATCTGCCTGACAGTAAGATTGTCTGGGTGAGCTAGGAGTTGTGCATAGAGCATTTAATGTTGCCTTCTAACTTCCCAGCGAGCACCCAACGGTTGCAAGCAGAGCTCTATATTGATTCAGTTACATTACAATAAATGTTCAAGATACTCATGGCATATTAGCAACATATCTAGTAGGATGACAGACAGCCATCTTACAACCAATTTGAGGGCTTACTCACTGTGATTAAAGTATTATGCTTTTAATTATGTATTATAGCCACATCTACCAATAAAGAGCAGCAAAGCTCTTCACCCAGAACTTTTTGACTGTATCAGTGATATCTCTAACAAGGGATATTGTTTATGCAATACCATGTGGAGTACCTACAAATACCAGAATGCAGGAACCCGCATGAGATTGTGAGCACAGCGTTGGCGCATGTGAAAAATCCAGTACATTTTCACACATGCAGGAGCGCATTGTCATTTGTTGCTAATTGGGTGAGCACAGGAGCGCTCACCTTCACACATTTGATTTCCCACGCGCAAGAGCGCATTATCATATCTACCTATTGTGCAAGTGCAGGAGCCCTTGCATTCCTGCATTTGTTTTCACAAGCACAGGAACGCATTGTCATTTGTTGCCTTTTGGGTGAGTGCAGGAGCATTCACATTTACACATCTGATTTCCCAGCGCAGGAGCGCTTGCATATTGCATAAACCCTTATCAACCCTGGGGGGAGCCTGAAGTGCCAGCGCAGGAGCGCTTTCATGTATACCTTTCTACTCACACGCGCAGGAGTGCATTGTCTTTATTGTAGGAGTGACTCCAGAGGCTGTTCTCTTCACTGCTCAATTCCTACTTGCGCAGGAGCGCTTTTCCTTTCTTTATACACAACCTCCAATGGCTGTGTTTCCTGCCTTTCCCACGCGCGCTGGAGCACCTACTTTTTGTTTTCTGGTTTCCTCTGAACACCAAACCTCAAGTTTCCTTCTTAGTGGATTACTAACTGAGACACCAGAGAACCACCAGAGTTTGATGTCAACGATTTTTGCAGGTTGCTGTTCTCAGATGGGTTCCCATATAGCCACGGAGCATATATAACAAGGCCTACCTACAAGAGAACACGCCCTACAACGTTTAGGATTTCCTCTCATGGCCCCAACCTTCAACCTGGTCGGTGTCATTGCTATTATGGAGGAAGGCAGGGGACGGTGGAGGTTGTTCATTTCGCCACCGTGGGACTGCTCCCTGAGCATAACGTACGGCTCGCAGAGCCCCTGACAGGGCACTGCACTGCTGTGACCTTTTATTTATTTGTTTATTTGTTTATTTATTTATTTATGTATTTATTTATTTATAACACTCAAATACAACCGGGTAGGCACCAGCATACATTAAAGCTGCATACAATCATAACTCAAAATCACGCTAAAAAAATAAGACACAACACAATCAGAAAATATACAATAAATATACAATCTACAAACAATTAGTGCTGCTCTGCCCGGAGAGTGCGTAATACAAGAAAAATGTTAATTCGGTATTAACACATCCTAGTATCACAGGAGCGTTGAAGGGAGGCCCCTTTGAACACTGGACTGTAATCTCTACTCGAGAGGTAAACACTGAGAGAAAATGAATATTTCAGTGGTGCGGCCGCCACACTTTATCACTCTGATCAGCTGATTTACAATTCATCAGAAACGATTCTCGACTGCGTCACATGAAGATTTAAGGAAGCGGGTCAAGGTTACACAACAGACAGCAGCTTGCTCTTGATTGCTCCCCGAGCTGCCGTTACTATTCCTCTAATAACCTCTAAATCCGGCAAAAGGCACCAGCTGAGGATTTTGCATGGCGGACACAGTCTGCATTCAGATGGAACCGAGCTGCAGCGACTGGAGGGAGCCATCATAAAACAATATTAATGATTCCTTTTCTTGAAAGTGCATTTCCTTTGGAACTTCCAATTTGTATGGTAACATCAGGCAAAGGACATTCTAATGCGTCTCGTGCGTGCCCCTGCATACAAAGAAACTGCATTTACGGGCGGAAACCTCGTCCAATATCTTATGGCTCTAAACAGAACTTGGGTAGATGTCCGTTTTTTTTGTTTTCCAAACACCCAGACATAGGTGCGAAGGTTTCACATTGCCATGTGTGACATTTTCATAATTTCAGTGTAATTATGAGTGACAGGTCAAAGACTATGAGTGAAACTTTCTCACAAGCAAAATTAAGCTGTGAAGACGAGGGAAATGGTTGCAGAGCACTCTGCTCCCCGTATCTACTTCTACGGGTAACCTCACCAATTCTAAGCCTTCTCAATCTCACTGTAGTCTGTAGTAAGCTAGAATGGACACACGCATATCAACCCTCTAGAATTCTCTGCCAGGGTACATTACACTCATGCAGATCTCTTTCACAGGTCATATGTCCCACATGGACCGGTTCCTAACAGGTTAACTCTAACTCCATGCTGCTCTCTGTGTCCCAGGATATGTTATGTATATTTTTTAAGTGTGCATATACCAGAGATTCAACGAGCACAGAAGCAACTACATACCCGGAAGCGGATAACAAAGGATGGACAAATCCATTTTATTTTTGAAAGAAAACAGTTTTCAGTTTTTATCGCATCCATCTGACACTTACTTATGAGTGACGACCCGACTGTGGTCAGTACTGCACTGCTGCTGCCCCAGCCACGATGTGCACTTTGCAGGTCTTCATCCGGACAAGCCAGGCAGCTGCTGGCCACTTGAGTCGATGACACTCGGGACTCTCCTCGCCCCCGGCGGCGTGGCCGCTCGCAATCCAGGTGGGCCTGGTAGAGGTAGAGCTGACTGTCGCCGGCACAGCTGCCACTGGTCAAGGTGCAGACTGGTGTTTTGCGGGGCGCAGCTGGCCGCCGCAATTGATCATTTTCATGACCCCTCTTGCCGCGCCACGGCGGGCGGCCATGGGGGCATGAGAGAGAGTTGAGTCTCCTGCCTGAGTGCTGTGCACTTAGATTACCCCGCCGCTTCTGCCTACTTCCTCGCAGTCCGGAAATGACGGCACTCTACCGCCGGCACATCTGAATTATTATCCCGGCCCCCATGGTGCCACGCCGGTGATTGACAGCAGTAATCGTCTGCTGAGAGGGCAGCCTCTCCCCCCCCCTGCAGTGTGTGATGAGTCTGAGTAAGCCTGAGCCCAGAGCCGCGCCGGCGCCGCATTCATTGTTTCCAGAGCAACACAGCAGGCAGCTGAGTGCAGAGATACATTGTAGCGCTCTCAGCCACTCCGCAGAGGCTGAGAGCAGATCGGTTAACTATTTAGGAACTCGGGCTCAGCAAGCAGCGCGTCTCGAGCAGCAGAGTCCGGGCACAGGCGCCACTGGTGGCGCGCCTGGCAGGTGTGGCAAAATGCGTGACAATGCATTTCAGTGCGGTGATACGGATCACCGCACTGAAATGCGCGAGTGTCACACCTGTTGCGTGACGCTTGGCAGGACTGCCCAGATCGATAGCACACTTAAGTGCTGAAGCATTTTCTAGTCATAATACTACAGTAATAAAATACAGCTACTACATCGATGACCGAAATCCAAAAATGTCCTACCTGTACATGAGATCACTCCAAAAGCAGCAGCAAGAATGTTTCAATGGCAATGGAATCTTTCCCAAATTGATAAACTCGTGCACTTGGCGCTGACCCGGTTTTATTGCATGTTGTCTAGCTAATCCGAAGATGGAAAACCAATTTGCAAAAGCACACGCTCTGCTAAAAAACAAAAGAGTCTTCTCTTTGTCTTGATTAGGCTAATAAGCAGAAGGCGCAATTTAGCTGCACTCCCAGGATAATGCATGTGGGCTTGTACAACGTGTACATATCATTAGACCGCCTCTTCATTTACATAAAGATATGTATTGTCTGATACTAAAATTGGAAGGACAGATAGTGTCGTACAGGATCAGGGTAATCTGTACATACTTTCAGCAAACCCCTTCTCCAGGGAAGAGGGCGTTTTGAACTGAACCCTGGAGCACAAATTAGCCCAAGTACACAGCACTAATATAAAAAAAAGTGCAGCAGAAACACCTGCACAGAAGCTAAGATTAAAGGTCAGGCTCCTTTAGAGCACCTCATTCCCTACATCACACCTGGTGGAAACTGGTCAGCAGCTGCAAACCCAAGAGTGAGTAATCCTCATGTGGAGAACGATATTGAAAAGGAGCGAGAGCGTCCTGAAACTGGGAGAGAAAGGGATGTGTTGTGGGATATTAGCAATGCAGTGTAAACAGGGACACTGTTCCTAAAAGTATGAGTGGGGTGATCAGAAAAACATCCCTCAAAGAAAGAGGTGGAGAGAGAGCCGAGAGACGAGAAAGCAGAGGAGAGAACTCTGCTGGGAGGGAGGAGAAACATCACATGAAACAATGTGGGAGTGAAAGTAATAGCAATCGGACAATGAGCTACCAGCAGTAGTGAAAGAATAGAAAAAGTAAAAAGAGGAGAGTGAAAAGATAGGTCGAGAAACTGGAAAAGAAAAAAAGGATCGATCGAAAAGATAAAAAGGAAAGGAGGAGGAAGGAATAAATAAAGGTCTTGGAATTAATGAGTTGAAGAATAGGTAAAAAAAGAAAATGGATAATGAAAAGGGAGAAGAAATGGATAACAAATGAAATGTGCTAAAAGGCAAGACGGATATAGACAAAGAGAAAGGAAGGGTAGAAAAGGGTAAGGGAAGAAGGGAAAAAAGCTAAGGATAAAGCAGAAAATAAATGAGGGCAGGGATAAGGAAGAAAAGTGGGTGAAGGATATAAAGTTGTAAAACCAAATGGAGGTAAGATGGGGAAGTGGAATAAAGAAAGGGAAAAGAAGAAAAGAAAGGTTGGTTAGAGAGGGGGATAGGGGAGATAATCAGGACAAATGAATGAAAGGGAAGAGAAAGAAAAAGAAAGAAAGATAGAAAGAAAGATAGAAAGAAAGAAAGATAGAAAGAAAGAAAGAAAAAAGAAAGAGAAAGAAAGAAAAAATAAAGAATACATGAATGGTGGAAAAAGACAAGAAATTAATGCAGGAAAACCAATGGGGAACACGGAAATATATAGTGGAATGAATGAAACTGGGTTTCTTAATAGAAAGAAGGAAAGAGGGACAATAACTGAAAGAGTGAAGGAAGAACAAAAGTAAAAATTAAAGAAAGGAAATGGATGAATGGGAAGAAAAAGGTGAAGAATGGACGACAAGAAAGAATAAAGGTATGTAAAAAGGAAACAAAAAACACAGATAAAAAAGAAATAAGAAAATAGATGAAAGACAGAAAGGCTGAAAAACAAAGACAAAATAACAAAATCAGGAAACGGTGAGAATGATAGAATGCAGAAATAGGCCTTGAGGTCTAGAACATAAAATATCATGGATGAAAACAGCTGCTAATTAAGCCCAAGTGGTGCAGACTCGGTTGCTTAGCAAGGTTAAAACAGAGAGCAACCCTTACATTGTTAATGTGATTCTTCGTCATAGAATTTGAATATCACTTCTTTGAAGTGATAACCAAAAGCTATGGAAGCTTGGAGCGAAACTGCTTTTGAGTAACAACAACTCAGAATACTAGCCCCTTTCTCTCCCGACAGGCTGCTTGTAATATGCATTAATTTGGCTTTTACAGAAACCAACTCCTTCAAAAGCAAAAGCCAAAGCCGATCAGTTCTGAGATCAAAACATGTGGCCAGCTTGGCAAGTCACGCCTGGCCAATTAGAAGCACTTTCAGGGCCGGACTGGGAACTCAAAGCAGCCCTGGCAATTTTCTTGGACCAGCCCCTGACGAAGCACGGCCTGGCCCCCGAAGAGGGAAAACGCCTGCTTGCTACTTTTGTTACAGGGGGCCATTATTGCAGCACTGTTACAAAACCGGCCCCCAGTAGCAAAACTGGCCCTCACACTGCAAAACCGGCACCCACCCTTTCAGCCTCCTGGGGAAACGCCTGATGCCCGCTATGGCCAGTCCGGCAATGGCTGCATAAATACTTTACACATTACTTCTAAGTTAACCCTGGCTGCTTTTGTGCCAAACTACCAGAGAGTTAAGCACAGATTAATTTAGTGACTTTTGTAGTTCATCCTAACAATCATCCTGAGAAGGATTGTGGTTGTTGCCCGAGTTACCCAATTTCTTACACTTTCTAATATGACATGGTGCCAGTATGAAAAACAATTGCAGATGCTACAATGAGCAGGACCACTTATATAAGACCCTCACAATTATGTGATTCTCAAATTGTATAGAAAAAGACAAATATGTTTTAAAAAGTGTTTGAAGATTTATAGCACCTTGGTTACAATTATTTTTAAAGTTCTCAAATAATTGTTTTCTAAATACACTACGCCCAATGTTTTAAAATATGTGTATATATAAGACCAAACTGAACTCTATCAAGGAAGTGGATGGGGCACACCACAGTGTATCATGCACAGCATCATTAAGCAAAAATATTTTCATGCATTAACATTTGAAACAGAAGCAGTAAATGGATTTCTAGCCTTTCAAATGAAAAAGCATGCAATTCATTTTTTAATAATTTTCTGAAACTCATGCTAGGAAGAAGGATACCCAGGAGGGGGTGATTTCCTCTTTCAGGCATCCCTAGCTATACTAAATCCACACTCCAATAATGAAAGTAAGGCCCGATACAAAAAGGAGACAGCATCACAATAAAGGGAAGCATGGGCAGGGCTAACATAAAGATAAATACAAGGGGAAACTCCTACGAATGCACAATAGGAGAGGAGCATTAAATCAGACAAAAAGCACTGGGACCCCTTAAAAAGACCAAATGGTGGTGGTGCCCTAAAACGTTCACAAACTAGAAGGTAGGAGGGAACCCCACTAAGAAAATGATTTTAAAATGCCATTTCTCCTTTACTCCCTCACTCATCTGGACCATTCTCACCCAAGTAGCATAAACCCATGAGAATCACAGTATCTTGATGGGGCTCTGTTCTGACTTTTAGGAGTAGGTGGGCAAGGCGAGTTACAGATTGACCCCTTGCATTAAGTCACTACAGTTGGTACTGGTTGGTTTAGAGCCATCTCACTGCTTATGACTGCATGTACTTCCTTCTAACCTCGGGAGCTCCAAACAAAGAACTATGCAACAATGTTCTGAAACAATGTCCTACCTTATGTAAAGCGCTCTGATACCTCCTGGTCTAGCCAGCGCGATACAAAACGTGTCAAATAAATAAATACATTATCAATGACTCAAAATAAACTGCTGTTAAGGGCAAATTGTGCATGCCATCATGTTGCTGCACCTCCCTATCGCTGTGAGGATTAGAATACGTTGGTTTTGTTCATAGCATTTCCTGCCAGCCATACGTCTGCAGCCTCTAAGTGCTGTAGACAGCAGTAAATTGGACCTCGGAAGATGGAAAACTGAGAGTTTTCCTGAGATTTAAACTTGTGACCTGCCTGTCCTGTAAGGGGAGTTCTGCTCACCTTTCTTAGTCTCTTTTTCTCTTGATTTTTGTTCCTGTTCTTTCTCCTCCCTCTAGCCACTTCCTACCGCCTCACAATCTTCCAGGGCAGAAAATTATTTCAGCATACAGCACGCTAGTACTGTAAAATAGCTCTCAGTTCGAAGGTCTGGCATTCATTTTTAGTTTAAAAAGCACTTACTGCACTTTATAAACATGTATATACAAGTAAATGCTTGGTTTTGTGTTTTTTAATCCTAGAGGGCAGGAGGTCACATGGCATGGCATCAAGTCTACTGTGAACTTGAGCTGGGGCATTCACTGTCTCTGGTGGTCATTAACGGAGTCTCTCACTTGCTGGTGCTACTCCCCAGCTAGTGAGCCAGGGTTGACTCTGCCAGTTTAGACAGGATGCCTGATACTAAGTGCAGGCTCGCTCATGTGACAAGTCACGGCCTTCAATAAGCCAGTGGGTGGATGAATAGATGTATGAGTGCAAATATGGGTAGCAATGCTTGATGACTTATTGAATGCCTAAACTCATCAATAACTGAAGAGGCACTTTCAGTTAAAAGTCAGACCTACTGGCATTGTCAGTGCTTATAATATAAGTGTCACACGCCAGGTCGGTGTCTTATGGTGTGCTGTTCTGCATGTGTCATTTTAAGCTAATATTATCTGTGTGCTTTGACAGTGCTGTTGAACTGGCCATGCTATGGCCGCTCCATGGATTTTGTGTTATGTTGTCTTCATGGTGGTGAGGGGTTTCAGTTTGGCATGTGCCATTTAAATTTTTGGCTGTTGTAGGTGAGGTTGAAATAGCATTGTCTGGCTTCCTGATTGGCTGCATTTCTATTGGAAGTCTGATGAAAGCCCATATGTGGCCATCAGTGGTGTATTGGGTGCAATGAGGTAGGTATAACTTCTTCAAGAATGTACATTAATATAATCAAAGTAGCTAATAATCTAATAATGCAGTTTCATATTATCATTTTACCTTGCCCCTTAAAAAAAAATGTTTGGCTAAACGCTCTTTGCTTTGCCTGGGATGTGCGAACTCCGTGTTTATTTTCATAAAGTGACGTTTCCATTACACTAAGAGGTACATTTTGTTCCTTTTCGAAACAGGCCATTAACCCTCCCTCTCACAGATGCTGCCTCACTAGACACCTTCTGCACGGTTTCTAACCAACCCCTGCCTTAATGCACAACAAATAACGGCGTTTTCCGCTCACGTTTCCCTTGATGTGGCCATCTTTATGCCAGAAAAATACAAAATAAGTTTGGTTGACGTCGTTGTTGGTTATTCCTCAAGCAGTTATGTTCCACTGTACACTAGAAGACGCTTTTGGTTGGAGAGAAGAAGACTGGAATCGAAATAACTTGATTGTGTGCATGAGAACACCACCATAACATTTGAGGTGCGTGCAAGTTTTACAAGTGAACGCAGCGAATTTCCTACGCGCCCTAGAAGATAGGCAGGCTGCTAAATGCAGTTTTAAGTACTGTGACCCACATTTTTTTTCATTTCATGATACAACTTGTACTCAGTGTAAAAGTTTTACACTGAGTTCAAGCTGTATCATGAAATGAAAACAATTGCGCTTCACAGTATTTACAAATAGCCACATGCCGAATATTTAATTGGCTGCACTCCTGCTAAAAATGTCCTTTTAGCACAGTATTGCTGTGCATCCCAACACCCATAAATCAGATCTGACCGCCACTGCAGTCTGCAAACAAACAAATAGCACTACCTGCGCTGCAGGCGGCAGCCAGGGGAGATTACATTACGGTGTGCCGATCTCGTTCCCGGCTGGCCTGTCCTGCTGTCTCCCTCTCTGGCCTCTGACTTCCTGCCTCGACCTCGCCTCGATCACGCGCACTTCCCAATGCGCATGAGCATCACTGCAGCCCCTACCCTAAAAAAAAACTGCGACGCCGCGGAGAGGGTGGCAATTTGCGCGCTGCGCGGGTCTTCAGAAATGAAATAATTTATTTTAAATCGGCGCGGCACCCCAGCTCACACACCAGGCCTCTCAGACAGCAAGGCGGCCTGGCCTGATTGTGCTTAATGTTCTGCTGTAAGCACTGTGTTATGCTGTTTGGGCCGATTTGGACCACGGTCGGTCCAAATCGGCCCCCCCACAACAGAACCGGCCCCCTGTCACGAAACCGGCCCCCACCCCATCCAGCCGACCGGGGGATTGCCCGGTGCCCGGAATGACCAGTCCGGGCCTGAGCACTTTAATGCCATAATAAGGGCAGCTCTGAGAAACACAAATGGCATTAACATGTAACAGAAATTTGCTGCAGGAAAAAGGCAGCGATGGCACACCTTTACAATATGGACTATAATGCTATATATAGCACCTCCGGGCCCAGGTCTTTTAGCAACAAAGCAAGTACTGATTTTTTGCTCTATCATCTTAGATAATACCAATGTCAATCAGGTGTGGGGCAGGGGTAGGTTTTAAGCTGCTACTAGACTATGCTGTGATTTTGAGTTCTAGTAACGGACAGTTGATATCAACCATTCCTTAATTTCACATCTAAAACAGCCCTTTGGGCTAGCTACCCTTCCCTTCAAGTAACAAACTGGCAACTTCTCTCCAGTGCTTTATGAGAAGGCTAATTAACTGTAATTAACAATAAAAGAGAGAATGCCTCCAAAGGAATTAAGACCCCTGCAAGCTTATCACCAGCACAACTTGCCAGCCCAAATAGAGATTCGATAAAGATAACTCTTATGGTCTGTGTCACATATCCAAACTGATTCAGAATCAAATGCGAGATTGCCACACAAAGCACATTTTATGGTGAAAACATGTTCATGACTGTCAAAATGTAATGACGAGAACAGTCCACTTTAGTGATATGACCAATGATGCTGTTCACAAAATGTGCCTGTGGTGGGTGAGTGGAGCCGAAACATGTATTATTTCAACAATGAAATAGGTCTCGCAATTGCGAGTTTTTGAGCTATTGGTATTGTAAATGACAATGCCTTTTATAATATTAAAAGGCATTGTGATTTACAATACCAATAGTTCAAAGTTTTGCTAAAGCAATATCTATTGTATTGCAGAGCGCTTTGTCCGTGAAGCGGGTGCAGCGCTCAGTATTAAAGTTTAATATAAAAAATGAAACCCGAGCGCGGTGTGTCCCTGAAGCGGGTGCCGTGCTCAGTATTAAAAGTTACTAAAAAATAAAATAAACAGAGTGTGGTGTTCCTAAAGCAGGCGCTGTGCTCAACATCAACGTTTAAAACAAGCATTTACAATGCAATGGTCTCGGCATCATTAAAGGTAGAGCTATTGGCATTGCTCATGACATTTCTTTTTTTTTCTTTAAATCATAAATAAATGGCATTGTCATTTACATTGTCAATACACACCACTCTGCACTCACCTGCACTGCACTGCACTCACCTGCACTGCACTCACCTGCACTGCACTCACCTGCACTGCACTGCACTCACCTGCACTGCACTCACCTGCACTGCACTGCACTCACCTGCACTGCACTCACCTGCACTGCACTCACCTGCACTGCACTGCACTCACCTGCACTGCACTCACCTGCACTGCACTCACCTGCACTGCACTCACCTGCACTCACCTGCACTGCACTCACCTGCACTGCACTGCACTCACCTGCACTGCACTGCACTCACCTGCACTGCACTGCACTCACCTGCACTGCACTCACCTGCACTGCACTCACCTGCACTGCACTCACCTGCACTGCACTGCACTAACCTGCACTGCACTGCACTAACCTGCACTGCACTGCACTAACCTGCACTGCACTGACCTGCACTGCACTGCACTCACCTGAACTGCACTGCACTCACCTGCACTGCACTCACCTGCACTGCACTAACCTGCACTGTACTGCACTCACCTGCACTGCACGCACCTGCACTCACCTGCACTGCACGCACCTGCACTCACCTGCACTGCACGCACCTGCACTCACCTGCACTGCACGCACTGCACTCACCTGCACTGCACTGCACTCACCTGCACTGCACTCACCTGCACTGCACTCACCTGCACTGCACTCACCTGCACTGCACTCACCTGCACTGCACTGCACTGCACTGCACTGCACTGCACTCACCAGCACTGCACTGCACTCACCAGCACTGCACTCACCTGCACTGCACTCACCTGCACTGCACTGCACTCACCTGCACCGCACTCACCTGCACCGCACTCACCTGCACCGCACTCACCTGCACCGCACTCACCAGCACCGCACTCACCTGCACCGCACTCACCAGCACCGCACTCACCAGCACTGCACTCACCAGCACTCACCTGCACTGCACTGCACTCACCTGCACTGCACTCACCTGCACTGCACTGCACTCACCTGCACTGCACTCACCTGCACTGCACTGCACTCACCTGCACTGCATTCACCTGCACTGCACTCACCTGCACTGCACTCACCTGCACTGCACTACACTCACCTGCACTGCACTCACCTGCACTGCACTGCACTCACCTGCACTGCACTACACTCACCTGCACTGCATTCACCTGCACTGCACTCACCTGCACTGCACTCACCTGCACTGCACTGCACTCACCTGCACTGCACTCACCTGCACTGCACTCACCTGCACTGCACTGCACTCACCTGCACTGCACTGCACTCACCTGCACTGCACTCACCTGCACTGCACTGCACTCACCTGCTCTGCACTCACCTGCACTGCACTCACCTGCACTGCACTGCACTCACCTGCACTGCACTCACCTGCACTGCACTCACCTGCACTGCACTCACCTGCACTGCACTGCACTCACCTGCACTGCACTCACCTGCACTGCACTCACCTGCACTGCACTGCACTCACCTGCACTGCACTCACCTGCACTGCACTCACCTGCACTGCACTGCACTCACCTGCACTGCACTGCACTCACCTGCACTGCACTCACCTGTACTGCACTGCACTCACCTGCACTGCACTGCACTCACCTGCTATGCACTCACCTGCACTGCAC